>NC_092030.1:16839768-17521768 GCF_042242105.1 Pempheris klunzingeri
GGGAGCCGACGCAAAACTGCCTCTTTTTTGCCTCATCCACCTCCAGACCTGTTGGGAAACAGTTACTGATCACTTTTAATGTGGTAAGTCGGCCAGAAAACAAGTGGCAGCCAGAACAGTGGAGGAGGGGGGATTGGCCAAAAACGCTGACCCGGGGGTCAAGGAAATCTGCACGTGGTATGGGAGCCGACGCAAAACTGCCTCTTTTTTGCCTCATCCACCTCCAGACCTGTTGGGAAACAGTTACTGATCACTTTTAATGTGGTAAGTCGGCCAGAAAACAAGTGGCAGCCAGAACAGTGGAGGAGGGGGGATTGGCCAAAAACGCTGACCCGGGGGTCAAGGAAATGGCCGTTTTGGGAGCCGACGCAAAACTGCCTCTTTTTTGCCTCATCCACCTCCAGACCTGTTGGGAAACAGTTACTGATCACTTTTAATGTGGTAAGTCGGCAAGAAAACAAGTGGCAGCCAGAACAGTGGAGGAGGGGGGATTGGCCAAAAACGCTGACCCCGGGGTCAAGGAAATGGCCGTTTTGGGAGGCCGACGCAAAACTGCCTCTTTTTTGCCTCATCCACCTCCAGACCTGTTGGGAAACAGTTACTGATCACTTTTAATGTGGTAAGTCGGCCAGAAAACAAGTGGCAGTGGAGGAGGGGGGATTGGCCAAAAACGCTGACCCCGGGGTCAAGGAAATGGCCGTTTTGGGAGGCGACGCAAAACTGCCTCTTTTTTGCCTCATCCACCTCCAGACCTGTTGGGAAACAGTTACTGATCACTTTTAATGTGGTAAGTCGGCCAGAAAACAAGTGGCAGCCAGAACAGTGGAGGAGGGGGGATTGGCCAAAAACGCTGACCCCGGGGTCAAGGAAATGGCCGTTTTGGGAGGCGACGCAAAACTGCCTCTTTTTTGCCTCATCCACCTCCAGACCTGTTGGGAAACAGTTACTGATCACTTTTAATGTGGTAAGTCGGCCAGAAAACAAGTGGCAGCCAGAACAGTGGAGGAGGGGGGATTGGCCAAAAACGCTGACCCCGGGGTCAAGGAAATGGCCGTTTTGGGAGCCGACGCAAAACTGCCTCTTTTTTGCCTCATCCACCTCCAGACCTGTTGGGAAACAGTTACTGATCACTTTTAATGTGGTAAGTCGGCCAGAAAACAAGTGGCAGCCAGAACAGTGGAGGAGGGGGGATTGGCCAAAAACGCTGACCCCGGGGTCAAGGAAATGGCCGTTTTGGGAGCCGACGCAAAACTGCCTCTTTTTTGCCTCATCCACCTCCAGACCTGTTGGGAAACAGTTACTGATCACTTTTAATGTGGTAAGTCGGCCAGAAAACAAGTGGCCAGACAGTGGAGGAGGGGGGATTGGCCAAAAACGCTGACCCCGGGGTCAAGGAAATGGCCGTTTTGGGAGCCGACGCAAAACTGCCTCTTTTTTGCCTCATCCACCTCCAGACCTGTTGGGAAACAGTTACTGATCACTTTTAATGTGGTAAGTCGGCCAGAAAACAAGTGGCAGCCAGAACAGTGGAGGAGGGGGGATTGGCCAAAAACGCTGACCCCGGGGTCAAGGAAATGGCCGTTTTGGGAGCCGACGCAAAACTGCCTCTTTTTTGCCTCATCCACCTCCAGACCTGTTGGGAAACAGTTACTGATCACTTTTAATGTGGTAAGTCGGCCAGAAAACAAGTGGCAGCCAGAACAGTGGAGGAGGGGGGATTGGCCAAAAACGCTGACCCCGGGGTCAAGGAAATGGCCGTTTTGGGAGCCGACGCAAAACTGCCTCTTTTTTGCCTCATCCACCTCCAGACCTGTTGGGAAACAGTTACTGATCACTTTTAATGTGGTAAGTCGGCCAGAAAACAAGTGGCAGCCAGAACAGTGGAGGAGGGGGGATTGGCCAAAAACGCTGACCCCGGGGTCAAGGAAATGGCCGTTTTGGGAGCCGACGCAAAACTGCCTCTTTTTTGCCTCATCCACCTCCAGACCTGTTGGGAAACAGTTACTGATCACTTTTAATGTGGTAAGTTGGCCAGAAAACAAGTGGCAGTGGAGGAGGGGGAATTGGCCAAAAACGCTGACCCCGGGGTCAAGGAAATGGCCGTTTTGGGAGCCGACGCAAAACTGCCTCTTTTTTGCCTCATCCACCTCCAGACCTGTTGGGAAACAGTTACTGATCACTTTTAATGTGGTAAGTCGGCCAGAAAACAAGTGGCAGCCAGAACAGTGGAGGAGGGGGGATTGGCCAAAAACGCTGACCCCGGGGTCAAGGAAATGGCCGTTTTGGGAGCCGACGCAAAACTGCCTCTTTTTTGCCTCATCCACCTCCAGACCTGTTGGGAAACAGTTACTGATCACTTTTAATGTGGTAAGTCGGCCAGAAAACAAGTGGCAGCCAGAACAGTGGAGGAGGGGGGATTGGCCAAAAACGCTGACCCCGGGGTCAAGGAAATGGCCGTTTTGGGAGCCGACGCAAAACTGCCTCTTTTTTGCCTCATCCACCTCCAGACCTGTTGGGAAACAGTTACTGATCACTTTTAATGTGGTAAGTCGGCCAGAAAACAAGTGGCAGTGGAGGAGGGGGGATTGGCCAAAAACGCTGACCCCGGGGTCAAGGAAATGGCCGTTTTGGGAGGCGACGCAAAACTGCCTCTTTTTTGCCTCATCCACCTCCAGACCTGTTGGGAAACAGTTACTGATCACTTTTAATATGGTAAGTCGGCCAGAAAACAAGTGGCAGTGGAGGAGGGGGGATTGGCCAAAAACGCTGACCCCGGGGTCAAGGAAATGGCCGTTTTGGGAGGCGACGCAAAACTGCCTCTTTTTTGCCTCATCCACCTCCAGACCTGTTGGGAAACAGTTACTGATCACTTTTAATGTGGTAAGTCGGCCAGAAAACAAGTGGCAGCCAGAACAGTGGAGGAGGGGGGATTGGCCAAAAACGCTGACCCCGGGGTCAAGGAAATGGCCGTTTTGGGAGGCGACGCAAAACTGCCTCTTTTTTGCCTCATCCACCTCCAGACCTGTTGGGAAACAGTTACTGATCACTTTTAATGTGGTAAGTCGGCCAGAAAACAAGTGGCAGCCAGAACAGTGGAGGAGGGGGGATTGGCCAAAAACGCTGACCCCGGGGTCAAGGAAATGGCCGTTTTGGGAGCCGACGCAAAACTGCCTCTTTTTTGCCTCATCCACCTCCAGACCTGTTGGGAAACAGTTACTGATCACTTTTAATGTGGTAAGTCGGCCAGAAAACAAGTGGCAGCCAGAACAGTGGAGGAGGGGGGATTGGCCAAAAACGCTGACCCCGGGGTCAAGGAAATGGCCGTTTTGGGAGCCGACGCAAAACTGCCTCTTTTTTGCCTCATCCACCTCCAGACCTGTTGGGAAACAGTTACTGATCACTTTTAATGTGGTAAGTTGGCCAGAAAACAAGTGGCAGTGGAGGAGGGGGGAATTGGCCAAAAACGCTGACCCCGGGGTCAAGGAAATGGCCGTTTTGGGAGGCGACGCAAAACTGCCTCTTTTTTGCCTCATCCACCTCCAGACCTGTTGGGAAACAGTTACTGATCACTTTTAATGTGGTAAGTCGGCCAGAAAACAAGTGGCAGCCAGAACAGTGGAGGAGGGGGGATTGGCCAAAAACGCTGACCCGGGGGTCAAGGAAATGGCCGTTTTGGGAGCCGACGCAAAACTGCCTCTTTTTTGCCTCATCCACCTCCAGACCTGTTGGGAAACAGTTACTGATCACTTTTAATGTGGTAAGTCGGCCAGAAAACAAGTGGCAGCCAGAACAGTGGAGGAGGGGGGATTGGCCAAAAACGCTGACCCCGGGGTCAAGGAAATGGCCGTTTTGGGAGCCGACGCAAAACTGCCTCTTTTTTGCCTCATCCACCTCCAGACCTGTTGGGAAACAGTTACTGATCACTTTTAATGTGGTAAGTCGGCCAGAAAACAAGTGGCCAGTGGAGGAGGGGGGATTGGCCAAAAACGCTGACCCCGGGGTCAAGGAAATGGCCGTTTTGGGAGGCGACGCAAAACTGCCTCTTTTTTGCCTCATCCACCTCCAGACCTGTTGGGAAACAGTTACTGATCACTTTTAATATGGTAAGTCGGCCAGAAAACAAGTGGCAGTGGAGGAGGGGGGATTGGCCAAAAACGCTGACCCCGGGGTCAAGGAAATGGCCGTTTTGGGAGCCGACGCAAAACTGCCTCTTTTTTGCCTCATCCACCTCCAGACCTGTTGGGAAACAGTTACTGATCACTTTTAATGTGGTAAGTCGGCCAGAAAACAAGTGGCAGCCAGAACAGTGGAGGAGGGGGGATTGGCCAAAAACGCTGACCCCGGGGTCAAGGAAATGGCCGTTTTGGGAGCCGACGCAAAACTGCCTCTTTTTTGCCTCATCCACCTCCAGACCTGTTGGGAAACAGTTACTGATCACTTTTAATGTGGTAAGTCGGCCAGAAAACAAGTGGCAGCCAGAACAGTGGAGGAGGGGGGATTGGCCAAAAACGCTGACCCCGGGGTCAAGGAAATGGCCGTTTTGGGAGCCGACGCAAAACTGCCTCTTTTTTGCCTCATCCACCTCCAGACCTGTTGGGAAACAGTTACTGATCACTTTTAATGTGGTAAGTCGGCCAGAAAACAAGTGGCAGCCAGAACAGTGGAGGAGGGGGGATTGGCCAAAAACGCTGACCCCGGGGTCAAGGAAATGGCCGTTTTGGGAGCCGACGCAAAACTGCCTCTTTTTTGCCTCATCCACCTCCAGACCTGTTGGGAAACAGTTACTGATCACTTTTAATGTGGTAAGTTGGCCAGAAAACAAGTGGCAGTGGAGGAGGGGGGAATTGGCCAAAAACGCTGACCCCGGGGTCAAGGAAATGGCCGTTTTGGGAGGCGACGCAAAACTGCCTCTTTTTTGCCTCATCCACCTCCAGACCTGTTGGGAAACAGTTACTGATCACTTTTAATGTGGTAAGTCGGCCAGAAAACAAGTGGCAGCCAGAACAGTGGAGGAGGGGGGATTGGCCAAAAACGCTGACCCCGGGGTCAAGGAAATGGCCGTTTTGGGAGCCGACGCAAAACTGCCTCTTTTTTTGCCTCATCCACCTCCAGACCTGTTGGGAAACAGTTACTGATCACTTTTAATGTGGTAAGTCGGCCAGAAAACAAGTGGCAGCCAGAACAGTGGAGGAGGGGGGATTGGCCAAAAACGCTGACCCCGGGGTCAAGGAAATGGCCGTTTTGGGAGCCGACGCAAAACTGCCTCTTTTTTGCCTCATCCACCTCCAGACCTGTTGGGAAACAGTTACTGATCACTTTTAATGTGGTAAGTCGGCCAGAAAACAAGTGGCAGTGGAGGAGGGGGGATTGGCCAAAAACGCTGACCCCGGGGTCAAGGAAATGGCCGTTTTGGGAGGCGACGCAAAACTGCCTCTTTTTTGCCTCATCCACCTCCAGACCTGTTGGGAAACAGTTACTGATCACTTTTAATATGGTAAGTCGGCCAGAAAACAAGTGGCAGTGGAGGAGGGGGGATTGGCCAAAAACGCTGACCCCGGGGTCAAGGAAATGGCCGTTTTGGGAGGCGACGCAAAACTGCCTCTTTTTTGCCTCATCCACCTCCAGACCTGTTGGGAAACAGTTACTGATCACTTTTAATGTGGTAAGTCGGCCAGAAAACAAGTGGCAGCCAGAACAGTGGAGGAGGGGGGATTGGCCAAAAACGCTGACCCCGGGGTCAAGGAAATGGCCGTTTTGGGAGGCGACGCAAAACTGCCTCTTTTTTGCCTCATCCACCTCCAGACCTGTTGGGAAACAGTTACTGATCACTTTTAATGTGGTAAGTCGGCCAGAAAACAAGTGGCAGCCAGAACAGTGGAGGAGGGGGGATTGGCCAAAAACGCTGACCCGGGGGTCAAGGAAATGGCCGTTTTGGGAGCCGACGCAAAACTGCCTCTTTTTTGCCTCATCCACCTCCAGACCTGTTGGGAAACAGTTACTGATCACTTTTAATGTGGTAAGTCGGCCAGAAAACAAGTGGCAGCCAGAACAGTGGAGGAGGGGGGATTGGCCAAAAACGCTGACCCCGGGGTCAAGGAAATGGCCGTTTTGGGAGCCGACGCAAAACTGCCTCTTTTTTGCCTCATCCACCTCCAGACCTGTTGGGAAACAGTTACTGATCACTTTTAATGTGGTAAGTCGGCCAGAAAACAAGTGGCAGTGGAGGAGGGGGGATTGGCCAAAAACGCTGACCCCGGGGTCAAGGAAATGGCCGTTTTGGGAGGCGACGCAAAACTGCCTCTTTTTTGCCTCATCCACCTCCAGACCTGTTGGGAAACAGTTACTGATCACTTTTAATATGGTAAGTCGGCCAGAAAACAAGTGGCAGTGGAGGAGGGGGGATTGGCCAAAAACGCTGACCCCGGGGTCAAGGAAATGGCCGTTTTGGGAGCCGACGCAAAACTGCCTCTTTTTTGCCTCATCCACCTCCAGACCTGTTGGGAAACAGTTACTGATCACTTTTAATGTGGTAAGTCGGCCAGAAAACAAGTGGCAGCCAGAACAGTGGAGGAGGGGGGATTGGCCAAAAACGCTGACCCCGGGGTCAAGGAAATGGCCGTTTTGGGAGCCGACGCAAAACTGCCTCTTTTTTGCCTCATCCACCTCCAGACCTGTTGGGAAACAGTTACTGATCACTTTTAATGTGGTAAGTCGGCCAGAAAACAAGTGGCAGCCAGAACAGTGGAGGAGGGGGGATTGGCCAAAAACGCTGACCCCGGGGTCAAGGAAATGGCCGTTTTGGGAGCCGACGCAAAACTGCCTCTTTTTTGCCTCATCCACCTCCAGACCTGTTGGGAAACAGTTACTGATCACTTTTAATGTGGTAAGTCGGCCAGAAAACAAGTGGCAGCCAGAACAGTGGAGGAGGGGGGATTGGCCAAAAACGCTGACCCCGGGGTCAAGGAAATGGCCGTTTTGGGAGCCGACGCAAAACTGCCTCTTTTTTGCCTCATCCACCTCCAGACCTGTTGGGAAACAGTTACTGATCACTTTTAATGTGGTAAGTTGGCCAGAAAACAAGTGGCAGTGGAGGAGGGGGAATTGGCCAAAAACGCTGACCCCGGGGTCAAGGAAATGGCCGTTTTGGGAGGCGACGCAAAACTGCCTCTTTTTTGCCTCATCCACCTCCAGACCTGTTGGGAAACAGTTACTGATCACTTTTAATGTGGTAAGTCGGCCAGAAAACAAGTGGCAGCCAGAACAGTGGAGGAGGGGGGATTGGCCAAAAACGCTGACCCCGGGGTCAAGGAAATGGCCGTTTTGGGAGCCGACGCAAAACTGCCTCTTTTTTGCCTCATCCACCTCCAGACCTGTTGGGAAACAGTTACTGATCACTTTTAATGTGGTAAGTCGGCCAGAAAACAAGTGGCAGCCAGAACAGTGGAGGAGGGGGGATTGGCCAAAAACGCTGACCCCGGGGTCAAGGAAATGGCCGTTTTGGGAGCCGACGCAAAACTGCCTCTTTTTTGCCTCATCCACCTCCAGACCTGTTGGGAAACAGTTACTGATCACTTTTAATGTGGTAAGTCGGCCAGAAAACAAGTGGCAGTGGAGGAGGGGGGATTGGCCAAAAACGCTGACCCCGGGGTCAAGGAAATGGCCGTTTTGGGAGGCGACGCAAAACTGCCTCTTTTTTGCCTCATCCACCTCCAGACCTGTTGGGAAACAGTTACTGATCACTTTTAATATGGTAAGTCGGCCAGAAAACAAGTGGCAGTGGAGGAGGGGGGATTGGCCAAAAACGCTGACCCCGGGGTCAAGGAAATGGCCGTTTTGGGAGGCGACGCAAAACTGCCTCTTTTTTGCCTCATCCACCTCCAGACCTGTTGGGAAACAGTTACTGATCACTTTTAATGTGGTAAGTCGGCCAGAAAACAAGTGGCAGCCAGAACAGTGGAGGAGGGGGGATTGGCCAAAAACGCTGACCCCGGGGTCAAGGAAATGGCCGTTTTGGGAGGCGACGCAAAACTGCCTCTTTTTTGCCTCATCCACCTCCAGACCTGTTGGGAAACAGTTACTGATCACTTTTAATGTGGTAAGTCGGCCAGAAAACAAGTGGCAGCCAGAACAGTGGAGGAGGGGGGATTGGCCAAAAACGCTGACCCCGGGGTCAAGGAAATGGCCGTTTTGGGAGCCGACGCAAAACTGCCTCTTTTTTGCCTCATCCACCTCCAGACCTGTTGGGAAACAGTTACTGATCACTTTTAATGTGGTAAGTCGGCCAGAAAACAAGTGGCAGTGGAGGAGGGGGGATTGGCCAAAAACGCTGACCCCGGGGTCAAGGAAATGGCCGTTTTGGGAGGCGACGCAAAACTGCCTCTTTTTTGCCTCATCCACCTCCAGACCTGTTGGGAAACAGTTACTGATCACTTTTAATGTGGTAAGTCGGCCAGAAAACAAGTGGCAGTGGAGGAGGGGGGATTGGCCAAAAACGCTGACCCCGGGGTCAAGGAAATGGCCGTTTTGGGAGGCGACGCAAAACTGCCTCTTTTTTGCCTCATCCACCTCCAGACCTGTTGGGAAACAGTTACTGATCACTTTTAATGTGGTAAGTCGGCCAGAAAACAAGTGGCAGCCAGAACAGTGGAGGAGGGGGGATTGGCCAAAAACGCTGACCCCGGGGTCAAGGAAATGGCCGTTTTGGGAGCCGACGCAAAACTGCCTCTTTTTTGCCTCATCCACCTCCAGACCTGTTGGGAAACAGTTACTGATCACTTTTAATGTGGTAAGTCGGCCAGAAAACAAGTGGCAGCCAGAACAGTGGAGGAGGGGGGATTGGCCAAAAACGCTGACCCCGGGGTCAAGGAAATGGCCGTTTTGGGAGCCGACGCAAAACTGCCTCTTTTTTGCCTCATCCACCTCCAGACCTGTTGGGAAACAGTTACTGATCACTTTTAATGTGGTAAGTTGGCCAGAAAACAAGTGGCAGTGGAGGAGGGGGAATTGGCCAAAAACGCTGACCCCGGGGTCAAGGAAATGGCCGTTTTGGGAGGCGACACAAAACTGCCTCTTTTTTGCCTCATCCACCTCCAGACCTGTTGGGAAACAGTTACTGATCACTTTTAATGTGGTAAGTCGGCCAGAAAACAAGTGGCAGCCAGAACAGTGGAGGAGGGGGGATTGGCCAAAAACGCTGACCCCGGGGTCAAGGAAATGGCCGTTTTGGGAGGCGACGCAAAACTGCCTCTTTTTTGCCTCATCCACCTCCAGACCTGTTGGGAAACAGTTACTGATCACTTTTAATGTGGTAAGTCGGCCAGAAAACAAGTGGCAGCCAGAACAGTGGAGGAGGGGGGATTGGCCAAAAACGCTGACCCCGGGGTCAAGGAAATGGCCGTTTTGGGAGCCGACGCAAAACTGCCTCTTTTTTGCCTCATCCACCTCCAGACCTGTTGGGAAACAGTTACTGATCACTTTTAATGTGGTAAGTCGGCCAGAAAACAAGTGGCAGTGGAGGAGGGGGGATTGGCCAAAAACGCTGACCCCGGGGTCAAGGAAATGGCCGTTTTGGGAGGCGACGCAAAACTGCCTCTTTTTTGCCTCATCCACCTCCAGACCTGTTGGGAAACAGTTACTGATCACTTTTAATGTGGTAAGTCGGCCAGAAAACAAGTGGCAGCCAGAACAGTGGAGGAGGGGGGATTGGCCAAAAACGCTGACCCCGGGGTCAAGGAAATGGCCGTTTTGGGAGCCGACGCAAAACTGCCTCTTTTTTGCCTCATCCACCTCCAGACCTGTTGGGAAACAGTTACTGATCACTTTTAATGTGGTAAGTCGGCCAGAAAACAAGTGGCAGTGGAGGAGGGGGGATTGGCCAAAAACGCTGACCCCGGGGTCAAGGAAATGGCCGTTTTGGGAGGCGACGCAAAACTGCCTCTTTTTTGCCTCATCCACCTCCAGACCTGTTGGGAAACAGTTACTGATCACTTTTAATATGGTAAGTCGGCCAGAAAACAAGTGGCAGTGGAGGAGGGGGGATTGGCCAAAAACGCTGACCCCGGGGTCAAGGAAATGGCCGTTTTGGGAGGCGACGCAAAACTGCCTCTTTTTTGCCTCATCCACCTCCAGACCTGTTGGGAAACAGTTACTGATCACTTTTAATGTGGTAAGTCGGCCAGAAAACAAGTGGCAGCCAGAACAGTGGAGGAGGGGGGATTGGCCAAAAACGCTGACCCCGGGGTCAAGGAAATGGCCGTTTTGGGAGCCGACGCAAAACTGCCTCTTTTTTGCCTCATCCACCTCCAGACCTGTTGGGAAACAGTTACTGATCACTTTTAATGTGGTAAGTCGGCCAGAAAACAAGTGGCAGCCAGAACAGTGGAGGAGGGGGGATTGGCCAAAAACGCTGACCCCGGGGTCAAGGAAATGGCCGTTTTGGGAGCCGACGCAAAACTGCCTCTTTTTTGCCTCATCCACCTCCAGACCTGTTGGGAAACAGTTACTGATCACTTTTAATGTGGTAAGTTGGCCAGAAAACAAGTGGCAGTGGAGGAGGGGGAATTGGCCAAAAACGCTGACCCCGGGGTCAAGGAAATGGCCGTTTTGGGAGGCGACGCAAAACTGCCTCTTTTTTGCCTCATCCACCTCCAGACCTGTTGGGAAACAGTTACTGATCACTTTTAATGTGGTAAGTCGGCCAGAAAACAAGTGGCAGCGAGAACAGTGGAGGAGGGGGGATTGGCCAAAAACGCTGACCCCGGGGTCAAGGAAATGGCCGTTTTGGGAGCCGACGCAAAACTGCCTCTTTTTTGCCTCATCCACCTCCAGACCTGTTGGGAAACAGTTACTGATCACTTTTAATGTGGTAAGTCGGCCAGAAAACAAGTGGCAGCCAGAACAGTGGAGGAGGGGGGATTGGCCAAAAACGCTGACCCCGGGGTCAAGGAAATGGCCGTTTTGGGAGCCGACGCAAAACTGCCTCTTTTTTGCCTCATCCACCTCCAGACCTGTTGGGAAACAGTTACTGATCACTTTTAATGTGGTAAGTCGGCCAGAAAACAAGTGGCAGTGGAGGAGGGGGGATTGGCCAAAAACGCTGACCCCGGGGTCAAGGAAATGGCCGTTTTGGGAGGCGACGCAAAACTGCCTCTTTTTTGCCTCATCCACCTCCAGACCTGTTGGGAAACAGTTACTGATCACTTTTAATGTGGTAAGTCGGCCAGAAAACAAGTGGCAGTGGAGGAGGGGGGATTGGCCAAAAACGCTGACCCCGGGGTCAAGGAAATGGCCGTTTTGGGAGGCGACGCAAAACTGCCTCTTTTTTGCCTCATCCACCTCCAGACCTGTTGGGAAACAGTTACTGATCACTTTTAATGTGGTAAGTCGGCCAGAAAACAAGTGGCAGCCAGAACAGTGGAGGAGGGGGGATTGGCCAAAAACGCTGACCCCGGGGTCAAGGAAATGGCCGTTTTGGGAGCCGACGCAAAACTGCCTCTTTTTTGCCTCATCCACCTCCAGACCTGTTGGGAAACAGTTACTGATCACTTTTAATGTGGTAAGTCGGCCAGAAAACAAGTGGCAGCCAGAACAGTGGAGGAGGGGGGATTGGCCAAAAACGCTGACCCCGGGGTCAAGGAAATGGCCGTTTTGGGAGCCGACGCAAAACTGCCTCTTTTTTGCCTCATCCACCTCCAGACCTGTTGGGAAACAGTTACTGATCACTTTTAATGTGGTAAGTCGGCCAGAAAACAAGTGGCAGTGGAGGAGGGGGGATTGGCCAAAAACGCTGACCCCGGGGTCAAGGAAATGGCCGTTTTGGGAGGCGACGCAAAACTGCCTCTTTTTTGCCTCATCCACCTCCAGACCTGTTGGGAAACAGTTACTGATCACTTTTAATGTGGTAAGTCGGCCAGAAAACAAGTGGCAGTGGAGGAGGGGGGATTGGCCAAAAACGCTGACCCCGGGGTCAAGGAAATGGCCGTTTTGGGAGGCGACGCAAAACTGCCTCTTTTTTGCCTCATCCACCTCCAGACCTGTTGGGAAACAGTTACTGATCACTTTTAATGTGGTAAGTCGGCCAGAAAACAAGTGGCAGCCAGAACAGTGGAGGAGGGGGGATTGGCCAAAAACGCTGACCCCGGGGTCAAGGAAATGGCCGTTTTGGGAGGCGACGCAAAACTGCCTCTTTTTTGCCTCATCCACCTCCAGACCTGTTGGGAAACAGTTACTGATCACTTTTAATGTGGTAAGTCGGCCAGAAAACAAGTGGCAGCCAGAACAGTGGAGGAGGGGGGATTGGCCAAAAACGCTGACCCCGGGGTCAAGGAAATGGCCGTTTTGGGAGCCGACGCAAAACTGCCTCTTTTTTGCCTCATCCACCTCCAGACCTGTTGGGAAACAGTTACTGATCACTTTTAATGTGGTAAGTCGGCCAGAAAACAAGTGGCAGCCAGAACAGTGGAGGAGGGGGGATTGGCCAAAAACGCTGACCCCGGGGTCAAGGAAATGGCCGTTTTGGGAGGCGACGCAAAACTGCCTCTTTTTTGCCTCATCCACCTCCAGACCTGTTGGGAAACAGTTACTGATCACTTTTAATGTGGTAAGTTGGCCAGAAAACAAGTGGCAGTGGAGGAGGGGGAATTGGCCAAAAACGCTGACCCCGGGGTCAAGGAAATGGTCGTTTTGGGAGCCGACGCAAAACTGCCTCTTTTTTGCCTCATCCACCTCCAGACCTGTTGGGAAACAGTTACTGATCACTTTTAATGTGGTAAGTCGGCCAGAAAACAAGTGGCAGCCAGAACAGTGGAGGAGGGGGGATTGGCCAAAAACGCTGACCCCGGGGTCAAGGAAATGGCCGTTTTGGGAGGCGACGCAAAACTGCCTCTTTTTTGCCTCATCCACCTCCAGACCTGTTGGGAAACAGTTACTGATCACTTTTAATGTGGTAAGTCGGCCAGAAAACAAGTGGCAGCCAGAACAGTGGAGGAGGGGGGATTGGCCAAAAACGCTGACCCCGGGGTCAAGGAAATGGCCGTTTTGGGAGGCGACGCAAAACTGCCTCTTTTTTGCCTCATCCACCTCCAGACCTGTTGGGAAACAGTTACTGATCACTTTTAATGTGGTAAGTTGGCCAGAAAACAAGTGGCAGTGGAGGAGGGGGAATTGGCCAAAAACGCTGACCCCGGGGTCAAGGAAATGGCCGTTTTGGGAGCCGACGCAAAACTGCCTCTTTTTTGCCTCATCCACCTCCAGACCTGTTGGGAAACAGTTACTGATCACTTTTAATGTGGTAAGTCGGCCAGAAAACAAGTGGCAGCCAGAACAGTGGAGGAGGGGGGATTGGCCAAAAACGCTGACCCCGGGGTCAAGGAAATGGCCGTTTTGGGAGCCGACGCAAAACTGCCTCTTTTTTGCCTCATCCACCTCCAGACCTGTTGGGAAACAGTTACTGATCACTTTTAATGTGGTAAGTCGGCCAGAAAACAAGTGGCAGCCAGAACAGTGGAGGAGGGGGGATTGGCCAAAAACGCTGACCCCGGGGTCAAGGAAATGGCCGTTTTGGGAGGCGACGCAAAACTGCCTCTTTTTTGCCTCATCCACCTCCAGACCTGTTGGGAAACAGTTACTGATCACTTTTAATGTGGTAAGTCGGCCAGAAAACAAGTGGCAGTGGAGGAGGGGGGATTGGCCAAAAACGCTGACCCCGGGGTCAAGGAAATGGCCGTTTTGGGAGGCGACGCAAAACTGCCTCTTTTTTGCCTCATCCACCTCCAGACCTGTTGGGAAACAGTTACTGATCACTTTTAATATGGTAAGTCGGCCAGAAAACAAGTGGCAGTGGAGGAGGGGGGATTGGCCAAAAACGCTGACCCCGGGGTCAAGGAAATGGCCGTTTTGGGAGGCGACGCAAAACTGCCTCTTTTTTGCCTCATCCACCTCCAGACCTGTTGGGAAACAGTTACTGATCACTTTTAATGTGGTAAGTCGGCCAGAAAACAAGTGGCAGCCAGAACAGTGGAGGAGGGGGGATTGGCCAAAAACGCTGACCCCGGGGTCAAGGAAATGGCCGTTTTGGGAGGCGACGCAAAACTGCCTCTTTTTTGCCTCATCCACCTCCAGACCTGTTGGGAAACAGTTACTGATCACTTTTAATGTGGTAAGTCGGCCAGAAAACAAGTGGCAGCCAGAACAGTGGAGGAGGGGGGATTGGCCAAAAACGCTGACCCCGGGGTCAAGGAAATGGCCGTTTTGGGAGCCGACGCAAAACTTGCCTCATCCACCTCCAGACCTGTTGGGAAACAGTTACTGATCACTTTTAATGTGGTAAGTTGGCCAGAAAACAAGTGGCAGTGGAGGAGGGGGAATTGGCCAAAAACGCTGACCCCGGGGTCAAGGAAATGGCCGTTTTGGGAGGCGACGCAAAACTGCCTCTTTTTTGCCTCATCCACCTCCAGACCTGTTGGGAAACAGTTACTGATCACTTTTAATGTGGTAAGTCGGCCAGAAAACAAGTGGCAGCCAGAACAGTGGAGGAGGGGGGATTGGCCAAAAACGCTGACCCCGGGGTCAAGGAAATGGCCGTTTTGGGAGCCGACGCAAAACTGCCTCTTTTTTGCCTCATCCACCTCCAGACCTGTTGGGAAACAGTTACTGATCACTTTTAATGTGGTAAGTCGGCCAGAAAACAAGTGGCAGCCAGAACAGTGGAGGAGGGGGGATTGGCCAAAAACGCTGACCCCGGGGTCAAGGAAATGGCCGTTTTGGGAGCCGACGCAAAACTGCCTCTTTTTTGCCTCATCCACCTCCAGACCTGTTGGGAAACAGTTACTGATCACTTTTAATGTGGTAAGTCGGCCAGAAAACAAGTGGCAGTGGAGGAGGGGGGATTGGCCAAAAACGCTGACCCCGGGGTCAAGGAAATGGCCGTTTTGGGAGGCGACGCAAAACTGCCTCTTTTTTGCCTCATCCACCTCCAGACCTGTTGGGAAACAGTTACTGATCACTTTTAATGTGGTAAGTCGGCCAGAAAACAAGTGGCAGTGGAGGAGGGGGGATTGGCCAAAAACGCTGACCCCGGGGTCAAGGAAATGGCCGTTTTGGGAGGCGACGCAAAACTGCCTCTTTTTTGCCTCATCCACCTCCAGACCTGTTGGGAAACAGTTACTGATCACTTTTAATGTGGTAAGTCGGCCAGAAAACAAGTGGCAGCCAGAACAGTGGAGGAGGGGGGATTGGCCAAAAACGCTGACCCCGGGGTCAAGGAAATGGCCGTTTTGGGAGCCGACGCAAAACTGCCTCTTTTTTGCCTCATCCACCTCCAGACCTGTTGGGAAACAGTTACTGATCACTTTTAATGTGGTAAGTCGGCCAGAAAACAAGTGGCAGCCAGAACAGTGGAGGAGGGGGGATTGGCCAAAAACGCTGACCCCGGGGTCAAGGAAATGGCCGTTTTGGGAGCCGACGCAAAACTGCCTCTTTTTTGCCTCATCCACCTCCAGACCTGTTGGGAAACAGTTACTGATCACTTTTAATGTGGTAAGTCGGCCAGAAAACAAGTGGCAGCCAGAACAGTGGAGGAGGGGGGATTGGCCAAAAACGCTGACCCCGGGGTCAAGGAAATGGCCGTTTTGGGAGGCGACGCAAAACTGCCTCTTTTTTGCCTCATCCACCTCCAGACCTGTTGGGAAACAGTTACTGATCACTTTTAATGTGGTAAGTCGGCCAGAAAACAAGTGGCAGCCAGAACAGTGGAGGAGGGGGGATTGGCCAAAAACGCTGACCCCGGGGTCAAGGAAATGGCCGTTTTGGGAGCCGACGCAAAACTGCCTCTTTTTTGCCTCATCCACCTCCAGACCTGTTGGGAAACAGTTACTGATCACTTTTAATGTGGTAAGTCGGCCAGAAAACAAGTGGCAGCCAGAACAGTGGAGGAGGGGGGATTGGCCAAAAACGCTGACCCCGGGGTCAAGGAAATGGCCGTTTTGGGAGCCGACGCAAAACTGCCTCTTTTTTGCCTCATCCACCTCCAGACCTGTTGGGAAACAGTTACTGATCACTTTTAATGTGGTAAGTTGGCCAGAAAACAAGTGGCAGTGGAGGAGGGGGAATTGGCCAAAAACGCTGACCCCGGGGTCAAGGAAATGGCCGTTTTGGGAGCCGACGCAAAACTGCCTCTTTTTTGCCTCATCCACCTCCAGACCTGTTGGGAAACAGTTACTGATCACTTTTAATGTGGTAAGTCGGCCAGAAAACAAGTGGCAGCCAGAACAGTGGAGGAGGGGGGATTGGCCAAAAACGCTGACCCCGGGGTCAAGGAAATGGCCGTTTTGGGAGGCGACGCAAAACTGCCTCTTTTTTGCCTCATCCACCTCCAGACCTGTTGGGAAACAGTTACTGATCACTTTTAATGTGGTAAGTCGGCCAGAAAACAAGTGGCAGCCAGAACAGTGGAGGAGGGGGGATTGGCCAAAAACGCTGACCCCGGGGTCAAGGAAATGGCCGTTTTGGGAGCCGACGCAAAACTGCCTCTTTTTTGCCTCATCCACCTCCAGACCTGTTGGGAAACAGTTACTGATCACTTTTAATGTGGTAAGTCGGCCAGAAAACAAGTGGCAGCCAGAACAGTGGAGGAGGGGGGATTGGCCAAAAACGCTGACCCCGGGGTCAAGGAAATGGCCGTTTTGGGAGCCGACGCAAAACTGCCTCTTTTTTGCCTCATCCACCTCCAGACCTGTTGGGAAACAGTTACTGATCACTTTTAATGTGGTAAGTCGGCCAGAAAACAAGTGGCAGCCAGAACAGTGGAGGAGGGGGGATTGGCCAAAAACGCTGACCCCGGGGTCAAGGAAATGGCCGTTTTGGGAGCCGACGCAAAACTGCCTCTTTTTTGCCTCATCCACCTCCAGACCTGTTGGGAAACAGTTACTGATCACTTTTAATGTGGTAAGTCGGCCAGAAAACAAGTGGCAGCCAGAACAGTGGAGGAGGGGGGATTGGCCAAAAACGCTGACCCCGGGGTCAAGGAAATGGCCGTTTTGGGAGCCGACGCAAAACTGCCTCTTTTTTGCCTCATCCACCTCCAGACCTGTTGGGAAACAGTTACTGATCACTTTTAATGTGGTAAGTCGGCCAGAAAACAAGTGGCAGCCAGAACAGTGGAGGAGGGGGGATTGGCCAAAAACGCTGACCCCGGGGTCAAGGAAATGGCCGTTTTGGGAGGCCGACGCAAAACTGCCTCTTTTTTGCCTCATCCACCTCCAGACCTGTTGGGAAACAGTTACTGATCACTTTTAATGTGGTAAGTCGGCCAGAAAACAAGTGGCAGCCAGAACAGTGGAGGAGGGGGGATTGGCCAAAAACGCTGACCCCGGGGTCAAGGAAATGGCCGTTTTGGGAGCCGACGCAAAACTGCCTCTTTTTTGCCTCATCCACCTCCAGACCTGTTGGGAAACAGTTACTGATCACTTTTAATGTGGTAAGTCGGCCAGAAAACAAGTGGCAGCCAGAACAGTGGAGGAGGGGGGATTGGCCAAAAACGCTGACCCCGGGGTCAAGGAAATGGCCGTTTTGGGAGCCGACGCAAAACTGCCTCTTTTTTGCCTCATCCACCTCCAGACCTGTTGGGAAACAGTTACTGATCACTTTTAATGTGGTAAGTCGGCCAGAAAACAAGTGGCAGCCAGAACAGTGGAGGAGGGGGGATTGGCCAAAAACGCTGACCCCGGGGTCAAGGAAATGGCCGTTTTGGGAGCCGACGCAAAACTGCCTCTTTTTTGCCTCATCCACCTCCAGACCTGTTGGGAAACAGTTACTGATCACTTTTAATGTGGTAAGTTGGCCAGAAAACAAGTGGCAGTGGAGGAGGGGGAATTGGCCAAAAACGCTGACCCCAGGGTCAAGGAAATGGCCGTTTTGGGAGCCGACGCAAAACTGCCTCTTTTTTGCCTCATCCACCTCCAGACCTGTTGGGAAACAGTTACTGATCACTTTTAATGTGGTAAGTCGGCCAGAAAACAAGTGGCAGCCAGAACAGTGGAGGAGGGGGGATTGGCCAAAAACGCTGACCCCGGGGTCAAGGAAATGGCCGTTTTGGGAGCCGACGCAAAACTGCCTCTTTTTTGCCTCATCCACCTCCAGACCTGTTGGGAAACAGTTACTGATCACTTTTAATGTGGTAAGTCGGCCAGAAAACAAGTGGCAGCCAGAACAGTGGAGGAGGGGGGATTGGCCAAAAACGCTGACCCCGGGGTCAAGGAAATGGCCGTTTTGGGAGCCGACGCAAAACTGCCTCTTTTTTGCCTCATCCACCTCCAGACCTGTTGGGAAACAGTTACTGATCACTTTTAATGTGGTAAGTCGGCCAGAAAACAAGTGGCAGCCAGAACAGTGGAGGAGGGGGGATTGGCCAAAAACGCTGACCCCGGGGTCAAGGAAATGGCCGTTTTGGGAGCCGACGCAAAACTGCCTCTTTTTTGCCTCATCCACCTCCAGACCTGTTGGGAAACAGTTACTGATCACTTTTAATGTGGTAAGTCGGCCAGAAAACAAGTGGCAGCCAGAACAGTGGAGGAGGGGGGATTGGCCAAAAACGCTGACCCCGGGGTCAAGGAAATGGCCGTTTTGGGAGCCGACGCAAAACTGCCTCTTTTTTGCCTCATCCACCTCCAGACCTGTTGGGAAACAGTTACTGATCACTTTTAATGTGGTAAGTTGGCCAGAAAACAAGTGGCAGTGGAGGAGGGGGAATTGGCCAAAAACGCTGACCCCGGGGTCAAGGAAATGGCCGTTTTGGGAGCCGACGCAAAACTGCCTCTTTTTTGCCTCATCCACCTCCAGACCTGTTGGGAAACAGTTACTGATCACTTTTAATGTGGTAAGTCGGCCAGAAAACAAGTGGCAGCCAGAACAGTGGAGGAGGGGGGATTGGCCAAAAACGCTGACCCCGGGGTCAAGGAAATGGCCGTTTTGGGAGGTGACGCAAAACTGCCTCTTTTTTGCCTCATCCACCTCCAGACCTGTTGGGAAACAGTTACTGATCACTTTTAATGTGGTAAGTCGGCCAGAAAACAAGTGGCAGCCAGAACAGTGGAGGAGGGGGGATTGGCCAAAAACGCTGACCCCGGGGTCAAGGAAATGGCCGTTTTGGGAGCCGACGCAAAACTGCCTCTTTTTTGCCTCATCCACCTCCAGACCTGTTGGGAAACAGTTACTGATCACTTTTAATGTGGTAAGTCGGCCAGAAAACAAGTGGCAGTGGAGGAGGGGGGATTGGCCAAAAACGCTGACCCCGGGGTCAAGGAAATGGCCGTTTTGGGAGGCGACGCAAAACTGCCTCTTTTTTGCCTCATCCACCTCCAGACCTGTTGGGAAACAGTTACTGATCACTTTTAATGTGGTAAGTCGGCCAGAAAACAAGTGGCAGTGGAGGAGGGGGGATTGGCTAAAAACGCTGACCCCGGGGTCAAGGAAATGGCCGTTTTGGGAGCCGACGCAAAACTGCCTCTTTTTTGCCTCATCCACCTCCAGACCTGTTGGGAAACAGTTACTGATCACTTTTAATGTGGTAAGTCGGCCAGAAAACAAGTGGCAGCCAGAACAGTGGAGGAGGGGGGATTGGCCAAAAACGCTGACCCCGGGGTCAAGGAAATGGCCGTTTTGGGAGCCGACGCAAAACTGCCTCTTTTTTGCCTCATCCACCTCCAGACCTGTTGGGAAACAGTTACTGATCACTTTTAATGTGGTAAGTCGGCCAGAAAACAAGTGGCAGCCAGAACAGTGGAGGAGGGGGGATTGGCCAAAAACGCTGACCCCGGGGTCAAGGAAATGGCCGTTTTGGGAGCCGACGCAAAACTGCCTCTTTTTTGCCTCATCCACCTCCAGACCTGTTGGGAAACAGTTACTGATCACTTTTAATGTGGTAAGTCGGCCAGAAAACAAGTGGCAGTGGAGGAGGGGGGATTGGCCAAAAACGCTGACCCCGGGGTCAAGGAAATGGCCGTTTTGGGAGGCGACGCAAAACTGCCTCTTTTTTGCCTCATCCACCTCCAGACCTGTTGGGAAACAGTTACTGATCACTTTTAATGTGGTAAGTCGGCCAGAAAACAAGTGGCAGTGCTAGGAGGGGGGATTGGCCAAAAACGCTGACCCCGGGGTCAAGGAAATGGCCGTTTTGGGAGGCGACGCAAAACTGCCTCTTTTTTGCCTCATCCACCTCCAGACCTGTTGGGAAACAGTTACTGATCACTTTTAATGTGGTAAGTCGGCCAGAAAACAAGTGGCAGCCAGAACAGTGGAGGAGGGGGGATTGGCCAAAAACGCTGACCCCGGGGTCAAGGAAATGGCCGTTTTGGGAGCCGACGCAAAACTGCCTCTTTTTTGCCTCATCCACCTCCAGACCTGTTGGGAAACAGTTACTGATCACTTTTAATGTGGTAAGTCGGCCAGAAAACAAGTGGCAGCCAGAACAGTGGAGGAGGGGGGATTGGCCAAAAACGCTGACCCCGGGGTCAAGGAAATGGCCGTTTTGGGAGCCGACGCAAAACTGCCTCTTTTTTGCCTCATCCACCTCCAGACCTGTTGGGAAACAGTTACTGATCACTTTTAATGTGGTAAGTCGGCCAGAAAACAAGTGGCAGCCAGAACAGTGGAGGAGGGGGGATTGGCCAAAAACGCTGACCCCGGGGTCAAGGAAATGGCCGTTTT
Organism: Pempheris klunzingeri; assembly: GCF_042242105.1. Taxonomy (NCBI): domain Eukaryota; kingdom Metazoa; phylum Chordata; class Actinopteri; order Acropomatiformes; family Pempheridae; genus Pempheris; species Pempheris klunzingeri. Next base: position 16,860,469 of record NC_092030.1, read on the forward strand.
GGGAGCCGACGCAAAACTGCCTCTTTTTTGCCTCATCCACCTCCAGACCTGTTGGGAAACAGTTACTGATCACTTTTAATGTGGTAAGTCGGCCAGAAAACAAGTGGCAGTGGAGGAGGGGGGATTGGCCAAAAACGCTGACCCCGGGGTCAAGGAAATGGCCGTTTTGGGAGCCGACGCAAAACTGCCTCTTTTTTGCCTCATCCACCTCCAGACCTGTTGGGAAACAGTTACTGATCACTTTTAATGTGGTAAGTCGGCCAGAAAACAAGTGGCAGCCAGAACAGTGGAGGAGGGGGGATTGGCCAAAAACGCTGACCCCGGGGTCAAGGAAATGGCCGTTTTGGGAGCAGACGCAAAACTGCCTCTTTTTTGCCTCATCCACCTCCAGACCTGTTGGGAAACAGTTACTGATCACTTTTAATGTGGTAAGTCGGCCAGAAAACAAGTGGCAGTGGAGGAGGGGGGATTGGCCAAAAACGCTGACCCCGGGGTCAAGGAAATGGCCGTTTTGGGAGGCGACGCAAAACTGCCTCTTTTTTGCCTCATCCACCTCCAGACCTGTTGGGAAACAGTTACTGATCACTTTTAATGTGGTAAGTCGGCCAGAAAACAAGTGGCAGTGGAGGAGGGGGGATTGGCCAAAAACGCTGACCCCGGGGTCAAGGAAATGGCCGTTTTGGGAGCAGACGCAAAACTGCCTCTTTTTTGCCTCATCCACCTCCAGACCTGTTGGGAAACAGTTACTGATCACTTTTAATGTGGTAAGTCGGCCAGAAAACAAGTGGCAGCCAGAACAGTGGAGGAGGGGGGATTGGCCAAAAACGCTGACCCCGGGGTCAAGGAAATGGCCGTTTTGGGAGCCGACGCAAAACTGCCTCTTTTTTGCCTCATCCACCTCCAGACCTGTTGGGAAACAGTTACTGATCACTTTTAATGTGGTAAGTCGGCCAGAAAACAAGTGGCAGTGGAGGAGGGGGGATTGGCCAAAAACGCTGACCCCGGGGTCAAGGAAATGGCCGTTTTGGGAGCCGACGCAAAACTGCCTCTTTTTTGCCTCATCCACCTCCAGACCTGTTGGGAAACAGTTACTGATCACTTTTAATGTGGTAAGTCGGCCAGAAAACAAGTGGCGGTGGAGGAGGGGGGATTGGCCAAAAACGCTGACCCCGGGGTCAAGGAAATGGCCGTTTTGGGAGCCGACGCAAAACTGCCTCTTTTTTGCCTCATCCACCTCCAGACCTGTTGGGAAACAGTTACTGATCACTTTTAATGTGGTAAGTCGGCCAGAAAACAAGTGGCAGCCAGAACAGTGGAGGAGGGGGGATTGGCCAAAAACGCTGACCCCGGGGTCAAGGAAATGGCCGTTTTGGGAGCCGACGCAAAACTGCCTCTTTTTTGCCTCATCCACCTCCAGACCTGTTGGGAAACAGTTACTGATCACTTTTAATGTGGTAAGTCGGCCAGAAAACAAGTGGCAGCCAGAACAGTGGAGGAGGGGGGATTGGCCAAAAATGCTGACCCCGGGGTCAAGGAAATGGCCGTTTTGGGAGGCGACGCAAAACTGCCTCTTTTTTGCCTCATCCACCTCCAGACCTGTTGGGAAACAGTTACTGATCACTTTTAATGTGGTAAGTTGGCCAGAAAACAAGTGGCAGCCAGAACAGTGGAGGAGGGGGGATGGGCCAAAAACGCTGACCCCGGGGTCAAGGAAATGGCCGTTTTGGGAGCCGACGCAAAACTGCCTCTTTTTTGCCTCATCCACCTCCAGACCTGTTGGGAAACAGTTACTGATCACTTTTAATGTGGTAAGTCGGCCAGAAAACAAGTGGCAGTGGAGGAGGGGGGATTGGCCAAAAACGCTGACCCCGGGGTCAAGGAAATGGCCGTTTTGGGAGGCGACGCAAAACTGCCTCTTTTTTGCCTCATCCACCTCCAGACCTGTTGGGAAACAGTTACTGATCACTTTTAATGTGGTAAGTCGGCCAGAAAACAAGTGGCAGCCAGAACAGTGGAGGAGGGGGGATTGGCCAAAAACGCTGACCCCGGGGTCAAGGAAATGGCCGTTTTGGGAGCCGACGCAAAACTGCCTCTTTTTTGCCTCATCCACCTCCAGACCTGTTGGGAAACAGTTACTGATCACTTTTAATGTGGTAAGTCGGCCAGAAAACAAAGTGGCAGCCAGAACAGTGGAGGAGGGGGGATTGGCCAAAAACGCTGACCCCGGGGTCAAGGAAATGGCCGTTTTGGGAGCCGACGCAAAACTGCCTCTTTTTTGCCTCATCCACCTCCAGACCTGTTGGGAAACAGTTACTGATCACTTTTAATGTGGTAAGTCGGCCAGAAAACAAGTGGCAGTGGAGGAGGGGGGATTGGCCAAAAACGCTGACCCCGGGGTCAAGGAAATGGCCGTTTTGGGAGCCGACGCAAAACTGCCTCTTTTTTGCCTCATCCACCTCCAGACCTGTTGGGAAACAGTTACTGATCACTTTTAATGTGGTAAGTCGGCCAGAAAACAAGTGGCAGTGGAGGAGGGGGGATTGGCCAAAAACGCTGACCCCGGGGTCAAGGAAATGGCCGTTTTGGGAGCTGACGCAAAACTGCCTCTTTTTTGCCTCATCCACCTCCAGACCTGTTGGGAAACAGTTACTGATCACTTTTAATGTGGTAAGTCGGCCAGAAAACAAGTGGCAGCCAGAACAGTGGAGGAGGGGGGATTGGCCAAAAACGCTGACCCCGGGGTCAAGGAAATGGCCGTTTTGGGAGCCGACGCAAAACTGCCTCTTTTTTGCCTCATCCACCTCCAGACCTGTTGGGAAACAGTTACTGATCACTTTTAATGTGGTAAGTCGGCCAGAAAACAAGTGGCAGCCAGAACAGTGGAGGAGGGGGGATTGGCCAAAAACGCTGACCCCGGGGTCAAGGAAATGGCCGTTTTGGGAGCCGACGCAAAACTGCCTCTTTTTTGCCTCATCCACCTCCAGACCTGTTGGGAAACAGTTACTGATCACTTTTAATGTGGTAAGTCGGCCAGAAAACAAGTGGCAGCCAGAACAGTGGAGGAGGGGGGATTGGCCAAAAACGCTGACCCCGGGGTCAAGGAAATGGCCGTTTTGGGAGCCGACGCAAAACTGCCTCTTTTTTGCCTCATCCACCTCCAGACCTGTTGGGAAACAGTTACTGATCACTTTTAATGTGGTAAGTCGGCCAGAAAACAAGTGGCAGTGGAGGAGGGGGGATTGGCCAAAAACACTGACCCCGGGGTCAAGGAAATGGCCGTTTTGGGAGCCGACGCAGAACTGCCTATTTTTTGCCTCATCCACCTCCAGACCTGCTGGGAAACAGTTACTGTGTAACGGGTATATGCAGGACCCAATAGCAGCACAGTTAATGGAAGAGCAGACGACTACCTGCTGGCTGGGTTGATGGGAGGCAGCTGGACCAGAGAGGGACAGGCTAGACTCGTAGTTAAATCCAGAGTCAGGGTCAGCAACAGGCAGGCAGACAGCGAAGCAAACAAAACCAAATGGGGCAATCAGGCGGAGAATCGATGACAGGCGGGAGGTCAGGTAGTCAGCAGGCAGACAGAAGACAGGAAGGACACAGGCGTAGCTCGTGGTCAGGAACAGAAGGCTTAGGTAATTACCAGGGCAGAGACGAGGAACTGTAGTCAGGGGCAAACAGGGTCGAAACCAGGAAATCTGTCCGAACAGGAGTGCTGGAAGGTCAGGCATGGAGCGAAGACAATCTGGCACTGAGTGAGTCTACTGCTGAGCCTAAATAGGCAGGTGAGTGTAATTGAGTGCAGCTGGGGAACCAGGTGAGGGTGATTGCCACTGATTGGGAGGCGTGGCCAGGTAAGTAGGTCAGAGTGTGGAAAAATACCAGGAGCAGCATACCAGCACAGCAGATTGTGACATACTGATCACTTTTAATGTGGTAAGTCGGCCTGAAAACAAGTGGCAGCCAAAACAGTGGAGGAGGGGGGATTGGCCAAAAACGCTGACCCCGGGGTCAAGGAAATGGCCGTTTTGGGGCCGGACGCAAAACTGCCTCTTTTTTGCCTCATCCACCTCCAGACCTGTTGGCAAACAGTTACTGATCACTTTTAATGTGGTTAAGTCGGCCAGAAAACAAGTGGCAGCCAAAACAGTGGAGGAGGGGGGAATGGCCAAAAACGCTGACCCCGGGGTCAAGGAAATGGCCGTTTTGGGAGCGGACGCAAAACTGCCTCTTTTTTGCCTCATCCACCTCCAGACCTGTTGGGAAACAGTTACTGATCACTTTTAACCCTTTGATGCACAACATGGGTCCAAAGTGACCCGACTGAGTTTTTATGTGCTATATCTTTGCAATAAATTAATTTCATCATTCAGCATTCCAGGAATTCCTCAATTAACTTGTTTTTGATCATAATACATCCTTCTTTTATTTTTTCCTTTCTTACTTTTTTAATAAAAACACTTTTTGTATCACTACCCTTCTAATGCACAACATGGGTCCAAAATGACCCATATCCACTTACTATGTGAATTCATGTATGGCTCAGTGTTTCTATGCTATATCTTTTAAATAAATGTATTCTGTCATTTAGTATCCCAAGGATTCAGTAAATATTCTTGTTTTTGTTTAGCACAAATCATCATATTTATTTTTACTTTATTGCTTCATGAACTAGCATAGCTTTTGTATGACTACATCAAGTTTACACACATGAATTTACTATGGTATTTGGTGGGAACCTTTGAAATTTGTACATGCTTGCAATTCGTAACGTGTTTACTGTGGACAACTATTCGCCTGCCACATGTCACTGCTCAGCACAGCTCCCTTTGTACATCTGATACATGTAAGTCTTGTTTTACAATTATTGTAATCTTACCTAAGAAAACGTTTGATTGTGATTGATTGGCCACAATAAAAAGCCACTCTGAAATGTTCAGTTTTATCACACAGCACAATGCCACAGATGTCGCAAGTTTTGTCATGCTGACTGCAGGAATGTCCACCAGAGCTGTTGCCCGTGAATTGAATGTTCATTTCTCTACCATAAGCCGTCTCCATACACGCTTCAGATAATTTGCCAGTACATCCAACCGGCCTCACAACCGCAGACCACATGTAACAACACCAGCCCAGGACCTCTACATCCAGCATGTTCACCTCCAAGATGGTCTGAGACCAGCCACCCGGACAGCTGCTGCAACAATCGATTTGCATAACCAAAGAATTTCTGCACAAACTGTCAGAAACCGTCTCAGGGAAGCTCATATGCATGTTGGTCGTCCTCATCGGGGTCTCAACCTGACTGCAGTTCGTCGTCGTAACCGACTTGAGTGGGCAAATGCTCACATTCGATGGCGTCTGGCACGTTGGACAGGTGCTCTCATGGATGAATCCCGGTTTTCACTGTTCAGGGCAGATGGCAGACAGCGTGTGTGGCGTCGTGTGGGTGAGCGGTTTGCTTGATGACATTTTGAATGCACAGAGATACCGTGACGAGATCCTGAGGCCCATTGTTATACCATTCATCCACGACCATCACCTCATGTTGCAGCACGATAATGCACGGCCCCATGTTGCAAGGATCTGTACACAATTCCTGGAGGCTGAAAACATCCCAGTTCTTGCATGGCCCGCATACTCACCGGACATGTCACCCATTGAGCATGTTTGGGATGCTCTGGATTCACGTTTATGACAGCATGTTCCAGTTCCTGCCAATATCCAGCAACTTGGCACAGCCATTGAAGAGAAGTGGACCAACATTCCACAGGCCACAATCAACAACCTGATCAACTCTATGCAAAGGAGATGTGTTGCACTGCGTAAGGCAAATGGTGGTCACACCAGATACTGAACCCCCCCCCCCCATAAAGCAAAACTGCACATTTCAGAGTGGCCTTTTGTTGTGGCCAGCCTAAGGCACACCTGTGTTTGGTCACATTCACCACATCACGATAGTTACACTACAGATACAGTTCAGTTCAATAGCCATCAGTGGTATGTGTATGTGTGACAAAATGACAAATAAACATGTTTAAAACGTTAAATGCATGATTGCTTGGCCCAAACCACTGCTAAAGTGATTATTTAAAGCAAATTATTGTTATAGTATGAAGTCATTTGATTTAAAATCATACTTAGATAAACGGGTCCTTTTTGACCCATGTGCGTAAACTTGATGTAAAAATACAAAAACCTATTTTTGTTCATAAAATAAGAAAGGAAAATTGATAATAATGACCTGTATTACTCAAAAACAAGATATTAAAAGAATACTTGGAATATTCAATCATAAAATAAATTGATTTCAAAAGATACAGCAAAGAGACACTCACCCAGCATGAAATCACATAGAAAATGAATGTGGGTCATTTTGGACCCATGTTGTGTATTAGAAGGGGTGTGCATATGTTGTGCATCAAAGGGTTAACACCACCGTGCTGCAGTGAGGGACGTCGTGATGACGTCAGCGAGTGGTGCAGGAAGACGAGAGGAATGAGGGCGACATCAGAGAGCAGCAAAGGCCGTGAGACGGTAAACCTGACTAAGGGTTAGGGTTACCGGCGTTACCTTTCACACTTTGACATGTCAGGTCGGTGAATGCTCTCATCACACCAGCCGGATATTGTTTTCATACAATCTCAGAGGAGTTACGTCAACAAGGGACGACGAATGGCTGCGTGAGATGGTGATTTAAAATAATAATAATAATAATAATAATAATAATAATAATAACGTTGTATTGCCTCTTGTGTCTGTGGCGTTTGGTAATTATGAGATAAATACAGCAAGCGAGGCTATGACACTGTAATTAGCTTATTTCGTATCATTGATCATAAGTAACTGTAATCACTTCACGTATTGTTGATGTTCAGACTGTGGTCCAAACATGGGAACTGATCTGCCAAAATCTGAATACAATATTCGATAGAAACTGGAAATTCGCGTCCTTAAAATCATCGGAGGTGGATCCCAGTCTACAGTGTGCTTGTGTGTTCCTGACAGGTATGATGCCAGACAGTCCCAGCCTGTGTGTTGGTACACAGCCTGATCGGAAAGCATGGGGCTCAGGCTCAGTGGCAAGGTAAGACAGAGTGGGGCCCTCAGACCTCTTCCCCTTCATGAACACCATCATTAGCATTACCTCTGCAAATAGCATCACATCCATGTGGGTGTTATCGCTGTCCATATGCTCTACAAATTGTGGAAGTATTCAGATTTTTTACTCAAATGCAAGTTGAAATTCAAACAGGCTTCACTGGCACGGCAGATCAGAAACCTGTATTGCCAAAGCAGCATGAAGGAAATCATCAACACAGACAAATGATTTGCAATAAATATACAAGAATATGCAAATATCAACAATCATATTAAATGAGAGCAATAACAATATGAACATTTACATAACGTTCAAATTCATGTGCTATTAATTATACATACAGTATATAAGTCTGTATTTGTGTGTGTGTGTCATCCACTGTTCTGCAGCCGGACACACCCTGTGTTCTTTTCCTGGGAGGGATGTTTTAGAGAGGTCATTAAGCACCACTCAGTGGTGCAGAGTGCAGCTCTTTGGCTGTTATGCAATTATAAACAACATCATTAGATTGTTATTACTCGTGCATCAAGATAGTTCAGCTCAACAGCGAGCAACACTTTTGGATTCAAAACGTTGGGATTTGTGGACAAAATGTTTTGGTTTGAATTAATAATAATTTACTTGCAATAATACATTTTTTAATTGCAGTGTCAATAGTTTTGCTCTCAAATCTAGGTTTTGATTGCATTCTGGAAAGTTTTGCTCTCAAATCTATTCTGTTTGATCCGAATAATCTTCAAATAGTTCACAGTGACTATCGAATAGTATTTTTGCTTAAAACACACATCCCTTACTGCAAAAGTCCAGTCACCTTTAGTAAGGAGTGGAACTTAGGAAGCGACAGGAGGGTACCTCAAACCTGTATTTAAGTATAATTTGCCTGTGCTGTTTATGCTGCAGGGACAACAGAGCCACAGGCTGGTGATCTTGGCAGCCATCTTCGTCCTGATGACACTCCTCATCCTGTATGGCTCCAACAATATCAATGAAGAAATCTACGCTCCCTTCCATGTGGCTACAAATCACGCTCTCAGGGCCACAGATCTGAAGACGTGGGGTGGCAGAGAAGGTTATGTGCCAGTTTATGGGAACAAGGTACTTCACAGGTTACATGCAAACGCATAAATGTTACAAGTGGAACCTCAGCAAACTTGGATGATGTAGATATCCACATACTGAGGGATTGGAGCCAAAAGGGCCATACTGGGCAAATACGAGTATTATTTACTCACGATATTTTTGTATTATCACATACAGAAATGTGGACTGACCCTAATATTAGCTTGCATGTAATTTGATTAGAGACATTACACATCAGTAGGGGTGAAAAATAAAGCAGGGTGCTGCACTGGGAAATATCAATGTTCACAAAAGTTTTGGTGTACCAAAAGAAAGTGATGCACCATTAGAAACTAAATGTATACTTATTCCTATTGAAAGGAAATAACAGTAAGCAGCTGCTGTAACTCATGTTAAAATCAGCAGGTGATTTCAAATGAAGAATATACTGTAACAGATCTGTCACCCCAAAGCAGACAATGGCAAAATGTAGGTCGACTGTTTTGTCAGTTTGCAGTCTGTTGCTGTTGTGTCTGCTTGTTTTTGTCATATGCAGAAAGATAAATGATTTCAACTATGTATGCTATGCAGACCCTGTTGCAATGGGCGTGTTGTTGTTTGCAAATTCTGTCCTCTTCAAGCTCTGTTAACTCAACTTCTTAACTCAGCTGAACAAATACACAATAACGGTTGGTGAACTATTCAGCGATTTTATAGTAACTCAGCAGTTACTTTAAAACGGTGGACTTTATTTTCACGCCACTATTAACTATGGTAATTTGTTTTTAATTCATTCACTTAAAATGTTTCACATTATCTTTTTTCTTTTTTAGAGTATGAACCTTCATTGTCACAACTGTGCACTGGTGACGAGCTCCAGCCACGTCCTGGGCAGTGGAGCAGGGGAAGAGATCGACCGTACAGAGTGTGTGATTCGTATGAATGACGCACCCACGTTGGGGTATGACACTGACATAGGGAACCACACCACGCTGAGGGTCGTCGCCCATTCCAGTGTGTTCAGGGTGGTCCGGAGGCCCAAGGAGTTCCTACAACGGCCAGACAGCAACCCTGTGATCATCTTCTGGGGACCCCCTAACAAGATTGGGAAGGACGCCAAAGGAACTTTGTACAGATTGATCCAGAGAGTCAGCATGACCTACAGCAACTTGTCATGTTTCAGTATCACAGCCAGCAAGATGCGCAGATTTGACAATCTGTTCCACAGGGAGACAGGACGAGACAGGTGAGTACTGAGGGAGCTAACATACTGTCACTCATATTTTATCGAGCATCAGTCCCATATTGTGTAAATGCCACTTTCCCAAACTCTGTTTTCCACATTGTGGTGTGTTTTTTTCTGCTTAGACAAAAGTCTCACTCGTGGTTGAGCACAGGCTGGTTCACCATGGTCATAGCCATTGAGATATGTGATAATATCAAAGTATATGGGATGGTTCCACCCAACCACTGTGGGTGAGTATAATGATGGGACTAATCAACCAATGTAGATTCTGTAAAACACTATCAGCCTATTCTGTGCCACATTATTACAAATCACAGATTCACCTTTGGTTAAAAGAATTAATGAATAAATGTAAATCCTTTTTTCTAGAAAAAAAGCTGGAACCAAGAAGATGCCGTACCACTACTACAAGCCCAGGGGGACTGATGAATGTTTAACATACATACAGAATGAGGGCGGCCGAAGAGGAAACCACCATCGATTTATTACAGAGAAGCAAGTGTTTGCACGCTGGGCGAAGCAGTACAACATCACATTCACTCATCCCAAATGGTGAAAAGACTTTTTGTCGAAACCACAAAGGGATCTCTCTGCTACAAGATGGATTTTATTATATCTTCCTGAATGAGCCTTCAGATAGCCACATGATGAATGCACGGGGATGAAAACGCCTTTGGGAAAAAACTATAATTTGACCAAATGACTGAAGAGATGTTTCCTGTTGCAGAAGAGCACAGAATCTCAGTTTTGAGAGGTTTCTGAAAAGTGTATATCCCACATGGACATGTGGCAGCCATCTGATCAGTGTTTTTGTAAATAGAAAAGAAAGTGAATTTAAAGAATGAATTTTTACTTGTTTATAATAGTTTTGTTATTATGTACTGAAAATGCACTTATGTTTCCCATGTTGAGGGGGGATTATATCAACAAGCATTTAGGGATGCACTGACTTTTTCAGTCCCAATACTGATTCAGATACCTGGGCTTTTGATATTGGCTATTACCGAGCATCAGCAACGATCTTCAAAATTAACTGTTTAGGTGTGCTTTTTTGAGCATTGGACGGTCCAAATACTAAGGCAAATAGCGATCCTGAAAAGGGCCTTCTTCGGGCAGGCTTGTTAAATAAATTAGTGTAAAATAAATTACACTAAAAGCCCAGTAAGCTCATCCAGATCAGAGTCTACTGGGCTGGTGATGCACAACTTAGAGTACAAACGCAGACGTAAATGAGTTGAACAGATCAGCCAATGGATCAACCCTATTGTCAGCAATCCCCTATCCAGCTACTTTAGTCAGTATCTGCACCAGTATCAGTGTCAATGCGTCCCTACATGAGCTCTCATTAGATATGACGAAGTGGCCTACAGAACACCATATTGTATCAGCTGTCTATTATATAGAGATTCAGCAGATCACTATACAGTGTACACCGAAGCCCCACGATGCTGTATGTGAGCCATGTGTCTGGGTGTTTGAAATTTTACGTTATCAGTTCCTGAGCGAATACTCAAACTATTCTTTTTCAATATCAGATTTATTCTAGATATACAGATGGTCAGATTACACAGAGTACTTATGTTTTTAGAGTCTGGTCATGTCAGACAAGTTGATATCCCTGTAATTTGAGGATATTACTACACTGTACCATTGTTGCTGCACTAGATGTTGATTTTAATGTTTTCGTGAACAATAAACAGTTGCCTCATGAACTTGAACCTTTTTACCTCAAAGGCATTCCAGCGCATGCAGCTTTGGTTCAACTAGTCCACAGAGTGCATCATGGTCATGCTATATATCAGTATTTCTAAGGACTGCACGATTCAATTAACAGTGAAATTGCAGTTTTAATTGTTGAAACCTGGTAGTTTCTGAAATGTTGTTGCTTTTCGAATATAATCGGATCGGATATAATTTTGGCCGCATGTTGCTAGTGCCCGTATATGATGCTAAATCTTAGGAGAACTGTGAAGATGGCCCCTGAAACTCAAATATTATTGATAAAATGCAAACACATATCCATACTAACTTTCTCAAAATGTGTTCACCCAAGTCCTATCAGCGAGGGTAAACTCTGTATCAGAACCACCTGTGAATTTAACTCAACACAATTCATCAGCACCACTAACTGCAGGCTCCGAAATGACCAAAAAAATGAATCAATCCTTTGGTTGGTTGAAACAAAAACTGAACATAATAGCTGGACTGTTGTCTCAGGCTGCATTAGTCCTTGCTAGGTGCATCTAATGTAAAACAATCTAGTGACAAAAAACCCCAGACGAATCCTGAAAAAAGCATGGCATCGAAATTAAATCTGCACCTGGCTTTCTGGTCTAAATGAGAAAATGAAATGCTAATTTAAGGGGTAGATGCATGCAGCATGCAACTGGAAGTCATGTAGTAGAAAATTTCTCTTAATGAAGGTAAATGATGATAATGATGATGATTCTCTATTTGTTTGCCCATGATGGACTGGTCTCAATGCTGTTTTTCACAAAAAGCTCTGTGCTGTTTATCAAAAAACAAATATATGCTCTGAAAAATACAATAAGTCAGTTCAAGCGTGTGGATAGTATTTGTATTTAAAATATGTACAATTTCTTGTTTGCATTCAGAAACAAAGACATACAGACTAAAGACTAAATAACAACACAAATAGAAACTTGACTGGCATCTGTCACTGACTGCACCGTGTGCTATGGAAAATGAACAACTTCATGGTGAAAATCAGTTTGACAATAAGCGTCTGCCAGCATGTCTTTGTTTACATTTCTCCATCACTGACTCTTTAATAAACCACTGGAAACATCTGAAAAGGTAGCTGTGATCTTTTGTCTCAGCCCCGCCATCGAAACCAAGATGGCCTCCTGTTGAAAAGAAAAAACTAAATTAAAATAAAAGCCCAGTGCCTCCGAATCATTGACAGACCATAACGCATTTGTGTATGAATACACTGTAAATGTATCCCACTGCAAATCCCTTGGTGGTTCAAAAAACAAATTATATACTCATATATGGCCTCACCTCTGTCCGAATGGTCCTACTGCCCTGACTGGGGCATGTGTTGAGGTAAAGGTCAAATAAAGCACTGGGGTCAGACACATCCAGGTTTTGGTCTGCATCTACACTGGCCTCCAATCCCTGAAGACCTCCAAAAACGACCAAAAGATGCCTAAAAAGTGGGAGAAGTTTAAATGAATAAATTAAAATTATTAATAATAAAACATCAGCGCTATGCTACTGGCTCTGTGAGGCTGTAAGTAGGTACAGCCTGAGCTGACTGCTAACATCAGCATGCTAACATGCTCAAATTGACGATGCTAACATGCTGAAGTGTTGGACAAACTGAAATGTCGACTCAATGGTGGCACTAGAGGAGCCGTACAATTCATCCTCTGTGAAACATGAATGTCTTCACCAAATTTCATGATAATCCATCCGATAGTTGTTGATATATTTCAGTCTGGACCAAAGCGGACTGAACAACAGACCACCATTATCATCCTATGGGCTAATAAATAATAAATGGCTGATAAAAAGGTTCTTTGACCTGCCCTCCCATCTTATTGGCTCTGCACCTACTTGAACGGTGGCAGTGTCATTTGGTCTATGTTGCCGCCTCTCTCTGATGTGCCAATAGTCACGTCGTATCCTTCCTGATATGGGCTTTCTGTGAAAACTGCACCTGAATTAACAAACCCAAGCAAAAAAGGATGAAGCAGTCACAGCGGGGGCCAAGTTTAGATGCTTATACAACATTGTAGGTGAAACAAAAATGCTGTTCAGCTCTTAATTGTCCAAGATGTTGTACATTTTTATCGCGAGTGTAGGAAACCTACTGAGACAAGAAGCCAGGCGGACAGTGTAACCCCAGTAGAGACCTCCTACAGTCCGGGGCACGTGAGGAGCCACCACCACACCTTTATGTAGTTTGTTCTCTGAGGATGACGGATAGACACACGGACACACACTCTGAACTGACGCGCAGAATCTTAAGCACAATGAGAGCTTTTCTCAGTAAAAACGTACAGTACATAAAAAATGAAAAAGGTAACAGTCTGACACTTACCTTGGCTCTGTGTCTTCTTGAGCTGTACTGTGACTCGAAGTCCAGACTGCAGCTGTTTATCAATCCGAACATCCTGAAGGAGCAGATGGAGATAGTTCTGTCTATCTGCATGTTTGACCATAGTGTCAGATGATGACAGCGACCACTATTGAGACATGCTCACCTTTCTCATCCCACAGTTGACCAATGAGCCTTTTCCTTGTTTGGTCGGCCTGTCGAGAACTATTCCCTCTCGGTACTCTGATTCATCATCTATCCTCATGTGGTGAGGGCTGTCTAAAGGGTTGAGCAAACCTGGTAGGAAAACAAGACCAATAAAATGGGTCTTCTTTTGCCTTAAAAGGGCCTGTTTACACCTGGCATTACAATCTACAGTTACCTCTGCCTAGGTTTAATATTCATACAATCACATTGCACATCTGTATTTTACACATGGATTCACAACAGAAACAGTAGTTTTACTTTTATGACTCTTGTATAGAAGGAAACAGAAATAACTGCTGTGCTTTTGTTACATAATGTTTGAAAACACTGCAGCTGCTGGGAGATGATGGGAAGTTTCACAGTTGTTTTTGTCCTGTGAACGTGACTTTCTGTCAGAAACACCACCACCAAGTTACGCCAGCAGCAGTGAAGATGCCTGAATTTATATAATTTTTTTAGATAGGGTAGCAAATTACAGATCAAATTCTATTTCAAGTTGAACCGTGGGAGTGAAGGTTGCATGCTGCTGTTCTAAATACAAACTTAAAACTTTTAGTGCCTGATTGGTGCATTTTGCATCAAACATTGTACTGCTTCTCAGTTATAACTCAGATCTGCCTCACACTTCCTAAGGATATCATTATTTACTTACACTTCCTAAAGATACCATTATTACATTATATATTGGCATCTGTTAATGAATATCCATAAATCTGCTTATTAATTATAGTTAAAAGATGCTACTTCTTACTCCAGAACTTGCCTGACAATTATCAATTTAATTCAATCAATTAGGTTTACTACAGTGTTAAAGAAAAGCACTGATAGTTGTCTGTACATCCATGTTTACACTAAAAATAGGACCTGGAATAGCTAATTTGGCACATTTTTTATGTAAATTTTGGAATTCGGAGAGTGCACGGTTATCTCAGTTCTGTCTGAGGCGGTGACCCACAGTGTCAGACTACTGGAAATGAATGTATGAAACTGAAATGTGGACTATTACCTGCATACTGTAAATCTTGATGCTTGGGGAAAAACCATTTGCGTAGATACCTGGTGGAGAAGAAAAACATATCACCACCTGACAAAAAGGGCTCATACTGGTGATTTGATTATAACATGTCACTACTTACTGGGGACATTCAAGGTACTGAAGTATTCTGGCGAGCTGAATACAAGCATGTCCTTTCTTCCCAACACCGGTAAATTCTCCTTCAACGCTCCTGTGGGACAAAGATAAAAAGCATATTTCCTGTTAGCTTTCTGATGGTTTTTAGCAATAAATTTTATCTCTTGGGTTGACTTACTTGACATCTTCGCCTTGTTCATCAAACACAACGATCTCATCGACACAAAACACGACACAGGCTCGGGCGATCTGTCCGGCCAGGTACGTACGTAGTTCAGTGGACTGAGCGTTATCGAGGACAGACCCTGGCAGGGCCACACTCACTGTGTAAGCCCGACCTAAGAGATCCATGTACAGATCATACATTACAGCACTCCATTCACAAGTATATGGGCTAACAGCATTCCATGAAATGATAATAAAGTTACCTTTTTTGTTTTGGCTTTGTTCAAGTTTTGCTTTCTCTTCGGCCTCTTGCTGTTTCTGCTCCTCCAACTGTTTGATGAGCTTGGCCTGTTTCCTTTGCTTCTGAGCGTCCTTTACTATTTCCAGTGAGAATCAATGACATTGGTAGGAAAATGATATATGTGGACAGACAGGAGAAATCCAAACTGATGGTCTCTGGCAGTGATTCTGGGCCGAACAACAAAACTGCTTGGCTACTATTTTGATAACTGGTGAATTGTTTAAGTCACTTAACAAGTCAAAATGAAGTCACATTACAGAAATCCTGCTCCTTGGTTGTGCTGTTGTTTGTCTTTTGTGATAAAAAACGGAGACTAAAACTTAAGGGAAAACATCACCTTAAAAGAATTTTCTGAACATAATCCTTAGTTGTAGCGTTTAAAAGATAGAGGGTATAACCGGTGTGAAAAGGCGTATAAAATAAGTATAATTTGGAATAAAGGAATGTTTTTTCCCTCTGGTTCCTTTACTCATCTTGATACTCCTTTCACTTATCTAGGGCTCCCATGGGGGGCCCTGACACCCAGGTTGGGAACCTCTGGTCCAAGAACAGAGGGTGTCATATAAATTATTCAGATTGTAAAGCCCTTTGAGGTAAATTGGAGATTTAGAGTAACATAAATAAACTTGACTTGACTATTCTAAACCTTCTACACTTGACAAATAAAGAAGCACAGTAAACTCGGTGCTGATAATTACCTGAAACTACTTCTAATGTTGGGGCCAAACACATGCTAAAGCATCACATGCCATACTGAGATATTACAATACAATGAAGTCACGGAAAACTAACACAATTCTAACGCTGAATGTCACTTGAAACATTTTAATTTAGCGTTATGCGGGGTGTAACTTGTGTATAAAACCAAACTGACTTGACATAAATGGCACAAGAGCTTTTAGCTAAATGTAGCTAACAGCTAGCTGTTTACTCACGTTCTGCTTTCCTTTTCTTCCAGTCCACGCGCTCCTCGGGCTGTAAAAGTCAAGAAACGCATTATAAGTGACACAAAGAAAAGAAGGATGTCATTTTAAGCAAAGCAATAGTTAAATCGTACCCCTGAGGACACAACTTTTGGTCTTTTCACAGCACCGCCAGTAGACATTTTAAACACACCAACACGTGAAGTTTATTTACTTCCGGGTTGTCATCCGCGTTTCAAAATAAAAGTCTGTTAGTACCATGAATGTTTAGGGTGTGAAAATTTAAGAATGTGAATGTGAATAAATGAATCCTCAAATACAATTAAAAGAATCTAAACACAAAACATGACAAAACAACTATCAGTTACACAATAAAATATGATTATCTTGTATTATCTTGAGACATGCTGTTTCATTTTGTGTGCTGTTCCACAGTTGCATTTGTATGAACATGTAAAACGTTTTGGTCTTGAACAAACTAATAAACATGTAAATGAAATGATGTTGCTGTCAGAGGATATAGTCTAAGATATGTGAGCAGGAACATTGTTTGGCTGAGACACAGCAAACAAAAGATCTTAAGACTTAGTAAAAATACTCAATTGTTTACATTTCACCTGAGGGAACTGTTTGCTGATAGGCTGATTGAACTTATCTGCACACTGTCTGTAGCCTATAAACTCATGTCGGGTGTCAAAAGTCCACCAGTGTCATTATCACTTACCAAATGTTCACGTTCCGACATGATTCTCTGAAATAAAAGCTCGTCAAACACCTAGATTATTACAATAGTTTCTCCTCGGTTCAATGCTGTACTCTCCTGATGATGGTTTCTAATTGAACTCTGAGTCTACTTAGCCTCAACATTAAGTGGATCCAGCCCTCTCTCCCTCCTTCCCCTGACCTTTCAACCTTTTGTACTTTTATATGGCAGTGGTGGAAGAAGTATTCAGATCTTTTACCACCTAAAAGCAGTAATAGTACAGTGCAAAATTACTCTGCTACAAGTAAAAGTCATGCATTCAACATTTTATTTTTACATTTATTTCTACATAGATTGTACAGTTAGAACCACAGCGAGTACTCATAGCTCAGCATTTTTAATGAAATGTAAGGAAGTAAACGTATGGCACCAAAAATCCTTTACAAGCACTTCTAGTGGTCAGTGGGACGTGATGGGATTTATCTATTGTGATTAAAACTCAGTTCAGACTGCTGCTTGTATCCTAAATATATGTGGAAATGGGGCCCTTCTTGACTGTATATTTAAACTTCTGTTAGGTTTGTGTTCTTTGTGTCATATAGTTAACATTGACAAAAAGAACAAGACAGGAGCCAAACACTGTGTCAGTGCAGCTAAAGAACAGAGAAAAAGAGAACATGTGGATTTACTAAATGCTTTATTTAACTTTTCATCAGACTGATTCAGGACAAATGTCCCCACAGTTAAAATGTGACATACAGGTGTACAATAGTACAATAATTAGGTTTTTTTAAAACAAAATCACCTAAATATACTTTAGAGTTACCGGGAAATAGTTATAATATTGAAAAATATTTATTTGTTTAGAGTAATTGCATAGGAACATTCAAAAGGATTTTTTGTCAAAGTCCCTGAGTTTTTTCACAATTGCAGTGTGAGACAAACTGAAAGTGGACGTGTGTCTTTACGTGTGTTTGTTATGAAAAAAATGTGGATGGACGGCTAACGCGTGGGAAACTTTACTGTCCGTCACTCCACTTTCTCAA
This sequence comes from Pempheris klunzingeri, assembly GCF_042242105.1. Taxonomy (NCBI): domain Eukaryota; kingdom Metazoa; phylum Chordata; class Actinopteri; order Acropomatiformes; family Pempheridae; genus Pempheris; species Pempheris klunzingeri. The sequence continues at coordinate 16,878,422 of NC_092030.1, forward strand.
GATGCCCTCTGCTGCGTCCAGGGTGGAGTCCTCCTGTGAGACAGACACAGTGAGTGTGAGTGAGATGGACAGCAGCAAACACAATCAAGGGAAGATTTGAATCAAATTAAGGTGAAATTCTTCAGTTCATTTACTTTGACAAAACAGAATCGGATGTATTTGTCAAACTCCTTGCTGTGCTCTGGACTGTAGAATGCAGAGACCGGGATTGTTGCCAAACCCTGCAGAGAAAAAAAAGCCAAATTATGTAACTAAGAACTCAGAAGAATCAGAAACATGATATTCTAAACAGGGAATAAGACTCTTGAATAAAATCCAATCAAGTATTAAAGTAATGCATAATATTTACCTTCTCTTTAGTTAGCCATTTAACAAATTTGAAGTCATAGGGTTCATCTTTTGAGTTCTGGTCATTCAAGTCCACCTCTGTCAGTAGAAGGAAAACCAAGGTAAACATTATTTAGAGGGAAACATTTTTTTTTAAACGTTATTCTATTTTGAGTCATGATGGATGGAGGTGTCTTTTGTTCACTCACTGACAGAGGAGATGTCTGCGATCATAAAATAGCCTCCCTCTGGCATGATGGGCTGCAGACCCACACTCTCCAGACACGAGGCCAGCTTCTTTCTCTTGTGGTGCAGCATCGCAGGCAGCTGTTGGAAGTAGCTCTCCGCAGTCCCGAACAGCTCATATTCCCTCTCAAATCCCTGAGCGACGGCCTCCTGTGGAAGGCAGGGATGGATGAAAGGTCCAAAATGGGAAATGCTGAAGCTTCGACTGTATGATTTATGTTGAAATGACAATTATATAGATTTGATAAAGCGAAAGAAAAACTATCCTCAACATTTTCTGATCATTTTAATAGAGTAGAAAAGTTGTTGGTCAATATACTGTACAAATGTACCTAAAATTCTAAAGGAATGATGTGTTTACCTGGGCAGCAGTAGCACAGTGGTAAACAGTGTTCTGGTGGATGGTTTTCATATGTTTCATGATGTGCCCAGCGCTGATGGCCCAGCCAACCTGAGAAGAAGGAATACGCCATCATCACAATGTGGAATAAAAAAAGAAAACATCACTTGAATACTCCAACAATCTGTGCAGTACCTTCCAGCCGGTAGCACTGAAGGTCTTTCCACCACTTCCGACAGTGATGGTTCGCTCCCACATCCCAGGAAGGCTGGCTGTCAATACATTAATTAACATATTAATAATGCAGCTGTATACTTTGTGTGTACCCTGCTGGGCTCTGGCTGCGTCTCACCTATCTTTACATGCTTGGCTCCATCATAAGTCAGCCACTCGTAAACCTCATCACTGATGCACAGCACGTCGTGTTTGATGCACAGATCAGCGATCATTTGGAGCTCTTCGGTCTTGTAAACCTGTAATGGACACAGATTGGTGACGTGTTTATGTATGAGAACACATACAAAGTGACGTAACAGTTAATAAATATGTGAAATGCGCACAAAAAAATGACACTACACGGGTAAATATCTTACTTTGCCGATTGGGTTGTTGGGAGTGTTGATGACGATGGCTTTTGTGCGAGGAGAGAATTTACTGGCCAGCTCCTCCGCAGAAAGAACCCAGTCTCCACTCGACAGGACGGTGCCTCCCTCTTTCTGAAATTTAAAAGTAACCTTTATTAAAAAATCATTATTTACTTCTGAAAAGTAAATAAAGGTTGACATATAGTTTTATGATAAAGGTGAGGTTGCCTAAAGAAACATGTAGACCACTCACCGGCCTCAGAGGAACATACACTGCCTTCCCTCCAACCATCTTCACCATCGGCTGGTAGCAGTCAAAGAACGGCTCAATAATTATGACCTGAGAGACAAAAATGGGTGGCTGACACTGCAGTTTGTTGTACTTTCACACACATTACTGTACTGTGGCTGATTAGCACCATGTAGAGGAGTTTAACCGTTGAGAAACCCACATGGACTCTATATTCAAACATATGTACATTTTTGACATGCTTGCTGCTTTTCACTTTTATGTTTTCTTCATGATTGTTGCACTGCACTGTGCTAAATTTTGACAGATCGATTTTCATACCTCATCACCTTCATCAACCACAGCCTGAAACGCGCAGAAGAGAGCCTGATAAGCTCCAACTGTGACCAGGACGTCTTCAAAAGGATCGATCTCATGCTCCACAATCCTACCGAAGAATTTAGCGAGGCTTTTTACAAGAGGGGGGTGGCCCTGCGGACAGAAATGACATGAAAACATAAGGTTGGCTGTTTGTTGACTCTGGCTGTTTGTACTGCATCTATTTGTTCTTTTGATACCTGCTTAAAAGTGCCAAAATTAAGCATGCTTTTGTGGCATTCATGGAGAAATACAAGAGTTCCCATGTGTCTATTTGCACTTACAAAGGCTCGGGTGTACTGGTGCATCAGGGGTCCTCCACTCACAGCTTTACAGAAAGCCTCCTGGACAAACTTGGGAGGAGAGAAGTCAGGAAATCCCTGTCCAAGGTTCACTGCTTTATAGTCAGCTGCCAGTTGTGTGAATTCAACCCTGTTGATGTAAAACAGGTCAGATGCTGCGGTGTTGTTATCTTAATTATCAGGTAAAATCAAACAACCATAACCTACAACCAAAAATCACATCCTGTGGTCATACCATGTTCCCTGTAACCATTTAATAAATGAGTAAAAAAGTACTGAGCAATACATGTATACACAAGTGAGCAAGAAAGTAAATAAATAACTATAAAATCATCGCCCAAATTATAAATAAATAACTAAATAAATAAAATGTGCATGCCGGTTTTATAGACATATCTATCTATGCATGCAGCCAGTTTAGGCATCGGAAGTATCACTCTTGAAGATCTGCCGTGACTCAAATATTAATGATTCTTTTGCAAAGCATCAAAGAAAAGTGATTGTTTTTCACACATAATATCTGATTTGTCCATTGTTTCAAGACTGTTCTGAACACGTGCTGTCTGAAATCTACCATATGTTTGATGTTTTGGAATAGAAAAAAAATCCAGTCTCAAGAATATCAGCGTATGATATAATATGACATTACATGACACAGTCTAATTATCATGACAAAGACTTGCTGTTTTTTCATTTCCTCCTGTTTCACAATCAGAATGTGACATGCTGATCATTTAAAGAAGTATAATAACAGGACTTGGTCCCTGGCTGTGTGCCACCCACATTCTCCACAGATCACATGGTTATATTCGAAGTCCTGCCAGGCTCCATTTAGAGAAATGAAGCCGGAAAAAAAGAGAACTTTATGATCTTCTCCAAAACTAAGTTTGACTTTTTGAAAGACATTAACTGGTTTTTTTCTTCTGTTGGGAAACCGACTGTTTACATACAGCAATACAGCATATGGCTTTAGTGACAAACCCTTCTGAGTTATTACAATCACTCACCAAACGTTTTTATCGACACCACCTGTCCTGCTTGCATGGAGTTGTCTAGACATGATTATCTGAAATAAAAGCACATCATTAAGTACGACATATGTTAATATGTTGTAGAAAAGTACGAGTTTCAATTAAAGCAGCTGTACCAACCGTGTAGTGGTTTCTAATTGGATGCTGACGAATTGCAGTCAGATTTCTGGCAAGATTCCTGATTATTCCCATCAATAGATCACCATCGTCTCAGGAGGCAGCGCACAGGCTCAGTGATCCCGACAGGAAAGATGACGGTGCAGTAAAAATGTTTCCAAATGTGTCGTTTCCCCTTGCGGCTATTTTTCTATTTAAATCAAGCACATGAGAAGCGGTGAGGTCAGGTGCTCGCACCTCTCCTTCAACCTCCTCTGTTTTCATTTCTACTTCCTGGCTGGGCGGAGCGAGACACCGGGGAGGGCCGTTCCTGCGCCGCATGACAGGGGCGCGCACGTCGATCGTTGGTTTGCGTAGAACAGGAACGCGCACGTAGCTCCCGAGCTTTATTGATCCTTCGTGTTTTCGCTCGTTGTCTTTTCTGCCAGAGGAAACTCAGAAAGCTCAAACACAAAAGCATCTTTGATTGTCAAAATTTGACAGAACTGTAAACTTAAAATGATTCTTGCACATCAATTTGAGTAAAATACAAAAACACAAAAGATATCTAGAAATATTAGTGGCTTTCTGATCAAAATAACTAAATGACATGACTTTACTGTTATGAAACACATTAACACTGCTGTTAATATTGACGTCTTATTAAGTATAGAAAAATGTATGCCATCCAAAGAAAAAAAGAATTAAGTAAAGTGAACCTTCAATGTGGTAGAGCTCCGTTGTATCGATCCTGGTGGCTCCTCCTCATCCTCCAAATGATGAATCACAACATCTACTAAGCAAATAAGTGTATGTACCCAAAGGTAGAGCTGTACCTTTAAAATGACTCATGTCAATAAGTTTAATATTTATATTTGGTCAAATAAAATCATCATCATTAGAAAGGATCACATTTTATTGACCACACCACACATCATGGAAATCTTGGACAGGAGCAAAAGTACAATACTTGCAGCAGCTGTAGCACTTTCATAGCACGTAAATAAATCATACTGCCTTAAAAAAAAAAAGACAGAATTACTTATTTATACATTGCCTACGTTGTCCTGTAAAACCAACATCAAACACACTCATTCCTCTAAACTGCAGCTTTTTTCAAGTCCTCAGGCAGCACTCTGCCTTTCTTCCGCGCCCTGTCCTTCTTCTTCTCCGTTTTGACTTGCTTGCGCTTCTGGATGTTCTTCCGTCTCTTGTCCTGCCGCTGCTGCATCTTCTCCACGATGTGCTCGCTACGCTTGTCCCACTTCTTCTTCAGCTGAGTACGCCGCTTCTCCTTCTTCTTCAGTGAGGTGCGCAGCATGTCCTCATCGTCTTTAATTTTGATGCCCTCTGCCTTGTAAAGGATGTTGGTCCACTTCATCTTGTCCTCCAACTCGCGGGCCTTCCCCTCGTCTTTCTCCCTCAGCTGTTCCAGCTTGGCTTTGCGAGCCTCCACGCGGCTGAGCAGCTGCTTGTAGTTCCTCCCTGTCAGTGGTGTCAACTGGCCCTTCACGCCCTGCTTCTTGTTCTTCGCCTTCTGCATCTTGTCTACATATTCCTCCTCCACAGTCTCCACCTTGTTGAAGATGATGGCAGTTTCATTCCTTTTGCTTGCGACTGGTGCAGGCTTGGCTTCCTGTTTTATCTCCGGCTGCTGTTCTTGGTCACTTTTTTCCGCAAGTTTCTTCATCCGAAACTCTTTCCTCTTCTTCTTCTTGCGCTCCCGTTCCAGCTTACGTTTGGCCCGCTTTGCCTGGACCGCCTCTGATAACGCATCCTTAGGGGCTCCCTGATAAAAGATAAACGTAACAGTCTGACAGATGCTCAACAAAATGTTTAACTCCTGCGCTGTAAGTGTGGATATTATTTTCTGTTTCATAAATCCACATGTTGAACTGAACACCAATTATAAAATCTTTCTTATGAAAGAAAGAAATGGAAACAAACGTGCATATACTTTGTATTATAAATACTTTGCCTCGGTGAAGGCACCCAGTAAGGAATTATTAAAATCCTGCATCACCCTGTCGAAGTTCGCTTTGCAATAATGGCCGTAGACCATAGACTGCCGTAATTGACCAATCAGAATCGAGTATTCAGCAAAGCTGTGTAATAATTTCACGTCATCAGGCACTATCCCTTAGATGGACTCTATCCAGAAAAGGTATCTGGTCTATCAAATTTCTGCTTTGCCAACCAAATTAAACTCAAAACAATACTGGTGCCCAGATACCAAACCTTTGCAGCTGTGGCCGATACTGGCACAGGAACGGTAAGACTTTTGGAACAAGCAACAGGACATATGATGACCTACCAGCTGCTGGTCACAGTTAAGAATTGACTATTTGATCACAACACCACAAAGACATTTTGTCAGCTACGTTCTCAATATTAGCAAGAATAATATATACACAGATGAGGTTCTCTTTCATAGTCTGCACTATATGTACTGCATACCTGCCCTCTGGACTCTTCGATCTTCTCATGCAGTCTCCTGCGCAGCAGGTCTACTGTGGAGAAGTTGGTCCCTACATTTCCTCCTTTAAGGAAAAAGAAAGGAATCAAATATGAATGTGAGAGATTCAAACTCATTTTAATAACACATTTCTCAACTTGCATATACTTTCTGTACCTTTAGGTGGCTGTGATTCTTTTCCATTAGTGCTCGGAGGTTTGGACCCATTCAGTTTTGCCGTGGCTGAGCCTTTCTGTGCTGCAGGCGCCGCTGAGGGCTTCTGTTGGGATTTAGGAGGAGGCGTCTTCTCATTGGTCCCCTTTTCTTTGAAATGCTTCTTTTTACACTTTTTCTTCTTCTTTGGAGGACCAGTGTCACTTTTACCCTTGAAATGAGCTACACACAGAAAAACACATGATATACATTCAACATGATAATGTCAATTAGACTACCATGGTTCTGCAATTGTCATCATACTCGCCAGAGAATTAAGTTAAACTTGCTGAGGCAGTGCCATCAACTTGAAAGAACAAAAGTGCAGATGTGATGGTTTTCTGTGACTAAAGGGTAAAGAGCTCATGATCATCTTATTTCCTCCACAACAAAAATCAGTCACAGCGGATACTGTGGGTGGCACTTCCTTTCTGGATGTGATCTAGTTATAGTCACAAAGACTTCTTTCTTTCCTTCTTTCAAGCTTAGAAATCAGCAAAAGAAATGTCAAGCAGGTGACATTTTCTCAATTTTCTCTTTTCTTTAAGGCTTGAAAATGATGAGAAGACCTTTTTTCATGGCTCCTTAGTATGAAGCATGATGTCCTTGCAAACACTCATCATAGGCTGCAAGTTCTGAGCTGTTCCAATGTTAAAATAAAGAACATCTACAGTCTGTCTAATTCTGTCATCCCATTTGTCCATAATCTAATGAGTTTGTTGGTCTATTATCTGCAAAGGACATCTACAGCAGGTCTTGTCCTGGGAGAGGCCTCCCTCTACTGGCAAAACTGTGATTTGTGATTTGTCAATTATTTTGTCTGTAAAATATCAGAAAATAGTGACAAACGTCACTCACAAACTCCTCGACTCTGCTGTCTTCAAACCAACAGCCCAAATCATGAAGATATTTAATTCTCAAAAATAGAATCAGAAAATTACAGCAAATGGTGACACAGCAGAAGCAGGAAATGTAGAGTATTTGGTATTTTTGCTCAATAAAAACATCCACATGATAGATCAATCACAAAATGTGTGTATTGATCTTTTGCACATAGCTTACCCTTCCCTGTTACTAATATTTGACTTGAACACTCATCAGGAAAACCTGCTTTTTAAACAGTGCACCGCCTCCTTTGGTCAACTGCAGCAACAGCCCCGAGTCTGACAGCACATAATGACTTTTAGATGCTTTTCTACAACCGCTAACACATCAACTCTAATTATAATATTTGCAGCTGTGGCACAGAGAAAAACTCCACATGCAGAATTAGTGTGTAAATCGATCAAAAGAGACAGAAAACGCACCTAACGGCCTCTTCTTTGGCTCCTGGTCTCGCTGAGAAAAGAGTTTACTTGCGAGTTTTTGAATGTACGAGTCCTTGGAGGCGAGATCCATGTGGGCAAACGAAGCTGTGATCCGGCTCAAGCAGACAAGTCAGGACGGAGTTTCCAGTCAGAAAATATCAACACATTTCTGTGATCACACGTGTGTTGAACACGACGGGGCGGAGCGCCACCGAACCGGAAGGAGTAACAGCGAAAGAAGTCCCCCTTCGGTTCACTTATGTAGCTGTTATATAGTCTGTTATCTCATCCGCTTTTTGGAAACACCTCTTTTTCCTCGATGTTTTGATTCAGCATGGCTTCTCTGAAATCAGCGCTGGTCTATTCAACCAGGGTGCTCACGGCGCTGAAAACACAGGTAGGCTGCTTGTTCCTCTTCCCCTTAAATCCCAGAAAAAAAAAGTCACCGAGTCTTGTGAAAGTCATCTTCTGAGCTGATTGTCTCTTATTTGCAGACGCATGTAGTTTACATCAAGAGGACTCTCCTCCTTCCCAGACTGCCGCTCTTCAAACGCACTGATGGTACAAAAAAAGTGTGCTCACTGTAATCTACAGAATTTTAACAGTTTCCAGTTTGTGTTGTTGTGACTCAGAGGTCCACAGTTTTTAGTAGAATAAGAAATGATTAGTGTCATATACAAACCAAGCGTAAGGTGTGATATCAGAACATGTTCATATGTCTGCTATTTGGCTGAAAATATTATTGACTTATTAAATTTGTCTGTAAATTCATGAAAATGTATAATACATGATATAATATCTATCTATCTATCTATCTATCTATCTATCTATGTGTCTATCTATCTATCTCTTACATAAATGCAGACAGAGCCTTTCATAATGAACAATTCACATCAATATCAGGTCTAAACTTTGCCATGTAAGGCTCAACTGAATACCACAGACAGCATTTATGAAATCTTATTTGTGAGGAGATATTTTTGGAGTGACGTCCAGATGTCCTGTGGATTTCCAGGCAGCTTCAATCCCTTTGGGCGACTGTCCAGCTCCACAGCAGCCCGAGCAGAGAAAGAAGAAGAGTCCTTCCTCAAATGGCTCCTGCTGCTCATCCCCGTCACCTCCTTTGGCCTCGGCACATGGCAGGTAGATCGCTCACTGTCTCATCACAGGCTTCAGTGTAAATGCTCCGGCCTGTCCTTGTCGGATGGACTCAGATGCTTTTGTTTCTGTGAAGGTGAATCGGCGTCGGTGGAAACTGCAGCTGATCGACGAGCTGAGAAGACTCACTACTGCAGAGCCCATTCCTCTTCCTGTCGAGTAAACGAGCGCACGGTTATTCTTCCACACACACTTCCACAGGCTTCCACAGCAGGTCACACAAAGGCTGGTTGCTCATGAATGCAGCTAAATCCCATCCTGCTTCACGCAGCAGATGATGTATCTTAGAAATAATCACTTTGGCTTATATGAACTCCAGTGGCATGACTAAATATTAGGACCACAAGCTACAATTATTTGTTTTAAAATCAGTTTATATGTTCACTTGTTTTTCCAAGGTCAGGGTCATAAAAAATGTCACGAGACCACAGCTAATAATGGAACATTTGTGTGTGAGACAGGCTTGATTTTCGATAAACGATGATAATCAATATAAAGGTTAATATTCACATACGTGTTAAAGCACACCAAAGCTTTACACCTACAAAAGAAAGTTGAAGATGACTTTTTCTCTTTTTGTGTATTGCCCCACTAAAGAATTCTATTTATATGAGTATTAAATGTGAGCAGCAGTGTTTTGTGTTGAAACTCACTCAGTGGAGCTACCACACCACCATAACACACAATGACAACAAATCCCACACTCACGACTGAGGATGGCAGCCTAAAATATACGTCTATGTTACCCATCAGTGGGCAGAACGTGTGTCGTTTTTCTCCGTGTCCCAGTCCTCACGAGCTGAAAAGCCTCGAGTACAGAAGGGTGAGAGTGCGCGGACGGTACGACCACTCACAGGAGCTGTATATCCTGCCCCGCTCGCCGGTCGACCCAGAGAAGGAGGCCAGAGAGGCAGGCAGGCTGTCATCCAGCGGGGAGACCGGCGCCAATGTTGTCACGCCGCTCCACTGCGCTGACCTCGGGTAAGACGGCAGATAAAACGCTGTTGCAATGCTTTGACCCTGTGGTACTAATGCTGACCGTCACGCATCCAACGCTGACTGATTTTTGCTATGTTCACCTGCAGCATCACAATCCTGGTGAACAGAGGCTACGTCCCAAGGCAGAAGATAAGACCAGAGACCAGGATGAAGGGACAGGTTCGCTCTTCAGATGATCAGCAACACATTTGATCAACTTGATTGCAGCACATTTACAATATTCGTCTAACTAAATTATCGAAAGCTATAACAAGTAACATCACTAGATATATTGAAGGAAACAGCAGCACTATAGACATGTTCCTTCACAGCCTCATTTAACTAACTGTAATAATGCTCATGTGCAGGTGGAGGATGAGGTGGAGGTGGTTGGGGTCGTTAGGCTGGGAGAGGTTCGCAAACCCTTTGTGCCGAACAACGACGTGGAGAGAAACCGCTGGCATTATCGGGACCTGGAGGCCATGTCCAGAGTCACTGGAACCGAGCCCATCTTCATCGACGCAGACTTCGGTATGGTCTCATGAACTACAGAGTCCATGATGCTTTTTGTCTCGACTTCTTCACAGAGAATATCAGATCAAAAATGAGGAACTATTTAACACTCTTGTGTATTGTGCACAAGAACATTTAAGTGTCCTATCTCATGCAGGTAGCACCATTCCTGGTGGACCAATTGGGGGACAGACCAGAGTCACACTGAGGAATGAGCACATGCAGTACATAATAACATGGTAGGTGTTTAACATCCCACTCTGTCCTGTTGCTTGTGCTGATATTTTTACTGAATTGATTTCACTGTTTTCCCAGGTATGGCCTGTGTGCAGCTACCTCCTACATGTGGTTTGCAAAGTTCATCAAGAAGATTTAAGTGCAATATGATAAGTGTTGTTATACGAGAATACTTTGAAAGATTGCAAACATCTTAATATACTTGAATTGTACTGTGTTGGTTCCAAACTGCTGCATACTTTCACTGACAAATGTAAATAGCTGTGGCTAATTATACTTTAGCACATGGGGGAATAAATGAATATAAATTAAATGAGCCCTGTCATTCTCTTCACATAACATGCTAAGCAGTGTTCCAGCTGATGGAACTTGATGTAAAATACTAACCAAGACAGAATATTGTGCGGAGTTGAATTGCGTTTTAGTATTAACTTAAATTTGAGCAGGCTGGTCTTGGAGAGACAAGCTGTGACGTCCTGTGCTGACACACTAATTTAATAGTACTGGAAAACTGCCCTTAGATTAAAGCAGTCTGACTTCATTTCCAGCTCTAAAATGGTTCAGACTTTAATTGTCCCAGTTTTAGGTTGTACCTTTCAAATGTTTAAACCCATCTGTTAAATTGTTTCTGGCTTTGTAAAATGTGACATCATGCTTTTTGTCCCATCAACTCAACCAATTATAATTTTGATTCTGTCACTGCTTATTTTGCAGTAAAATTCAATACAATTATATTAATTCTAAATATAAATGTAATTGTGAAAAACCAAGTTCACAGAATTCCTTTACACCTGCAACAGTCACTTTTGCCAGTCCCGCATATTAACTTTGCTTAGCTTACCAGTTTCCAGAGATCAGAGGCCACCTCTACATCCCTATTCACAGTAAGGAAGACTAAACTATTTGATTGGACAGTCAAATCAAAAAAGTGTTGTTTGCCTTCCCGTCAATTTATTTCTATAATACTATACTGTAATTAGTTGTGGCAATAATAAACCAAGTCTTTGTATAAGGACATACATTTTTTTTTATTCCAAACAGTTTAACCAAGCTTTGTTGCCAGTTCCTTGGCCTTTGCCTTCTCCAGCTTGGCAATGCGGGCTGTGGATTTGGGGCCCATGATGCCACCTCCCCAGTGACGACGGATCTGAAACACATTAGAAGAGGGTTCAAATTTATTTCGATATTAATATACAGTTTCACTAAAGTATCTACACAGGTCAACTCAAATTAATTCTCACCTCCTCATATCTGTCGTTGTAGTTGGTCTTGATGGCTTCCACAAGCTTGGCAAGTGCACCTTTATCCTCACTAGGAAAGAGTAAAGCTAGTTATTACACAGCAACAGCTTGATAATTACTGGAAAGTGCTAAAGAAAATGCAAGAAAAAAAACAAACATATCTAATGAGGAATTTGAGAACTGCAGTTTGAAGGGTCACTACACAGAGTAACAGCTTCCAAGATATGTTTTAGCCTGGAATCAGCTCCAATTATATTACTATTCAACACAAAAAAAATCTTTGTCAATCTGCGTCACACTTGCGCATACTTACGGGTTTGTCTGTGTGAAGGCAATTGAGGTGCATGTCTTTCTGTGCACCAGTCTGCCCAGTCTAGCCTTGCCCTTGATGATGCAGTATGGGACACCCATCTTGCGGCACAGAGCTGGCAGGAAGACGACGAGCTAGAATGGTGGGAAAAACAAGAATTTACTAGTAACTTAGGAATACATTTAAGTTTACCAATTCCAGAGGGGAAATGTTTTAATGTGACCAAAAACTAAGATTTGATCAAAACATGTATTCTTGGCTTGTGGTCTCTGCTCAGGGTTAAAAAGCTCATTTCGATCCACACAGATGATTCAGGTGAAGAAATTCAAACATCATTGCCAGAAACCACTACCTACACTCATGTGCTCAATATGACAAGTTCCACTGCTGCCCAGACAATGACACTTACCTCAATTGGATCCACATCGTGGGCAATGATAACCAGCTGGGCCTTCTTGCTCTCTACCAGAGAGGTGACAGTGTTCACACCTGCAGGGAGGAGAAACATTAAATTAACTTAAATAGCAAATGCCCATCCTGTCATGAGCTGATGTTATTTTGGCCAATGCTCAGGGTTAAAAAGCTCAAATACCATCAAAGTAAGTTTCAGGTGAAGAAATTCAGGTCATCATTGCATTCAGGCCAACACAACACTAACAAGATGTTAGTGAAGTAACCGATATTAACTTCAATGTGTGACTATAAATGTTCTTTCTTGGATATTGCTCACCTGCACGGAGGACAGGGGGCCTTTTGGTGGGGGTGTCTCCCTTGCCAGCTGCCTTCTGCTCAGCACGGGCCAGCAGCCTCTGCTTCTTCTCCTGCTTGGTCTCTGGCCTGTACTTGTGTGCCAGTTTGAACAGCTGAGTGGCTGAGGAGGGGCAGAGTACAATTCAGGTCAACATCAGACACCAAACCACAGCTACATGCATAATTTGTTGTATTGCGTGGCAAGTAAACAGTGTTTCATGTAACTGCATCAGCGATCTTGGTGGGAATGTCAGCACGGGTCAGATAGCAAATATTCTTTCACATCACTTGCAAAGCCACAGTGGTACTATAGGCATCTATTGTTAAAATACAGCCATGACATTAACTATTGGAGAGGAAACATACCGGTCTGGCGGTCCAGAGCCTGGGTGAACTGGTTGATTGCAGGGGGAACCTTTAGACGCTTGTACAAGATGGAGCGTTGCCTTTGCAGGCGGATATAACGAGGCCATTTCACAAAGCGTGTCAAATCACGCTTAGGCTGAATATCCTGGCCTGTGGAATATGACAAGACAACGGTTTAGTACCTGTATCAAACCGTGGCAAAGCCTTCAGTCTTTGATCTAAAAAGGTGCATCAGCGATCTTGGTGGGAAATTGTCTGCAGTGTTGTTAAGATAGCAAATATTCGTTTACATCATCTGCACCATTGGGATCCAGTTGTCCCAAAATGCTAGCTGGGGGTACTTACCGATGCCAAAGTTCTTTGGCCTCTTCTCAAACAGGGGGTTCACTACTTTCTTGGCCTCATGTTTCTTGGCCACAGAAGGGGCCGGTGCCACCTTCTTCCCCTTAGCCTTCTTTCCCTTAGGCTGTCAAGAAGAAAGAGAACAGTATTAGAATACTTTCATTAAGCCACATGTTTATATAGTTTCATACTACTAAAAAATTTTAAGCCTACATAAATGCTTAAATCTGCAGCTTAACTGAAAGAAAAGCTCATAGCATCACCATTGCGGAGGCCAATACATCTTTGAATTCAAGACGGAAAACGTGCAGTTTTTTTATCTAAATACGCCAAATATGACTGACCAGAAAGCCTGGGCTTTAGCATCCATTGGTTAGCATACAGGTTAACCTCATTTAAAAAGATCACTTAAAAACATGAGCCTGAGGACCAGTTAGTTGTCATTCAAAACGGATAACATAGTAAAGCCAAGAAGTAACAGTCAATCAGACATCTGGTTAACGTTGATGCCCCACGTTGATCAGTCTACTGTACCATTAGCATGCAAGTATCTAAGCTGCTATTAATGAGGCTTCTTGAACTACTAATAAACACATTCTCACATTAGATAGCTACACAAAGTACTGACAACATGGACCAAAAACGTGGACTACGGCTGCTAATTTAAACATAAGCATTTCCATTTATACAAACAGAAGCAATGCTCAGGCCCATTAGCTTAACACTACCGGGTAAGCCAGCCGGGCACTTTCTATTTTAACGTTCAAACTCCCGTTTAACCGCCATTAATTCAATATAAAATTAGGTTACAAGGCAAGTGCTGGCAGTTCAGAATCAAGAGGAAAATGTAGAATAACCACACTGAAGTGCTCCTGAAGTCAAGCGTGTTCACACCCGCTAGCTTTAGCTCCTGACAGGCACTCACAACGCTACTCGTACCGGCTAATCCACGGTTACTTCAATCCAGTTTTATCAAAAAATAAAATAACATCGACGTCCAATATTGACATTACAAACGCGGGAAGGCTTCGCAGAATACACAGGAGCGTTCAACAATGTAAAAATAAGCATATACACAGGGATGCAGACAGATACAATAGCTACAATAATTCCCCAGAAGAATCAGCTATGCACCCACCATGTCGGTTCAGGCAGAAAGGAGGAACAAGGGATTCTGGGTAGCGTAAATACCGCGAGGCTTGCGCCGTGGTTACGTGGCCTGTCAGACGCCGATCTGGGGTCAGATGTAACAGTTACTCGCCAGCTCCACATTGGGAATGTTCAAAATGAGACTGACTCAGGATCGGTGTTACAACGTTAATATACAGGCTCAATGTGCTATGTACGTCACACTAAACGGGACAGTAACAACATAAGTGCTGATTTATTTCAGCTTTGAACCAACTTTTAAAATAATTCATAATATATAAAAAAAAATAATCAATTATTTGTTTGTTTATAAAGCTTGAAACATTTATACCATGTATTGCCTATATACAAGTTACATATTTTCTTAATATGTGTATATTGTACAAACAGTGGGCCTATACATATGGACTGGTTTATGATATATACAGTTAGTTGTATATGTACTAATCATTATATAATGATTACGTATATAGTGTATTGTCTTGACTCTCGAGGAAGTATTCTGTTTTGTTATAAGGCCAGGTAAGCCTTACATTATATTCTGATTGTAAGTTCATTATAATTTTGTTTGTCATATACTGCACATTGTTTGCGGTGTCTTCATGACATTTTCTAACTGTTTAGTAATTGCACATTTAAGAAATTAAGCAAAGTGGGGAAAGTAAAAAAAAAAAAAAAACTCTGGTACACTCAAACACATATTACCAGGCAGGGGAGTCTTTGCTGCCAATCCACATACAATAGACCACTTCGATAATGTAGCGTTGGTCTGATTATGGTTACATGTGTATGTTTAAGTGACACAATCTCAGCTCCCCACTCCACTCCTGAAAGACACCACTACTGTTACATTTGTTACACGTATCTGCCACATATATACTCTCCAGGTTAGTCTCAGATAAAAATATACTTCCAGAAAAACAAAACTTTCAACCCTCTGTTATTTTCAAATAGTTTCAGATTACTACCTTCCTTGAGTTTCTTGGCTTTTATTTTTTCTACTGACTATTGGATTTCCCATTTCATCCCCCACATTTCAATGTGATTAATTACATCTTGCATTTTCTTAACCATATGTTTTGCATTCCTCCTTCTTTTGCACAAAGCCAGCAAACACTGATCTTCCCATAACAAATGACATATTTACTAATATACAACTTTCCCAGGTTTTCTATTCGGAGAATAATTATTGCTTCCTTCCTCATTCTTTATTGAATAATAGCAATAACTTCTCTAGTCCTCCATACTTTGAGTTTCTTTCTTCACGTTTCATCTTTTTAAAGATTATAAAGAGAATTTTCGAGGCATATGTTAGAATCATCGAAATTGACCTGGACAATCCATGGTTGAAAATGGCCTCGGTTTCAGCCATCTTTAAAAATAGCAGCCATTTTCAAATTCACATTGCTGATGAGAATTTTCAAAAGAATGATCCAAGAGGTGCACTCAGTCAAATTATTGTGCTTATTTCCAGACCTGAACAACTTCATTTGTATATCTGCTGCACTTAGACTTAGACTTTCTTTATTTGATCCCCCATAGGGGGAAATTTTCTTGTTACAGCAGCAACAATATAAACAGGGAGAGTGAAAAAAACAAAGCAATAGAAAAGGCAAAAGTAAATATAAATATAAATATAAATATAAATATAAATATAAATATAAATATAAATATATGGTTGTGATGAAATGAAATAAATATTTACACCATAGGATATTTACACTTTAGACAGGAATGGAATGACATGGATGGTAGGCAGTATATTAACATCAGCCAGTGATGCCGGTGTTATAGAGTCTGATGGCTGATGGGAGAAATGACCTGCGGTAGCGTTCCTTCTTGCAGAGTGGGTGCCTCAGCCTGCTGCTGAAAGAGCTGCTGAGGGCCCCCACAGTCTCATGCAGGGGGTGAGAGGGGTTGTCCATGATGGACTTGAGTTTTGTTAGTGTCCTCCTCTCACCCACCTCCTCTATGGAGTCCAGGGAGCAGTCCAGGACAGAAGCGGCCCTCCTGACCAGTCTGTTCAGTCTCTTTCTGTCCCTCTCCGTGCTCCCTCCTCCCCAGCAGACCACTGCATAGAGGACTGCAGACGCCACCACAGAGTCATAAAAAGTCCTGAGCAGAGTCCTGCACACTCCAAAGGACCTCAGTCTCCTCAGCAGGTGGAGACGACTTTGGCCCTTCTTGTACAGGACGTCTGTGTTGTGAGACCAGTCCACTTTGTTGTTGAGGTGAACACCTGCGGAAGTCAATCACCATCTCCTTTGTCTTGCTGGTGTTGAGCTGAAGATGGTTTAGCTCACACCAGTCAACGAAGCTGGAGACGACCTCCCGGTACTCCTGTTCGTCCCCCTCTGACACACACCCTACAATGGCTGTGTTATCGGAGAACTTCTGGAGGTGACAGCTCCCAGAGTTGTAGCTGAAGTCCGAGGTGTACAGGGTGAAGAGGAAGGGGGAGAGTACTGTCCCCTGTGGGGTCCCTGTGCACTAACATGTACAGGACAACAGTGTGAACACACAAAACACCACTGTCTCCAAGTGTGGAGGCTGCAGTCTTTACACCTTCTTCCTCCTCCTCTTAATCAGCACTTGTGGCAGGTTGCAGGCCGTTGCTTATAAAGTGCACCTACTGACTGCAGCCCATGAGCCTGCTCATTAGTTTGTGGCTCTTAGCTGATTAGCCCCTTGTATTGTTAACTGTAACCCCACGACATTTTGTACTTTAAAATAGAAAATAAAAGCACTTTATACATCTTCAACCTCTATTATTCCACTTATTTCAGCAGAGCTGACCCAGGTTTTATTTAACAACCGCATACTTTTATATGTGCACATCGTGCCGTCCTTTTCACTGTGGCTTTGGGGACTCATTTAACCGACGTACAATATTACGTCACTACCGTAAACAGGAATTCTTCTACAATTGAATAAAAAGGCTCAATATTGTAAAACACTAGTTGATTTCTTCATATAGACAAAAACAAAAAAGTAAAATAACAAGCTGAATGTAATTAAATTATTTTAAAACAGCGGGCCGGATTTGTGAGGCTGACGTCTCCGTGTTGGCCCCTCCTCCCCGGCCCTGCGTCGTTCCGTTCCGTTCCGTGCCGGGCAGAGCTGTGGATGTGAGCGAGGAGGGGGGGGAGTTGTTTGGGGATGTTGGGCCGGGGTACCGCGTCCCTCGGCTAGGCTCCTCTGTATCCTGCTAGCGCACGGGTCGCCCGCCCTCATCCAGTATGGATCGCTTGCAAGGAGAATAAAAAATAGCGATTATTGTTGTGGCAACTGCTTCTGTCGGTAAATACGAGTCATTCACATCAGCTGCTGTCATCGCTGCAGCAGGGAGATGATTTCGTTGGTAAACATTAGGCCTTTCACAGCTGTTAGTCTGTGTGGGTAAATACTGGGGGTGATTGTGAAAAGGAGCCCTTAACAGCACTGTGCTAGATGGCTTGTACTTCAGTTATAAGTCAGGGACGAGCGGCATGTGGTGTCTATGGCTGCAGATTGTGTTTTTATGTCCAGAACATAAAGCTAGCTTTAGCTACAACAGCTTGTCATCTGAATCATTTTCCTATTACTGCTCTGTTGGAATCAGCAGACGTCCCCCTGAAGAGAGTGAGTAGCTATGGCCGAACCAGAGATCTGTCCTCACCTGGACTCCATAGGAGAGGTCACCAAGGAGGACCTCCTGCAGAAATCCAAGGTAGGTTTTCAGTCAGCCACTGTAAATGCACTGCACAGTGTCAAAGATGCACGGTTCAGGTCATTGGCATTTCATGAAGCAGCCTTGTCCCCATCAGTTCACACTATAATAGTAATTGCATGAGCTACACTATATGCTGGGAGGCATCTTCCATCAGCTCCCAGTCTTACTGAACTCAAAATGTTTGTGCATGTTTTATTCTACTTTATTCTACTCATGTCCTCTCCCTCTTGCTGCAGGGAACTTGCCAGTCTTGTGGAGCGGGTGGCCCAAACCTGTGGGCCTGTCTGCAGGTAAGGTCGAGACTCGAATGCTGTCAAAAATGTTTCAGATTTCTGTCTTTTCAAAGGTAATTTCTGGTTTAGTTTGTGTGCATCTTGTCACATAAACAATGCAAGTGCGACTACCACTGCATTTGTGGTAAGAAGACCTGGTGAATGCTTAATAATTAATGATGATGTGGGTCATAAATGGATAAATAAATGCAGTAGCTCTCAAACTCAAAGAAATACACAGCGTGAGCAGTTAACGTTCTGACTGACCCTTGACATCCCAGCACGAAATTAATTCATAGAGTAATCCAATTCTCATAGATAGATAGGTAGATATGGTGATGTCACGTCTTTGCGAGGTAGAGGAGAGGATTCAGAAGCCATAAAACCTTTTCTAATACAGTTGTTCTGCTTTGTAGAGTGACTGCCCGTATGTTGGCTGCGGAGAGTCATACTCTGATCACAGCACCCTGCATGCACAGGTAAAGCCCTCTCACACTTTTATGATATGCGTTTCAAGGAGTAAATGCCAAATTAAGTTTCTTGAATGATTGTGAGTATGTTTTCTTCAGGCTAAGACTCACAACCTGACTGTGAACCTGACGACATTCAGGATCTGGTGTTATGCGTGTGAGCGAGAGGTGTTTTTGGAGCACAGGCCTGCGTTGGTGCCTGTACCTGCAGCTCCCCACCACTGTAAAGCCATAGAGCAGGTACGGCTTCAACCCCCCCCTGACAAAGACCCCTCTGTCCCTTCCTGCTTGAGGGATTAGTGGTAGTGATGCTGTTTCAAATTCGTACAACCTGGATGTTACTCACCCTCATATTTCCCGTACCTGTTAATCATTTTCCCAGGAAGCAGCTTCTCAGCCGATAGGCCACCCATTGAAAGCCGTACCAATTGCTGTTGCAGAAGAAGAAGGTTCAGAGTCAGAGGAGGATGAGCTTAAACCCAGAGGTACACCAAGTCTGCTGTCAACATCTCCTCTCCTAAAAAAAATGAAGAGTCAGCTCCAAAAGTATTTTCTCTTGGATTTTTCCAAGTGCTAGTAATATTAGGTCATAGCTGCCAAATTTAATCAGTATAATTGCTTTGAGTCCTAAGAATAGTTACTAGGCCAGTGATATCACTAATACTTAACCCTTGGTGGTGTCCTCTTGTTCTAAAAATACCAGTTTGTATTTAAATTGCTTGGTTTGTATACTTTTGTCACTCCCTGGGAATGTAAAAAATTATACAGCTCTTTTTTTTCCTGTTTGTAGGTTTGACAGGAATGAAAAATATCGGAAACTCCTGCTACATGAACGCAGCTCTTCAAGCCCTGTCCAACTGGTGAGTTCTCGTCGCTCCCATGGACATTTGATCCATTATCAGGGATTCATTTTGTCTAAGATTCTTATTTCATTTTCCTTTAGTTAAACAGTTCAGTTGATGCCATTTTGTCCTCTCTTTCCTCAACAGTCCTCCTCTCACTCAGTTCTTCCTGGACTGCAGTGGCCTGGTCCGCACCGATAAGAAACCTGCTCTGTGTAAGAGCTACCAGAAACTCATCTCAGAACTCTGGCATAAAAAACGGTAATGCTACTTAAGACAAGTGACGGAACGTAGCTGTGCATTTTATATACCAAGTAGACTGTTACATAGTAATGAATCATTTACGATATATTAAACTAACTCTGATGGCGGCTACCTTTCCAGGCCCAGCTATGTTGTCCCTACCAGTCTGTCTCATGGCATCAAACTAGTAAACCCCATGTTTCGTGGTTACGCTCAGCAGGTAGGGGCAAGCACCCAGCAGGTAACTACACCCGGCATCACTCAACAGCTCGACACAGGCTTGTCTTTTGCTTTTAATCTGTGAACCTGTGTATTTTTCTCGCATATGCCCCTAAAATTTGTTACTGATAACCAAAACTTTCACTTGATGCATTTTTATGTCTCTCTGTAGAAAACAGTGGAGAGGGACAGTATCAGAGGATTGATATCTTTGGTTATCATGACATTAATGACTTGTCCAAACGAGCATTACACAGAATCAGGCTAACTGTTTCCAACTTTTTCCACTCTTTCTGCTGAAACTAAGCTAACTGTCTCTTGGCTGCAGCTGTATATTTTGCGTACACACATAAGAGTGGTATCGATCTTCTTATCTAACCCTCCTCAATAAAACAAATAAGTGCATCTCCCCAAATGTCAAACTATTCCTTTAGCTTTGGAGAGACTACTTGATACCATAGACATCCAGTACATAAGCAAAGATAGGCTAAAGTCATAACTCAGCATGCCTTCAAGCTGCATGCAGAAACATTAAAAATGCACCTTGTCTGAGTCTTGGTAAGCAAGAAACACAGAGTCATCCCTTGACATGCACAAACAATTAAACGTCAGTTAAACAGTTGGTCTGAATCTTTGTTAGATACTGAATTATCTGTTCGATCCTGTCTGAAAATACTTTAGTGTTTGATTCAGGCTTGCAAACAAGACATACACCTTTACTCACATATTTCTCTTTCCATTTTTAGGTTTACAGACTTTTCTTTACTACCTATTGACACAAATCCAGCTTCTCTACAAAACCTCTCTGGTTTTGTCTCTGTGTATGCAGCCACACTCCTGCATCGTCCTTTTGAGTGACTTTTATGTGCTTTTCTTGCTACAGGACACTCAGGAGTTCCTTCGCTGTCTGATGGACCAGTTACACGAAGAGCTGAAGGAGCCCCTGACAGAGTGCAGCATGAGCGGGGAGGGAAGTGACAGTGAGGAGGTGAGAGACGGAGAGCGCTCACCGTCTGAGGACGAGTTCCTGTCCTGTGACTCTGGCTCCAGCAGTGACCGGGGAGAGGGGGGAGGAGCGGGTGACGGCGAGCTGCTCCTGCAGGACGAGTGTGACGGGGTCAGGTCAGCGGCAGGAGGGATGGTGGACGTCAGTCCTGGCGCGGTCATCTCGGAGAAGGAGAGGCTGAAGGAAAGGAAGGTGTCCGGCTCACCCCTCCGTGGGGGCTCACAAGAGATGGACGAGGATGCTGATGTGGATACGGCAGCTGAGGAGGGGATTCCTGAGCGGGGAGAAGAAGAGGAGTTAACGGCAACCACGAACACTGAGGTCCAAAGCCAAGAGAACAATCAGTTAAATGATACTGGGCAAGGGCAAGCCCAGAGCAACAACACCCCAGGTAGTCCACCAGGATTGTTTAACTTCAATTTTACCCTCCCGGCATGTGGACCTCTAAACTGTCAGTATATGCGACGTGCTGTTTTTCAGAGCCAGACAATGAAGCATCAATGGCGCAGCCCCAGTCCACTCCTTGCAGTCCTGTGCGAACCCTTCAGGAGCTCCATCCCAAACTGTCCTCCAGTCCACCTCGCTCCAGCCCACTCCGCTCTGCAGGACCCGCATACTCCTTCAAAAAAGGTGAGGAAACATCCGGGGTTTGAAAGATAAAATGTTTCGCTGCTCATTCAAGATGCTTCGTCATTTCTGCTGACTCATGGGGAGCTCCAGTGATTTAAAACTCTCCTTCCGATATGTCATATGAGAGTTTTTTAGGTCACACTGAGATCACCATGAGAGACTTTCAACAAATACGAGGTGCCTTTTTGAATATGATGTGAAATTAATGAATTCAGTGAGGGTTTGTAAAGTTTTACATACGCAGGAGGCCTTTTTTTCACTTTTAGGTTTGCAGTCCCTCACGTTATCAATCAATGTATTGCTCTGTTAAGTTTTCAGGTTTGAAGAAAACCTCAATTTTTTGTCCTCTAATATCCCTCTGCCCTAATCCGTCATGAATCTTCCAGCCCAGCTGCTGCTCAGTGCCAGGAAAAAGAAACAGTCTCATTACCGTAGTGTGATCTCTGACATCTTTGACGGCTCCATCCTCAGTCTGGTCCAGTGCTTAACCTGTGACAGGGTGAGCTGTGCATCACATGTTTAAACACTAGGGGGAGCTGCATAATAATTCCCTGTATTTACTTGTTAAATAAGATATATATTTTTTGTTTTAAATGAAAGTGGTGAAAGTATGGACCAAGCAATTGTACCATTTCAATATTATATAGTATTTTACATGATTTAGAATGAATAAGATGTACGTATGAAAATGTTAACTGAACATTTTAAACTTTCGCTAGCGCCCTTTTTGAAAACATGGATGTTGAGTCATTTATTTTCCAATTCACTTGTTTACAACCCTTATGAAAGCTCTTACTAATAAAGGCATCCTGTGACAGGTCTCCACTACCGTGGAAACCTTTCAAGACCTGTCCCTCCCCATTCCCGGGAAA
This sequence comes from Pempheris klunzingeri, assembly GCF_042242105.1. Classification (NCBI taxonomy): domain Eukaryota; kingdom Metazoa; phylum Chordata; class Actinopteri; order Acropomatiformes; family Pempheridae; genus Pempheris; species Pempheris klunzingeri. The sequence goes on from NC_092030.1 coordinate 16,901,240, forward strand.
GAGGACTTGGCCAAGCTCCACTCCTCCATACATCAGAACCTTCCAGTGAAGACGGGTGTATGTCCAGACACTTACAGCTCGCAGGGCTGGATCTCCTACATCATGGACTCCATACGCCGGTCAGTGGGCCGTCACTGTCACTGTCAGAGCAGAGGAAGAAGTCATAATCTGACCCCACATGTCACTGACATGATTTAATGAAGCATGTTTCTGGTTAGAGGTTTTATTTTCACTTATTGTTTAGATGTAAGGTGAGATTAATTTATCAAGTTCGAAGGCAAGTGGATTCATAAGTTGTTTTTGGAAATAGTCACGCTTGCTTAATTTCTTCTGACAGTTATCTCTGAGAATCAACCACAATGACGCATCCAAGACAAGTGTTAGGTGTGAATTTGTGTGCAGTAAAGTCTTTTTGCAGTAGATGCTCCTGCATGCAGTTGTGGAGACCACAGAAGGTGCAGGCCAGGGCACGTAATTGTCAGAGGGCTTTGCCAGATGTGTCAAGACAATGTATGGGGGTTTTTAACATTGTAGTAGAAAGTGTAGTTATTATCTGTGTCAGCAGAGCAGTGGGTTTCCTGAGATTCCTCTGACTGCTCTCTACTGACAGAAGAGGGCTGTACGCTGCATCTGCAACATGAAAGTAGAATCACTTCCCTTTGATGAATGCGTTTTAATATTCCCAGACTATGTTGTCTGTATTTAGGCCAAAAAGCTGCCCTTTGAATTTACTGCCTTCATATATCAGGAACTAACATCACCTCCGGCCACGGTACGATCACTGTGAGGCTACAGACTAAAGAGGCCCCGTGGCTGCATGGGATTGTAATGACTATGTCTCTTTGTATCATGCCTCTGAACAGGTTTGTAGTCTCATGTATCCCCAGTTGGTTTTGGGGGCCCATGGTGACCCTTGAGGACTGCCTCGCTGCCTTCTTTGCTGCAGATGAACTCAAAGGTAAAAAAAAAACACTATCCTATAACAAAGTTTTAATTGGTAGCTGAAAGGATTTACACATGATTACATATACATACATGTGATTCATGTGCATTCATTCTTTTCCTCAGGGGACAACATGTACAGCTGTGAGAGGTGTAAAAAGTGAGTATGTATCCAGGTGGAGGCATGTGTTAGAGCTGGAGGAATGTTCCTCTTTAAGGAACATTTTTGTAAGTCACATGCTTAAAAACAAATCAACTTAAACAAAGATATTTCTCATTAGATATTTTACCCAGCATTTTGTTTTCTACAGGTTGAGAAATGGTGTCAAATATTGCAAAGTACTTAGACTTCCAGAGGTGCGCTCTTTTTTTTTTCTTTTAATCTGATCTCTTTCTTGCTGCAGATAATAAGTTTCGCTTGTTGTTGGCCATGTTAAGTGCTTTTCTGCAATTTCTTTGCTCAGATTTTGTGCATTCACTTGAAGCGCTTCCGGCATGAGGTCATGTATTCGTTCAAGATTAGCAGCCACGTATCTTTCCCATTGGAGGGCCTCGATATGCGACCTTTCCTGGCTAAGGAGAGTCCAACCCAAGTCACCACTTACGACCTGCTGTCAGTCATTTGTCACCATGGCACTGCAGGAAGTATGAGATAACTTCATTTCCTACAGATAAGGGCATTTCAAGCGCTATTTCCATGAGGTTAACATATCCGCAAATGTGTACATGTTTTTTTTGTACTTTGTTTTATCTTCGCAGAGTAATCACCTTTAACTCTTATATTCTCTTCTCTTCACCTTTTGATGGTGCTGCAGGTGGACACTACATAGCTTACTGTCAGAATGTGATCAATGGCCAGTGGTATGAGTTTGATGACCAGTATGTCACAGAAGTCCATGAGACGGTGGTGCAGAATGCAGAGGCCTATGTGTTGTTCTATAGGTAAGCATTAATGTAAGCACAAGCAAAATCTGCACACTGAACCTATGCTGATTTATTCAAAATGTTGTCAATGTCTGTCCAGGAAAAGTAGTGAGGAGTCGGTAAGGGAGAGGCAGAAGGTGGTGGCACTGGCCAATATGAAGGAGCCCAGCCTGCTGCAGTTTTACATCTCCAGAGAATGGCTGAACAAGTTCAACACCTTCGCCGAACCAGGCCCCATCAGCAACCACACCTTTCTCTGTCAGCACGGAGGTGTGTTTGGAGATTTTAATTTGAAAAATGTGTGAGGTCAAAATCCTGCTGTATCCCACTGAGTAAAATGTATATATACGTTTCCTTAAGAGGACCAGAACTTATGATTATTTAGCTTTTAATGAAGAGATGCTGTTGCATTATGGGAAACGTAGGATCCAGTGTTTTTAAATTTTGGCAAAATATTAGGGTCTAAAACTCCGAAGATTTTTGCGCCTGCTGTTTCATTTTGGACCATTCTCTTTTTAAATCAGTTTCTTGTGAGTCCTCTGATGTTATGTAATAACATATACAGATTCCCATCTGTTAAATGAGAAATGAGGACACTGCTGGGAGGAGGCTATCGGCCTCTCCAGACATTTTCAGCATTTTCAAAGAACAATACAGTACTTCACAACATGACTTTTTAACTGGATGTTTCTTTTCGATTTTTATGATAGCTGGCAGGTTTACATCTCAGTTAGAAAAACATGGCTTTATTGCATTTGTGAGTTACAGGCCTTCATTGTTGAAGAGGACAGCAGACATGAGGGTGGGGATTATTACTGGTCTCCAGTAGAGACAAGACAAGGTTATAGATTTCTCCTCTAACTGTCACATATTTTTTCTCTGTACAGGGATCCCTCCTAATAAATACCACTACATAGATGACCTGGTTGTGATTGTTCCCCAGAATGTGTGGGAGTACCTTTACAACAGGTAAATATGCAACACGCTGCCATTTTAGTAAAACACTTGCTTTTTTCCAATATGTTGTTACTACTTCTAAAGATTGGCAGCCAGAAAGTAAAGTATGTGTAAAGTCAAAAAGAATAGGGTCTATTTTAATTGAATTAATGTGAAGACATTTGTAACAGATTGATATTGTGATTAAAGGATGTGTTACATCACAAGCCTCATCTCCACTCTCTGGAAACTCAACACATTTAGCTCTACAATAATCTAATAATGAGTTGATCAGCATGATGCCAAAACCTCCAAACCAAGGCCTTAGTTGATTTAATGATTTGCATTTGGATGCAGATGCTCACATCCATTTGTGTCAGCCTGTTACTAGTGTTGTGTTTTTTTCTTATTAAACAGTTTTGGAGGTGGCCCAGCAGTGAACCATCTGTATATGTGTGCCATCTGCCAGGTGGAGATCGAAGCTCTGGCTAAACGTAGAAAAATGGAAATTGACACCTTCATCAAGGTAAAAGCCTTTATCCTGCAAAGTTTTACCAGTGGGTAAATGTGTCTTTGATGTTAAATGAGCGCAGTTTTTCTCTCTCATTTGCAGCTGAACAAAGAGTTTCAGGCAGAGGAGGCTCCGACAGTGATCCTGTGCATCAGCATGCAGTGGTTCAGAGAATGGGAGAGCTTTGTGAAGGGCAAAGACAATGGTATGACCCTGCACTCACAGTGCATTAAAGTCATCTTTGTGTCTTTACAAAATATTGTTTTTGAATTTGTTTTCACAGAGCCTCCAGGGCCCATCGACAACAGTAAAATTGGCATTATGAAAGGAGGACACATACAGCTCAAACAAGGTAAAGCTCAGCACTGGTTGTAAAGGGCGCAAAGGTGAAATGAGTAAAACAGACGACCAGTAAGCTTTTTTCTTATGTGCGTTTCTCCCGTCAGGTGCAGACTATGGTCAGATCTCAGAGGAGACATGGCAGTACTTGTTGGGTATTTATGGCGGAGGCCCTGAGATCGCAGTGAGACAAACGGTGGCACCGGCCGACCCTGACAGCTTTCATGGAGAGAGGAAGATCGAGGCAGAGACCAGAGCACTTTGAAATAAAAAGAGGTTGGAATGTGTACTTATTAGGAAACACTGTAAAATCGCTATAATCCCTCCCAAGAACTCACAGTACAATGACGCATATACAAAGACTTACATACAATCGCATGTTTAAATATACTTTTGGGTAATGTGTAACAATTTACTGGAACAACCATCCATTACACCCACTTTGCTTACGTCAACCACATGAGCTCATAAATTCCTTCTGGACACAAGGGAGAAAGATATCTACACCAGTGGCCAAGAATAAAGGAGGCAACACATGCAGATAGTAAACAGCTGTAATTTTAATCTACACTGTTTGAGTTGTGGGCCCCTTAAGGGTCCATTTGTTCTTAACTTATTTCTCAACTTTTATCATCCTCAGGTCCTTCTGATTCCCCTTTCCACTCCTGCCCTCACAGGAAGCTGAGGAATTTGCACCTTGGGTGAAGAGGCCTCGCTGTGAGCACTTTGTAAATGTAGCAACGCATTATTCTGAAGCCGTGTCGCAAGAGGGTGAAACGGTACTTAAATATCATGTAGATTACTTACTGGATAACTCTGATCCTTGATGTTAAGGTGTAAAAATAAGAAGTCATGTCACATCTCTGGAGCTGTTTTTGGTAGCTATGGTGTTTTAGTGGCTGCTGTAGTGACTAGGTGTCATAAACTGCTAAACTGGCTGTGGCAGGCAGGCAGCCGCTGGTGTCGTGAACCAGTGTGCCGCAGAGGAAAACGGAACCACAGTGTGACGTTTGCTTTGGGGACTATACTGTTCTTCTTCAGTGGAAGCAACAATCAAGAGACATGAAGAAGCTTTCTGTTGTTTGCCTGTTTACTAGTTACATAGCAACAAGCTCAGACATCAAGTGAGAGATAATGCATTAATTTTACTCTTGCACCTCCAACCTTAAATACACAGTATAACTGAGCCCTCAGGAATGGAAGTCCTTTGTTTGTTTAAGTCAGTGAAATGATCAGAATAACAAACTTTAACCAAAATACCACAGCAGGTTTGCATGTTTTCCAAAAGACCATTTTCACGGTCATTTGTATTTTAAAAGCTTCAAAGTGCATGTAACTGCAGCTCTGTTGTTTTGGGCCTCTAAGGACATTTCACTGAAGGGATGAGGTGTCGAGTTTATCTGTTCAAACACACAATTAAACCTTTTATGAATCGCTCTTGTCTAGCATTATACATAAGAAGGCATATAGACATAAAGGCTACGGCTATAATTTCAAACAGACTAGAGGAATAGTGAATTTCTGAAAAAGTTATACAGAGCAAGAGTGCAGGAGTTGAGAATGAAAAGGATTATATAGAAGAGATGGTTCAAAAATGACCAATAATGCAGTACCTGTTTAAACCAAGAGAGGGCAGTATTAAGCGTATTCAACGTGATATCAAAAATTAGCAATTAGCACAATATTCACAAATCACATAGCTGTTACAACATTAAGGTCATTTATGATTACTATTTGACTGATCTAACTTATTTCTGCATCATGTCTTAATTGTGCATGTTTTGTCACTAGTAAAATGAAGCTGTACCCTGTGGCAGGGATGTCACACTATGAGGTATTGGCTGGAAAAAATATTCATGCATCTGCAAATTTTATTTTGGTTGAAGATGCATTTTAAAATTTTATGTGAAAATACACGACTTTTCACTGATTTAGACACGATGGCTTGTTTACTCGCATTATATTCTGGTGGAAGTTTAGGACACCTCCGCCCACGCAGGAAGCGATGAATCAAAACAGTTCCCCAAGAAAAACTGGATTAAAATCTTGTGCTTCTCTTGCTTTTTTCTTTTTTTTTTTTTTATATCTTTTGATCACAGACTGGCAAACAGGAATGTGCATTGCAATTTAACAACAGTGACTAAAAATCCATCCTCTTTTTGCTTTGCTTTTGGTCTCCACCACCTCCAGAGGGAAAGATGTGGCTCTTTAGCTGCTAAATCCTCCACTATATTCACCATCTAGTTGCTAATTGTGTGTGTTTCTACCTTATGGTGAAGAGCAGCGCAAGTGTACGTGTAGTGTACTGTGGTCGAAAACAACACTATTAAGATGGTAAGAGTCAACCAAAACACTAACTTTGTGGGCCGGACAGCTAAACTATAAGTTAGACTAGCTATAAAGCTCCATAAAGTTGGGAATTCTCATTTGATAGTCATAGATGCTATAAGTTCAAAGCTAATATTTGCATCACAACCTAGCTAACATCACTCTATTCCTAACATTAATTGAGTAAGCAACCCTTAATTTAGTTTCTTAGTCATCTTAGACAAGATAATTGAATACATGGTGGTCACTGAACCCCAAGCCCCCAGATGGACCAAAACAAGTAACTCTAAATGTTAGGCAGCCATCATTAATGGTTTTCATTTCACTGGAAAATTTCCTGCCATGACATGTCAAACGACAACTATTGTCGATTATTTATTCTGGACCATGGCCTATGTCTCCCTGTTACATTTGTTCATGCATCCTAAGAGCATTTTTGTCCATTTGTCTCATGAAAGCTGTTTTTTGTGTTTTTCTTGTCACACATGTCGATCTGTATCGAGAGATAATATTAATACTATGAAAATGTGTGTGTCACGTTTAGATACTTTTTAGGGGAGTAAGTGCAATGAAAAAAAGACAAATCTTTGTGCAATCTTAGCTCTGTCATTAAAGAGTCAATGGACAGCCAAACACAGATCAGTTTGAAAAGCTGATAATTGACACTGGGGCAGTGCAGCTTAGTATATTGCAGTTGTGAGAAATGTTGAGCAGTAATTACTTAATCAAGCCCACCTGCGAGTTTGCCTGCTTGTGTCACAGCACGTAGCTGTGCGTGCGAGAATTCCATTTCTCATTTCACAGGAGAATATGAGCATTGCTGTGGTTGGACAGAGTCAGTAATCAGTAATGCCATGACACCCTGCAGACAGCACAAGAGGATTTGGCTGACTCATGTTTTCCCGACATTTTACAGTGTGTGGCTGTTGTGGTCATGATAATGGTGATGCTTTGATAACATGGGACTTAAGTGGTTGACCTCAATTCAATGGGATGTCGTAATGTCTGTATAACTGATGTAATTATTCATGACTGGTGAAATGATTAAAATTGCCTGGTCTTTGATTTGATTTGAATTTTCTTTGCTGTGATTTTTTTTTTCTAAAAAAGAACCAAGTCTAATTAGAATCAGCCAGCACAGAAAAGGGAAGAAAAAGGGAAGATCGATTTGAGCAACTGTAAACAATGCAAACTTTTGGCATTTTGAGTTTATGATAGTGCCTTCAATGCAGAAAATCACCTCCTGCCCTCCATCTGTAGTTTGTGCCACAGCAACGCAGTGACGTGACGCCACATGCAAACAAGCTATTGTCAGATTACTTGTCATGGTGAGTACTTCTCTTTCTGTGAGAACTGTTTTATTAGGTGCTTTGTGGCTTATTCAAGTCTGAGGAAGTTCCCTAGTGATGTCATAGTGATGTCATCAGGGTTATCTCAGAGGCACCTATGACAGAAAGGCTGCAGTAAAGCAGTAGTTTGACATCTTGGGAAATAGAGTAAGAGAGTAAAATGAGAAGATCAATGCAACTCTTATATTTGTTTGTTAAATGCAGCTAGCTTAGCATAGGCACTGGAAATTGGGCGAAAACAGCTAGCCTGATCCTGTCCAAAGGTAGGAACATTTGCTTACCAGCACCTCTAAAATTTGCTAATCAACAATTAATACATCTTTTATTTTAATCCGTACAAAAACTTCTGTGTAAAGATTTACTTGACAGATGTGACTAGTTGGTTGTCCATTTCCTGTGTTTACGGTAAGCTAACCTAAGCTAAGCTAAGCTAAGCTATGAGGCTGCATATTCCAGCTCCATATTTAGCATGCAGACATGAGAGAGGCATCGATCTACTAATCTCACTCTCAGCAGTAAAGGGAATAAGCAAACTTCCCAAAATGACTAAACTGTTCCTTGAAATGATGCTATTGATCACACAACAGGAAAACTCGTCTGCTGCGAAGGTTTTCATCAATCCTTTAAAAACCTGTCTCTTCTGAATACTTGTTGAGGCTTTAAATGACTTCCCATGTCACACTGACTTGAATTATGTCCTTTCAGCATCATCACTACTCATCTAGACCATAGAATACTAAAGATGCATACAGATACACAGATTTAAAAACAAACAAACTTAGAGTTAAATAGAGTTAAGTGTAAGAGACAGAGGGAAAGGGTTCACCTGCATTCATTTGAGAAAGAGGGAGCAACCCTCAAGTGTGCAGGCGTGATGTCATCTCAAGTCCCATACGTATGCTGAGCTGTACCGAGCCCAGACAGAGGCAGTCTGAGAAGAAAACGCTCCAGGCTGGCGAGAGGATATGAGGCACATACTGAGCGTTGTCGAAGACAGGAGAGCCGACGCACTGTACAATTCAGGTAAGAGACAAAAACAAAATAAAAACCAGCTTAAGGGACTGTCTTTTACACACACACACACACTCACACACTCACAAATGCATCTGCAGCATCCATCTACGGCACATTACCAAAACATTGGCATGATTTCCTGCACTGCGTGTGTCATCAAAGCTGGGATACTTACTTGTAAGCTGTACGGGGCACCAGACATACTGATGAATAATTAAATATCCCATAGCAGGATTAGTACAGGCTAGTGAATATGAAATCAGCACATCACAATACAGTGAGGATCCAGGACAGCGGGGGAGGCTGGCTTTAACAGGGCTGCCTCTGCTGTGTCCATTCACTGGCATGGGATGGGTGTGGCAAGTAGCAGCAGACCACTTGTCCTTTCCTTCCTCATCCTCTTCATTTATGTCAGTCTGTGCAGCAGCCAGCTTTGCACGGTGAAGGTCAGATGATAGATTTAGGTGGGCAGGTTGAGATCTGTGTAAATGAACAGGGATAATTACCAATTATGCTTGCGTGTGATGGAAAAGGGAGAAATCAGCTGCATGGGTTCCTTTGTGGCTCTGTAATTGTTTTGAATATGTTGACCAATAATATAAAGCACACAGTATATACAGTTGTTCGTCACATGGAAGCATCGGTGTAATGTTATTACCTAAAATAACTCTTGTGGAAGTGATCTTTGTCTGTTGCTACAGCTGTCAGGACAAACTGGATTCTGCCAGGGTCATGTATACATTTTTAATATTCCAGATTGTTAACACTTGAGTGGTGCCCCTATTTTATTTTTAGAGACTTAAATGGATATTTTGGTACAGGAGTCTTAAATCAGTAGCAGTGGATTCAAAACTCAAAACAGATGTTGTCTTTGCACTTCATAGTCTTGCACATCATTTTTATTTCTCCTGTATATAAGCCTCAGATTGTTTTACTTTTTCTATTTCTACTACCGTTATCAGCTTGTGGCAATGTTTTGTCGTTTGTAACATAAAGAAATGTGGCAATGAAAAGCGTCTGTGTTGATCTGCTGCTATCTAACCCCCATCTATTCCTTTCCTCACACATGTATTACATCTTATTTGTCATCCATCATCAAGCTCAATGGAGGATAACTAACATGACACAGGAAGCAATTCATACATCAGAACTCCAGGATGAGCTGGCCCTGTGGTGATGCTGAAGCAAAAATCAAAGTAACGTCAGAGGAGCGACTCACTGGATGAGTTGTGTCCCTGACTGAGTGGACTGACTGTAGCGTGCCGATTGAACTGCTCTCTCTGCTGTTTTTGCAGAAACGGCCCCTGTAAATATTTACATGCCGTGTCTGGCAGCTCTTAGCGACAGAAAACACCTTGAGAGAGACTCTGACTCTGTGACCTTTTACCTCATGGTAACCCAGCATGCCCCGCAGGCAGGGCTGGATATGAAAGTGTTGGGTTTTTTTTGGTTGCGGAATACAGGAGAGAACTCAATCAGTAGCTGCATTCCATGTTTTGTGTTACTCAGCGCTCCTCCCTTCCCTGCTAGTCTTTTTTCCCTTTTATTGGAGAAAGTGCAGATACACATATTCAAGGGAAACACTTACTCAGGCATTCACATTGACTAAGTCTCTGTTTTCACTGCAGGGTCAGATTGTAAAACTGATTCTTTCCTCCTCAATATAGAAATATAATTCTACATATTAAAAATACTACATTATATATTTAATCACTCCAAATATATTTAGGTGTACGCACCAATGCATTTCCATTTGTGTGAATGTTTGCAAAATGTAATAATCAGACGTGTTGCTCTGACATTTAGCAGGAAAATATATGGAAAATGTGTAATTGTGTTTTTGCAGTGCCAATAATGTACATATATAGCAATCATTTGCAAATATATCATTCCATGTATTCCACAGTACATTACAGATATACTTGATGTTAAATAAAGGTCAAAATAGTAGATGTCAGTATATGTAAGCATTTCTGTGTCACAGAGGTTTATCAGTGCTAATGTGACTCCCCCTGTAAAATGTAAAATATATCACTGAACATGTATATATACTGGCACCTGTGTGAGTGTGTGGAGTAACCTGTTTACAGCTGTATAATCTGTCTCCTGACCTGTTTACACACACACACACACACACACACACACACACACACCATGGGCTGTGCCATGTGTTCCCAGCTGATTGACATGTGGACTGTGAGAGTGAGCAGGACCAGCCGCAGGGCCATGGAACTCACCGCCTACCCACAGATGCTCCAGGGAGGCTACCACAGAGTGACCGGCCTCCACTACATGTCCTCTTTCTCCGATGCTGAGGATTGCTGTGATGACACCAGCTCAGGCAGCTCTCTGACTTTGGACTGTCAGACACAGGGGACGGATGCCTGACACTCGACCAAGTGGTGCTATGATAACGACATGTAAAATAAACACAATAAAATACACAGGAAATGTGTTGGATTTGCAATAAATGTGGTAACTAAAGTTTGCTGCTTTAAAAAAAAAACACCCTCTTTCTTAGATCAGTCTATCAATATGAATATGAATAGTCCATGTGATATATTTCTATGTAATGGAATAGAAGTATAGACAATGGTGGAATGAATTTAAGTACTTTTACTCAAATACTGTACTTAAGTACAGTTTTGAGGTACTACTATACTAGTATAACCATGTTAAGTGACTTTTTACTTCTATTCCACTACATTTATCTGATAGCTTTGGTTACTAGTTACAGTAGATAGTTAAAATATAAATTAACTGCTAAATTATGATGTATGAGTATAGGTCAGACGACCTTGCATTATGTAAAGTTAGTGAAACTGGCTCAAAATTTACTAGCTGTAACATTAAAGTGATGAACACATGCAACAGTAATTACAATCCAGTAATATAACACATACGTTTCTAAATGCTTCTTTCTGCATGATAATACCTCAAAATTGTACTTAAGTAAATGTACTCAGTGACTTTCCACCACTGCTATCATCAATAAAATGTTTTCATAATATTGTAGGCTTCTGCACGAAAAGATGACAGATTATGGTGTTGAGCAACCAATGTGGTGGATGATGGCACCAGTAGAACCTAAATGGAAATTTCATTGTTTTGCAACCAACCCATTAACCCATATTTTGCCAGCGGTCTTACCTGATATCATCTGTATCACCACCACAATATGCTGGCTGAGTCAGATCCTATGAGCACTGAGGGGAGAGTTAATTCTTTGCTAATGGCATTACAAAGACATCACAAACATGATGGAAGATGTGGCAAGCTTTGCCAGATTCATCTTAAACTCTTAAGAAAAATCCCAACGTCTGTTAGAAGATATATCTTGGCACAGATCCACATTTTACTTTCATGGAAGTGAGGAAGTAAATGGTGCCATTTGAAGTTACAGTATGATCCTCCACTGTGCCATTCCTCTCTTTTACAGGAGACCCAATTAAAAATTACTCAAGTGTTGCACTTCAGCACAATTTTGCGGTACCTGTACACTTTTCAGATAAGGATTTTACATCCATAACACCCATTTTTAGTATTTAAAATGAAATACTGTTAAGAAACAATGCTCCACAATATACAACGTACACAACATTCTCTAGACCAGCAAAACGCTGCGTATTTAATACTGGATCATTCATCAACTTTTACTTTTGAGACTTAAACTACTTTACGACACTAACACTAATACCTTAATTAAAATTCGAGTGCACACTATTTCTACACTGTAATATTTCCACTTTTACTAATAAGTAAAAGATCTGAATACTTCTTTCACCCCTGCCCATGTGCCTTGTTCGCCTCGGGGCACCAATTCTGACGTGCCAAGGTCCACTCCTCAGTCTGGGATTCACGGAATCATGAATGAAGTATTCCGTCTCTTCCGTTTAACCTGTCATCGTCATTCGGGGGGAGTGGGTGGAGGCATCACCAGCAGTACAATAAAACTTCCCCCCGCGGGTTCACTCTCACTTTTTAGCAGCTTTACGCACACACCAGAGCTCCTCTTCGATTTCAGTGCGTCTCATTGTGGGAAAATTCAAACAAGCCATGGCTGTCATGATAAGAAATGACGTTTTCTCCTGTTTTGTGTTCTACGGCGTGCTGCTGGTGATAAAGATGTACATCATAGCGATAATAACGGGACAAGTGAGGCTGCGTAAAAAGGTGAGTGACTGTGAACAAGGGAGCAAAGCCAAAGCGGAGAACGCTCATTTTGCAACAGAATCTCAGCGCGGGGAAACTTTCACTCATGCAAAGTTTTTTTTTTGTTTTTTGTTTTTCCCTGAAAGGCATTTACCAACCCAGAGGACGCGCTGAGACACGGAGGATTACAGTACTACAGAGAGGATCCAGACGTGGAGAGATGTCGGAGGTGAGAGAGCAGCAAGTTCTCAGGATCATGCTTTCACTTTGGAAAGATACTTATATTTATATTATATATATTTATAAGTATAAAGTCGTACTGAACTGTATTTTACGCACTGTTTGGTAGGTCAACCTGTAGTTACAAGATCAAATGTCGTGGAGTAAAAAGTACTTACTCTGAACTGTGGGGGAATAGAAGTACAAAGTGGCATGAAATGAAAATATGTAACTTAAGTACAAGGACCTCAAATTTGTACTTAAGTACAGTACTTACAGTAAAATAAATGTACTTTCTACCCCTGATGGCATCATACTTCCTGTACACTTTTTACCCTACAGTTTCTACATTACATTACATACTTTTGTAATTATTATCTAGTTACTTAGTGTCTGATTGAGGTTAAAATGCTTATACTTACTGTTCACAGGTTTTATTGAAGCTTCTGTGGTTTCTGTGGCTCGGCACTTAATGAAAGATAAGAAAAACAAACGGACCGATTAATCTCAAATCTGCAAATTTTGAGTTTCCAACAATTATTGTAGATCTTGTAGAAAGCTTTTTTTCTAACGATTTTTCTCATTTAAATGCAACTCTTAAGCCAGATCATGTGACTTTCTTCATTGGTCTTGGCAGCCTGTAGGCGATGGGCTTCACAGTTTTGTTTTAACTTGTCATCCGTGACAGTGAGGAAAGCAGATGTTTTTCCACTTGTAAAAACCTTTCCCCCTGCCACCCCCCCTCTGTTTATCCTGGGCCATCCATGTGCCTGATGTATTCATTAAAACTTGGTTTGGGGTTAATTTGTCTTGTGTGAGTTGCTACAATAGTATGCCTGCCTAATCATCTGTTTTTTTGTATGTGCTGCTTTTGCAATAACTGGTAACAGGGCGGGTTGCCCATAATAATATTGTTAAAAAGTCGAACTCAATGGGTGGAGAGGAAGCTGGAAAATAGTGGGGCTGATGTGTAAGTAGTCTGACTGGGCTGCCAAGAGGAGAAAGTCACAGACGTGCAATAAGCAGGTCTTATCCAGACTGAATTAAGCAGATGAGTCAATGAGAAAATACAGAATCCACAGTGTTAGGTAAACAAGGATTTCTCACCCTGACCTTCCAGAGCACCAATTTAACTTAAAATAATCCAGAATTTGAATGAGTTACTGGAAGTAAGAAATATGTCGTCACTTTGCAGTAGGCTATTGAAAACAGATGTGTATGTGTATGTGTATAGTATATACATGTGTGATTAAATTGCTTTTGTCTTCTATAGAGCTCATTTAAACGACATGGAGAACATCCTACCCTTCCTCTTCCTGGGCGCTATCTACTCCATGACTGGACCTTCACTGGCCGTGGCCCGCCTTCACTTCCTGGTCTTCTTCGTAGGTCGTGTGCTGCACAGCATTGCTTACCTGTTTGCCCTGCGAGCGCCCACTCGTTCTCTTGCCTACACCATCGCACAGATACCTTGCATCTCCATGGCTCTGCAGATCCTAATGGCGGTCGCAGCATACGCCTAAATATCCAGAAATTAGGGATTGAGCTAGAGGTGGTTTCCTGGCTTGAAGGATGGCATTTACAATCTGCGACCTGTGTGGAAAAAAAAAGCAGGCGGAGGATTACTGAGGGGCCTCCTGGGAGGGTGAACATAAAAGACAAGAATGTCAATGATGGTGCAATATAAACTGTGATTATCACCACAGCTAGGTTTTGTGAGATTTTATCAGTATTTTTATTCTTTTATTTACAACATTCAAATGTGACAATGTCTTAAAAGTTATTTAAAGTTGACATCTTGGACTGTCCTGTACTGTATTTAAAATGCAAATGAAGGTTCTCTTGCTTGTTTTTAACCAGGTTTTTTTTTTCTGAAGTGACCTGATGGAATTGAAATCTCACTGACGAACAGTTGTAGACATTTTGTTTAAGCACTGCACTGCACGTTCGTCACTGCCACCTTTTGTGTTTACACACGACATAGACCACCATCCATGAGGTGTCGTGTCCTCCGTGACTTCGTCTGTTTCGTGTGTGGATATTCTACCTGTTGTGTTAACATTTGTTTGCACGCCACGTTCAGCAAGAGCATCATGGATCCCGGCATGAAGACTGATGATGTGTCACGAGATTTAATACCGCTCCGTGAAATACAGCTTGATGCTTTTACTGTGTGAGTGAAACAGCCTCTCAAGTTCCTTTTAAAGGAGAATAAAGGAACACTGATTTTGGGCTGGAGGTCAATCTTGCAACAAATGGCAGAGAAACAAAGAACAAAATAGGTTTTCTGATATGTAATATGTTCATTTTATCTGTGAAAACATATTTTAAAGTATTGTAACACTAATTTATTATTCACCTTAATGTATACAGTGATGGCTTTGAATCCTAGATGCATTTTTTGTAGGCAATAAAACAGCCAAGTTTGCTTGAATTTGTTCTAATACAGCAATATGTTCATTCTCTCTTAGTAGAGAGATTATTCTGTTGACTTTGCCTGGCAGAACAGAGACTGTGTTCTGGTGTTAAGGGGACAGGGCCCCACTTTGTGTGGGTGTTTCTGTGTGAGAGTGAGATGATCCAGAAGTCCGCGGCAAAGCTCCAGCATTCCTCCACTCATTATGTAAGACCTTTTGGCTGTGCTGTGCTCCCTGTCATATCCTGACGGGCAGGAGGGGGGAGGGGGTTGCTGGGAAGCCACATAGACGCACCGATACATTCATACTGTACATGATTACAGTATGCTCATTCTGCATGCCAACCTCTTCAAGTCGTCTGGGCACAAATCGTATACTTTAGTAATGCTCGACTAATGCATGACTCATGATGATTTGATGCATGAATTAATACAGGACGTATCATGAATTCCTGTTGCTCACTATTAACAAATGATCAAGTCACAGTGACTTTATGTGTTTAGTTCACACTTAGTAGATCATCAATTAAGGAACGTTGATTCACTGTTACTTCATACATTTGTGTTGTTGGTGAAAGAAGTTGAAGAGTTGCAGCACGGTGCAGATGAAAAATCTGCAGGATGCTCTTGGTTAGGCACACTCCGCTTCTTTCAACAACAACACAAATATCTAATTAACAGAAAAGCAGCAACTAATGTTCCTCAACCTATGTTTTAAATATGTCAAAAATACCAAATGCCATATCTGTGAATTAAGTAAAGGATAATCATGGGTGGATTACCAAATGGGCCTGCTGGTCTCAGGCCTAGGGGCCCAAGGGCTCAGGGGGCCTCCGTCAACTCCGGCAAGTTGAATGTGGGATGTGAGATAATCAGGAGCATCCGTGAGTGACGATCACTACTGTGATGTGTTGATGTCATAGTGGACTTCATGCAGCTTGTGTGTTACAGTCGCCATCCTGTGGTGTTTAGAGGAGGACGCACTGAAGGACATCACTCTCTGTTATAAGTTTGCTTGTTAAGTGCAATAAATTGCAAACAGAGGTTTTGACTGCGTCCCTGTTGCTATGGTTACACATTTAATGAAGCGAGCGCATTAATTTAGAGCGGAGAAGAGCCAGTTTCATTGGAACTACTTAATACGTGTCTTATATCACTTTTTAATGGACACCCTGAGGCCAATCAGAATTAAGTGCTACTGAAGTGAACTAACCACATGAAGTCATAATGACCTGATCATTTGTCAATGGTGAGCAACAGGAATAATGATAAACCTCGCATGGTACCAATGTGGCGAAAACAGATGTATTGCCAGTAATCCCATTTCTAGTGAGTTCCCCACCCACTGATGACTAAACTTGAAATTACAGAGCTGGAGCATTTTGTGATTATGGCACATTCATTCCAAACAAAAGTATAACAAATCCCATGAAGGTGGGAGGAATGGTGAAGCCTAATCCTTTGCTTTGAGTGAATGAATGCTAACAATACATATGATCTGGTGGAACATAAAGCTAATGATATGCCAGTCACAGGGGTGTGTCTATATCCTGTGTATGCGTCAGCCGTGTGGTCGTCTCAACCTGCCTATACCCTCAGGCTAAAAGAAAACATGGCACATGTCCTCTTTCCAATCGTCCTCACTATTCCTTTCTTTTTAAGCCACTGACTGAGCTGCACAGCCTGACTTACATTCATAAAAATCTCAGACCATAATGTAGTCAGAAGTGTTACTAACGGGACTTTTACTGCAACACAAACATTTCCCTTTCTATTTTTTTTTCCAACGCTATAACACGTGATAGGTCTTACAAAAGCCCTGTTTTTGTTGCCCTTGGCTGGTCCCAGTATGGAGATCAGTTTACTTTGGATAGGTTTACTGTTCAGTATGTGCAGGGTGGCCTCCAGCTCCTCCAAGAAAGAAAGAGACGGAGCAGGGAGTGGCAGCACTTACTTCAACAAGTGATTTTATCAAAGTTGATCAAACTAATCAACAGGAGTGGAAAATTATTTAGATCCTTTACTTAGAGTAGAGATATTTGATTTTTATAATCATGATGTATCCTTTTCCGAAAAGGTCAACTGTGCTGATGAAACTGCTACTACAATTATCACCTGAATCTTCGTCTTCGATCAGCTTCACAGATTTTTATGGACTCCACTGAAGGTGGTTTGAAGTTGGATATTAGCCAAACATTTACTGCAAAAAACTCTGTGGCGTTTACTTGCTCAGGGTCAAACTGGGTCCAAGCTGGAATCAGAGTGAATATCTGTCAAATATCCAACCTCCAACTAACTTCACATTGGTGCTTTATAACAAGTTTCGGTTCACTGTTTATCTGCCCGGCCCGTAACTGCATTTCACCCTCACTGCTTTCATAGTGCTGCTTGGCTGTAGTAGGCACCTGTTTTTTCTAAAGAGAAAAATCTTTAAAAAGCCACTGTGCGTCACCTGCTCAGCACCAGATGACAGACAGACACCGCTAAAGAGTCAGATATTTCCTTCAGGAGTTGGTTGAGACCAAAATCAGAGCTAAAAGAGAGTGAATATTGGTCTTTAAGTTCACTGATTCAACTTAAAAAGTGAATGTCAATGCTGAGATTGCAACTTATTTACCATAAGTGGCTCAAAAAACAGTTATTGAAGATTTAAGTAAAAATACCAATTCCATGATTTAAAAAATGTAATCAGAAGTAGAAGTCCTGTATTCAAAAACCCTACTTAACCACCACATAGAATTGCTCTCATACTAACATTAGTATTAACATTTCGTTTTAGGTTCAGACTGACTCACAGGACTGACTGAAGTTTCTCAGGTCAAAGGAAAAGTATATTCATACTAGATAATGCAACTTCTGATGAAATGATGATGGGATAGCTCGCTGCTGGAAAGCCCTCATAAGAACTCAGACATCTGACAGGTGGCGGGGAGTCAATTATGCCACTCAGACTGTGGTACATTGGTGGTGTAGAGAAGGTTCACTTCATTTTTTTGGGGGCGAGAGTGAGCAAAACCTACTAGCTGACGGTACAACAGCACCAGTCACACACAAGGCCATCGACTCAGACTAACTACTGCAACTGGTCCTCTGTGTGACTTGCAATAATGTGCCAAAAACAGATAATTCTCTCATTCTTACTGCCACCTATTGGCCAATGACATAATGTAGCATAATGAGTATAATATTTCCCACTGTAATGTTGTGGAGTACAAGTAGTAGGAAATGGAAATACTCAAGTAAAATACAGGTATCTCAAAACTGCACTTGAACACAATGCGGCACAATTAGCTGCTTTCCACCACTGCTAATTAACAATCACACAGTTCCAATCTTCACCTTCTGAGAGAACAAATTATGTGGCCACCTGCATAATCAAACCTGAACTTCTAATTAGCCTGCATGGCAGCACAGGTCGTGCTTAGTAAGCCCTTTGACTTTGCAGTTTTGTTTTTGTCTAATTACAGTATGCTGTATACCACTGGATAACAGAGGCAGACACACCTCTCTGAGGAATCACACCTCCATGTCATTAACAGTTCAAAGTGATGAAAGGTTTGAGAAGTTCAAAGATCACTTAAATTCTAGCCCACAATGCAAAAATGCCCCATCAAATTTAAGTGAAAACGTAGATATAGTAATAATAGCCTCACAGAGCAGCTACCATGGCTGTTTTTCCACATTTTTTTTCCTGTAAAGAAATATGATTTGCAATTCCACCGTAGGCCTTTTTCGGTTTCATTAAAAGAACTTTTAAACAGATTTTGTCGCTCGGACCTCTACAGGTAGTTAATCCCAGAGTCTGCAAGTCCTGACAATGAAGGCAAGATTGCACCCATTTGAGTCTGAAAAGTGATATTCCCAATAAAACTTTAATTCCCAAAGCAATTGGAAGCCAGTCTGGTGATGCAACGACTGGTGAAGTAATAAGTTCTTTCTTTGTTCTTTAGATTCTGGCAGAGCAATTTTGAGCAAGCTGCAGGATCAAACAACAATAGAATATTTCAAATTTCATAAATATTTATTACATATCAATGAACAGAATTGACTACTTTCACAGCAGTGGTCTACAGCACTTCTTTAAAATAATTGCTCAAATAATAATAATAATAATTATAATAATATAGTTCAGTTTCATTTGAGGCCACATTTGATACACAAACATTTACAAGTAGTACTTGGCATTAAAAACGATGGCGATACAATATTTTAAGACACTTGGTGTTTTTTTTGTTAATTTTCTTTCATTTTGATATCACAGAGAGGTTCAGCAACAGTCTAAACAGTAAATATAGATTCAAATACAAAAAACAAAAACAAATGAACAAAAGAGAAAACTGTGAAAATGCCAAGGGGAGGTAGGAACAAAGAGTACTCGACAGAAACAGGGAAATAGAGACATTATAAGTGGGAGAAGCAGTGTTGCAAACTATAACAGCCAGGAATCCCCCAGTCACCCACACTCATTCAGAGCAATAAACACAAAAGCAACAGACCTTTGTAAAAATCCCTCCATCCCATTCTTCCTCTTCCCTTTTTAGTTTTTCTGAGTTGTGTTGCAGGGTTGGAAGGATTCACAGTAAGACAGGCAGGAGGAGAACAGAGGAAAAAGGCGCGAGAGGGCAGAGGAGGAGGCTCATGCAAGATTTGAAGGCTGCTGTGTTGTGAAACCGCCACCTTGAGGCGCTCTCATACCTACATCAGCATAGTCAGAACCACAGCTCCCACTATGTCGTGCTATCAGAGGATCCTTAAAGCTTTCTCCTTTGGTTTTTCTATGTTATATCCAGACTGACTCACAGGACTGACTGAACTTCCTCACTACAAAGGAAAAGTATATTCATTATATTCGATGCCATAACTGAAGAAACTGTGGTGGGGTTGTGGCTGCTGAAAAGTTGATGTTGAGCTGTATTGCTTCATGTGTAGGTGGGGGTGAACAGCACTGCTTGAAAAGCTGGAACCTGGGCTGCATTGCCTGAGCTGGGAGCATTGTTATGCATTGCTGGCATAACTTAGGATGAGGAGTTGAGGAGTTAGAAAAGTAGGAAAGGGATATAGGTTGCAAAAATGTAGCGTAGGCAGTGAAGTGAAAGCCATGTTTTAGTGTAAGAAATGAAGTGTGCTAAAACTGATGTTCAAGTCCTATGAGCTCCACAGTGAGCCACTGTATGCCAGAAAGAGTTGAAACAAGTTATTTGAGTGTGTGGGTCTATGTGACCACCATAGTGATAACAAAGTGTTGTGCCGTTTCACAGAAATTTCCATAAATTGTTCTATTCTATTGTGTATGTGGTAATTTTGAGACAAAGTGGAGATTTTTTTTTCTGTTTTGCTCCTAACATATCTGGTCTCAGTAAACACTGGAGTCAATGGGGACGCTGGATGGCACTGCTGCCGGTTTGAGGGTCCAAGCGCAAAATGTGTAAATCGGTTAGCTTAGATAGTTACATTGTTTGAAAGAGGGCAGATACGAATACGCTGTAATGGAAAAAAATGCATGAAAAGTGAAAATTGTGGGATTAAGAGGAAGTTGAAAGAAAATATTTAGGAAGAGTTTTAATAGCTCAGTCGCACTCTGTGTTGTGCAGTGATGTCACCCACTCTAATATTCCATCCAATGATTTCACTGGGGGAAAAAAATTATATTTCTTAAAATATGAAAGATAGGACCACTACAAACAATTCTGATGATGTCCTAAATGTGCTGAACATTTAGAAGTTTGAACAAACTTTCTACATTGAGCAATGTTAAAGTAGTCAGGTGCCACAAAAGGAGCAGAACATTTTTTAATAGAAAGCCTGACCTATAAACATTGTCAAATTACATTGAGGGAAATGACCGATCCATCATTTTTTGGAGTTTGAAGTCTCCTCTGAGCTCTCCTATTTTACCTCAAGTGTGATACTAAATCCCTTTGAGTTCACACTATTAGAGCTTGAAACATGATTAGGTTCAGTTTACTTAATAATACAAGTAAGAAGTCAGGGTTAAAATGTTCCCCATTCAGACTAAAAGTTGTTCTTCTTACACATACTTTGTATGAAGGACAACCAGTTAAATTTTCATTCTAATTGCCAATATGTGCTGTCAGTGTCTGACTAAAAACCTGTGAGTTCAGTGAAGAATATGACAGAAAATAAGTTAAACCATGTGCAGGTGTGTTGATCTTCAAGATGTGTATGGCTGTTTTTCAGTGGTGGTATGAGAATAAAACTGAAAAACAGCGACACCAGCATAAAGTGAATTGGCCAATAATTCATAGTTTTACCCTTACGCGAGGTGTAACAGCTGTACTTTCAGTAGACTTCATCAGAAATTAAAAGCTGCCAGTCAGTATTAAATCCCTAATATGATTATTTCTTTATCCTTTCCCATTTTTATGCTTTTCAGTTTTAGTTATTAAATACTAAAACTACTAATAATTTAGTTCTTAGTAGTTTTATTATTATGGACATGTATTTTTATTTTATTCTAGTATAGGTAGTAGTTGAAATCAGTTTTAGCTCATTTATTAAAGAAAATCTGCTTTTATAACAATATTTATGACAATAATAATATCTATAATAATATAATAAAACTGTTTGTCTAAAAAGTGTGGTTTTGCCTGTAATTCCCTTGCTATTCATCGCACATGAGGCCTAGTAAAAGAGGCTTTTGTCCTTTTAACATCCATGCTCTTTCTGTTGTCTCGGGTGGTGGTTTACTTTATGCTGCCATGTTTGGTATGACGTTGCAGACCTTATGGTTTTCCGAGAAATTATTTTTTGTTGCAAAAGACAACACTTGTAGCAAAAGCGGGTCATGCAGTTTTACGGTTGACTTATTCAAAACAGCTGAAATATTGAGATCACGTGGCTTTAAGTAAACTTATCCAAACTGAATGGAGTTGTGGGTCACTGTAGTAATCTAATGTGGACTACAATCATGGCTGCTACTGTCAGACACCAGAATACAGTGGCTTTTAGTTGTGTAGTTTAGTGGAGGATGCTGGGAAATGGCACTTGTGGGAGACTTTGCCTCCAGCCCTGTCTACCTGTATACTGTGAATAAGCAGAGGAATAACGGCTAATATGTGCAGAGAGCATAAAACATTACACTTTTACTAAATATGGGAATAAAATGGATTTTTATAATATATCTATAAATATGCATCACAGGCATGACAGGCATACACGCCAGTCACTGTGTGTGCATTTTCATGTATAAACAGATGTACACATACATATGCATATCATATACAACATTTGGAAGTGGACTGGAAATAATCACATAATATACAACACATATTAAGCTCTAGCAACTTCAGAGGGCATTGTGAACGAGATTTTTGTCGTGCCTCGGCGCGCAGATTTACATTCAGTTTGTGGTTTGGGATCAAACCGTTCAAACATTATCTCAAGGCTGTTGCAGAACTGTGAATAAACCACGGCATCTTATGCAACCTCATCGCCTCTTTGGGTTATTTGCTGCAGGGCAACACAAACACCCAACACAGAGTGGCTGAGGGACTGCTCGCGAAAAACAAACACGCACAGGGGCACATCCTCCAACTCCCACTGCACCCATCTTGTTCGATGAACGGGGAGACCCAAGATACAGGGATATAAATAAAAAAAACGACAAGAAAAGAGAATTCAACAAACAACAAATTAAAAGCAAACCAACCAAAACGATAAAATAATGGTGACAGTACAGGAGTGGGTGGGCAGAGAAGTGCACGATGGGATTGTCTTCACTTTAGGTCCAGGACATCTTCTTCAAAGGAAGTGGAGAGGGCGAATGCACTGGCGAGAGGCGGGCTCTCCGCTCGCAGCACCACCTTCTCTGGCTCGGCCTCCGAACTGGACGAACAATGCAGCTGGACGTCCAGCACTGTTTCGACAGACTCCGACACTAACCTGTCGTGCACAGAAAGATATGACTCGAGCTCATGATAACTTGATGCAGCTGTTAAATGAACAATGCTGCTGCAGTCACTGTTACCTGTCACTGTTTGTTGACGTCAGTGCTCGTGCTTTGGGATCTTCCTCTGGGTTCTTCTTGCTCATCTTCCTCTGTTTGACAGCTCCACTGTCTGGCTTACCGCTTGGTTCCTCTGTCAAGCCTTTATTTACCAATAAAGGTAACAGAAATTGCATGAGTTAAAGGAAAAGTTCAACATTTGCGATGCTTCAGTCAGTACCACTTTCATATGGATCTCTTCAGTACAAGGCAAGCAGCTGTTTGGTTTATCTTAGCATAAAGACTGGAAGAAGATGGAAACAGTTAGTCTGATTTATCTGAAGTTAACAAAATCCCTCTACTAGCACTTCTAAAATTTAACATTACATTGTTTTTGTTTAATCCTTGAAAAACAAAGCCCAAAATTTGTGGTTTTATGGGGGTTATGTACTGGACTATTCCTTATCGCCACTGACAAGACATATTCAAGCATATAACATACATATAACAAAGCTAAGCTAGCTGCATGCAAGCTGTTGCTTCATGTCTAATCTGCAGAAATGAGCAGGAATTCAGTCTCTCATCTAAAACTCAGCAAGAAAGCCAATACGCAGATTTCATCACTTCGTTCACAGCATGCAAATTTGTTACTTTACCAAGCAGCTCCTTCCTGGTGCGGCTGGCTATCTCTTTGATCTCCATGCGGGACAGGGAGAGCGAGTGCGTGGCTGAGATGTGGGGAGTTGGGGCCACCATGGTAGGGGCCGGTGTCGTCAACACCTTGTTAACCAGAGGCGACTTGAGGGGTCTTTCAATGCTGCGGCCCACCAAGTTACACAGGGGGATCTTGAACATGTGTTTACATGCTGATTCACCTGGAAGGAAGGAAGAAAGGAAAGAAGGATGGATAAAAGGAGAGAGCAGTGGGTAAAGTCAGGAAGAGGGAAGGAGGCAGGTGACAGAAGATGTTAAACAGAGATAAAAAGAGCAAAGATGGGGATTGAATGTCGGAAAGGAGACACACATAAAAAGGAGAGGAATGCGTGGCAGTTAATGGGTAATGTATGAAACTCCTGTCCTGAAGCACTATAGTGTTTTTGCATGTTTTAGCTCATTAGCTGCACAATTTATAGTGTGCCAAATCTTTTTAGACTTTCCACACAGCCACTGAACATTGTGTCATTGATCTTGTCCTGTAATACCCGGCAAGGACTTGAATAAACATATTTTCCAAAACGTCAAACAATTCCTTTGAAACACTGTTGGTGGTGCATTCAAGGACCCTCTAGGATTCGGCTGACTAAACTCGCAACACAAACAGGAAGCAAACATACTGTAGATGTTGTTAAAAGCAAAATGTGGGCTGGTCATTTCGTGTATTTATAAAGAGTCCTTGAATGCACCAATAGAGGACGTTGGTACACTGGTTGCAACAGCACTTTCTGATACAGCTTTAAAAAAATAGAGATGACAGAAATGAATGTTTAGTGTGATAGATAACTAACCTCAAGCTAGTTTCAAGCCTCTGCAAGTTGACTTTCATAGCACAGAGAAATCTAAAACCTTTTACTGTGACTTGGAAAACAGTCACACTCACACAAACACATTAGTAGTTTATGAACTAAAATAATCAAACTTTATTTAAAGCCAATGTGTCTCTCTTACTCACGCGCTCTTATATTGTAGTTTAACGAGTGTGGAGGTTGATGAGTGGATACAATAGAACCAAACTTCCATATTCAAATGAAGACACTCTAAAGTGATTAATAGTGCTATTTACTGAAACAGCATGTGATCTTAAAATTAATCACCCTTACCACAGAGAGCTAATGTAATAGAACTGTTCAGTTGTGGCCATTTATAGGAGGCCATCTATTATTCAGCAGAAACTATAAACGCTTAAAGTCTGTTTGGGCCACATTAAATGGATGTTTGGAGCTTTTCAAATGGCACAATCTGCCCACAAAGCTGCAGCGCGCCAATGTGCAGTGCCCAATTGTGCCATTAGGGGACAGTATTGCAGTTCAGCAGGCACACACTGCTCCATTGAGACAGGCTAGTAGTAACATGGATGAGACTGAATTAATGCTGTGGCTACGCCGCACAAAGAGGACCGTCTCATCTGAAATGTCAACTGGTGAAAGGTGGGTAAAGAGCCACAGAGAAAAATAGAGGGTCACTGCTGATGTTTGACAGGAACAATGTGTTAATGTTGTTAGAGATCCTCTCTCCTGTATCTGTGCTGTCATACAATAAAAATGGCAATAAACCAAAATGCAGGAAAGCATGCAGTTATCTGGAATATATAGTCACACAGATTAATATATTCCACATGCGTTTCTGGACCAGGGAAGAGTCACACTCCATCACACTGGCAAATGAATTAAATATAAATATGAGGTTTTCAGCACTAATTGAAGTCAAATTATCCAGAGCTATTTTGCTGTCTGTCTTTGGTGTGTGTTTAAGCCAGTGGAGGGAGGTGGCGGCTAGCAGCCACATCAGTAACAGCATCTTGTTCACATTACGGATGCGATTACATCAGATGAAACCCTCCCCAAGGAGCAGATACGGCAGGCGCACAGGCAGTTAGAGGATGGGATTTTTGTCAGCACCCCTTCCACCTTTCTCCCCCCTTCCTTAGCACCCCGCCTCCCTCTGCTATCCCCCCCTCCCGACCCACCCTCACCCTCAGACTGTGGCATGCTGTTTGGACTACCACTTTGGATCGAAGAGGGGGCTGACAAAAGTCTCCATGGCGACAGTGCAATCTGTAAATCATGCTGCGGCAGACGTGTCTTCTCCTTCCCTCTTTCCCTTTTCTCCCTCCTTCTCTCCCAACCTCCTGCTTGTACACAACCCCTCCCTTTTTCTCTTGCGCTCATGCATACCTTTTCTGCATCTCCTCCTCTCTTTCCCCCGTAATTTTAAAAACCTGCTCCTTGATCGACGTTATCTCTCTTGCCTCAGTTTTTACTTTGCGCTCTATCACCTTTTTCCCCTCACTCGCTCCTCACACTAATGCTTTAATTAGTTAAGACAGAAGGGGGGATGGGGAAGACATAATGTTCACTTAACATTCAACCAACGTTCAAGTCAACATGCCGCCTTGGAGCAGACAGGGTGATACACTCTGGGAGCATGTGCATGTTAGTGGGGCAGCATTATGAGTGTTTTCATGAACTGAGGACGAGTTGTGGGAGAATCCTGCAGTACCTTCGGCATCCTTAGACATGTACAGGGAAAGCTTGGTACCATAGGGGATCCGTATAGAATCTGAACCAGGGATGAAGAAGAGGGTTACACAAACTGAACACACACAGTAACATACAAACACACACACCAAGTAGGTTCTCTGTTAGGTGTACTCATCCCAGTGATGCGGAATCATACACATAACCAACTAAAGCAGGAAAGAAATTGGAAATCCCTTTGAGAGAAATTATTACCCGAACCAGCCTAAGAGCAAAAAGGCCGTCCTTGACTAATTGCAGCAGCTACAGCCAAACCTAATTGTTTCCTCATCCTTCACTGCAGCCGTCAGAATTACACAGATACATCTGAGGAAAACTTTGTGACCCTTTTAACGTCAAGAAAGTCTAATGAACAATGACATGATCCATTTCATGCTGAATGACAAACATGTATGTCATTAACAACAGTGCGTCACAAATATGCCCCCTTTTCAGACAGTTATATCAATCTGGAAGAGGGCAGTCGTGGGGGGAAGGGAGACTCCGAATGGTCAAATACAGAATAAAAGATGGAGGAGGGAGTCAAAGTGGGCTGGAGGGTGGGGAGGAGGGGCTCTTATTGATCCACAATCATCCTTGAAAGCATTCTCTTCCTCTGAGGACACTTATTGTGCCCCTTGAATGGTGGTGATGGTGGGAGGTATATGGGTCTGTTCCTCTTTTTGTAATTTGTGGTTTGTAAGAATTCAAAGGATCATAACAACGCTTTTGAATGTTTCAACCCTTTAACTGCAAATCACATTCACATAACTGTCGATCATTTTCCATATCATGCATCTTTAAATTTTGTAGGATTATAGGCTCATTTGTAGGGTTATATAAGTTATATAAAGCTATGGAAAGAAGACTTCCCAGTGTCACTCTGAATACAGCAAACAATGAGGAGATTTTCATATTTGTTACAAGATGTCAGTATTATACACAAGGATGAGGTAATAATGATGGGAAAGATGAATACAATTAAATATTTTGCCCCCAAACTACCCATGATTCAACTGTGAAACAGAAAAAACGCTAAAGAAGAAAAGCTGCGGCTTTAATGAACCATTCTGCTGAGACAAGTTTATGTAAATGGCTCTCAAGCTCTGGGCTAACACAGCAGCATCCAAAGTCAAACAGGTCTGTAGGAAAAATTGACATTTGAAAACCTTTAATACCAAAACACTAATATCAACATCCTCTGGTGCTTTCTCTGCGTGGGGCTTACCATCACCAAGCGGCGAAGGGAACACGGGCATCTCGTAGCCGGTGGGCGTCTGCGGGGAGCTCTGGGAACTGGTGTCTCTTGAACTGCAGTTGGAGGCCGAGCTCACCGGAGCTGATGAAACAAAATAGATGTCCGACTGTGGGTGGAAAAACAGAAGGACATAGAGAGGAAATGAGATCGATAAAGAGACACGGCGAGCATGTAACGATGCCAGGAAATATTAAGAGGAAAAAGAGGCAGATGACCAAATGAGGATAGAGGAGGAAAATGTATTTGTTTTATGCCAGGTGCACTGTAGTCTGTTTTAAATTATCTATGTGTATGAATTACGAGTGTATTATTGCTTTGTAGCCGTGCAGATTGCCAGCCATATTTCCCATCAGGGTAATAAAGATTGATTGAAATGAGAGAGCTGAGACGGCTACTTCCATAATGCAAAGCGGGACCTTTCAACACTCCCAAGCTAAAAGGGCTCTTGCTATAGTGTAACCAAGCTTGTTGTAAGTGCACACATGGCATATATCTTCATCATTATCTGATTTTATTGAAAATATAAAATCATTAATAATAGATAAATAAGTTATTTAAGTTGTGTACATTGTTAACAGAAGCACGGCGTGGATATGATATTGTGTAAGCTGTTAATCATACTGACCCGTGAAGCAGCCAACTGCAGCTCTGGGACGACTGCTGTGTACACAAGGTTGCCATTGACCACCAGTCGGATCTCAATGGAGTCCGTTGTGAAGGCCAGGATGTAAGGAAATGCACAAACTGCAAAGACAACATGAGCATATGATGAAACCAGCAGTAAATGATCAACAGGGGGCATCAGGGAGGCACCCACCAAGATTGCACCAAGTTTGACTGTGAAAACAAGAAGTTAAAACATTTATAAATGCGCTCAACTGGCCAACTCCCACAATACGAGACATTTAATAGTTTCGCCATGGATGGCATTTTGAAATGCCATCATTAGCCGATGATTTATGCAGAAAATATCAGCCTGAGCATCTCTGCTAAGACTCCATACACTTCCTCTCCCCTCTGTTTGATGTGAAATGTACAACAAGGTGATAACTTCACAGCATGGAGGGCAGTGTCGGCAAGTAAAAGAAAATTCTGTAAAACATTCAAACAAACCAGGTGCAACTTGACCAGAGGAGAAACAGTTTAAGAGCTTGGGCCTGATCTAGCAGAAACTTTGATATGCTCTATCCGCTGTAGCTTGGGGACAGTGCAACAAGCACTAAACACAACATCTGACACATTATCAACGTATAATGTTGATGTGGTGAATGTGTTTGCGGAAGAGTTGCCTATTTACACATCCAGCAGATACGGAACAACATTAGCAGTCGCTTTTTCTGTCATGCATTCACTCTCTTTTTAGCTCTGCTTGGTCTACACCAAATCCTGAGGGAAATATCCGGCTCTTTAGCTGCTAAATGCTCCACTATGTTCACCAGCTCTTTGCTAATCTTAGTCTATCTGTCATTTGATGCTGGGCAGGTGGTACAGTGGGCTAATCAGCTTTTTGGTTTTGCAGGAAACAGCTGCAGCAGGGAATGAGGTTGATGAGAGCATTGACAGTAAACTACAATATCAAAGTTACTGGCAGTAAAAACTAAAACAATGAGCTGAAAGACCGTAAAATGCTCTGTAGAGCAGATTTGCAGCGTGGGTGATGAGTCTTGTCACTACGAGCGGCACCTTTCACATTACACATTTTTATTATTAGGTTGTTATTACGCTGTTAACATAAAAATATTGATTGGAGTAGCTAAACAGTTGCCTTCAAACTGGGGCTCTCCCATATACTTCAGTACATTTGTTTTATTACTCAGCACATTTTGTTATTGCTTGTTTTAGGGTGTGTGCATGTGTGTGTGTGCAGGAAAAGAGGACACATTATAGGATGCACAGCAACCTAGAGCAGCGGCTTGTTGTTATCAGCAGGGTCAGGGTTACAGGTCTAGTACCAATTGTGTTTGCTTTTCATCAGGTTCTGCATTAATAAAAATATTCACAAACACACACACACACACACACACACACAAAACCAAACACTTATGATCACGTAGACCAATTGGATGGTTGTGGCTACACGATGTTTCCATGGTGACAGCAAGCTCCGGCCAAGCCAGTGGCATGGGGAGGGTGGGGTGGGGCTCAAGCATTGTTGCTGTGGTAACCTACCAATAGCATTGGGCATCTGGTTCCAGCTGAAGTGAAAGTCGGAGGTGTTGGACTGGATCATCGGTGTGGAGCCGTTAAACGGACAAACTTTCTTATAGTAACAAATATCTGTGTGAGACACACAGGAAACAGGTTCAACTTTCAAATTAAAATGTTTACTTTCCTTCATTTACTCCGGCGACCGTTACAGATAAATGGTATAGACTATGGAGGTTTACTATTGTTCTGTTTTGTCTGTGTTTTGAACATGGACAGAGAGCAGCATTTCATTGTAAAATTATCCATTTTATTATTTGTCCTATTATCCGGACATAAAAAGTAGTCAAAAGCTAAAGTAGACAGCTGCATTTTTATAATTCATCATAATTCATCTCTGACTCTTAATATTCTGGAGCAGTTTTTGCTATGATCTCTATTGCAGAACATAAAACACACAACTTGACTGAAAAAACAAAACATGTGAAATGTTCAGAGTTAAAGGGAAACTCACAGTTGTAACACAACAGCAGACCTGCCTCCCCGTCTTCATACACATCAATGGCTGCTACAAAATTTACCTGCAGGCAGAGACGAGTCAGTTCAGGGAAATCATTTCAACAAGATTCAAAAGGTCAGATACTCTTTTCTTTTCAACAAATAATGCCATGTCACATACCCTCAAGGTACTGGTACTAACCATCCTGGCAATATAAAGATACTTTTCTACATCTGTTTGTTATTCATTGTGGTTAGACTTTCAAATGAGAAATAGTTGAAGTAGAATAACATGGTTAAATTACAGCAGTCGTTCATTCTCAAACCGTCTCATTCATTTTTCATTCCTCTTGTCCCCCCAGCTGGTGGCTGTGAATGACAATGTGTTGATTGACCCAAGCAGCCTGGCAATCAGCAGGTAAATAAAGAAACTAACTGGACCAATTGACAGTCTGAGTCGTGCTCAACCTCAGTGAACATCACATGAAAGCAACTTTAAAAACGAAAGTAGACAAATCCACCAGAGAGGTGACTGGGTGTGTGTATGTGCGTGCACATGTGCCTCACCCTGTTGGCGTCTACATGATGTAGCCGGTAGGCATCTCCAGTGCTCTCATTGATCAGGTCAAACTGATGCTTGTAGGCCACACAGATCATATTGTCATTTTCCCCCGTTGGCCCGTCCACCAGCGCCATCACCACCGGCGGGTCACACAGACAGATCTCCTGATGGGTGAGACACGATAACCTCAGTGCCCACACACGCATATTGGTTTAATTACTTTGCTATAGACTATAACGGCGAAAGTAATGCCAAAAAACTATAGTACAACATTAAAAAAATTCTTAGTAACTTTGTTATTATTAATCTTTTTTCACTCTTACTTTTATTACACTATTATTTTTCTTTGTTTTGTACTCTAGACTGTATTTGTTTGCATTGTGGCAAATTGGCACCATTAAGACGACGCCAAATTACCAATTAGAAGCTCCTGTGTGTCCATGGATGCACAGAACACTATCACTGGATTACTTTGATATTTCAGGCAAGTTCTGGAGTTATAGAGAGTATCATTTTATTTGATGTCTATTCACTATGAACTTTGGAGGTGATGACATTCTAAGAAAGTGTCACACACTGAATCTGGAAATGTGTGTACAATGTCCTGCCCATGAGCTGTGTCGCTGTGTCACTGTGTCTGCTGCAGCTCCAACGGCGGATGGAGTTGCTCAGCAGGCCAAATACAATTACCAACATCCACCTGAATGCACCTGTCTCGTTCACCTCAGGCAGTATCTTTGTCTCACATCTTGAGCACTCTAAAACCCCAGTTTTAAGATGTTTAAATATGTGTGGAGTGAAAAATTTGGGACGTCAAATGTCTACTTTTTATGAGAAAGCAGCTTTAAAAAAGGAAATGAACATTCTATTATCCTATTCATTTATGCACTCATGAATTCATTTTTCCACCCTTTTACTAAATTGTTTTATTAATTCATGTGAAGTCCATTCTACCCGTATGTACTGAAACTCCTCCACTGGTGAGTCTGCTCCTGTGGCGACGGCGCTGAAGCCTTCAAAACGGGGATGTTTCCTGGTGATGAGGAGGAGTTTGTTCCTGATGGCTGCTACTATCCTCAGCTCTGAGCCGTGGTGGGTGTTGATAGAGTACAAATGACAGCCTGGGACAAACGGGGGGGGGGGGGGGGGGGGGGGTAAAGAGTGTTGGTAGAGAGACCGACAATACATTGAACACGTGTTGTGCTTTAGGTGTTGTTCCCTGGCATCATCCCACAGATCAATGCATCCACCACAGACAGCTGGCATGACACCAGCAGCAGGTCAAAGCCTGTGTGTTTGCACTGCCAAAAGGGCGCTCATAAAGGTCACAATATCCTGCTTTAGGCTGATGAAATGTTATGTTTCCTCAAATATAAATAATCTTGTCAGGCACCATTTGCATTAGACAAACTTAGAGACATATTCAGTTAATCTTTCCACCATGGATGAAGAGAAAGAATTTTAAACTGTAGATGGTTTTGTGGTCAGATTGATGTCTCTACCAAAAAGGTACTAACTCTCGAAGATATCCTCACGGGCACATAAAATCGTGAGCCTATCCTATCCAAACCAATTTTCTCTAGTTAACAGAATATTTTTCTTACCTTACGTTGTGTGCAACACTATGGCTATTCTAGCATGTTTTGTGTGTCACACCTTTTGTTTTCTCCAGTTTATTCTCCCGGCTGTCACACTTGCTTCTGACGAGCTGCTTCTCCTCCAGGCCTCTCTTGAGCGTGCCGAGTCTGAACACATAGAGCCGAGCGTCCTTCCCTGGAAACAAAACAAATCCCGCTTCTGTTATGCATGAAGGTTACTCTTAATTTGCCATTACTTTTTCAGCTTCCTCCCACGGTCAGACAATGGCGTCGTACTGCAGGAGGATTACTAGAAGGCTTCTTAGGGCTCGTGCTCTCTCAGAAGGTTTATCAAAGCCCACACACAGTCTTGACAAATGTTTGCGCTGCCATCACATAATCACTATCAAAACCGAGTCAACCCTGTTTGTCAATATTAGGGTTAGCTAATCATCTGCAGGATAATTAATTACATGCTCTTCTGCTTGAAGCAAACATGAGACGAATCCTACAGCTGTTTGTTAGTACACAGCGAGCTCTTGTATATACTATTAGTGTTTTTTATGCTTGTAGGTCTGTGTGTTTGATTTCTCTGGGTCTGCATATCTGTCAGTCCCTTACAGCCCCCCCCCCACTCTCACAGTCAATCCAGTCATGCAGGATAAACAGACACACACAGACACATACACACACCCAACGGGGATTGGTTCTCTATAGGTCAGCTTCCTTAGATCACGGTGAGAGATCAATGTGTTCACTGGGCCAGTGGAGGTGGAAAGGGTAAGTATGTACTCAGCAACACACAGAGAGATGACAGAGGTGAAATAAGAGAGAGGAATAGGAATAATGAGAAAGGAAATGTGCTGTAAATATTGTTCTGCTGCAAAAAAGACTGAGTGGATGGATCATAAAGGATGGCTCAAGCGTTAGCAGTCTCCGATGTGCAGGGAGAGGGTGCTAAGCAGTATCCTCCCCCTTCTTGTGGTCTAATCCTACCTTTGTCAGCTCTGGTGATAAGCAGGTCCTGAGGCTCGAGAACGTGCAACTGCTTCACCACCATGGTTCTGTCAAACACCTGCACTGGGGGCAGAGATTGCGTCTCTGAAACATAAAACACACACAATAAAAAGATGAGTAAAATGTGAAAATATGCCGCAAATATCTGTAATACAAATCCTCTGAGCAAAAAAAAAAAAAAAACAGCAGGATGGCTTGCGTGTCACTCACCAGCGTTGGGCAACGCTGGATCGGGGCCTGAAACATGGACAACATCATTATCATCATCATGTTAGCTGTCAGCCTTGGCATTCTGCTGAGCGCAGTATTGAATGGATATGGATGGGTGGCTTTATTTCAGAGGACATAGGGAGAAATCGATCAGGGATGACCTTACCATCCAGCAGCATGACCCCCGCTGTGTCTGTGGCAACCAGCAGAGACTGACCCCAGGAGTCAGCACACACAATCTCATAGGGGAATGTGCTGCAGAACGACTGGGACTCCCATGGCTGCACATACATACACGCAGACACATGTTGGAATTAATATCCACTTGCTTTGGCAGAATATCAAACTAAATGTGATAATAAGAATGGAAAGTCATGCACACACCACAAAAAGCTCATATTTAGCATTCAAGACTTATCTTTTCAAGCAAGTGAAGTCAAATGTTTCTGGAATTTTCTCGAGTAATAATATGTAAACATTTGCAGATTACTGCTCTAATATCAAGAAAATAATCAGAAAAGAATTAAACCTGTCAGGCTCTACTTGACTCGATGAAAAAGGTGAATTGTTTGGGAAATTAAATAAGGAATCTGACTTCTTTCAGTTGTTAACATTTTTGGATTCCATAAGACATAAAATAAATATAGATTTATATAGATAATATAGATAAATAAATAGATTTTGTGGAGTGAAATGTGTCAAAGACGTGCACTCACCTCTTTTCTGCACAGGCCTGTGGTAACAAGGCTAGTCGGGGCATCTCCTCTCACAATGGTCTTCAGCTTCAGAGCCTAAAGATGAAATGGCATCAGATATGACCCACAGAGACATCTGCCAGTGCTTTGGATTGAAGTGAAGGAAGAAGCACTCAGATCATTTATCAAAGTAATACAACAATGTAAAAATACTCCACTACAAGTAAAAGCCCAGCATTCAAAATCCTACTCAAGGTAAAGTTAGTTATAGCTACTTCATATATCCTTGAAAGGATCACAATATAAATCTGAGAGGTTGTGAGATGATTAATGAGGTCGAAAAGAAGAAAAAATGAATTTTGCTACATGAATTTATATTCTTTTTTTTAGACTTTTCTCTTTGATTTTTTAAACGAAATCTTGGCTAACTTTCCCACTTTGAGCCTTGAAAAGTGATTTAAATGAAATAACGTAGTTTAGTTGAAAAATCTCTCTTGAAACAGCTGACAGCTAAAACTTAAAAAGGAGCCCAAACTCTTCGACATTTTTTCTCTAATTGGGTCACAAGCCAAAAAACATGGGAATCACTGTTTTAATATTCATCAATGAAATGCATTTTTCATATGTTTTTTTAAATGTAACATTTCAATCTGAAAAGTAACCAGTAGCTATAGCTGCGAGACAAATGTAGCAGAGTAAAAAGCACAACATTTCCCTCTGAATCAGGTACAAGAACCTCAAAACTGTACTTGTTCTACATGTGCTACTTTTGGTTGTAGGCATTTTCCACCTACGCCTGACATAACTGGTCACTTCATTAAATAAATAATGTGCTTATATTTACACACAGTCTGGACAGGACATTCAAATCAGGACCCTGCATGTGAACCAGGCCTGTAAATGCATTACAAGAAGGATAGCAGTTGTCTAAGCTTCCTGAATTGTGCACCTATTGTATCACTTATATTCAACTAGCCTACCATTGCTGCTTCCTTGTTTCAAAGCTTGCTTAGGTACTGAGAACTGTGATGACTCCAAGGTGGAAAAGCAAGCACACTGGCAACAGTAAAAAAAAAAAAAAATCTGTCGTGATACATTAAATAAAAGGTGTAATTGCTTCAAATTTCAAATAGAACACAGTTTGCACAAATGCTCAAGCAGCAACCATCTGATCAGACTGACAATTTCCACTCCAAGCTGCACGGTCAGGCGTTTCTATTTACATATCTGCATAAACAGGCAATCTGGAGATAATGAAATCAATACCAACCAACAGCACAATGGCTTGGCAGAGCAGTGCACTCCACCACCCGTGAGAAAATATCCATAAAAAAACACATATTATAGCCTATCAGGCATCCTTGACAACATGACATCATTGCGTATAATGTGCATCACACAATGAGTGAACACACAAAGACTTGGTTTAGTTAAGTAAGCACCTAGTCTCTTCGAAACTGGATAATCAATGGCTCGACACGTCTACCTTCCTTTGTTCTCATGCTTTACAGCACAATGCGTCAATGCCTCGGCTTTGTGTTTATGTGCAGAGAGCGACAGAAACAAGACAAACAAGGTAGAAGACACAAACAGTAACACGAAGAAGAACAAGGGTTAGCAAATGAAGATGACAACCAAAGGAAACAAGAGACAGAGTTTCTTTAGCAGCGTAAACATGTATCTTTAGAACTAGTTCTAAAAAAAGGGCTGACCTTGCTTACTTAATTTCTTCTATGGCGGTGATGATGAATACCTAGTGAGTGTTTATTTTCAGTGGAGACTGAAAAATGAACAGCTGCTTTGACTGCAGGCTGTAATCTGGCCTCTATGAGGTTAAAAAAATCTGGTTATGGAGCTACGAACAGACGTTGAGTCTTGAGCGCATTCAGTACAGTACTGAAATCAATTTGTTAAGTGACAGGTAACCAGTAACATGAGTCAAATACACTTCAGCAGAGCCAAGAGGACTGATGATGACTACCTCAGGGTTAGTAATCAATAGGAACGTTTAGATTTGTTTTTTTTCTCAGCTGAAAAGACATTTTTTTGCATTTGGTTTGTAAAGGTAAAGGGGCTATTAAGGGCACTTTCTGATTCATTGTAGTCAGTTTTTTTTTTTTTATAATTGCATTGGAAGACTTTCATCCAAAGAATATCTATTATCTCACAAACAACCTGGAACAAATTATTCTTTTCGTCTCTGCGTTTTCAGACTTTGTCCCTGCATAATTATAGTTACGTCACCACCCAGAGCAGAGGTGTAATGATGACTACATTGGCCCAGTAATGGCTATTGCAGCTTAGGGACCTGTTCTTGAATTTATATTCCATCCTGACCCTCTTCAAATCTGGTGTCCAGCTCATCCAGCTGCCTGCCAGGACCAACAGCTCTTAAACTGTTGTTTTTTTTAGTTTTTAAAACCAAACCTAAGCACCAGTGGACAGGTACACAAAATGGTTGAAATTTGGGAAAGATTTATACAAACTCTTGTATTACAAACTCTTGTATTAAACTGAGCTCCCAGGTGACATTTTGTCAAAGAGAAGTACACCAGTCTCCTTTCCTAACTTTTTAAATACTTTGGTGTTGAACTCTGCCAGTCTGCTTGAACACACTTGAATTGTTTCCTGCTTTGTCAATGATCAAAAACCTGTCACAGCTCTCTCAGAGCCTGAAAGTCTGTCTTAAACAGCAGTAGTCAGGTGCCCATATAAACACTGAAACAGTTTTTGCTTGATGTATTCATTCTTCCTGTTCACACTTGCCATCAAGAGATCCCTTTCTGATGTAAGTGATAGGGGACAAATTCCTTGTTCTGTGTAAAAATACATTATGAAGTTCAGGTGAAGCTAATGTGAGTGTTAAGCAGCTTGAGTTAGACAGTTTAAGTGGTTAACCTCCAAAGTTTCAGTCTTTTCAGCATGAACTCCTGTTTTTTTCCTTGTTGAGCTGCTGTGGAGCGATAGTAAGAAAATTAGGGAACTTTGTACTAAAAAGTTTGGAAGATATCCACTTGATTTGACTATCTCAGACTGATAAAGCCTTCAGAGCTTCAGTTGAACTGGATGGATATAGAATTTGGTCCTCCAACACATTGAAATTGCAAGAACAATTGCAGCAACAAAAAATTGTTTTGATATACACATTAACACACATGAATGTTATTCGAAGACAGACTTGAATAAATGTGAACCTGTCCTTTAAGACAATCAAAATATGTCGGCACACAAATATGAATTTTATAAATGTGTGTACAAAATTATATTCCTGACCAGTTAGATACAAGCTGAATATTAAAGGTTCTGATATTATACTCAACGATAACAACACTCAACATCTGTGTTTACATACACGTGTGTGTGTGCAGGTTTCTTAGCTGATGAGGTGTGTGTATACTTGTCCATGTACACAATTTGTGTGTGCCCACCTTTGTCTGGATGTGCATCCTGGTGTGTGTATATGTGTGTGTGCACATGTAGGTGTTACTGTCTTCTTACTGCAGAGCTCTGATTGTGTTTGTGTGTGTGCTTGTGTGTTTAATCCTTCATTACCTGCCCTATTCTGACAAATTCAGCCTGCCGTGCCTCCTCCTTCTTGCGTGCCGACTTTGGAGACTCAGGCAGCACGTCGCTGAAGGACCGCCGGTTTAACATGTTCTGGGGAGAAAAAGGAACCTAAACATGGAACACGAACACCCATAATGCGGCGCACGCACACACGCACACACACACAGAGGAGAAAAAGAAAGCAGAAAGGGGTCTTAGAGTCTGACCCTGGCAGGTGGTGAGAAAAGCAGCAGTGAAACTTAGTGAGACGTACGTTGTGTTTGGAGCAACAGTGAAAGGAAGGAGAAAAAACAAGAGAAATAGGAACAAAAGTGATGTGAGGAGGGAGAGCCCCACTGAGAAAGTCAGCATTGCAGCAGTATCCAGTCGGCGTGGTGCAGTATGCAGAGGCTGCAGTGGAATACAGCAGCAGAACACAACTCAGCAGGGGCTACAGTCGCTGCCAGTGGCTGAAGTGACGAGGAGGAGACAGAGGAGACAACCTGGATGGCCTCAAAGTGCGTCCATCCAAGAATGGACAAGAACAGGTCTCTACACTAGACCGGTGCTCAGCAATGAAGCAGTACCTTGTGCAGATCAGGCATGAGGTCTTGGTAGAGTGAGCGGATCAACATGTCAAGGGTCCGCTGACGCTTCTGGGCAAAAGTTGGCGTCTCCAGTGTGGCTTTCTCTCCATTGATTACTGCAGGACATGAAGCAAGATCATATTAGCAAAAAGGAAAAATGGATGATGAAGCTTTATTGGCCATATTGTGATGATTTTTAAAATGTTTTCCCTCTTACGTTTGACTAATAAAAAGTCCCTGAATTCTTGGTGATCAGTAAATACAGGCGGAGACGGGAGAGGGGGTCCAAACAGAGGAACACTCTCCTCTGAGAATATCTTCAACCTGTGATAAAAAGCAGGTATAAGTATGGTAAAGTAAAGCCAACTGCTCTTGTTAACCTACAACATCACAGAAACAATCAAGACTACGTAGTAGCCAGAATTAAAGGGAGTTTTGTCGGTCGGTAAAGTCAAAAGCAATTGTTACGTAATCTGGAACACGATCAACAACAAATCAAAGCACTCACCTGTAACTGTCATTCTGGCTATTATACCTAACTAATGCAAAAATATCTGGAAGTGAAGTGAAGGAAACACTGATTATATAGGAGACACAATAGTCCATACATCTTCAGTTCTTGTGAACACAATTCATGTTGCTGATTACCACCTAATTTCTCTGACTGTCCATGTGAAGGATACGAGTGAAGTGCGATCGGATCATAGACGGTTTGAAGGACGACGATGCGTCATCCCCTTCCTGGAATACTATGGTAACAATGTCATTTCCAATGTGTCTCTTCCTCTCCACCTGCAAAAGAAGACAGACAAAAGTGACGCAAGATGAGGAGAAACTGACAACTTCACCTCAGTGAATCGTCTTGGATTCACCATTTTAAGGGCACTTAAGGGCAAACAACAATCTGTGAACAGAACATTGATATAATCACTTAATCAAGTTATTACGGCAAACAAGTTAGCAGACTATAGCATATTTACATATCCAGCACATAAAGCACCTTGTGAACATTAAGTCTATAGGTGTATACCACAGTCTATAACTACCCCTGCTGTGGTATTTTGGCAATATTACAAGTTGGCATATCAGCAGTTCCTGTTTGAAATGTACCCATGAAAGTACAGACAACTATGGCTGGCTTACTTTGATGCACACGTCAAAGTTTGAAAACCATTGATCGACACTACTTCCTGTAGGATATACCTGGTATACCTATGTTGATGAATAATGGGAAGCAACATCAAGCACACCTACCAACTCCTGTCTCCCCTGCTTTGCCATCTTTTTTTTTTGTAACTGTATTCTCTTTGCCACCCGTCCGCTACTCATCAATGGCAATTTAACACATTTGTCTCTTTGTATTTGTATTTTTAGTCCAGAGAAAGACATCTCAACAACTAAGTTCACACATGTCCAACTCTAGAAACCAAATAAAAACAGTACTCAGAGAATAAAGGTACCGTCAAAAGGCACACGCACATCCAAAAAGTTTTTATTGGTGACCCAACTCTATTTTGGACACAGAGTGTTCAGTCCAAAAATCAGGGAAATATGTGAACTTTGCAGACGAGCTATTTCATTATCTTAGAGACCGCCTGCTATGAAAAACCTCTACGCAATCATGCTCCTAAGAGGATAATCACCACATTGTCTTTCTTATAACATTACCCTTAGGATGAACCTTTCAGCCACACTGCCAGTGAGGCTATACAAAACAGAATTTTTGGGATGCTTTTCTTTACATGATACATCTTTGAATTGTGGGATGAAATTAACACAAGAACTTCACCAATAAAACAGACTTTACATTGCAGAACAACTCTGTGCTGAAGTGTGAAATACAATCATATTGTCGGACATGACTTCAGGGATGGGAGACGGGCGACAGTGTAGCAGCCTCACTGGCATGTCGTACATGACTGTTCCTTATTATTGACTGCAATAATGTCTTTTTTTTTTATCTCAAGAAGAAATCCAATTATATGTCAGATCTGCTAAGCACCAGCCCTTTAAAATCAAACTCACTAATGGCATTACAGAATGAAGCTCTACCCTAAAGTGGTAATATCTCTTCTTCCCCTTTTCGTTCTAAAGTGATCACATTTTGCCCAGTTGGCTGCCATTGTAAAAGTGGAGTCTTTTCTGTGCAAAATGACAGAGATGAAGACTTGGGACTGATTGTCTGAATTTCAACAATTTCTCTAATAGCAGTGTACAGCACAGCAGGAGG
The DNA here is from genome assembly GCF_042242105.1 of Pempheris klunzingeri. Lineage (NCBI taxonomy): Eukaryota > Metazoa > Chordata > Actinopteri > Acropomatiformes > Pempheridae > Pempheris > Pempheris klunzingeri. The sequence continues at coordinate 16,941,873 of NC_092030.1, forward strand.
GGCCCAATCTTTGGAGAAATTGAAAGAGAAAGAAATATTCATCTTGAATGTTGCAAATATGAGGTCACTGGCTACGTTCATTACGGCTGTTTCTCCTCTGAGTTGTTTTCTGTCTGGACTAAATGTTTATAGCCATGTGTTGTCCATTCTGTGTTGTAGACCAACTATCATTACCATCCCTTTAGTGTGGCTAACATGCAAACTATATAAAAATGCACAAACACACATACACACACCCACCTGCTGTTTGTTCTCTTTAGAGTAGGGTAACATTGTGGACACATGGAACATGAGTTCATGGCCCTGATACACTGTGTAGATGGACTTAATTCCTGTAGTGTCATCTGCGTGTAAAAAGAGGCAGAAAGAAAAGAGGACGAAGAGAAACTTTATCATATTCAAAGGCCTTTATTTTAAAATTATATTAATGTAATGTGATTCAGCGGCTGTGAGCTCTCTTACTCTTGGTGTCCAGCCCTCCGCGATAACCTGCCCATCCCTGCAGCGTAATGGAATCACCCAGCAGATTGAGAAACTTATCGAAGCTCTCACTCCCCGTCTCTGAAACAAACATTTTTGGTTTAGCAGATATCTTCGATTGCAGTACATACTGTTTTGATACAGGGATAGTTTGACACTTTGGGAATTACACTGTTAAACTTCTTTTCACCTGGCAAAACATCTAAAGCCAATTAATATTACATATGTCATTGTAAAATCTACAAACTTTGTTTTTATGGGTGCTTCACTACATGTTGTTTGGGCACAGTAAACAAATGAGGTATAACATTCTAAGTGCTCAGCTTTAGAGATGCTGATTTTGTTACCTTCATACAGAACCATACGATCTTCTCATCTAACTCTCAAATCTCAAAAGCAACAAAATGTTGAATTATCCCTTTAATAGACACTAAAAACAAGGAGGGATTTACCATTGCTAAACATCTCGTCATCTGTGAGCTGTCCATCTTTGGCAAACAAGACGCCAAATTTAAAGTTGACAGAACCCTACAGAATGATAGTTGGGTCAAAATTATTAGAATAATTTACATTTTCATGCATTAAATATTATTTTCTGTTGACATACAGTACTGCTTTATAAAATAAATGCACATAGAGAATGTAAAATATGAAGCAAAAGATACATGAAAGGTATTTAGAAGTGCTAATTATTAGTCTTTATGTAAACATGGGAAGAAAAAAAGACAGATCAAATTATAATATATATATATAGCATATATTAATGCATTTACAGTGTAATGTATGCACAGTACATAAGATGAATATAAAAATGAAAAAAGATGGCTGAATATTAGAAAGTACACTTTATTTGGAAATATATTTAATACTTTCAATATCTAAAAACAGTCAATGAACAAGCTAAACTGTACTCCATCCCATACCTCCTGTTCCTCCAACACCAGCAGATCCTAAGGAAAAAATACATGAGCATTAGCATTCACGCTGACCAGCACTCCAGGAGGACATGACACAGCCTGAAGATATTATACAGTTCACATCCGGCCTGGCATGAAATGGACCGATGCTACATTACATTAGAAGCTGGTTCTCGTTCTCACCTTCTGAATCTCTGGGTTGAGGATCTCCCTGGGGCCCTTCTCAAACCTGTCCATGTTCATTGCACTGGAAGTAAGGAGAGAAGGAGGAGGAGGAAAATGAAAAAAAAAAAAAAAAAAAAGAGAGAAAGGGGTGCTGTTTAGGATCGATGGAAGATAAATAGCCCAGAGGGTTACACAGAAGAATGAGTGAGACCTGAGACAGGGGATTTCTCACCCTGCGTGTACCATTTGTACTCATTCAGAGTGTGACCAGTGACACCGCTCAGCCTGAGGAACTTATAATCTCCTGTTTCATGCATCTTGTTATATCCTGTTACTTGTCACTCATGAAATCTGCTACTGGAAACATAATGTTGATGAAATGAATGACTATAAAAAAAAACTATTTCCAACTATTTTAACAACTACACTACTTTAGTTATGATTGAGTTATAGGGCAACTTTTATATGACTGGGCTGGTAAAATGGTAAAACATGCATTAAACATTTTATCTGCAGATTAATCAATACTGGAATTAATCATTAATAACTGCAGCCTTAAACAAATGAACATCATAAGAAAATAACATTTCAGTTCCTGATTACACCATAAAAGGCTTCTGTTCTGTATCCGTTCATTTAAGTGAAGACATTTTATGTTTAAGTTACATTATCCAAAAAATCATTATTTTAACCATGAGTTTGGGTGCACCTAAAATTCTGATGAAACAGAATCCACAAAGCATGTCTCATTTTTCTTCATGTGCTCGTATGCCGCAAAATGTTGTAATTTACTTTTATCTACAAAAAAGTAAATACTTGACCTCAATAACATACTTGTCAGTGTGCGTGTGTGTATGTGTGTGTTGGATTGACCAAAAAAAAAAAAAGTTGCTGCTGATTTTAAGGCTCTGACCGGGCTATTTGGTGCCAATTGCTCTGCCAACATTGTATGGAACGCAAGTCTTCATGTCCCAGCAGGGAGAGATAACTAACAATATTAATTCTCACACATGTATTGTGAAGAGTGAATGAACTGTGTCGGCTTAGAGCTGCAGGCTGCACCTCTTACCTTAGGATGGACTTGACTGATAGTGTTTTGGTCGGGCTGTAGGGGAGGCTGATCTTCAGAGTGCCCTGAGCGAAGGAGAATGACACAGATCAGGGATTACAAGCTCTTAGCGCAGTCGGCTTCAATCGTCTTTTCTCTGAGGCATCACTTGCTCAAACCTGTTGCAATATTGCTCATTTATAAAAGAATATCCTGCTAACTCCGTATTACCCAAGACATTCACAGAGCACACAACATCTTTTTCCGACTGGTCATAGAATAATTACAGAGGTCCAAATTAAGCCAGAGCAACTCAAGCCAAACAAAGTTGTTCTGTTCAACAACAACAACATCCTGTACCAGTTAGAGTCAGACAGAAACAAGATAAATAGATGTGATCAGGCAGCGGAGGTCCACCTCCCTAATCAGGTTCCAGATGAGCCTGGATGCCAAAATTAGATCCAAGCTATCTTGGTCATGAGTCACCACAACAAACACACAATAACGAACATGAATCTCATACAAAAACACACACTACATGCATGGTGACTCAAAAGTGGAGCTGCATGCCCCCCCCCAAGGTGTCATGTTGTGTGTGCCTTCTCTAATTTAGATCACAGAAAAAGTGCCACCTACAACTATGTTCTCCAGGAGAAAATGATCAAGATTAAGATTAATCTGTGCTACACACGTTCCAGGACCTTACCCTCTGTTTAGGGGAACGTTAAGTACAATTATGAGGCAACTTTATACTTCTGCTACATCACATTCAGAGGGAAATATTGTAGTTATTGTAAACACACAAACAAACTGCTCCGTAGTGCTACTAAAGAGGAAAAAAGCTCCACGTGGAACTTTTAAGTAGTTCTGAATGAATGATTTTACTGTAATGAGTATTTGTTGCTACTTTTGCTCCACTAAAGGATCAGAGTGTTTCTTCCACCACTGCTGTGAGGTGTGCAGATGGTGGACTCACCGTCTTTCTCCAGAGGATGGCTCTGTACTGAGGAACCCGCTGGTTGTTCTGGTCTGAGAGGACGACTGACAGGTAGAAGGGATTCTTCTCTGCATCTGTACCCACATAGTTCTGGTGGACTACACACACACATACAATTATATATTTAATTATAATTACACTATGGAAATGTAATGTGTGAAAGTTACAATCAAAATATTAGACCGATTGGGGTCAACTGACTTTTTCATCTTAATTATTTCTGCATAATATTTTTGCTCTTAATGACAGATGAAATCCTCTGCAACCATTTCTTTTTGATATTCAAAATTCCCTTTTATCCTTTTGCTTCTTTCTCTGCCTTTTTCTCCTCTTTCTTCCATTATTTTCTGCCTCCCTTTCATGTACCCCCTCCCCAATCTTCAGTTCTGTCTGTGTGTGACATGGGCACAGACAAAGATCTCCTGACGACACCAAAGCAGAGTAACACATTCCTTCCTATGCCTCTTCGGTTGACTTGGTAACATCTTCAGACACAATGCTTAACAGACCTCCAAAGCCAATTAGATGCAGGATCTCTGCCCGCATTGCTGTCCATTACCTTCTCCTACTCTGATTCTTTCTTTCTCCATTTGGTTTTTAGCTCTCTTTATCTCCAATAGCCACGTTTTTCTGCTTCAGGTGAGCAATGACTTTGAAAGGTTTGGTTGCAATTATACACTTATTAGTTTTAACAGCACCAGCTATTCTGTGTGAGAATAAAGCTGTCTCTAATTGATCATGAATTATCTTCATAGCTGGTGCGAGGCAACAGGGAAACAAACGAGGACTCACTGCTTGAGTATTCTGCACCAAATCATGAAAAAATTGAGAATTCAAGTAATCGAATTGTATTGGATGCTTCATCAGAGAGGAAGTGCTAATGTTAGAATAATTGGCCTAGAGTTCATAATGTGTTATGTTGTACGATGCAGTCTGCTCTGTTCAGGCTGTGAGACACAGATGGCTCAGCTGCAGTCCAAACAGGTCGAGCCAAGTTTCTGGAGACACAGCTCATTTTAAACTGCCCATGCCATAGCTTGATTAGACCCCGGCTGGAGGAGAAATGGCATTGCTTTTCTTCTACTCACTGACGTTTTGCTGTCTAACTTTCCTTCACAATTATCTCCATCCATCTCGGGCTCTGTGCTTTATACCTCAACCTTTCAGCTGAAGGCATTCGTCCTGATTCGAGGCCTGGACAATGATCTTTTGTTGCACAACTAGCTGCGCCGCCTACACTGCAAGTTTGAGAACAGGCAGGGTGTTAATGAGGATGGCGAGATGATGAGGGTCAGGAAGGTGAAGGAGTTGGTGAAGGTGACCGGTTCTAATGTCTTCTTTAACAATCTCCAAGGCTGCTCCTGTGAATGGCCCCTGCTAGCTTGCTGCACAGCGCTGGGCTCGTTTTGGAAGCCAACAGTTAGATCTTAATTGTATTATCTGTTGGAGGGAAGCCTTTGCTCTGTCTGGTGGTGGTGAGAATGAACGTCCTCTATTGGCATCCTCCCTGGGCGGTATATGGGATTAGAGTGTAGCTGAGACTCTCAGTGGGGATATGGCTGGATGCTAACAAGTTTTGGCCTTGAATGAAGAGTGGTGCTGCATGAGGACAAGGCTGACTTCATAAGATAAGAAGCGTCCTGTGGACCAGGGAAGAAAAGAGCCAGCTTATTGGCTCTCCCTTACCCCCTCTATTTCTTACTCCATGTGTGTGAGTGTTTGGTTTTTTTTTTTAACAGAGCAGAGCAGCACTGACCTTTTCCCAGGAAATATTTAAAGAACCATCTGGTGTGGTACTCTGGATTCTCCAGATGGACATCAGTTCTCCTCCAGGTTCCTGGAGTGTAGTCTGAAGTCTGTTTGTCACACACACACACACACACACACAAAAATGCACACATGTCACATTGTCGTCATGATGGTCACAGCTTGAGTCACAGCAGTCTTCTCTGTGGAAAACTGTTACAATATGCAGCAGTACAGATTACAATACAGGGCAGGAAATAAGATACAGTCAAAGCCTGGGAATGTTGAGCTACAGTCAGTCTTTTTACTGTTATTCTTATATCATCATGCAAATAATTCTGGGGGACAAAGATTTCCGATTAAAAACGAGAGGGTTTAAGTTTTGAGAGAGACCCTTTAGTCTTATAAAAAATGTTGGGAACTGGCATAAAAAGCCACAAAGACGTTAAGATCAAAGATCATGAGCTTGGAACAATTAAAACTGCTGAATATGTTATGAATATGTTACTGAGCTTGTTCAGTGTGGTGACCCAAATTGTCGGATGAGAAGAAAGTTGTCTATCTAATCCATTAAGGTGGCTTTAAGGACATATGAGATAAAGTTGGCTTTCAAAATGTATTGAATGATGTCTCTACATTTTACAAGAGTAGGTTTGGACCAATCTGAGCACTGAGGTAGATACAGTACCTATATTGTTGCATTAACCAATATAGACTAAAGTGTCTTTCAGTCAGTGATATTACATGTGATTGTTTATATTTCTTTTAAATGTAGATGCAGTGTCTACCTACATTCTCACCACAGGTGCCATCTGTTTATGAGTTGTTCGCACTAATTTTCCCCTTCAAATGGCTGAGACTGCTTAATTTGAATAAGGTTTAGTATCCAGACAAAGTAAACCAACCTGTGTTTAACAAGTAAAAAGCAAAGATTAGAGATAAGTCTCCTTTTCCATCCCATAAATTGTCTTGTGACCCCCTCATCTATATCTTTTGACCTATTGGATGGGCCCTGACCCTCAGGTTGGAAACTGCTTCAATAAGCAACTGCTGCACTGTAAATCATACTGGCAGCTGTACAAGTCCATCAGTCAAGAAATAATTAAACTTTTTTGGGGAAATTCGCTTTCTCACTGTCTTACTGAGAGTTACATCAGAAAATCGATACCACTCACTTGTCTGTATGCTAAATACGAGCCAGCAGGCATTAGCTATCCCAATTCTTTTCAAAGTACAGACGTGACAGTAATGAGGATCTTCTTATCTAACTTTTCAGCAAGAGAGCAAACGTATGTATCAAATGTCAAACTATTCCTTTAAGTTACTGTAGCTAAATAATAAAAACAACATGAAAACTATGGCCTCAAAATAGCCAGAATTTCTGATATTTTGTCCATTTTAGTGAGAGCAACATAGGGGTGAGATGGGCAGATGAGTGGGATGCATGTGTGCACAGAAGTGCATTATATTGTATGTACCTCATCTGACGAGCCATTCTCCACCCTGAAGCGTCCTGCCCTCTGAATGGCCCCATCTGCGTCACTGGAAATTAGCTGAGAGGGAGACAGAGAGAGGGAGACATGTTTAAAATTAGACCTCTGACAAACGGTGACTTGTGACAGACAGTAGTAAGCACTTCATAAATACACCAGAGCTGGCTATCATCGTGGACAAAAGAGGAACCACTGCAGACACATCACCTCCATGTGACAACGGCAGAATGAGTCCTACTACAAAACACTTGTGTCCTCAGCTGTCTTCTGCCGTGTAGACTACCAGTGTCTCCACACTCCACACTTCTTTAATCATCAATTATTACTTAGGTCTTTACAATGATTCCTTCATCTCCCTTCGCTGTAAAAAACTGTTTTTATGCTCTTTATTCCCCTCATTCTTGCATCTGCCACCCTCTACTTATCACCCCAATTATCTGTCTCTTGCTGACTCACCTCTCTCTACTACAGCATCAGAGAGGAGACATTATGAGAGCGAAATGGGACAGTTAATGATAGTGGGAGAGTGAGCGAAACAATAGAGGGCAAGGGAGGAGATCAGAGTGTATCCTCAGTGAGCATGTACAACTTTAGGAAACAGTTCGATATTGTGGAAAGCACTGGAGGCTTACTGGCTTTCTTGCAGAGAGTTAAGTGAGATTTAGGTGATGGTCAGTCCCATTTGTGACCTAAAATAATGTTCTTATACCTGTAACAGTTGAGCCAGTACAGACATGCTTTATCTGAACTTGGTGTGGTATGGCTGCTTTCTTATAGAGAACAGACATAGTATTTTTTTTTTACCTATACTTCACAAGCTAAGAATTAATGCAAATGCTGTGTGTGTATGCATACAGTAAATTACTCTACATGTGACACTAACATCTCAACACTGGTTAAGTGCTAGTCTCTCAGTGGTGCTACAATCAACTGACTCTCTAAATGATTTCCAGCTTCTTCTCATCCTTGTGGAAATCTACCAAACCCCCCATTCAATTCATTCCTCTTCACGACCCCTTTTTCTCTTTATCCCCACAACACAGTTGCACCGAATGATGTTTTGTTGCCAGGCAACCGACCTGCACTCTCTCCATCCTTTTCTCCTCCTGCCTCTCTTCTCTGCCTCTTTGCCCTCTGCTCTTTGACTGTCTTGACTGCTGTGCTCTACTTTGCTCCCCTCGCCGATAGAGGTCTCTGGTCTGCCGACATGTGCATTCTAAAAGGAGTTGGCTGGCTGTGTATCCCTGCACACACTGCGATATGTCCAGATGGCCTGAAATGGTCTGGAGGAGCCAAGCAAGAGGAGGATGAAAAGGAAGTTCCTTAGAGAAGGGCTGAACATGAAAAGCTGCTAAGCTTAGTGTAGCTGACCTTGCAGAAGACACAATGAAACTGGTGCAGCAACTAGCCATTATTTTCAACATCAATTAATCTGCTGATTGTTTTCTCTATTAACAATTTAGTCCATAAAATGTCATAGAGACCTACTTGATGCCTTCAAATGTCTCGTTTTGCCCAACCAACTGTTCAAAAACCCAGTGATATTCAATCTGCCGTGATATTAAAAAGGGATAGCAGGGAATCTTTATATTTCAGAGGCTGAAAACAAAACTTTTTTGCCATTGTTATTTGAAAATTAAATGATTAGATGCTTATCAAAATAGTTGCTTATTATTGTTATTTGCACAATAGATATTTAAGCCTTCACCACCGAGTATGTTTACATGTACATGAATATCCTGTGTATGATCAAGCTTTAGAAGTATCTCGGTTATAAGAAACCCGTATGAGCAGAATCAACTAAAGCCACATAGTGCCTCATCATTAAAACAAATATATGATAAATATGATGGTAAATATTGATAATGATCCTCATAATTTTACATTACAGTGTAGATAATGATCGACATGCTGAAATAAAGGGAAAGTCTAAGACTTTGATACTGCAGAATCAGTTCCAACAGCATATTGCATCGTCATTCTCATTTTCTATTGCCAGTAATGAGATGAGGAAGCTAAATCCAGCAGAGTGGTGACTGCAGCATCGTTCAGACAGCCTGAAACTAAACTATTCATCATCAACAATTGAAGAAAAATCAGTCTGTTCAGATATGAGCGGCTGAGATGTTTAGGAATCAAAAATACACCTGCATGTAGGTGATCAGAAAACTGGAAACTCTTATGATCATGTATAGAGGGCAATGATTAACCAGGTTTGCATGTAAACAATGACAAATATGATCAAAAGCAGGATAAAACCTCTAGAACTCTAATGTGTAAATGCGCTCATGAAACATTGTGATGCTGCTCTACAGGTCTGCGCATGATAATAAACAGATATTTAAAACCATTTTGTGAATGGCTACAGCACTGAGCCGGGCTGAGACTTGATCGGTTTGGAGAGTGGGTGGTGGGTCCTACTTCAGCGGCGCATTAGATCATGTCAGACGGTACAATGACGAGGGAGAGTGCTGAGAGAGCACTCGTCGTGTAAAGAGAGAGAGGGTTTAAGTCCATTCAGAAACATTCCCGTGGGCCATGTGGATGAAAGGTGAGAGTTTTACATCCTGAATAAAATCATTAATAACTGTCAGACTGACTTTATTGTTCATGTTAAATTAAATCTGATATGCAGCACTGCAGCTGGGGGATTAGACAGCTCTTGAATGAAATTCTGCAACTTTAAGTTCCGGGTCGATTCGATTAATAGAAAACATTATTGGTAAATCAGTCAATACTGATTTTTGCCAATTAATTGTAATACACGAATTAGAAGCTGGAACCAGAGAACAGCTGTCATTGCTGCTTGAAAAATTGCTTATCAATTGACTTTTAGTGGAATCTTATGATGACACTACTATGTTGTGAATTGTCAAATGTTCAAATAAGTGATTCCAAACACATTGCCTGATGTGAAGCACATTACATTAACACAGGTCATGCAATCGAACAATACCGTGCAACAAAAAACATTTAAAAGAAATCCTATTAATATGACATTGATTTCACCCAGTCTTAATATGCACAGAAGTAAAGCACTGGCTGTATTTTCTCCCCATGGTATACTGTATATAATGAGATAATACAATCCAGTGGTTGAAAGCCAAGCATGTTTACTGCAGGTGTGAAGCTCTGATAAACGACAGAGAGGTTTCTGTGCAATAATTGGCTGTGTCTTAGGAGAGTCTGCAGAAAATACTGCCTTCTCTCCTTTCATATGCATATTAATAGGCCTGAAAACAAATATATTTCCTGGTGTGTGGTGTGTGCTTTGCCGTTCAGTGTGTGTGCAGAAAATTGAAAGTAAATGCAGTGTCAGCGTTATCGGTGGGCCTTGGGGGTTCAGGCCCATCCAAAAAGGTCACTGTGCCCCCTTTGCCGAATTCTCTTCCTGACACAAAAAAAAACACAACACTGAACTTTTACTCGTATAAGTAAAACTAAGGCCATACAGTTTGGCTGTGGAAGTCCGCAATGCAAAATAAAGCAAAAAACAGCAATAGTTTGCATGCAGGAAACCATTTCTTACTATGAATAATAACCCCCTGCCTAGCTGGTTACAAACAGTTACCATATCGACAATCAATTACATTACAAGGTTGAACTTACATATACTAAGGGCCATTAGGTGGGTACTAATGTGGACATTTTCCTGGAATACATTGTTGCAAAACAGTACATCTCCAAAAAACAATGACAACAACTTTGTGCCACATTCGGTGCCTCTGTAACGCCATGTGCAAAAACTCTGATGTTGCACAGTCAACTTGTCCGGCTCACTTTTGAGCATGAACTCACTTAAAAAACAGTGAAACAAATGGAGAGATTTAATGTTGAGGAGATTCTGCTGCTCTTGTAGCGAGTTCACAAATCCACTTATGCAACTCTGCTGCTGCTTTGTACACTATGCTTTTTAAAAGTGGTGTTATTTGCACTTTTGTAATTGTGGCTATGTCTCTAGATGAGCATGTGAATGGTTGTAATTACGTGTACTGGCTCTTGATATGGCTTAAAGGATGTTGTTTATCTTTTAATTTGTTGTGAAGCCTATGAAGGCTGCCTACTGCAGGTTTATTATTCGTTATATAGAATAGCCTCTTGCAGCTCTGCATTAATTGCAACAATTAACGGATTCCCCTGTGCATCTTAGTTTATAACCTCTGGTTTTGTAGACGTGGTAAAATGAGTATGAGTGACTGTGGGCCTGTGAGCATAATTGACATGATACACTAATAAAAGCTATGTGAGGTGAACAAAATGCTCCCTGTCAAAGCTGATTGCCTATCTGTTCCTTATGCTATGGTACCGACCCTGACTGTCAAAGCTATAGGCCTCCATTTTCCTCCATTTCGCAGGATAATGGAGAGGAAACCTATGCAGTGTTCAGAAAGAGCAATGCACTGCCTCCCTAGTACATGTGTGTGTCTGCATGTGAGATAAACAAGAGAAAAAAAAAAGTGTGACATTCTGTTATGAATGTGCATTTAGGTAAGTGTTTGTGCTGCTGTGTGTGAATAGGCTTTCTGCTGTTTTTTGGTGAAAGAATGAAAAATGGCAGGAGAAAGGAGTGATTAAGCGCTCTGGGGGGTCTGTGCCTGTGTCTGTGCACACACACGTGCATGCACCACGCAGCCGCTGCTTCTAAATCATGCAACAGAAGAGTGGCAAAGAAGGAAAAGCTGCACTCCAGTGATTCCCATGTGGGCTGGAGGAGGCAGAGGGGAGGAAACAGGGGAGAGAGGGGAGCCCATTATGCTTCTATGCTTTAACAAACAACCCTTGAAACACCAAAGGTATAGATGGAGGGACAGAATGAAGGATGAGGCCAATGGGGAAGAGAGGCAAAGAGCGATGTGTAATGACAACAAAAAGCCAAATGATAAAAGAATAATAGCCGTCTCCACGTTGCGTAACCCCATGGGACAGGGCTGGGGTTTTCAAGCTTTATAGACGGAGCAGGGATGCACACACACTCACTCTCTCCATCTCTCCCCCGTTTACACACACACTTAAACAGCTCTCATTTTAGGGCATGACTTGAACATTTCACAAACACAATTGAGCTCACAGCGTACTCAGAGAGCCTCTGATTTCCCCAAGGCCCATGGGACAAAAGAGCACTGCAGTGCAGAGAGAGAGAGAAAGATGTGTGTGTGTGACTGTGTGTGTGTGTGTGTGTGGTATTACATCAATACTTTTGTGACTGCTGATAGATAATTGATCTCATCAGCGGGCCTGATCATGCAAACTCACAATCCTCCAGGAAGGCAGAGAACACGGAGGCACAGGCGGCAGAGCAGGAGAGGAAGAGGCAGAAGGAAGAGGGTGAAGAGAGGCAGGTGCACAGTCAGAGAGAGAAGAGATGAGTGACTAATGAGAAGACTAATAGAGGCAGAAAAGAGGAAGAAGGAAGGAGACAAAATAATGAAACAAAGAAAATGAATAGATAGGGGACAATTTAACAGAGAATGATTGATAAAGGAGGTATGAAGTATCCAGAAATCTTTTCTCTCCTTGTATGAGTATGTATTGTGGGTCACAATCTGATGCAATAGACATAATTAAGTCCCACCCACACCGAAGCGAAAAAACACTTCATCGCTCTCCTATGATTTGTAATGCGTGAAGGCACCTCTTTGAGACTTCTGTCTGCTAATTGCATTTTATTCATAATACTGTATTATAATTCTATGACAAACTAGCTCTACACAGTATGTCGTTTCCATGTCTTCTACTTGGATCCTCAACTGTTGCGGATTTTGCCTGGAACATCAAGATTCAGCATCCTTCTTTTAGCATTATATAACATATGCAGCCATCATATGAATATTCAAGAATCTCATGAAGAGTTCTTCTTTTAAAAGCAAACCAGCTGGAGACATTAAAATGTCAGCTGTAGCTGGAGTTTTAAACCAAATCACAGATATTCGGTGTCAGTGATGAAATCTTCTAGCAACAGTTGTCATTTCAGTCGACAAAATCCACAGTTGTGAGGATGAAATGAGGCCTGCTTTTGTTTGATTGTATATGAGATCTTAGACCCCATGTTTTGAAAATCATGGTGAATTTAGTGGGATATCTGGTCGGCTTAACAGGCCTAGCAACAGTGGCAAACATGGACACGGTGAAACCAGACAGATGAATGTGTGTGTGGCTAGTTGTTTAAGGTTATACAATAAGAGGAAGGAACATGAGTTCAGGAGAGTTGTCTTTAAAAGGTTGCATTGATAGAGGAGAGAATCCGAGGGATGTATGGACATAAATGCCTGTGTCACAAAGGTCATCTGATGACTCAAACAGTTAAGAATAAAAATACTACAGCTTGTGCATTTAGAGGAGGACGTGAAATGTGGCAATTGAAATCAGCGAGTATCATATATGAATGCAAAAACTCTATTTGCCTTTTCACAGCCTTCAGTCTGTCATTCTCCATAATTACTCCATGATCATATTTGTGAAGTATTTTTGTTATTCTCAATAAAATCAGCAATGAACAGATCCTACTAACAAATACTGACTGTGTAGTCAAAGCCTGGTTGATCTGAAGTCCATTGTGTTTTTAATAGTGTTTTTTTGATGACAATAAAGGTCTTTGGCACAGAGGAACAAGCTATATCAGGGTTTTGAACACACAGACTATTCTTGTTAGTAGAATGGTTTCATTGTTAGTTTTTGCCTTTTTGAGGAATTTGTTGAAAATATGACCAGACCCGTCCTTTAAATAGTATTATCAATTTGGACCAAGTGAGATAAATATAATTTTGAGTTTTTGTGTTATTGTTGAAGAGCTCTTCCACATTAAGCTGCGATCAGACTGACTGATCACTGCACAACATGCATGTGAAACCCCCCCTTATGTAGTGGAAGACTCCTGCAGTGCTAATAACGATGTATAATGCATGATGCTGCTGTAGACATGAGATGATAACGAATAACTTGTGAAGGGGGAAATTAGACGAGAAAAAATAAATCACAGACAAACAACATCTGTAACGTGGCTGTTTGCCATGCAGCCATTGACTGCACCTGATTAGCATTAAGACTGCCTGTGGCTAGGACGAATCCAGCCATGCCAACAGCACCACATCAATATCTACCCATTTATACTACAGCAACAACACTGGCGATGAGTAATCTCATGACTAGGACTGAAGGCACCCGCCCACCCACCCAGGAGCCATGCTGGTAGGGTGCAGCAGCTTTAAGGGCCCTCAAGAGTGGGCAGATGCTGCAGTGAAGCCTGGGATCACAGAGCGCAGCAGCAGAGTGCCATGCATCAGTCCCTTTAATAGACGATTAGTTATGTGTCAGAGAAAATGGGGGGAGGAGGGACAGATGGAGAGACAAGAGAGATAGAGGGACACAGTTTAATCTCTGGATGTTTGGATAAGCACCCACTAACACGTAGACTTCACAGCATTTTTAAATGAATTTCAAAGAGGTGTTTGATGCTCCAAACTGGCATTTTTTTAAATTAAATGTGATAGAGAGATGGAAAAACACAGAGAAGGATTATGCATACTGGTGAAGTTCCATACCTGTTAAAAATTACTTTCAAGGATTCAAATTCATTTTCAAGAATTATAACCGTATCACTGTATTTTTGGAACCTTGGATTACGTTTTTATGGGTAGATGATGGCCCAGTTATGTCTGAAAGACACAGAGTGTCATAAAAATTAGAAATAGAAGAAAATAATTCAACAAAAGGCACAGTTTAGAGCAGCTATATTTACCTCTGGTCCCCACCGGCCCAGATTTAAGTTGCAACTGGCCCCTGCAGCTTCATTAAAGTGTCAAACAGGCAACTGAGCTCCAACAGAAAAACTTAACTGCCTCTAAGTGTGAATACCAGTAAAAGACGAGGGTTTCAGCACAGGCAGCCCCTCAGAAAACACTGTGATCATTGGCTTCACAGACAATAGCGTCAGACATCTGTATTTCAAACTTTAAAGAAAAAGTTTTAAGTAATGAATAGCACCCACTGTAACTACCACTACCCTGAAGCACTCCAATGGTAAACGTCAGTTACTCTGGTTATGACTCACACATGCATATTTTTGTCCAAGCCTCAGTTTTATTACTTCGGTGACATTTCAGAAAGCTGTCCACACATTCGGACATGTGTTGGCTAAATATTTAAAGTGATAGATCACAGTTGACGCTTTATTTCAAACCAACATTATAGCATTGATTCACACTGTAGCACAGATGCAAATTTCTGTCACTTCTTAATGATTTTTCATATGCCAGAATGCTTCCCTTGTAGGGTGCTAATTTATTTGGTTTAAGCATCAATTATTTTCCACATTGATCTATTAATCATTTGGTCCATAAGGATTTTTGGTATTTCTGCTTAAAAAAGTGGCTTAAATGATTAATCGAACCGATTATCAGAGTAAATTTCTTAATCGCTAACATTATTTTGCAGCCGATTGTGACCTTGTGTAAAAACACGTCGACAATTGACACCAAAGACACCAAATTCAAAGTGAGAAGCATATCATAATTATTATAATCATAATTAAAGCTGGACCGTGTAACTTTTGAGAAAAGAATACAGCACAATTTCATCAATTGAATTCATGAGCAATAAAACACTTTGTGATCTGGTATGACCTGTAGCTTATGGTGGCTAATGTTAGTAGACGTAAGATGCATACGGTGTCTAACTGATACTACTGAGACAGTTACTTAAGGACTTTTCTACTAATAAACTACATTTTAGCATGTGACAAATAAACATTTTAATGGCTGTATTCCTAAAATAAAAAAACTGCCATCATCTTACAATTGTAGCCACAATGGCTGGATAGCAAAAGTTGCATGATCTCACTTTAACGTCTACAAACACACAAGCAGATGCAGTTACACACAGTGAGATGCACACACGCTGAGAGTGAGAAGAAATTCATGTGACAGTGCAGCGAAAAGCCTCTGAGGCAGTGACAGTAACACTTCTAGGCAGATGGGAGTGGAGCCGTCTGCTCACCAGTCACCGTGCTAGACTGACAGTTAACCTCTCACACAGTCAACACAGTGTTCCTCACACACACATGCGTCGTCTCAGTCGCATTCAGTGAAGTGAACTGCACCACACCAAAGAGCACAGAGCCGAGTCAAATGCACATACCCACACACAGAAGCAAAATCAACATGACACTGTGTGTGTCTGAAGGATTTCATTCTCAATACCCCCCAACTTGTTTTTAGTTTGCCTGTGTGGTACGCCACACAGCTTCGGAGACAGCCAACACCCGCGCCTCACCTAACCGACACCGCCTTCATCTCTGGGGCCTCAAATAAAGACAATTCAATTCTCTTGAAAAACACTGCCACGCGCTCCAAGCGGTTGTGTCATGATGAAATGGCATTAATTGTTGCCGAGTTCAGCTTTAGCGAGCAACACACGATTAAGCTTTTGAAAATGAACCGTGGAGTTGTCACTGAAAACAGTGACAAGACAGGCTGGAAGTTTCCTTTGTGTCGTTCGTCTTTATCTATGAAAGCAGATGCCATCAAGGAGTGTTGCTCATTTGTGTGGATGAAAAATGTGAGTCTGCTTGTGTGTGCTGACACAGAGGTTACTTCTCACGTGTTGACTAGAGTGACTTGGGCATGTAATGTGGCGTGTGTGTCAGCAGCAGTAGCAGGGTATTGATTTTGCTTATTCCTTGGGGTATTTAGTGAATTAAGCTTCCTTTCTTTGTTTCTTACTTTTTCCCCCATATAAAAGAGGGCCCTCCAGCACTTTAAAAGACACTCCCCCTATACACACACACTCCACTGCTTCTCCATCCTGTGATTCAATATGTTCCGGTGCTGTGAATCTGTGACAACATGAATATCCCGCTACACCTTAAGCTCCTAATGGGTTCAGAGTGAACGTAGGTAAGGTTGTACCTCCATGTCTATGGATTCGGATGTATTATAGCTTTGCTAGTGGAGTGGCTATAGGAAATGGAAATGTCAGTCTGCCATTCAGTTGGTTGGCACCCCACTTTGGTTTTTTTGCTACTTCTACTATAATTCTGAAGATGTAAAGTAAATGTATACAGAAGATTCACTGAAAGCAATCACTATGTCTCCATATAAAAGAAAAGAACTTTGCTTTAAACTACAAGTTTCTTTATCAAATGCACTTCAAACTCTCTCTGAGTAAATTGAAATATAACCAGAGCCCATGTGGGTCCATAATGTCAAGAGTGTGTGTGTGGATTAGAGTGAATCATATCACCACCATGGTGTCTGTGGAGGTACCTGCTCTTATTGGCAACTGCTATCGCTGCTTCAATGATGCCAAAAATAAAACAAACAGACAGGATGAGTCACAGCTCTGCTTATGCTTGTCTCTCTTGTTAGGGAGACCCTGCTTTGAAACAGTATCTCCCACTTGTGTTGAGACATCTGAAAACATGTTCTTCAAAGCACAGGAACACACCAGAGTCAAACTCGTGTTGAGAAGAGACACAACGTAAAGGGTGAAGCGATCTGTAGTCATAATAATGAGGTATATGCTGTGGTCACTGTAGCTTTACTTGATAGGTACAGCAGGAAAAAGAGTCACACTTTTATCATTATGTCTGTTAGCTTTACCAAAATAGTTTTTTATGAATAGAAAGTGTCATAAAAAACTGCTGACAGTAGAATGTGTAAAACATATATATTGTGTTCCCTGTTTAGCATATGGAGACAAATGAAGAGTCTTTTAAGATATTTCTATGAAAAACAAAAAAAAAAATAGATGAAGTTAAAGAAATAGAAAATATCAGCAATATCAGAATGATGGATATTTAAAAAAGACAGTAAAATTAATCACACCTTTCTATGATATATCTAATATCTTACTCACTTCACATTGGACAGACCCACAGCCAATAAGAACACAGATTCAGTACTGGCAACACAAGGAGCCGTTTCTTAGCTAAAAATGCATCCTGAATTTCTAGACTCTTTCCCCACCTTTGCACAAGCCTCCCCTGGAGACACACAGCCTTAAGCATTGTGAGTCGACAAAAACACTTTTCCTTGTATGCTCACACAAGCAATTATATTTCTTTTCCAAGAGAAAAACAAAAAACTTAATTTCACTGCAGAGTCAAGGACCAAAGATAATTGCTAAAAATGTAAGCTTGGCATCATGTGCTTACCCTCCCTGAGGCCATTTCTTAAGATCAACCTGGATTTATCAAGCCCTGCCATTAATTTTCCATTATCCACTTACTCTTCTATCAAACATACCACACAGCCTCTTATCCCTTCAGGAATTGTTAAAAACAGACTCATGCAGGAAAGGATTATTTTCTAAGGTTTATGTGAGTTTTGGTGATATACTTTCATTTACCTGATGAAAGCAATACTTTCTAATTACAAACAGACAGAACTGATAGAGCTCAATAAACAATCATAACACGGTGCTTCTCAAGGAGGCTGGCCTGGTTCACAAATTACATTTTGGTCACATCACCTTAAAATTTGTGCAACAAATGTTCTCAAATCCCCATTTAGACATGAAACATACCGGTAAAGAGAAGGCAACGTTGGCTTTTGGTATTAAATATTCTGATTAATTAGGAAAGGATGGTATTCTGGCTATGGTTCAAAGAGAACAATCATGAACAAAGAGGTGAAGAACAGCAAGTCTAAGCTACACACTTTGCATTTGTCCAAACAAGGTTTTGTGGTGCTAACATCACGCGACATGCCCCTTTGTTCCTGATGAAACAGTGTCACACGCAGTTCACACGCCAGCCTTGTCAGGTTTATGTAAACATACAGGACATATTAAGCAATTGAACAAACGACAAATGTGGTCATTTTTCTTGGAAGGACAAGGACAGTCCCGATTGGTGAACACGACTGCAACGATTCGTCTCCCACTGCTGTGTGACGGGCACACTTTAAATATTGAGGCTATCAGTGACCTCATCCTGGCTCACTCTCTTCCACAGTGTTTGGATACTGCTCTCTCTCACTCCCTTTTTCTCACATACACCTCCCCAAACACACACACGCACACCAGCAGCATTATGCATAGTGTCAGCCTGGTAGTGCTGATAGGCAGCATGTGGTTTCTCCTCCACACTAATCTGTCGCACACTTGGTGCGCAGCACTCATGGACAAACCCACAATGTCTATGGTAGGAAGTACGATCGCAGTGCGAAACCCTAAGACTTCCTGTCCCTCTGCGCTATCGGGATGTACAGACTCAGCTCGCAGTGGAGGGACATACACTCACACACACACACACTCCTCCCCCAAGCAACAATGACTCAACAGCTTAGTAATCAACCACAAAGACACACACTGCGCTGCAGCTTAATACCAGCAGCATCAAAACAAAACAAATGAACTTTGGAGGCTGAGCAGGCAGAGTCCTGCATCACTGTGAGTGGAGCTCCCACTGTGATCCACGCTGGCAAAGCACATCGCTGGACCACACCCAGTACGTCATGACTCATCAGTCCCCTCTGTTCTCCATCCATGCCAACAGAAAAGAGGGGAAAGGCAATAACAGAGAGAGAGAAGAAAGGGAGGGGAGATCATATTGAGAAGACCCAGCAAGGAGGATGAGGGAAAGGAGGATGAGGAGACGGTCACTCTGAGACACAAAGGGAGCAACAAACAGATGCATTGTGGGTGGGACTCACCAGCTCGACCGAACCATAGTGTTTCCTGCTGAAGTCTCCACGCCTGCAGCCCAAGTCCTCCGAGGCAGAGCTGCAACACAAACACATGGTCAGACACACGGCCTGTCCGTCCTCCGTCACACGACACAGACATGCATGAGCTGTGGCATCAATCATACACAAGTGGCAGGTGCAGCATCTGCTTTTCTTCTGTCGTTTTTTGTTTTTAAATCTCACTTTGTCTTCTTATTCATGCCCACTTCGTCCACCCTACGTCCTTTCTTTCTCTCTCCCGTTCCCTTTTTCTTTCTTTATCTTTCTCCTGTCTGAGTCTTTGGCGGTGTGGCGGGGCTGCTGGTGGCATGGTGACTGGCCGGGAGTGGCGGCCAACCCAGCTCTGATTGAGACACGGGTCCTGATTGAATTAAGCCAGAGTGATAGATGGAGACTGGCTGGGAGAACTGACTGCTGGTCAAATAGTCAAATGCACACACAGAGTGGATACAAATACATAAAAAGAAACTAACACACACATCAGATTTGAGTACGAAAAAGTAATGCTAACAGTTTAAAACATATTTATCTGTTCTCTAAAAATGAAGAACAGCTGAATTTTGATGTTTTGGGACTATTTACAAGTTTGTGAGGCTGTTAAAGCCACTCTGAGACATGCTGTGGTATCACATTGATGGAACACCGATATCATAAGCTATTTTTCTCTGTCTTTACAAAAAAATAGCATGGCCAAGAAATGTTCCCACACATACTAATTGCACAGATTAAACAAACTAGATATGTAGTCTTTTCAATTATCTTGAGATTAGATTCAGATTTTCTCATCACTGGCCAAAGCCAGCATGGCCATTTTCCCTGTTTCCAGCCTTATGCTGAGCAAATCTAACCTGCAGGATAGTTTCATTAAAAATGAGTATTCTTTTTAGGTGTGTAGGTTAAACCTCAACCTGTTGTCAACCATGTCAACCCATCAAACCAAAGACACCACAAACACCACAACTACATATTGGAGCAAATGTAGAATTGTTGCCAGATACAGCTTCTCTAAGGGTGTATAGAAAAATAAGTCTCATTTGTACTGTAAGGACCAGAAATTTCCCTAAAGTAATATACAATGTTTACTGGTTTTTACAATCTTTTAAATTGCCACAAAAGCAGCAATATTAGCAGCAATGTTACAAGTAATTTTGTTGTTAGTGGTGTGGCTCAGTTGGTGAGTCCACCGCTTTGGTTCTGACTGAAATATCTCAACAACTATTGGATGGATCGCCATGAAATCTTGTAAAGACATTCTAAGGACATTATTTAGTGCAATTTAGCAAATGTTGCTAACGTGCTACATTAAGATGATGAGCACTGTCAGCTCAAAGCTCAGCCTCACCGATAGCTTGGATAGAGTAATTCAAAGGCATAACAAACTTTGTGTGTGTGTGTGTGCCTGGTGGGGGTATTTTTTACCCTTAATGTTTACATGTATCTGTATAATTGCCTGAATGGTGATAGGACCTGCATGCTTTTTGCTTCCACTGTCTCACTGGACCACATCCCCCACTCCTCATACATCTCCTCCTAACTGCTCCCTCTCTGGTCAGGTTTCTCTCTCTCTGCAGAGGAGATGAAGGCAGAGTAGGGCTGTTAATACATAATGTACACTCAAGCTTAAAGGACGCATTTTAAAGTGCGTCGGTACCACAAGATGTATCCATCACCCTCTCCTCCTGAATGCTCTGTTCCTCTACACACGGGTGATTGGGGTGGGGTCTGCTGGAGCGCCATCACAACATGTACTCCATCACAGCTTTTAGCTTCGTGTGCTCCCGCTTTTTCTTCTTAGCGGCTTGGTCGCTATTTTTCCTACCCTTCACCTTTCCTCTGAGAGGGGGTCATGAAAAGGATTGTACCTTGGGTGGGGATGATTAAGTGATACCACCCCACCCATGTTCTTAATGAAAACCACTCCATCTCCTAGTGAAGCTCATCACCTTCCGGAAAGGTCTGAGAGTCGAGGCTTTTTGTGTTGTTTAAAAACTAAACTAAATGACATTAATGACAGATGAAGTGAAAAATGTTTTTTTTTATTTTGAAATTGTATGTATATACATGGAAGTCAAGTGTCTTGAGCGTGGCGAGTAACATGTACCTGTCAACAGAGCTCCAGAAGTGCAACGTAGTGGAGATGACACATTCACATCTCAAGTACAATAAGTACAAGGAATCAAGGCAACAAAGAGGGATCCTCTACAGTGTGCACTTGTTTGCCTTTTTTAGAAATTCTAGTTCCATTTACTGTAACTAAACAATTAAAACTGGTCCCAATCATGTTTTCCTCAAAATCTCTAGTTCAGAATAAAATATCTCAACAACCTTAGATGGATTGCTATGAAATTTGGTAAAGAAATTCATGTTTCCCAGAGGATGACCTGTAATTACTTGTGTGATCCTTTAAATTTTCTAGTGCCATCATCAGACCAGGTTACATTTTAATGTGTTTAACACATCAGCTCAGCTACACTTTGTGTTTAGTGCAGACTAGCAAACGTTGGCCTTCTAACACAGAAAACTAAGATGGTGAACATGATAAAGGACACACCTGCAAAATATCATCAGCATATTAGCATGCTGGCATGAGCAGTTAGTTCCACGCTGTGCCTAAACAGACCTACATGGCTGCCAGCATGGCTGTAGAGGCTCAGCCTTGCAATAATAAAAGAGTGATAGATTTTAGGCTTTAACCTTACCCTGATATGCTGCTTAACATGTATTTGAGATATAAGATATATGAAACCATTATCCTACTTTCACAGCTGCCCACATGTTTGGACATCATGTCTTGAACTCTGCACCACAACAGTTCACTAAGTCACTTTCCAGCAGTGTAGTAGCTGTTAGTCAAATAAAAATGACTCTGAAAGCTTGGACCAAAGAGAAATAGCTCTGACAGAAAGAGGTAAAATGGATATTCATTACTCAGCTGCTGCCCTCTGTAATGGAGTATTTGAAAGGTTACAAATTGTGGTTTCTGTCACAAGACAATGGACAGTGGCTGCTGAAAGGCCTCACACAGTACAATGAAATGTGAGGTATAATCACAACGCCACCCATCATACTAAACCTCCCAGTATTGCTCAACAAAAAAGCCAATTTTTATCAGTTTTGTTAAAGACTGTATGACTATTTAAACCCTTAAAATCACTCCACAAAAGTGAGACCGTCTTTGAAAGAAAAACCAAATACGTTGAAGCAACACCAAACACAAGACTGTTGGGAGGGACAATGAAACGCATGCAAGGCCCATCAGCTGGCACACAATTCAGAATCTATCGAACATTTTGATGACTTTTCAACATAATCTGTCTCATACATACATCCACATCCAGCAAATCTGTCTGTCAAGGTAAACAGTTTCACTGTGATGCCAAGTTTTGACTGTGTTTTGCAGAAGTTCCTGGGAATTACGGCAGAGATGTGAGGTTAAAATGTGAAATGATACATTTTTCTAGTCTTTTCATAATCTTTTTCTGTGGCCTTTTTTATCCAGTTCGAATTCATGTGATGCATGCACCACGGCTTGATTGTTAACTAATTTGTAACAAAAAAAACATTTACACATGTTGCTTGGTGCTCAGAGCCTCTATTGACAAAGTCATTTTGCTACAGTGATGTCTACACACTAGAAATAGAAAGCCACAGTCAGCTGCGATCATGAGGATGAAGCTGGACGAAGATGATGATGATTACACAAAGCGGAGACCAAAAAAAAAAAAAAAAAAAAGCCCATTCATACCATAACAGCAATATGACAAGTCATTAGTTAATTTCATGACAATAAGAGCATTTAACAAACAATTCAGGACATCTTTGGCTCTTCTCTCCTCATAATTGGTGCAGCATGGAAAGAAGCCTCTCTTCTATTGGCAGCGCTGTGCCATTATAGCTGTATGGTTGCTTTATGATTGCTCCCTCTCCCTCTCCCTCTCTTCTCTGTGCTCAAGTGCCACTGCAGCCCCATTCTCTTGTTGTCACTGTAAAAAGCTGCAGTGGCGGCATTTTCAGATCCATCTAGGCGGCTGGAAAAGACCTACTGTACTACTAAGTAACCTTAGGCTACATCTGAAGTCAGCTGCACTGTTTAAGCCAGATGCCTGCCTTCAGTGTGGCCGCATACACTTTATTCTGTCGCTGTCATACAGCCAGAGCTGCATGCACCTCCACTCTACCTTGAGCTGAAAAGCATGTTATGAATAATTCATCATTTTCCATGTACATACTGAAATGTCTGTCTGAAAAAAAAGAGGGGGGGGGCGGGCAGCTCAATTAATAAGCAAAAGAATATCTAGTTTATAAAACTGGTGACAAAGCTGCACATAAACCAGCTGTGGTTTAATTAAAAGCTGTTGTGGCTGAGAGAGTCTGTTGAGGAGTGTCAATACTTCCAGACTGGAGACTTGTGGATTCAGTGGCGCTCAGTTTGCCTGCCATCCCAGAGTTAATGGAAAAAGATCAATAAATTATGCACTTGATGCATAACTAGACAAGAATCAAAAGTCAACCCAAACAGTGCATGACTGTAAACAGTATCAATGCGTACTTTACGCACCAACAAATGGTTTGCACACCAGGTGAAGGTGTCTTCAGCTTTGTCTACTTTGCTCAGGGCTGCATAAAATATACCAGTGCTGCAGGGATTTAATACAGAGCGACGACATAGCAGCTATGCATTCAACAGATGAGATGTGGCATGCAGAAACACGGGTAAGATTTTGTTATTTTTTTTACCGCTGATTGAAAGTCAACAGTTTGTTAGACGCAGGATCCACACTGTTCATGTCCCCATGCGATGTCAATCCAGCGGCGACAACAACAAACCGGCGTCTTTTCCCCCCCTCTCTCTCTCTCTCCGTCTGTTTCTCCTCTCGCTAAGAGCGCAGGAACATCACTTCGGCGCAAACTCCGACAACAGCTGATCAAAAACCCGGTTGGTGGTCCGACTGTTTTTGGCTCCTCTCTCTGCGCGCAACTGGTCACAGCGTGATGATGAAGCGGAACGGCTCTGCCATAGGGGCTGTGTGTTTACTGTGTGATCCCTCTCTCTCTCTCTCTCTCTCTCTCTCTCTCTCTCTCTCTCTCTCTCTCTCTCTCTCTCTCTCTCTCTCCCTCCCTCTCCCACTCTCACTCACTCACATCAATGGTGCATTTCAATCCACCACATTTTCTTTTAGCTGGAGGCTCTGCAGAGCAAAAAGGCGCCATTCAGAACAGATTACTCTTATCGTTTTGGGTTTTTTCTTCTTCTTTGAGTTGCTGTTACATCACCGTCAATTACGCGAAGCTTCTCTACGATTACAGTATCCTGGAGCGCAGAGTGGTGTCAAGACGCAGGCCCGAGGCTGAGGTTCGCATCACATCATCAGCACTGAAAGAAGATGTGGAGGAAATGTAAACGTGCAACTTCTGCTCTCTAAAATGTGATTCCTGGTCTGTTGGGACCAGAAAAGGCAGGAAATGTAACCTGTGCTTTTATTTTGAAATCAATTAAATATTTGGTACCATTTGCTAATTAACTTGGCCTTAAGTATGAGTTGTAACATGGTTCTATTAATAGTTAGCAAATCATTTACTAATTGTTTATAGAGCAGTTATAAACCTTGATAAGGAGTGTAACTCTTGGGTTGTCCCTTCTTAACAACAGGACTAATTCATTAATAAACACTCAGGTTTCCCACTTCTTAATAAGAAACCAAGTCTGAAGTTATGAATGTAGCAAGTCATAAGCAAATTTTAATTCATCAGCTAAGCAAGTTGTTAAAATACATTTTGGTCCTGTAACAGTTTTTAAAGCCTTGTTCTTATCAATGGCTGATCTATAAATAATTAATAAATTAAACCAATACAACTTTAAACTTAACTTGTAAGAAAGTGGTACCAAATTTTCTAGCATTTCTCTTCTTTATGTTTCTTCGGCCTAGCTGATCCCCACCAATCAATTCCTTTTATGTGCTCCCTGGAGTCTACCCATAATCCCACACAACAGCAGGTCCAGGCAATGATGAGGTCATCCACTCATCCATGCAGCCTCCCTCCTCTACTTTTCATCACTCACCCTCTTGTCTCCCTTTTTACCTTTTCAAGATGGACCTTTCTGCCTTCCATCAGCAAACCCTCAGCACCCCATGAGGTCACTGCTATAGACACAGCATGCAAATAAGCAAACACAGATCTGAGCCTGCCATTTATTACGCTGCTGCCGCATTTATTTGACGAACTGAATCATGACACACCAAACTTCCACTCATGTGTTTTGTTGACATTGGCTTGACTTATACCAATACACTAAAACTGTATCATATGTGTAAAAATAATAAACAACATTAAACAACCCATTTTTCCCTTTATGCGCTTTTGGGTTTTTTCTGCAACATGCCATTACTTCAAAATTAAGTTTATTAGCAATTCTCATAAAATTAAGCAAAGTCAATAAACTTACAAATAAATTTGGCCATTTTTGGGCAACAGGAAGAAGTAGTAGAGAGCACAACTATGACATAATTATTCTTCATTTGGACTCATGTTTTTGGTCTCCACCAGCTCCTGCAGGAAATACATGCCCCTCAATGTTCACTAGCTTGTCTCCAATTGTATCTTTCTGCTGATTGGTGCAGAGCAGGTGGTGTACAGTGGGGCTGTATAGCTTTTTCACTAAAAAGAAACAAAAAACAGCTGCTATCTGCAGCCACAAATGGAGCTATGAGAGCGGTGGAGTGAACCAAAACAGTAAAGTTGTGTGCCAGACCGCTAAAAATTTAGCTGAAACTCACTATTCAGCTCAACTGACCCAAGGGGAGCTGCAGATATGGGTGATAATTCTCTATGGGTTTGTTACTACGAGCAACTCCTTTGACATTTTGTCATTGTTTTCACGGTGTCATTTGACACATTATGATAATTACAATTACACCCATTTTAGGCATCAGTGTTAAGCGTGTTTTGTTTAAGCTGCCTCCAGGATCCCAAACAGAACATCATGGGTAACGAACACTGAGAACACAAAGAAAACAGAGGAATGTGGCAGAAACATGTGAAAACTGACTAATTTTTGATTCTCTGTTCATGCACACACAAACACACACACACAGAGAACAGCAGGTGAAACATGAGCTTAGGTAAATCTGATATCTTCACAATAGCCAAGCCACAGCCTGTGTCTCCAGCTCAGTCCACACACACACACACACACAACATGAAAGAGTACTGGAATGCTCGGCTCAGGCTACACGGCACTCAGCTGCTCATCAATTTTTAATCAGTAGAAACCCCCCTCTGTGGCACGCCACACCACAGGAAAACACCTAAAGCTAACACACATGGCATTTGCTCTCGCTCTCTCTCTGCAAATGTGACTACCTTTAAAAATAGCTCATGTTGAAATGCAGCTGAAATCCGCAACAGCCTAAAGAAAAAGAAAGCCCTTTCAAAAGAAAACACTGAAAATAAAGCCTATGTTTTCTCACATCAGGATCGAGTTACAAACAATGAACCTGAGATACCTGAACACCCCCACCTCTAATTAGGGCCCTGAGGCCAATCAGCCACACACCCACACACACACAGACATTCATACATGTTGCATAAACACAACTTAACACACACACCCTCCCATTGTCACCCTCTGACATGCACTGCTCACATGGCCTTTGCATGAGGGCTTCTGGTTTTCAACGGTTGTTTGTGGAGCCAGCCCTAACCCTGTAACAAGGGAAGTCAAAAGAGGAAGACTTCCTGTTCATAAATCAGTCTGGTAATGTGTCCTAGGAGATATCATCCTAATTGCATAACAAAGTCACCACAAGAGAAATGGCTGGAATAATGTGACAGAGCCACTGATTCCTCACAATGGAAAACAAGACAGAAATCCATGAAAACACAAAAGGAGTTTATGTTTTTCCTGATGTTTCCCTTCATCTCCACTATTCCGAGACAAATTGACTCACATGAATGCATGTGAATCACGTGGTTATTTTCTTGATTAATCACTTGGTCCATGTTGACAAATAGTGACATTTCCAGCACAATTTTCTAGACCCCATGACATTTTTTTTTTAAATTCAACCAAGTCAAAGATGTTGGATATGTGCTATTAAAGAGGACTAAGGAAAATTGTTATAAAAATTGCCCATCACATTTCCCACAGTGCAAGTCAAATAAACTATTTCAAGTCCTGAAATAGTTTATTTGATCCAATTAAGTAAGATATAGTTTAGGATATAGATAGACTGGAACTTCAACACTGGAGGCTGATGTAGGACTTTACAAGAATAGGAAAATAATATTTTTTTGGATACATTTTCTATTGATTGACTAACTGTGTCAGCAGTATTCATGACAAAGTGATCCAGCCATTACTGATCAGGCTGGATGTCAGCAACATGCCATTTGCTCATGGATTAACTCGACTCAAACTACACCATGTGTCACAATATTGTCCATTATGTCATTTAGCTAGTGAGTCCTGTTTAAACAAGCTTAAAGGGAGTTCACACTCCCTCAAAAGCAACTTTCCATAAGTCTGAATAACCAGTGTCCTTTGGACCTATTAAGGGCGTGAAAAATAAACTATAGTCCTCAATGTTAAAGTCTAGCACATGCAAGTGTGTGTGTGTGTGTGTGTGTGTGTGTGTGTGTGTGGGGCCCAGCAGTGATAGACTATCCCAGGCTTTGCATTCCCCAGACAAAAGCAACTTCAAAGATCAGGATATAGATGTAGGTGTAAGCATTATAGTGCGTGGGTTCAATCCATGTGTCCATGCCAGTAAGGGTTGTGGTGCACAGGTACACACCATGTCAGTGTGTATGCACAAGCACATGCACGTTAGCCTCAGCAGCTGAAGCCCGTGAAGCTGCATGATGCGGATCAGGAGCTCTTGACTCAATAGTGTGCTAATCCCGCGGAGCTACACCGCCTTCTCTCTGGACAGCTGCCACTCTGGCCCTTTAGTCTCACCAAGTAAGCCGTGTCTGACCACGGCACCTTTCCCACGCGTAGGATAAACGAGGCCTCTGTTACTGTGTGTGTGAGTGAGTACAATGTGATTAGATGTGCTTCTACTGAGAATGGATCGCATTTTAATTCAATGGGAGACATTTCTATAAATAGAGATGTAAGAAAATGAGTAAAAACACACAAGCTATTTTGCACACAATGTAATGCAAAGTGTGTGACACACTACTACAAGCCTTAACACAGTGGGGATTTTATCTGTCACACACATCCCGTTACAACATGCAAATGAAGTAACCTGCAATGTTGTCACTGCTTTGATGAGGCTTTGTCCCTGGATAATATGTAACCTGGAGGAGGAAGCTGTAATGATAAATAGTTCCATTTGCTTATGGCATGATTCAACTGTTGGGTTGCACCTGCACCACAAGTAAAAATGGCAAAATGGTGAGTTCAGGACGACATTTAGCTTGGACCGTGGAGTTAAAGGCAGTGTTGGAAAGAAACAAAGTACATTTACTGACAGTAGTACACTTTTGAGGTACTTTGAGTATCTTTATTTTGTGCTACTTTAAAGTTCTACTCCCCTAGCTTTTAGAGGGACACCTCACTGCATAATCAGTAGGTTTAATTCTGTAGTTTGACTTAAGTAGGAGTTTAAATTAATTGTTTTGGTAATTGTTCAAGCAAAAATACCAAATATTAACTGGTTACAGCTTCTTAAATTTTTTAATTTTTTATGATTTAATATTGAATATCTTTGTGGGTGTGTGACATTTTATAGACAACACGATTAGTCATGAAAGCTCTATGACAGCTCTTTACATTGCTGTTTTGGTCCTTTCAGAACTGGTGTTTGGTGAAAATGAGCAACTGATTCAGATCCTTGAGTTAAAACCTCAGCAGTGCTCCTTTGACAGTTTAAGATTACACACTGTCTAACACACACACATAAGCACATGCAGACACACATGCACATGCACGCGGATGATTTGGATTCAGACCTTGGCCTCTGTTTCTACTGCGTCCCAAATGCCATCAGGTCACCGTGTGGCCTCAGTGAAATATCACCGTGTCAGGGTGCAGCGATTGATGATGGCACTCCCATTAAACGTGATCAGCTGAATTACCCTTTTGTCTGTAACGATCAGAGCAGCTGTGGACACCAGTCTTCCTTCGGTCCTTTGGATATATTTGCTGTGTGTGTACATGTGTGTGTGCCTCTGTAAAGTTTTTAGGAGACTGAATATGCACCGTTGTCCTGATTAGTGCCGAGTATAGGTAAGAGGATACATTAGTACTTGTGGGCAACGACAGCAATTTCTGTGGTTACAGAACACAAAAAACGAAGTGAGCTTGTTGTCCGTGTTTGAATTAAACTCCTAGCCTGAGCCACTTTGTCCACCTGCTCCATACATAAATGCACTTACTCCTCCTAGTGGAAAAGTGAATGGCCAATGAACTGTGCCAGCTATGTCATTTCTATATTGTTTCAACTGCTTACAAACATCTCAAACTTAGAATGTTACTGAACTCAGACTTGTGCCACTTAACAAGCTTGAATTAAATGATAAATATCCAAAGTGTGAATGTATTTTCTTAAATTACATTAAACATTACATTGTTTACAACCACTGGCCTTCCACCATATGTTAACATCACTGTTACAGGGAGAGTCTGCCCTCTTGTGGTTATAACCTTTATCACAAGTAAATGAGAAGGAACTCAAAATAGTGTATCTATTTTCTGGCAGTCTTCTGATACATTTTTTTAAATTCATAATTTATCACCCCCACCAGCCCACCTGTATATATATATTTTTTTCATCGCCTCAACACAACACTGTTCCATGAGGAAAACACCAGGAACAGATTTATGTAGATAGCAGAAGATGAATAATACTAATCATACCAATTTTGTTGATCTAGCACCATCATCAAGGAATTCTTCTAATACTTCATCACCAAATAGTTTATGACCAGTACCTGCAAAACTATTGACCTTCCCATCAGCCTCAGCTGTACTTTCTGCTTAGTGTCAATTAAAAAATTGTTAGCCTGCTAATACACTAAACAAAGATGGTGGACATGGTACCTGCTCAACATTAGCATGTGAGTGTTGTCTCTCAAAAAGTAATCATGATTTAGAAGAGATGTGAAATAATACAATGTTCCCACCCCACTGAAAAACAATATTAGACCCATTTCAGTTCCTTACTTGATTCATCAGGAACACGTGCTGAAAATTTTGTAAAAATTGAAGTATGTATAAATGGAAGGATGTGAGGCTCCTCAAGACTTGTAGTGTCTTAGGGAAACAAAGAGCAGTTGAGGGTTAAGTGAGGCCTGTCACTCACTACTGGGAGGTGCCTTCATTTGTGCATGTGCACTTATTTGCGTGTGTGCACCTGCACATCACATTGGCTTTTGAGTTTTATGAAAAAGTAAAAAAATAGGATGGAAAACAGGAACGTAAATGCAGACATTATTTTAGAATGCCTCAGAATCCCCATAGTACTGTATTACAACTGGAGGCCTACCCTTTTCTAAAGAATGTCCACCCTTCAAGAATTTAATTTCAGCCACATCTTTACAACCTCTTCTAAAAATACACCCATGCTAGATGTTTCTACATGTACTTTCAAACTGCACTTCCATCTCTTTCATTTTGCCCCCCTCTTTCTTTCTGTTGCTCACTCTCTCACCAAGAAGAGGTTTTGGCTGGCCTCCCTTAAAACCGCAGGGTAGAAATGTACAACAGTAACCCTTAACAGGCTCCATTTCCTCCTCCGTCTCCCCTGGTTCGCTCTTTAGGGGTTATGATGGAGGCAGTGGGCTGGTGTGAAGCAACTCACGGTGTACACACAGACTGTGCCCACCCTGTGAAGACTTCCTTTGATCTTTCATACCGTCAAACTCTGCTTCCTTCAACACGCAATTTCACTTTGCGTCATCCTTGACATTGACCGTGGTAAAAAAGGAAGTTTATACAGCGATGAGAAAAAAGAAAGCGCTCCCGAGAATATGACTCTTGTGTGCAAGCGGCTTGTGGTTTGTGCTCGAGCTGGCCGCATCTCAACCAATACCCTGCTTTCAGTACAACTCAGTCCATGCCGGG
The DNA here is from genome assembly GCF_042242105.1 of Pempheris klunzingeri. Classification (NCBI taxonomy): domain Eukaryota; kingdom Metazoa; phylum Chordata; class Actinopteri; order Acropomatiformes; family Pempheridae; genus Pempheris; species Pempheris klunzingeri. The sequence goes on from NC_092030.1 coordinate 16,973,475, forward strand.
CCTATTCCAGCCAACTATGATGGGAAATGTTTTTCCAGCCTCCAAGTTTTCCCGAAGCAGTGCACAGTGCATTTTAATGTGTAGGTATGTGTCTTAAAGCCCTAAATGGAAGCAGATGTTCCAGTGTAAGAGTAAGAGTTTACATAGGGATGTAATCAAGTGAGGGATTTTTCGCTCTCTCTTTTTTTTTGTATTTTTTTTCTTCTAGTAATTTGAATCTAGTTTTCTGTCTAAATGAGCCTGGTGCACTGCATTGTGCGCATGGCTGAACTGTGCCGGGTTGTGCTGAGCTATGCAGCCACATATGGGAGTGATTACAGTCCAGTGTTTATCAGACCTCACTAAGGGACTGACTGTACGGCTGAGCAGAGCAGAGCCAACCTTGCGCACTCTTTAAGTTTCCAAGCAACAACCTTCTATGGAAATCAAACACGTGATACACTACTGCTGCAAATCTGTGCATGTGGTCATAATTCCTGGAATCAACGTCTTTTTAGAGCTGAAAAGATCAGTCAGTTAATCTGACAATATTTTGATAATTTATTAATTCTGCACTGATTTTACACATCAAAGACTCCTTACAGGTCTTGGACAGTACTACTGTATATATGGGAACATTTTATAAAGCCTTTTGTGGCTCCAGAAAGTTTGATAAATTGCCTCAAGTGATATCACTTGAGTCAGCATCAGTTAAAGCTGAGGCTGACAAGTCTGAAAATGAAAATGAAAAAAAAAAAAACTGGAAGTGTGGAGTTGGACAGGGGTGAACCTATCAGACCTCTATGGTCTCATCCCTCATCTCTGTTCAAAGCTACATTAGCCACTACTTGCATAACACACCTGAATCTTCGGCTCATTATTGATGGTTAAGCTGCATTGTGGGTAATGTAGGTTTTGACACTGTGGTTATGACAAGAAAGGAGAATGTGTGGATGAAAAAAGATGATATCTCAGGTTCTGCTGCATTGATGTTCACCCTTTCTTCATCTGTCCTTTGTGAGTGTGCAAAATTGGTGCTATTTTATCTGATTTTTTCCCCAAAAATTCACTCATGCGTGAATATTTTGTGGTTTTCTTACTCTTATGACTGTGAACTAACATTGTTGGTTGGACAAAACAAGCAATTTGAAAACATTTGTCCGTTTTACCAAACTGTAACTGTCCTCTTCAGAGCGACAGCATCAGTCCTTTGAGCAAATGCCCCCAAATGACACATTTACAGTTACAGAAACAAAGCCCTCTAGGGGCTGTAGCAATTATAACTCTGCATTTAATGTGGACCATAAACAGTTAAAAAATAAAATAATGCTCTTACCTTGTCTAATGCAAACACTCATACAACAGAGTAAAAATATATGTGAGATCTGCATCTCATGCATGTGTAAGAGCTGAGTAACATCGACAGTATACAAAGCACAGGAATGCCTTGAGTCAGCGAAAATGTCAGTTGGTCCATCAATTTAACTCCCTGCTGGGCGCTTTATGACAGGCTAATGCAGAGGAGGACCCTGGCAGCCCAGCCCATCACACCCACTTTCACTCTGCCTGCTGGAGAGCACATCAATATCATCCTGTCCACCTACAGTCTGTAAATGCATTCTTAGATCTAAAAACATAGAAAACATGTCTGACAGTAAAAACACATGTTCTTCATTTACATACTGCTTTGAAGCCTACTGTAAAGGCTTCACCAGGAAGCCGCAAGAGGACAAACCCTAATACATATTTCCTTCTCTTTTTTTCCCCCTCTCTTGAAAAAAGGCACATAAGCTCAAAATTCCCCTCACCCATTCCTTTACAAAGCTCGTGAATGCAGCATGATGCACCTCTGCTACATCTGGGTCCAATCTTGTGCCAGTCTGACAAGCAGCAAGCTACGACAAAACCCCTGGCAACAACATTCTCAAAACATTGTGGGTTTGGTATTGTGGGTACTGAAGGCGCTGATAGCATTTCAAAGCAAATGCACTCAAATATCCTCTGAAGTGAGAAGTTCATGGAGAAGGGAGGATGAGAGGCCGAGTGAGTGAAAGAGTCTGCAAGAGTTTTGGTGGGTTTAGCTCGCCGTGGATCTATTTGTGCTTCGTTAAAGTGGCCGCAGTCGCAGAGCGAAGTGATCGCTGATTTAAGTGGAGCTTTTTGTTGGGAGGGTGAATGGGGGCGCACATGGATGGTAAAAGCAAAGAGGGGTTGGACTGATTAATGAACAGCACCCATTTTAAAGCCAACTAATCCAGGCCGTCAAACTTAATCTTTCCTTCCAATATTGTGAACAAGCTCCTTATCTTAGCGTATTTGTTAGGTTGGCGTTACAAAATTAAACCATAGTAACATGTTCTAATCACACATTGCCCTGCATTAGCCTGATGATAAATGAGCTTCCCTTCCCTCATGGTCCAGTAATGTACTCAAACTGTTCCTTGCAGGCGCATGCCTTTCCTTAAATGAACTACAAATGTTCTGTTGCAGATTGACAGACGAGCTCAAAGACTCCACACATTGAGGTTAGTTTCCACCACATCAGAATTTGCTGATGTTGCCATTGAATTCATAGAAAGCACAGTGCTGAGTTTTTCTGATTTTTGATACTGGCTCAATAAGAGTAAATCCTCCTCCAGTGGTCAGTTTGTATGTTTGCTGGTTTGCAGTATGTTTTACTGCCTGGTAGCAATGCCCATTCACATAATTTCCCTTTGGCTCTCTGGCACCATCTCTCAGGGTTATGTTTGTTCTGCCAGTTCTGCTCAGCCAGTGATTTCTTGGCTCCTTCAAGTGTCACCATGTAGCCTAATCTCATTCACACACAACTAGCCGGGGTTGACTGTAAGTAGTTTGAGACAAGCCAGAGCCAAGAGTTCAGAGACAGGCTGACTTGATAATCTCAAGGAGACATACAGCAATTGTTAGGGAAATTAATGGAAAAAGACACTAAATAGGTTAGGATTTGTTGTTCCTGGAGGGCATCCAGATTCTCCTCTCATGCTCAAGACTGTTGGGCAAAGAACTTGCCCAAAGCTGTGTGTGCTTGCTCGCACGCTGGCATGATGAGCTCAAATTTCTTAAAAGACTACTCCACTGATTTAGCACTCCCATAACATTGTCAGACTCACAGTGGACTTTATTTTAAAAGGATAAAAATTGATGTAGCAGAGACAGAGACGTCCCCTTTTTTATTCCACACATTTTTCTTTTGCTGCCTACATTACTCACAAAGCAACCTTATGCTAGCTGCAGTTAATGTATGCTCGAACTGCAAACCTCAAGCAAAATTTAGAAACATGCTTCAGAGGTATGGTAAACCCACTTCTTTCTAACTCTGCAACCCCAGATTATTTTCATTTTCAAACATGCAGCCTTCAGCCCCAACCGACGCCGACTCCAGTGGCACCACTTGATGCAGTTTATGAGACTTTGCACAGCTCACTCTGGAACCACAAAAAACTTTTTTCTGCACATACAGAAGAACTCTCCACGTCATGTAAATAGGCTTAGATATGTAAAATCAATGCACAGAATCAGTGACAAATGTGGACACATGCTCACACACACACACACACAATGGTTTACATATGCTCTGCAGATATACACACGAGATACAAATAATGACCAAAGTTGGAGCCACCTGAAACTATCAGTCACCTGGATCAGCAGGGCAGAGGAAAGTGACCAAACAATAGGTCCCCGTCTATTCAACTTTTCACCTGCATCTCTGCAGCTACCTGCTGTCAGGGAGAAAATCTGCCAGCTGGCATTCTGCTGACTTTGTTAGATAAGGCTTAGTCACGATGAGGCAGTGTCCAGAACACTGCCAGAAATAATAATGTGATGTGATGTGTTTATCCCAAAGCAGATTAATGCCAGGAGATTAGCACAGATCACGACAACTTTACGCTGTTGCCTTCTCACTGAGATTTTACATAATCACATATTTGGATTCAATTTGTAGGTTATCATCATTTCTAGTTGGAGAGTTATTTTACCAACTCTGAGATGTCTCTAACAGCAGTGACGGAAACAAAGTGCATTTATTCAATTTCTGTTCAGTTCTCAAATGGTTTCATTAATAATTGAGCCTCAAAGAGATCAAATTTCCAGCACACAAAGAAGCAGATATTAGAAACTAGTCTGAAAAATACAATAGAAATAACATAAAAAGCAGTGCTTTTACTTTTGATACTTTAAGTACATTTTGCTGACAATATCTCTTAACTTTTGCCTTTATTGGATTTTGAATGCGAGACTTTTACTTGTAATGAAGTATTCTTACATTATCGTATTGGTGCTCTTATTTAAATGAAGGATCTGAGCACTTCTTTCACCACTGTCTGACACTGTGTCTGCAGCCTGGAGGAGCAAAACAGGGCAGATCAATGTCTAGATAAAACTACCTCATGACATACTTATGGAGCATATGGAAACACTTCAGCCAGTGTGTGTGTGTGTGTGTGTGTGTGTGTGCACAATATGCACGTGACAGAAATTTTCTAACATACTGTGTGGGTCCTTATGAAACTGTGCCGAGTAGCTTTGGTCATGCAACCCTGCAGTACAATGAATGATACACAGCCCTCTAAGCAGCACTTGAGTGTCTTTCATACCCTCTCAGTACGGTGGAGAATCTATTTCCCAATGCAGTAGCACTTCAGGCCCAGCTCTGATTGATTGTCTGTTAAACTGCTAGTGTCTGAGAGTCAGTCTGCCAGGAAGCCTTGTAGTGTGACTCTGGGTCCACAGCATACACACAGGGATCAAGCTCCTTCACTATACAGGATAAATCAAGCTAATTAGAAGGGATGTGTAATTTGAAAGTAAGTGCTTGACACAAAGCTGGCCAAATCTTGCCTCCGGATGCACCCTGATTACAGTACATGCCTCCATTTGGAAAGTGGGACCTGGCAGACTTTATGGAGACAACTCCGACACACAAGTCTCATCATCACACGCTCACATGCTGATTCAAAGTTATCAGCCATAAGAGCAACGGAGCGAGATTCATGAGTAAATTTGCACTCCTACACACCTCCGCAGATCGTCTGAAATAGCAGGAAATTATAGTGGAGGCGGGAAGGAGGGGAGGTGATGTGACCAGAACAATAGTCTAAAGATGATCAAGCCGATGGGAAGAAGAGACGCAGCAAATAGTCGAGTAGTCGATAGGAATAAAACATTCAACTATTTTGGTAATGAATGGATCATTTTGATGGTTTCATGTTACCAAATTTGATCATTTTCCAGTTTTATATTTGTTGATGTCACCTTGTGCTCTAGAATATAGGATCACTTGCAGTGAAAAATGGTCAAAAGGTTTCAAAAGGTCAAAAGTGACCCAGTTAGGGTCACAACAGTAAAGCACCGGTCCACTTTTGCGTGACCTCTAGCCAGTACCAATGACTTATTATGGCACAACAAGTTTTACCTTCAAACCATCTCAAACGTATTGTTAGCTGTCCAAAACCATGTGCATGTACAACCATTGTATGTTTTATAGACCAAATAATTAATTGAGAAAATAATTGGCAGTTTTATTGATAATGAAAATAATCTTTTGTTGTGGTCCTAAATACACACTTGCCATTACAAGCTCTGGGCAAAAAATCCCCAGCCTAAGAGTGGGTGCTCATGTAAAGGGAAGGAACTAACATGACATCAGTAAAAACCTTTAAATAATACCATCTATTTAATGGTGCAAAACGCATTACAAAAACTACTAATGGATGACTAGGGGGCTGGAGCACACAGGGCGCAGGGCAGGTTGGGACATCCAAACAGCTAGGTGGCACACAGTGGGTGTTCATCCTGATTGAGCAGCCTACATATCACAGAAACCTCGGGGAGGTTCGCTAAAGACCAGCTGTATCACGCTGAGAAGTCATATCAGCCGCACACTATGTGGTCTTCCTGTCACCAAGACCCCCTGTCTTCATGTGTCTGTCGCCTGAGGATGTGTGAACTCACAGGTGTCCGGCTGCGCCTCGGTGGCGTACAGCAGGTGATTTGATCCCTTTAGCCATCTCCTGTTTTTTAACGGTAGAATTTACACCTGCGGTTTCTCAGCCCTCTGTGGCGCATGATTGGACAGCTTTGGAGCGCTGTGGTTGCCGGACCGCCCAATCAACACCTGATTTTGGCAATAAAATGACGATTGACGGCGTCCTGCCACTAAGCAGCAGCAGCTGCTACATTACAGAGTCAGGTGCACACGAAACGTATTCGTGCGTAACGCTTCCCCCCACAGTCCGATAGGAGACGTGAACGCACGGTGATGAGATCAAAAACGATAAGATGAACGAAAGACACGAGGACAGGATTTTAGCCAAAGAGGTTCAAATGAGAGGCGGTTAAATGCCCCCACTGTCTTTGGATGCATGATGTGTTTAATGTGTTCCCTCCGCTCCTTATCAGTGCGCGCACTCACAGCACATCCTGGCTAATATCTCCAATCCACAAGGTGAAAGACACGTTAGAAACTCATTGTGTGACCTCATGCAAAGTGCCACTTCTGTGCAGGGGATCGCAGTTTCTGTGGGAGTCTAGCCGTTCTGATCGCCCTCATGTACCAGACAAAAACGCCCCCCTCCCCCCATTTTTTGTATCCAAAAAAAAAGAGCACCTACCTGGTAATCTCGAAGCTGCAACCTTTCCGAAGGAGCAAGGCTCTCTTCCGCATGATGCCTTTGTCTCTGCCGAGGTACACATTTTTGTCTGAATTCATGGGTGCTGTGCGAGCAGGTAGACTCGTGGAAAACAGTACCGCTTTCTTCTCAAGGAAAAAAAAAACTCAAAAAAAAAAAAAAAAAAAAAAAATCGAGCGGACTGCGAGACGCGGAAGGAGAAACAGGCTTTCCCAAAAACGAAGAGGAGGAAAAAAATCCTTTGACGCTCGGTCCACCTCAGGAGAGCAGGAAAAGTGATTTAGCAGACTTTTTGTCCCTCCTCTCAGGCTAGACAAAAGACGGAGTGTTGGAGCTTTTTAAAGGTGCATGGTGTCGGGGTTGGCGGTGTCTCCATGCGGGCTTGTTGGAGCTGCTGCAGTTTCCAACCTGAGGGGACTGTGCCGAGGACTCTCCGCCGCTCCAGAGATCCTGTGATCCTCAAATGTGGAGCCCACTGCGCTCCGTTTGCTTCAGTCCGGCACTGAGAGTGGCTGCGAGGCAATGACTTCATGAAACCAATCAGAGGGAGAGAGGGAGAGAGAGAGAGAGAGAGGGAGAGGGGAAGAGAGAGTTTGTTAAATGAAGTTAGTGTGTGAGAGAGAGTAACAGTCTGCAGTGTATTTCAGCGCTGGTATTTCTAATAATAAAGCCACAATTAAAGGGAACAATATTCATCTCAGAGGATTTAGATCTATGGTTGTCCTTTACTTGCTTGTAAAACCTGAGAAATAAAACATATTACATGAACCATCATCATCATTTTTTTAAGGATGAAAATGTTTAATATGCAATGCAATCTTCAAAGAGCCACCAATCAGCTCATTTGTTCATGTGACAGTAGAACAGGCTGAAAGATCACATCCAACAAAACCTCTTTCAGTGTTCATATGTGCCACTCACTGTTAAATTAAAGAAAAATAGTGGACCTATCCTTTAACGCCCCAGCTCTCATTTCATTTCATTGAAAAGCAGCACAGAAATGTGAGAAAAACACCCCGTCTGGAGGGTTCAGTGCTAAAAATGAAGTGAAAAATATCCAAAAAAAACAAAAACAAAATGGCATGTGAAAAAGATAATTTGGACATTATAAGAAAGGGGCTTATAAGACAAAACATTATCATTTTGGTTTCAATCTGTTACTCACCTTTTTTTTTACAGTTGGTAGACCTTGAATACTCAAAATATGTCATATGGACACTGAGTCAGTGTGTTTTCTTTGACATACCCAGATCACACAGTTAATGTTACAACAACATATCACAACTCACAGCATGCTCCACCAAACTGTAGAGAACACCTTCCAGCAGTATTCTTCTAAGACAAAGCTCAGCTGCAAGTGCATCCTACTGTGTCAAGTCAAATAGCCTAAAACTGCAATTTTACAATCTCCACGGTGTACGACACCCATGTCCACAGACCCTACTGTGGGTGCTATAGATTAGTTGATTAGCTCTAAAAATATAAATGTGTGGGTTGGGGTTGCATCCTGTGTGAGGGGTGATTCATAGGACACAAAGGGAGAGACAGGGGAAGTATGGGCCAGTTCACATGAGGTCTCATCAGTCTGCACAAATAGAATTCTTGATAAAAATCATCCCTACTTGTCTCAGGTTGCCTCATATAACATATCAGTCGTGTTTTTGCACATCCTTGTACCTTGGCAACAGAGTGTGAAATAAAGCTATGTTGGCTGAAAAAAACCTGTAGTCTTGCTTGAATGATGGATGGTCAAAAACTCGACTCCAAAATGATTGATAATGTTGCGTCTGCTGGTTGTGTAAATAGGCAACTGTGTGCTGAAAAGTTCACTATCAACTTACAAGGCGATAATATGTCACTTTTTTTGCCTATAACCACTCCAACACAATAAGAAATTACAGGAAAATGAAGCTCTCTCCATCTCTGAAACACTTTGCCAGTATTGACTTGTGTTTTATTGCATTAATTGTCAGCCTCACTTTTAGACCCTCTTTCTGATAAGCCCATTTTCCTTTTCTGGGTTGGCTTGTAGTGTAAACAGTTGTTTCCAATGCTCAAATGGCAACTTTTTTTCTACCACTGAACTGGGCTTTCACCGGCGTCTGAAGGGACGTGCACGAGCACCTGCATTTGTAGAACAGCCAATAGGAACCTGTGATTGGCCAAAGTCTCCCGTCACGGGTTAGATTTTCTAAAGCCTGAAGAGAAGAGAAAATTGATAAAGTCAGTGAACTGCTGCAGTAAATACATATGTGTGGTTTGCAAACAGTAGCTAACATTAGCCACCACAAGTCATTTTGTCACACATGACCAAGTAAGGCTATAGCACCACTATAGAAACCACTGAGTGTACTGGATAAAGCAAGCGTGTGTTTCATTGCTTAGGACCTCAAATTTTCATTTGTAAGAGAAGGATTGTGTTACTTCTTTCAAAAATGATTTAAATCTTCTTATGACAGTAAAAGGTTAGGGTTAATCCGATGCTGTCTCTTCCACCACCACCCTCACTCTTGAAAGATGTTTTCAGACACCTGGGGTTAAATCATCACTCATGGACTATGGACAGAACAGATAATAGGGCTCTGCAGAACTGAACAGTAAGTCATGTGGAAGGGGAAGGTATAACGGCAGATCATCTCTGTAGTTTCTACTTTGATCAGTAAATACTTATGTGGTTGTTGTGGGTTGTCGGTTGTGTGTTTCACCTTTTTCCATCCAATAGAAGAAAAAGTAAGCAGATTACTCCCACATATGTACAAACACACACACACTCTGTCTAGCATGTCAGCCCACAGTTTAGATGAGGAATTCTCTCGACATGACTCACAGCTGCATTCAAAGAAGGACCCGGCCATACTCGTGTGATTGGACAGACTTCAGTTTTCTTGCCTAAACCTTCTGAGTCACTGTGATTCAACAACACGGCCTCTTACCACATCTCACTTTGGCTAGATACGCCTTTCTCACTAACACTAGCTTTTCAATCTCATCGTGTGGCAGCCATGTTAGCGGCAGGACCAAGTAACATGAGATTTACTTGTTGAGGTTTTACTTGTGGCATTATGATTGCAGAGATGCGTTTAGAGTCGCAGCATTTTCTGTCACTGAGATTTTCAGGAGCAATCTGCCTGCCGTTAACAAGTATAATCATTTCGCTTAGCACAGACATAAAAAGATGTCATGTCTTCCTAATCAATACCACATGTCTCAGTGTCAAATACCCTACTGTGTGCCATGTGAGACAGAGAGGTTATGCCATGTGTGTGCTTCCTGTATTCACTGAGCAGAAATGGAAGACACTGAAAAGGCCTTGCAAGTCTGTGATATCTGGCAGGACTAAAAAGAACCTAAATGTATTCTGGCCTTTTGAAAAATCCTGTGTCACTGTAGTGAACAGGAATAAAAAATAAAAAGACGATTAAACGCTCTTATAATTGCATTTAGGCTGCAGCCTTGAGGTATGAATGGATTTGTTTACTGTATACGACAGTCTCACAAATCACCAACATTTTTTTTAATGGAAAAACAACACTGACAGACGCTGATACGACAAACTTGTTAGCAAAAAGTTGCTTATTGACACAGCCAGCAGACACAGGACACGAATGTAAGCCCAACTTTCAGTCTCCTTTTAGCTTTAAAATATCAGGCCCATCAGCTGCTAATGTGTCTGGAGGTGTAGCTGATGAGATCAAATTGATGAGAGCTGATTGATCAAATCAAAATAATTAGTTGAAAGGCACTAAGATACTCTGTGAAGCTGAGCGGAACTACAGAGTGATCGCTACGAGCAATCACCTTTTCACATCACACAGTCATTTGATTCAGTGTGAATATAACAATATTGAGACGACTGGTCCTCGGTTTACACAGGAATAGTACGCAAAGTCTTTGTCAGGTGTGGCTGATGATCTGTAATCAGCCTCCCGCTCTTATTATGGCCCAGTCTCTGTAACCAGGCTGTCTAGTGACCTCTAGACGTGCATTTTAAGGTCATTTCATGCAGACAGAAGCACAGTGTATTTCTGTGTGCTGCTTCCATTTGTCAGGAAGTGGCAGTTTGGGCCAGTGGTGGGAAAAGGACAGGACGAGAGGCAACACACACACACACACACACACACACACACACACACACACGCTTAAAAAAGATTCCTCTGATTGAGGAATACTTGTGTGATGGAGGGAGGAGAAGAAAGGTAAGACCAATAAAATTTGTGACGAGGAGGTTGGGTGAAGGGCTTCATGGTGGATTGTACCAACTGTTAGTTTGGGACATGTGTTTGCACCAGTGCCTGGTTTGTGAAAATGTCGTCATTATCTAACACCTGATTTTGTACACATTAGTGTCCTGAAGGAGTTTGAATTTTTCATTACAGACAGGCAGGAAATTTGGGAGTTAATAGCTCCTCAATATTTAAAACATCAAAACAAAACAGCTACAAAAGCGTGAGGTTTATATATTAAGCGTACAGACATGAGAGTCATCTGACTCTCTGTGAGAAAACGGACAAGCAGATTCAGCAAATTATCAAACTATTCCTTTCAGAGCTGATGACAAAAAAAATCCTTATTCTACTTTTGCTGGCTAACACTCTAGAGGGCCCACACCAGATAGCAGGAAGAAAGAAACTTGTTAAGCACTAATACAATAATTAACAATAATTCTCAACAGCCTGCTGTGGCAGAGTCTGTTTCTGCAGGATGCTTTATAGTGCTGAATGGTTGTCTGTATACCCCATCTTGTCTGAAGTATTCAGCTGAACAAAGGGGTTCTGTTGCACTGTCAGCATGCCACAAAGTAAGTTTGTGAAGTCAAACTAAATAATTGCATCTAACCAATCCCCTCTAACCTGCAGCTAATGGAGATAGTGTTGGTGAGAGGGAAAGAAAAGGACAACCTAGCAACACGAATATGGAGCCTCCTCTATAGCTCTTCACCTCCTGTCTCAGTTGCCTGTAAACGTACTGATTCATTGGTGTTTTGCTGACCTGAGCAATAAAGAAAGAGCAAGGAGGGGAGCGGGGCCACGAGATGTTGCCAAACCACAGCTAAGGTGAGTCTATCACTGACACTGGGTCTGATGCCAGCAGATCACAGCAACCCAAATCTAAAATACAATGTGTGTGACATTTAGGAAACATTGGCACATCTCTCTGGGTCGCAGGGTTTTTCGGGGGTAGAGGGGGTGTTGGTGGCTGGCTGTGAGGGCCGTGTCAGCAGCCTGACATCCCCTGAGGAGGCTCAGTGGGCAGCAGTGTACAGAGATGAGAAGCAAGTGCCAAATGCCACTGCAGGAAGCATACTTTCCACAGTAATACAGAGGCAGAAGCTGTTATTTAGCTTGAGTCACAGGTAAATGATCCCATTGCTCTCTGAAACCTGAAGTGAAGGATTAAATAGCAGTTTATTTAGCAATAGTAGTTTATATTTATAGGTTTTTATATTTTATTCTATCCTCTTCTTTTTTTACTCTTTGGCATTCAGTGTGGATGGCAAAGTAAGATTTTCATTGTACAGGGAAACCCGTTTCTGCACTGTACACTTGACAATAAATGCTTTGAATCTCTTGATCTTGAATCTAAATCTTTGGCTTGTGATAACTTAAATGTGAGCGATGAAGCATCTCAGATCATGGCCTTTGTGTGGCGAAATTTTCTGAGCAGTTCATCCAAAGAGTGATTTTGTTCTTTTCAGATTGATTCATTTGAAGGCATTTTAGAGGTTTAAATGTAATATTGTCCTAGAAATATGTTGCTATGTTGCAATATGCTATGTGAAAATTATAACAGTGTGAAGGGCTCATACTTTTGAACCTCCAGAGAATCAAAACATTGAAAGAAAAGTGGCAAAATAGAAGATGAAACTGAGATGTTAAGCTCAACTTAAACTGAAGGCCACTGACAAGAGGTGGGTTTTCAGCAGCGACTGAGAATCCTATATAGTTCCAAGGGAGACTAGGACCTCGTCCTTCTTCTGCATTGTCTCAGCTCACACATGTCTGTCTGAGTGCGGTAGGTATTATCATTCGGTCACAGCTCTTAGAGTGGTTTGGTAGGTTTGGTGAAGTAAGGTCAAAAAAGATGGCAACTTCCTCACCACTGACATCACAGCATGACATCACTAGGGTGTAAAGCATAGAGTCTTTAAAAGCAATTGAAAACTGCGATGTAGTCAGAGGTTTAATCACACTCAGGTGTCGTACAGGAGCACTAATGTTAACCCTATGACAAGGGACTGTAACAGTAAATAAAACTGACAGATCCGATATGCATGTGTTGTATATTTCATAGATAAATACACATAAACAATTTAAAAGATTTGTTCACAACATTTGTTCCACTCACTGAAATGAAACGCGGCCAAATTACATATTCCTCATGACACCCAGTTTCTGGAGCTGGAAGCGCCAAACTCTGTTAATAATTTGTGATATTTTAAAATGTATTCATCAGTTATGAATGCTGGTTTTTAGTGAGTGCTTTTTACTCATCTACAATTCGGCTTTACTCTTGTACGTGATGGATGAGATTCTGGCAGTTTGAGCTGCTCACTATCAATCAGGGCTCCTATTAACTGTGATGTCTGTCTTCCAGTGAATAAATCACTGAACATGCACTGTCCCTTTCTTTGTCCCAATAATCTTTTGAACTGTACCTAAAATTATGAAAATTAAAAGAAACTTTACTAACACGCTGCAGTTTCTTACAAAGTGATAATTCTCCTAATTGTTATTTAAATTCATAGGAAGCTGTCAGCTAAAGATCACCTGTGTGTGTGTGTGTGTGTGTGCGTGTCCTGGTCTGTATGTAGCTGTGTATGAACAGGTGCAGGGGTTTCGCTGGGGTTGACGGTGTTCATTCAGGCTGAGGAAAAGGCCTTCAAGGGCATCATGAAGGACAAACTTTTGTTTACTTCCTTTTCACTCTGCTGCCTGGTACTTATGTACACATGCACACACATACACAATCTAACAGTCAAATATCTAACGCCTTCCTTCTTCTTAAAAGATCATACAAGCCATCAGAGAAGTCACTGCACAGACTGACATGATGATCACACAGAAATCGACAGAGGAAGATCTATTAAGTGCTGGAACTGACCATACATATCCATCACGCTTTTGTTCCCATATATCATCTTTGTCCTCTGGTCATGAACATCAGCTCGGCAGAGTCGAATAAATTTGCTCACAAAAAACCTCCCATCGATTTTCACTTTTTGGCAAAAATTGATTGCAACAATCAGAAACTTGACTTAGATGCAAAATCAAAGCAATCATCCAGGAAGGCACGAAGAATCATCTGAATAATGACGTCTTTTGCTCTCAAATCCCTGCTGAAAACAATCATGTCATACGTCGGTGGAGCTGCTGACAGGCTACTTTAAAGCCATTATCAGCTGAAGGATGAAAAGTCTAAAAATGAAATCTTTTAAACCATCTGCTGAGGAGAAAAAACATTCGGTGCTCAGTATTTTTGACCTCTTGTAACATGTGCAAAACACAGTATAGATATTTGCTGTCCACTTATTCTCCAGCTGTCTCAGGGGTATGTTTAGCATCTGTCTATTCACTTGGTGATTAAGCACCCCCAAATGGGATTCAAAATAATCCTGTCATGTTTATGGATCATTTCATATTGTAGATGAATCTAATGGCTGTGCCTGCTTCTGAATTGTAATGTTCTCATCCATCTATCTAATCTCAGTTGTCCCAAGGGTGCACATAACCATCTCTGTTCCCATTCAGAAATGTATTTATGAGGAATCATTGGTTGCTAGTCACATGTTCAACATCTTTATTCCACTTCTCTTGCACCTGTGTCTGCCTAACTGAGGCCAGCCATCTTGAAAGTGCTTGAGTTTTTATTTTTACCCAGAGTGGCCCTTTTTCTGGCGCTAATCCGCCAACCTTGTCACTTGTCTTTCAGATGTCTATGAGTTGCAGTTCCTCCATACCTTTCAGACAGTTTCATTGTCTTTACAAGAAGCTAAAATTAGGGAAAAGCCCCCCAAAACCATAGCAACTCTTACACCATAAATAATTGTTGGAAGACTGTGTCTCTAAGAATACTATTTAATACTTTTTAATTCTGAAAACCCACCCACCACAAATTCTTGTATTATTTTCTATGTCATTGATCTGACTCTCTGAGAAGAGACATAATAACTACAAATTGTTATTTAAATGTAAATTTAAAATATGGTGAATTTATGTATTTACTGTTACAGTTGTATATACATAAATAAGACCAAGAGTCTACAGCCATGCTATGTAGGTGTACTTTAGCTAGATGCATACTAACATGCTTACAATGATAATGCTAGCATGTTTAGCAGATGATATTCGCCAGGTTCACCATGTTGGCTTTTGCTAATTGGAAATAAACACAAAGTGCAGCTGAGACTGATGGGAATGTCATTTGGCAGCTATTTACTCATAAACCAGAGTACAAAATTTAATTTTGAATGGATGATGGAACGAGATGAAAAGTCAGGAGAACAAAGTTATTACAGGTCATTGTCGAGGGACCATTATTGTCTGTGGCAAACGTAATGTAACACACCCAATTGTTGCTGAGCTATTTCAGCAAAGAAAAGTGAACCTCATGGTGGTGCTACAGGAAAAGTCAGAGGATCTTGGCAAAATGAATACCTGTATCAAAGTTTATGTAAATCCATGTGGTAGATAGAGGTATATGAAAGGATAAATGAAAACCTGATGATGGTGCTAAAGGAAGCCTGAGGATTGTCATTGTATCCTCTCAGGACACTGAATATCGGTTGTAAATTTAACGCCTTGAGCTGTAAACTCAACTAACTGAAAAGCCATGTATTGAGTTAATGATCTAAATGGAAACAAGAAATAAGCTTTACTACTAGCACATGGGGTTGCAAAATACAGCCCAAAAATGACTGTATTGACTTAAATCATCACTTTTCTGAACAGTCTCAATTGAAATTAAACATCAATACTTCACACAGTTAGGACCATTGTGTTGGATTATGTCGCGCAGGTGTTCTTAACATTAAGTCCACCTCTTGAATCTATTTGAGAGTCAGTTAAAGCCTGAACTCTCATCAGCAGCAGGCTGCATAATGGGGCACAGCAATTACAGTCTGGTGGTCTGTGATCACAGATGTCGACTTAATGACTGTGTATATATATGTGTGTGTGATGCTACCACGTATCTATTTTGCATCTGTTAGATTTGTCCACTCAAATGTGTGTTTTGCATGTGCTGAACTGAGAAAAAGAACATACAAATGTAAAGTGCGGTTGTTTTTTCATTAAAGCTGTATGTGTTCTCTGGTTAGCAGAGTTGGTCTATATAAGCAGAACTGTACAAGTCTGTATTTGTGGAACAAAATATTTTGTAACTATGTTGGAGTTTATCCTAACGAATGAGGAGCCCTGCTGACTCACTGCAGATCTAGAGCAAACTCTTTCTGCAGGTCTCTATGTGCCTTGGCTCCTTCCTCCTTCTACCTATTATAGGTTGACTCATACTGTAGCTTATCATAATGACACCTCTCAAGTAGACACGCTCAAATACACACACAAACTCACACACACATAGAGCCACACACACTCACGTATTTCTTGTCAGGATGCCAGTAACACTCTTTGCCACTCTCAGCTCATCAGAGTTGAGGTTGCCAGGAGTGGTGGAGTTGAGCGGACAGATGGTGCCACTCAACTGCTTCCCCTCCAGGAGAATTGATAAGAGAGAGCCGAAATTAAGATGGTAACCTGGATTTGTGCCTGCCATCGCCCAGCGGCTACATCTGAAATATATCAATATGGCTGTTGATACACAGACTGGAAATTTTTCTGAATCCACATTTGAAATCTTTGATACAGCTGCCAAGATATTCTTCATATTATGAAAAATTCCCATGAATAGACCACTTCTTTGGTCCAGACCAAATTATCTCAACAATTACTGGATGGATTGACAAGATATATTCAACAAGACATTCATGGTCTTTCGAGGATGAATCCTAATGACTTCGATGGTTGTCTCACTTTTTCCTCTAGTGCCCCTGTGAAGTTGACATTTGTGGTTTTAAGTCAAATGTGTACAGAATAATTGGATGCATCGCCATAAAGTTTGGCAAAGACAATGTTCAAAGTTTCAGAATTAATTGTAATAACTTTTGTGATCCCTTAACTTTGAATCAAGCCCCACAATCAGGTCAAAATTTCAATTTGTCCAATACTTCGATTTATGACCAAATACCTGCAAAAGTAAGTACTAAGTATAGCCTCATAGAGGTGCTGGAGTGGCTGTAGACTGGACTTGTCTTGTTAAAAGTTATTTAGAATATCTCTTAAAACACCTGGGTAATTTTCAGCAAATGCTTAAATAGGAGTTAATAGTGCCTTTGTTGGGACTATTTTCAGCCATGGATTAATACACATTTGTTGCAAGTATTTACAGCTGCAGAACGGTGTTTGTGAGAATAAAATTAACCACAGTGCGCATCTTCATGGTAATTGAAATGCAACGATAGGGTCATCCACACCTCCTTTAACATATGCACGTTTAAATGAGGTGCTGTGTTTCTGCAGAGGAAATCCCTCAGATGGAGAAATGGATGACTAACTGAATGGATAAATGCCTCCAGGTATCATGTGTCTTCAGGCTTGCCCTTTGCTCACATTAACTTGTCAATATCTTCTTGGCTCACTATATATCTCTCCTGTAATTGCCTACATAAGCTCATGACCCAGTGCACACAATGCACAGTTATATGGGATGATTCAAAATGACAACTCTCATATGTAGAACAAGTCATTATTAGCAGCAGCTATGCAAATCAGTCTCTTTCCTTCTTTCCAGCCTGTCTGGCTGTTGATGGCTTCCTGGGGCTATGGGTAGATCAGAGGAACAGATGCCACTTATTCATGATGTCTCTGTGTCACAGTGTCTCTCAGAGATTAAGATTGTCTGATGCATTCATTTAATAATCACATCCTTCCTCTTAAATGCCACACTGACCAATGAATGCTCCAAGATGAAAAACATGTATTTTTTGGCATTTAGGTGTATCAGATGTAGCAGATGGGAACAGTTTGCATATGCACACACGTCTTTGTGTTCATGTAAGTGTTCACCCTCACATGCACACATGCATATGGACAAAAGGAACGGTGGGGTATGGCTGCTTTCCCGGGAATGTGAGGTGAGCAGGTGCACTCGCCACAGGCAGGGAATCCCACTCAGCACAGGTGTCAATCACCTGAGAGAGGCTGTAGCTGAAGGGCTTCCCCTCATCCCCAGTGTACACGGGGCTACAGATGTAATATTAAAAACGAGACAGATTTGAGAATAGAGAGAGTATTATTGTAGTATTTGTGCACTATATTCTCCTCTCCTCAACAAAGGAAAATACTGATTGTTCTTTCACTTCTCTGTCCCTTGTCACCTCTATTCTCAGCCTCTTATCCCTCCCACTCGCCCCCTGTTTGGCATCCACAGACAGAGATCTTAAAAAATGCCTCTCTTCATAGATGAAAAAATGTGGAGCAAATTGAAGTCTCTGTTCTCCTGCTGCCTCTATTGTTTCTAGTTACAGTAATCTAATAATCTCACTGATGTAACTTAGTGCAGACACATAAAGTCAAAAGGGAGACATAAAGGTTGACCAACACCATTATTGATGTGCTAAGCAGAGACACTGAGCCTGTTGCACCCACCAACAACCAGAAGCTGCATTGATTGGCTGCTACCTTGTTAGCATTTCTAGTTAGCATTAATTAGCATTCATGAGAATGCTAAGATATTCCCCATCTTTACCGACGTCTTATGTGTCAGTTGTTTGGTCAGTTATTTTGCGCCTTGCACGACAGGAGAGCTACAGAGCTTGCACGCTGACATGAAAGAGTCAAAATGAGTCTGCGTTATGCGAACGTGATACAGAATCAAGAGGCAGCTGGGAGCATAAGTGTGTCTCTTCACACAGGAAAAGACTGGGTGGAAACTGTCACTCCAGTCAAAGCAGCGGGCTCGACCTCTCATGCAGCATGGTCTGACAATCAGATCTGTCCTCTACATCGACGTCACTGTGTGATGGATGCTCTTTATTATTCTGCAATTACCATAACTGAGGATACTACTTTGCCCTTGAACACAAGGATGCATGTGCCACATCAGTTCGCCAATCTTAGGCACACAGACAAACTTGCAGAACAACAACCACCAACAGAAGTGCTCCCACCCATTCATTACACACCACCCAAACCACAGTCTCTGTTTTTCCACTTCCCTGTCTCTGAAGAACAGAAGAGTAAGAATAATTAATAGAATATGGTTAAAATGTGTCTGAGCTGATGGAAAATTGTCTTAATAGTGACACACTGCTATACACTGATCAAAATTTGATGCTTGTTTCATCTGAAATAAGGCAAACATTTTTTTCTAATTACATACTTTTTTTGTATGTGGTTACTCATTCATTCTTCACATACTTGCTTTTTCTCTCACACAGACCACAACCCATGCCAAGTGTACACACATACACACACACACACACATACTGCTGTCCTATCCTTTTTGAATTCACATAATACAAGACGAGGACGAGAGAATAATCTCCTGTGTCACATTGGAGAGATGTGAAGGTATCCAGAGAGATAAGACAAAAGAAGAAATGTAGAGAGACCAACAACAGGGTTTTCATCTATTATCCTTTCATTACACACGGCTCCTCATGCTCTCAGCTGAGTCGCACTCTCGTCTCTCTTCCCCTGTGTGTGTACAGTGCATGCAAGGATCCAATGAGTCATTGATTTATATTTCTTTCAAAATAAGAGAATAAGAGAATTTTTTTTTATCATAAACCTTCTGATTTAACATCATTTTGTAGCCTTTATAAAGTTGCGGTGATGTCAATTTTTCTATTTTAGTAACACTCCCAGAAACATGTGATGCGGAGGTGGTGAGCATCTGTTCTTTACACAATGACTAAAACATGGGTGGTATACTTCAATAATATAAATGCATCCAAGTAGCCTAATAACAATAAAACAATTTCAGTTATGTCCATACCATCTGGAATTTGCCTGCAAAGACGTCCAGTATGATTGTATTCACTAATGATTATTTCTTAAATTTGATAACACCCATGCATAGAGATTGGATTTTGTATTGACATTCATTGCCCCCAGAGGATGAATCCAAAGCCACATATGTGTCTTTGAGTAAAATATCTAAAGTTACTGGATGGACTGTTATGAAATTTGTTACACACATTCATGTTACCTTCAGAAGGAATTGTAATAACTTTGGTCATTTTTCACCTAGTTTCATCATCAGGTCATTACTTTAATTTGTCCAGTACTTCAGTGCATGAGTAAGTATTTGTTTAACTAACAACCTTCCTGTTAAATATCATCATGTTAGCATGATGACATTTGCATTTAGCTTAGAGCACCACTGTGCATGGGTTCAGTATCATAAAGAGTGGAAATGCAACATGCAACTTCCTCTACACTAAAATTATAATAAAAAATATTAAGCATTTTCCTATTCAAATTGGTGTGAAACAGTAAGAAATTAGAGAATTTAAGCTTTAGAAGGCGTACAGAGATTTTATAAACAGAAGATGCAGCTAGAGTCTAGTTAAATGTTTTAAGGAGGACAGCTCATCAAAATGAGTGACAAACACTAGCTGTACAACACTGGGTGGGTGGAACTAAGAGTGCACTTGACTGACTTAAACTGAAAAGTTGAAAAAGTCAACCTCACAAAACTTTGCAAATATTAACTGCAGCCTGAGAAGATCCCTGGGCTCAGGCAATAGTTCGGATGATATTTCCCCTGGGTGCCTTTTACCTCAAGCATGAGAGTTTTTACAAGAACAAAGCACCTTTTAGTCAAAAGAGAAACAAAACTCTGAGGTACAAGGTGTTCATGTCATGTGTAACTTTATCCACTCTCTCATCTTATGAACATTTTCAGATTAAGTTTTCAAAGTGTGTTAATGTAGCAATAAAAAGTCATTTTTCCTGCACCACTGACAACTAGATGAAAGGTTTGTTTGCAGAGTGAGGGACTGATATGTGACTACTCTCCATATTATTCTGCAGCTGAATCCACATCAAACATTCCCAGTGTCACATGAGAGGAATATGTGCACTCCTGGTAGTTGTACTGTTGAGTGAAATGGCTCTGAGAGTTGATTAGAGTAAACAGATTAAGCCTTCATGTTCTGCCTTTCAGGTTACATCTGCCTCCGCCAATTACAGCTTAATCTAACGAGGAAATCCCACATGGGGACATGCAAACAGGTGTGTTAGAGATGCGTTCAAGGCACGCACACAGGGAGAGAGAGAGAGGAGGAACTTAGGGGAAAAAGTTGACTGAAATGTGGATGAATAGGAGGTGATGGGGGTAAAGGAAGGGAATATTTAGAGTATTTATTTAGTGGGAAAGAGTATTGACAAAACCAGAAAAAACGTAAATAAGAGGATAGGACAAAAAGCAATAGGAGCAAGAAAGGGTCAGAGTGAGAATTCTTATAAATGAGACGGCAGACCTGTTAAATGATTCCTCAAGGTCGGGGACAGGTGGCAGTCAAAGAACAGTCATCCATTTGTATGAGCCTGATGGGCTGATGACACTGCGGGGCAGGCAAAACACAGCTGCAGTAAGAGCTCGGAGGCTCATCTATGCTTCGAGACAACAGCATGAGAACATTATGTGCTGATGTGGCGTTTGATGTGGTGATGGTGAATGAATGTGGCTTTGTGTGGCTGCTGCTTGGCAACATGACAAAGTTGCTTCGGTGATACAGTCCCCCCATCCTATAAAAAAACTGGACAAATTAAAAGACATAAATCAATCTTACTGAAATAGATAAATCAATTCTCCTTGGCTCGAGTGTGTGTCTGTGTTTATGACACGAAATGTATGTTTGTGTGTGTGTGTGTGTGTCCTTGCACACTTTCCTTTGTGACAAGTATGAGATTGAGTGCTGCAAATGCGACGTGATGCTTTCCCGCTATGTGTCCCTCCAGAGAGTGGTGCGCATGCTGCTTCAGCATCACTCCAATCAATTTGTCACTATACTCTGAATAATCTGATTCATCTCCATAAAGGAAGAATTCAATTACAAAAGTGTGACCGTAGGAGGTCATGTGCCTTTAAATCGCATTCTGTATTTATATTTATAGTTTTTACTTCAGTTTTCTCAAAATGAGACTCTAAGTCAGAAATGTCCACTTAAGTAGCACTTATATACACCAGACTTTTCAGTGTTATTCCTATCTATATTCTGAAGGGGGTTCTGTTCATATATCATTCATAGCCTGATTTATATATCATTTTAAAAGATTTTTTAAAAGTTTCATGCTGACATCTATTAGTTAAACCGTTTTACCTTATTCACCTGTAGTGTTGTTCTTTAAAACTGTCAAAAATGTATTTTTATTTGTTCATATGACATTTAAAACTGCAAAGGATACAAATATGAATGTATTGCAATTAATCAGTAACAAACGATGGCACATTTGAAAAGAGCGATAGTAGACTATGACAGTCACTAGTCACTAATTTAAGAGCCAACACTGGGTCAGCTCTTTGTCTTGGGTTCGATTGGAGGCCCAATGGTTTTCTACCGATGGTAAAATTATGTATTGCGTCTGTACTATTGACCCGGTGATTATGTCAGTGTGTTGTTTGTTTAAGGTGATGAGGTGTTTCCTCTGCTATTTGACAGGATATTAGAACAGAAATGAATAATCGCATTCGTGAATTGTTCACTGTGTTCATTGATACAGCTCTACAGTATTTCAGGTCACTGTGTGGCCAGGGGTTGCTGATTAAACAGACAATATACGCAAGGACAACACAATCAGAAGACATACAAGACTGAACAAAAGGTAAAAAGCTTCACTTGTGTAAGTGAATCACAGAGAAAGCAGGAGCTTTCTTTGTCTTCCAAAGATGCCCCTCTTGCTGCAGTCAAATCCGATCTCCCCTCAGGATGTGATGAAATAAATTGAGTGTGAAAACGCATCAGATTTGGAGAGAGCTGAAGCAGCACCGCTGAGTGAGCTTATACTGACTGACTCACCGCTCTGTGTCACTGATATTATTACTGGCAGGCAGGCACACACACATACACACACATATATATAAAGACCAGGCACATGGGGTCTGATAAGACGTGACAGGTATCTCATTTAATGAACAGGGAGGCGGAGGGGCAGGGGAGAGGGCTTAAAATGCTGACTCATGCTTTAGTATAATGAGGAGGGCATAAACCTGCAGACCTTAAACAGTCATTCAGTGAGCACAGCCTGGTCATACTGTTCAGTATTGGGCAGGTGTCTGCCTGGAAAGTGAAGATGTATGTGACTGATTCTGACCAGCATCGACTCATCTAAAGCTAATCTGTAACTGCCAATTAAAGCTTCACAGAGAGGGAAGAAGTTTCCACAGGTATTCTCTTCAAAATGTACTTTAACATGCCATACAGAAATAATGCCCCCTGTCATATATTACATTATAAGATTGATTGTTTTATTTGTTTGTCTTATCTTGTTAAATATATGTTAAATATTGGATGGTTTACGATTAGTTGTTAAAATTTATATTCAAATGTTTTTTATTTTTAGTTTTTTTTGTTATTTCTTTGTGATTTTAGACTCCAGGGGGACACGCAAATGCATTAGTGGGACCTCATGGGAATGCTGTGCATGTAGCACGCTTGGATGGATAAAATGGGCCTTTTCACTGCATGAACAAGCTTTTACCATCACCAGGTTCTTCAACACCAGCAACCACATCTCCCAACCACATCAACAGTTATGCTTCCTTAAAACCTCTCTAACTCCTGACCAACTAATGGAAATACGGTATTAATTTTCTACATAAACCTTTACCCTAAAAATCAGTGCAATTAAAGTAAGAATGAAAGAGATAAATGAAAGTTCCGTGCCTTTCACCATACTATACTATAAATACTAATTTACTTTAAAAGGAGAGCGTGGTGTAGAACTGTAGCTCAGCTGTTTAAGGAAAAGGAAGTTATGAACATTTATTTTTCTTCCATTGCAAAGAGCAGTCGCAGTTCTCACCCACCATCCATTTGTATGGAGGCTGATCCACCAGCATTTTGTCCAGATGGCAGATTAAAAGCAAGGTCACATACACAAAGATAAACACAGAAGATCTTGATGAAATTATTGTTCACTGCTGGAAAATCAATGAGGGGATGCTCCTTTAGTATTTATTTTAGAGTATTACTCTGCTGGTAACCATGAGAGTCTCTGAAACACATTAGCAACACCAAGGCAAACACAGAGTGGTTACACTTGTGCTGAGGCAGGGAGGCTGGAGAGGGGGCAACAAAAGGAAAGCTGATAGAAATGGAGCGTGGTTAGCTGAAATTGTATTGCTGGTCTCTGTGGGCTATAAAGGTCGTAATAGAAATGGGCGACTTGGATGAGGAAATGTCAACCCCCATTTAGAGTTTCAGACACAGTTTGATTTGTGAGTTTGAAGCCAAAACAAGAGACAATATCAAATTACTTAATGTCATTTTATTTATTTAGTGTAAACTGAAGTGACAGTGAGATACAACATAACTGTCTGATCTCTTGCGTACAGGACTTTGTTCCTTATACTAATAATGTAATAAGGTAATGGTTGGCACATGCTACAGATAGAATTGTGTTCCTCACCACCAAATGAATATAAGCCCAATATTAGCTGTTGTTTTAGCTCTGTTTTACTCTCCACCAACTTATATCAGTCTCTTTGGAAGCTTTCTGAAGCCCTAAACTATAAAGCTTAGTGGAGCTGAGGGTAAGTGCAGAGTTAGGTGATAATTCTCTGCAGATTCATCACTACAAGTGACCTTTGAGCAACCTGTAATGACTGAAATTCAGTGTATGGATGAAGTGGTCACACACAGATCACCTTCACAGTACTTTGCTGGTAGGTGTGATGTTTTCTGTCTCTACTTGTAAGACATGCATAAAATTTGAGCACAGAGAGGAAATGAAACTGTGCTGAAACTGTTCTCACCCAGGACAGAAATGGGGTGGAGACTCAGTTTGGAAGCATGGGTGTGACAAATGCAGTATATTTAGGAACACATTTTCAACTGTAAGTAAAAAGTTACACAATACACGATTGCCTTTACAATGTGTCAATGTAACACACTAAAAAGTTATCTCTGGTGACAAAACTCTGGGAGCTGATGGGTGAACATTAGGTTTAGTGTGGTGTTTAGTATGCACTGCTGGTTTCAAACTGTTCCAAGTTAAACAAGTCACATTTACACATGAAATAAGACTGAGGGAAATGTGTGAGGGGTGGAAAAATTTATATTTTAATCATTTAAAATTAAAACAAATCCATGGGTGAAAACAATCATTGGAGAATTTGCTAATAAAGGCTTTGTTCTGCTTGGATGGTCTGACTACAGCAGAGAAACCAAGGGAAACAGGTAAAATTGTTCTTACAAATTACACTCATTCTTCCTCACACTGAGAGGAACAATGGTAAGGAAGAAATGCTGAGATGAGATAGTTCCCCTAATAGGCTTTATGTAACAAAGATTTTTGAAATGGGCACAATGGTTATCTTTTTGGTTTTTGTGATTATTTGAATACTTGCATGATAATAAGGCCTGTGGGTAATTAGAAAAGAGCATCATTGTGATCATCATGGTTTTCAGGAACAGGTCAGTATACTGCTAACATGAAGACATTTTTGTGAAGTACATTAACGAGGAGCTAAAATGGTTATCATAAGGTTGTGATTTAGAGATTTGAAGATTCTAACAATATTAAAAATGCGAATCAAGGATGTAGGTTTAGTGACAATACAGAAAGCCGTAAGCTAGTGGAGTGATCAAATGAGGACTGTATAACAAGAGTTGTGAATATTTTGGTGGCTGTGGTGTGCAACGTTTATAGGCTGTTTTATAAATCATCCAGTGAGAGCAAGTTGCTGGGTGTGAGAATTTTTTTCCACTTATGTTTTGAAGTGAGAAGATTAATTAAAGTTTACATATCTCATATAGCCATTCCTGTATCCTGGTGAAGGTTAAAAGGTTGTGAAAACACAGACGAAAAAATAATCAGAGTCGAACAAACTCCCTTGGACCTACAGTACAGCAGTATGCACTTATTCTAATGACCCAGGCGTTAAACCGCTCCAGGCAGCTGACAGGCTTTCAAACACACACACACACACACACAAAACCCCAACACATTACTATTCTGCACCATACCACATCTGTGCTCACAAAGACCAAAGGGTGCCAAACCTCCGACCCCATGTTAACTCCTCCAGAACATGCAGTAATCTTCCGTGCTCCTCCCTCTGTCCTCTGATCGTCTGTGAGGAGATGTGAAGCTGCTGCCCGTTGCCTTCAGCAGTTGGGAGAAACCACAGCACCTTTCAGTCAGAGCTGCCAAAAATAATATTATGCTGTAATTCCATATTCCTTGCTTTCTGTGCAAAGCCATCAATTATCATATTCCTGGGACTGCCTCTGGATATTTTACTTTCAACAAAATTCTGTTTACTTTGTTATTTACACAACATAAGTTCAATCATTCTCTGCAGTTTTCATCTGCACATTTTATTTATCCTCCTATCCCATGACGACTTCATCCTCTTACTACACTTTGTTACTATTACTTCCACCATGCATTAACCTCTGCATTTTGTTGACAGTGAGAAACTGAGTGAGTATGTGTCTATCATTGGTTAAAGGAATAGTTTGAAGTTCTGGGAAAGACATATACAGTATTTAATAATGTGTTTGTTCAATTCCTTAAAAAAAACAAAGTTTCAAATTGGCACATTCTTGTTTAACTGAGGGTTATATGTCAGCTTATTCCCTGGCTGGGCACTCTAACTTCCTGAAGTCTTTCTGCTAAACAAAGCTAACCATCTCCTGGCTGTTGCCTCAAATTTGATCCGACTCTCAGCAAGACAGTATTTCCTAAAATGTCAAACTTAAGAAAAAAATTCAAAAGTTTGATTCATAAATACGTGCACGTTTATGTAACATGAACACTGGCAATGTAACACTGGCAATGTGAGTAAGTGCTCCATTGTGATAACATTCTGTAGGGAGCAGTGGGTGGCAAAAGATTAATACTGGTTCTGGATCTGCACACAACTCTTACAAAACTGTTGTTTCAAGTTGTGAGCTTTAGAAGTGCTGGCAGACTATTTCCTCTATTTCTGGTCTTTGTGCTGAGCTAAACTGTCTGGCTGGCTGCCTGTAGCTTCTATTTAGCTGACAGATGAGAGCTGTATCCATCTTCTCATCTTTCTCTGCAAGAGAGCAAATATTTCCAAAAACATCCCTCTCCTCAAGACTGATTAAGCAGGCTGGATTGCCGCTTTGCTACAGATGTGATTTACATCAGCATACTGCAGCTGGATGCTTTAGGAGCCAATGGGAACATCACACACTTCAACCCACCTGCTCATCTTTCTCTCTCAGGACCTTGGCTTCGACCCCTTAAAAGCCACACATTGGACGGGCCAGGCAGTAGCTCTTAAGCAATATCTCCTGCAGAGGTCTTGTCAACTATCTGAACATATTGAGATAGTGTTTCTTTCGTTGGACAACCTCCATTATCATAAAAAAAAAAAAAAGAAAAGCAAAAATCACTTTTCCAGCCACATGGCCACTTGTATTAGATCTGTGTAAACAAAAGCTTCATGGCTTTTCGATTGTAGCTGACCTTTTTAAGCAGGTTGCAAAGTACAGAGTGGGTACCCTGAGTAGTGCTTCTCCTCCACTCGACTGCAGAGGAAAACATTTCTGTGGAAAAGAAATGGTTTGAACCCAGGGGTTATTGTATCTTCTTCAGGGCCTAACTCCAGACACCTCTAACTTAAAGCCCTCACTCAGAGGTGCCTTATAGGCTCCCCAAGCAACACACTGACCCTAAACATCACTTTATACCAGCGTGTCCGACACTGAGCTTGATACGAGCTAATAAAAAGGAATGACAAACAGAGAAGACATAAACTGTGTGTTTGTGTACTCACTTCAGTGACAATGTCACATGCAGAAGAGGATAGAGAGAATAAATGCAGCATTAACCACTCCTGTCATAAAATGAAACAGGATAAATGTCAGAAAAATCTAAATGTCACATTGAAGATTTAAGAGCTCGCCCATTGTCTCAGACTTTAAAAAGGCAAATGGAAATGCCTATCAGCTCCATGACAGCCATGCTCTTTCTGGCTGCTGCATGTCTCCACGGATGAACCTCTGTTTCCTCTTATTCCCAGCTCCATCTGTCTGCCTGACACTAGTGTTTACATATCTGAGATGACTGTCTTCCTAATAAAGCCATGACACAGTGAGACAAGCCTTTAGCTGGGCAGGGCCAGAGAGGGACGCTCCACTGTGTCTGAAGCCTTTGTGCTGGGTTTCACATACCAGTACACCAAATGCAAGAAACAAAGTGGAGAGTGCATTGTGCGTAGTGGGAAAGGATAAGGAGGGACTCCAGACTTATATGACCTCTGATCTCTGCTGGCTTAGGTGTTGGTTTCCTATGTAGATGTAAAAATTTAGACAGGAGTTATTGCAATAGAAGTGCTCTCTTACTTTATCCTGCAGTTTGCTTGCTGGGGTCTAAGGGTGCACAGCTCGGTCTGAAAAATAAAAATAGGCCAAGCCTTTTTGACGAGAGAAGGATTTTGTTGAATTGGAAGATGCATGAACCAAAACCTGCCCTACAACGGCAAAACACACAGCAACTTTTGAAAGTACATTTTGTAATAGAAAACTTTCAATCTTGTTGAACCAACATCTTGGTAGTTCTGTTTATCATTTTACGTAATTAAATGAGGCAGCTAATGAAGAAAAACAAACAAAACCAGTTAAAAGGCTGCCAACTCAGCTTTTAACTAGTAGAATTCACATGAACTAATGCGGTTAAGCTTCCTTAAAATCAGACATTCAAATGTATTATGTTGTAGATGAATGTATTATGTTTATACCAATAAAAATATGAATATGGTAATATATTAATGTGTAATAATGCATTATTCCCTCAGATTTGCTGAGGACTATCCAAAGGCAGAGTGCAGTATTATCATGTTTGTGAAAATGCTCTGTTTAGATTTGGCTCCCCTTAGGATGGGGCTCTGTTGATCATGTGACCTCCTCCAGCCCTTCAGCAGGCCATCTGTCCCTCCTCCTGAATCCACCTCGCTGTCCACCATTGTTTTTCCTCGCTCACTCCAGCTTCTGGTGATACAAAGACATTGGAAGCAAGAGTGAAGCAGCAGATTGTTTCTGTTTTTGTCAAACGGAGCGTTCAGCCAGAGGCTGGAAACAGCTGCAGCAGCCTTGTCTGTTATGATAAGAAAAAAATGTTTTTTGAACATTAAACCATGTAAACCTATTCTAGACTGACCTCAAAATACAATACAGCTTCAAAAAGAAATATGACAAACACAGTGATGCCCTCAGCCCAGGTGTATCTTTTACTTCACCTACACCTGAGAAGATTTTGGTGCTTGGTAATAATTGATAACCAGACAACCAATTAAACCTAAATGTTTATTCATGTGGTACCGTGATGTACAGTACCATAAATGCAGATTGTAAATAAGGTGAAAGAACCTGAAACCTGATAAATCATGGTATGTTGATCTTTCACAGCACATTTCTACTATTATGTCAATAGAACAAAATTAGACTGTTGAGGCATTTTTTTAATGATTTGGGAAATTTCTTAAAGCTCTAAAAGTAACAAGAAAGCCTAATCTGCCGTCCTTTCTTCATTTTAACTGGCAGCTGTTAACATAAGTGGGCATATGATGCGAGTTCATCCCATCTGTGATCATCAGCCTCACACACAAAGCTTTGATCACTGGCAGGCTCACTCCTGTCTATAAAGGACTAATGACTTTTCAACAGTGTGAATGTGCACATAAAGGACGACGTCCGTCCAAAGCCACAGAGCCAAGGTTAATAGTCTGCATCAAGCTGTGATCTGGCTCTTTGCAGGTATGTCGGATTGATCGTAGATCAGACAGTCTGGTATTGAACAGCCTCATGGAGGCCCCCTCTCTGGAGAGAAAGAACAAGATAGCAGGGAGCAGCTCCTGGCTGCTATCCTGAGCTACACAGACATACTGCATTATTGATTACACAGTAGGGGAATTCCAAGTTGAAGGAGGACGTGAAGGCACACAGGAAGAAATGGGCTCCAGTGCCACTAATAAAAGCCACTACACATCAATTCTCTTGTTTAGCCTGGACCAGAGGTGGTGTTTGTACTCCTGGCATCAGAGCGGCGCTGGGGAAATAAAAGCTCTAACATCTTACAGCTGAAGGATTTCCTATTCGCCTCCATTCTCATTACTGCATCCAACCGATGCCCTGAACACATTAAGCCTGTCAGTCACCTATTCCTGCCTCACACTGACAGTGTACACTGCAGAGGCGAGCTTCGCAGGCTTGGGGACAACAGAGAAGAAACAGCTCGCTTTCCAAATGTACCCCTGGAGCAGAACAACTCAAGAGAAGATGACAGAAAGTCTTAGCAAGCCTCGAAAATGTTGCACATGTGTGAAAGAGTTTGAGAGATGCAAACCTTCGATGTCAAATGTGAATGTAAGAATCATAATGAGTGCAGCGTAAAAGAGCGGAGAAGAGCAGACTATGCTCGTTCCCATTCGAACCAGAGAGATGAAGCATTTCTTCTTTTAATGGGCCTGTGGTTGCATTGTTAGTCAGTGGTTTAAATCCAGCTGTGACCTGCTTGTTATGATTTCCTCAGCTGCACCTGTTTAAATACTACATGTTAATACCTTACAGTTGAGAGCCAGATTTTCCCACAGTGTATTCACCACAGTCAGTGGGTAAAATTATGTTACAAGAATTAACAAAGAAAATGT
The DNA here is from genome assembly GCF_042242105.1 of Pempheris klunzingeri. Lineage (NCBI taxonomy): Eukaryota > Metazoa > Chordata > Actinopteri > Acropomatiformes > Pempheridae > Pempheris > Pempheris klunzingeri. The sequence goes on from NC_092030.1 coordinate 17,004,014, forward strand.
GTGTCGTAACAGAATAATGCAGTGACTGGTAATTTAAACAGTAAAGTGAGTAGAGTCTCTACATATGCAATCATTTTCTTTAAGAGCTGGTTTTCTGCTTATAATACAAATGTACTGTGGATAACAATATGTGGGGAAAAAACACAGGTAAATGCTCAAGTTCTTCATCTATTCCTCTTTATTATTTTTTTCCTTCCAGTTATTATTGCTGTTATAACTCCCTGCCACATGTGATGTTGAGAAAAGCCTTGTTTCTGGGTGCTAAAAGCTTTGCCTATAGGCATTTTGCATTTGCACCTGCACCTTTGCACCACCTCTCTCCTCACACCACAGCTGCTTTTCCTCTCACGTCCATTTATTGTCACTTCTACCTGTTACATGAGTGTTAGTAAAACACTTTACTAGGTACTTTAGTCTTCCCACATGCATGTAGGGAAAATAGGGAATTTGAACAGTAACAAATGATCATTTTTATTACCAATCAATTTGATATGTTTTTCCATTCTTTTATTGTTTAATCTAAAAAGTGTGTCCAAAATCCAAAGATATTCAGTTTACTGAATATCTGGAAAAACATCTGATGTTCGGGAAATATTCACATTTCAAGGAACCAGTAAATATTTCCCCTAAAATGCCTAAAAACTAACGTAAACTAATATTCAGATGATTTTTCTGTTGATCTACTGATTGATTAATCCACTAATCATTGTAAGTCTCTATTGGTGGAGACTGGACAATGATAATCCAAGCTGTCATTCTCTAATGCCCTCTCTGATTCCATACTTATTTTTCCATTGACTCAATTTATGAGACCCCCTCACTCAGAGCTCAAAGCTTTCACGTCTGTTAGCTCATTGTGTCGACTTTTTGTGTCTCCTCTCTTCCTGTGCCGTTTCTCAAAACTAAAATCCTTTGTATTACAACCACGCTACCTACCCAATCAATCGCGTACAGAAAACCTAATCCTTTCGGCTCTTCCACTTAATTTTCTAGCACTGCAAGGCCTATTTGTCTGAGAACCTTGAAATACAAGTAGCACATAACATCCTGAAATCCACTCAACCCTGAAAATAAAAGAACATTCTACACAGCCACAAATGGATGTGTATATACCAAAAAACAACTAGATCTGCTCACTTCTATCCTCCACTTTTCCTTTATCTGACTTTCCTGTTCTTTTCTTTGCACCCATCATCCCATCAGGTGCTTTACAGAAGGTAAGGCTCTTCCCAACATCATCAACATTTGCGTAATCACTGCATATCGCTCTGTGACATTTGCAGAAAATGCCATTTCCCGCAACAGTTTGCACCACAGCGAAGCATCATACAAAATAACGTTTTAATGTTGACCACTAGCAAAAATAATGTGTTCCCTCATCGGCTTTGAGTTCTACGGTAAATTAAGTGTGACCATAACAGTGCAAGAATTGCTACATGTATTCTGCTTAACATTCTAGTCACTAAAAAGTAAATTAGATCATTAATTTCATTACAAAAATACTAAATCTGTCCATTGGCTAATAATTTATACGATAGATTATCTTTCAGTAACTGGTATTTGCTACGTCTGTACTGTGTCACAAGTGGTCGGAATAATTAAAGGTCCTGAAATGGAGCCCAGTGCAAACATAGGAGGGTCTGACAGTAAGTATTGCATTAAAAGCTGATTGAAGGACATAGTGAAATGTCTCCATGGGCCCATCAGCTCATCCTCCTAACTCCGCTGTGGGACGTTAGGGTCTTCCTGGTTGCTCTCCAGCAGCTCATCCTCCGAGAAACTGATGTGAAGGCAAGTATCATTCAGAGGGGAGGAGAAGGGCAGTGGGTGCTCAAAGGTGTCCGACTGCGAGACGAGGGTGGAGGGCTCAGCAGGGTACGGCTCAGAGGGCGAGAGAGCCGCATCACATCGCTCCTCCAGGGGACTGTCACAGCCACTGGAGGCCGTTAAAAACGTCCCACGGTCCCCGAATGGGTCATCGTCATCGTCGCGCAGCGGCGACAGCAGGGACTTGGTCTCGGAGCGCACGCCCGAGTCCTCACTGGCCGAGCAGGAGCTGCTCTCGCCGTTGCTGAGCGAGTGGAAATCAGCTGATGACAATGAGCTGGGGGTGATGTCTGGGAATGACAGGCTGCTGCTGCGGCTGGGGGCTGCATCGTTAGCAGTGACCTCTCCTGGCGTGGACACAGCTGTGACTTCTGATGCCGGAGACAAGGTCCTGCTGGCCCGCTTCCGGTTCATGGAGGGCGGAGGGGGATCAAGTTTAGGGATCATCTGTTTACTCCTGCCGGGGAGAGAGGAGAGGCACTGGTTAATGAAGTCTGACAAAATGCCTTTATTGGTTAACATGTTGAGAGATGTACAGCACATCCACGAGCACTCTGTCATTGTTCTCATTTGGCTCATTCAGATTCAGCATAATCATTTCTTTCTACCAAGCAGGTGTGCGAGAATAAGCCTCAAACCACTTTTCCTCTCCATCAGTCACATTATACCCCATTAACCCGAGTGTACTCTGACGCAAGCTGTTACTACACAAGACTGTAACTCTCTCTCTTTTTTGCAAGCTCTCTGTTGTGTTGGCTGTCTAGGGACTTATCTCCATCCCACAGCTCCCCTGTTGAGAAAATAAAGAGACAGGGAAAAAAAGAGAGCCAAAGATAAAAAAAGAATGCTAGGAGAGAGGGGGGGGGGGGCAAAGAAGCAAGAGAAAGGAGCTGCAGGCTTCCCCCCCCTCCTCATACGCACACCAGAAATAGCTACACTGCAGTCTCCCTGATTGTGCACCAGAAATGCCGTGACAAGCACCAGTGCGCAAAAACCACACACAATCACTCATTCTCTTGGAAAATGAGTCCTGACACACACCAGCTAACAAGCCTCGCTTCCTGCCCGACTCCGCCCATCTACATTACACTGGTGCCTGTTAACTTCGTTCTCCTGTGAAATCAGGTCTATGGTTGAATCCTGGTCTCAGTAATGAACTTATGTGACTTGCTGATGTATTTACTGTCTCTGCTTCTATACAAGGTTGGTGTTGACAACTACAGAGTCTGACAGACTGGGTGTAATGGTGCAGGGAAACCAACCCCAGAGATAATTATCCACCGTTTCCCGTGCTAACAGGGAAGAACCCAAAGCACCAAAGCGTAAAGTCAAGACTCCGAGCTTTTATTAGTGATTGTGGTAGGGATGGTCGGTCAGAGGGATCACCTCTTTCATCCAGACAAAAATATCTTAGCTATTGAATGTACTGCCATGACATTTTGTACAGACGTTCACGATCCACACTGGATGAAGTTTACCAACTTTGGTGATCTCTTACCCTGTGAAACATCTCAGCATCTACTAGATGGATTGGTCCAGACATTCATGGTTGCAGGGGGATGAATCCTAATGATTTGATGATCCCCTGACTTTTTCTCTAACGTCACCATGATGCTGACATTTGTAGTTTTCATTCACGTTCCCCTCGGGATAAATCGTGATAACACTTGTGATCCTTTGAGTTTTTATCTTGCACCATCAAGTCAAATTTTAATTTGTTCAATTCTAATTTTATGATTAAAGAAATTTCCATCAGGCTCTGCTGTACCGTTTGTTTACTGCTAATTAGCAAATGCTAACGTAGTAAATTAAGATGGTATATAAGGCTAATAATATACTTGCTAAACACCATCATTGTGAGCTGTTGTTAGCATTTAGCTTTAAGAACTGCTGTTCCTATAAGAAGCCTCCCCTCTCCCTCCTTCTAAATAACAAATTAAAATTTTTGCAAACACACAAAAAACCACAGCAAAGCTACAATAATAGCATTGTTGCTTGTATCAACAATTTATACAATGAAAAGAAAATTAAATCAAGTAAAATGTTGGCTAACTATGCACAATATTACGGGACAGACAATAGTTATTCTAAGCCTGCATGGAGACTTTAAATGTTGCTGCTGGGATTTACCCCACAGGTGAGTAACAAATGTTTTTAATTGCACACCTTACTTTCATTGACTATGCTGTAAATCTGTATGTATTGATACTTTTGGTGATGAACTTTTTTTTTTTTTTTCCTAGAAGTTTTTGTTTGAGGAAATTACATTAGGGATGTAACAATGAATGATTAAGTGGCTCACATTGTTCCCTCTAAAGCAAAATCAAACCCTTAAATACTTTCTGTATTGTTTTCTTTCCTGGGGTAATAGTTTCTTTGTGGCTTGTAAAGATTAACAGTCCAATTTAAAAGTTTGATTCAGCTGTGTTTCTCGTGCAGTTATTTTTGAACGTGTGCGCTGCCAATTGTGGAGATGAATTTGCAGCTGGATGAAGCGGCAGGCCGCCTCTTTCCCTCACCAGTCTCATTATCATAACTTTGACTCAGCACTCCTCTTTTCTGTCACCCCTTCTCCACTCCACTGCCCCACCTCCCTCTACTCGCTGTGTCTGTTCTTTGCATTTTCTATCCCTCTCTTTTATTACTCTTTCTATGTCTCTCCATTCATCTTGCTCCGGTCTCACTCAACCCATCTGCCATCTCAGCTGCTGGTGTCTCTCTCCTTTAGACTCTCTTTTCTAGTCTATTTTATTTGGAAATTCTGTTTCATCGTAGGTACCAAGGATGTACTTACTGGGCTCCTATAGATACATATGAAGAAATAAAAGAAACAGGGGGGTCACAGTAGGGACTTTTTGAAATACCCACTACATAGTGAATAATTACAAGGTACAAATAGTGTAGCATCAGACTTAAACTTTATGTCCTTTCACAACAGCTATGGCATGAAATGGAATCAAACCATCTCCCCTCCACAAAAAAACAACCTCTAATGAACTTTAATATACCCTGTAACTACACTGTCAGGACAGTGACAAGGTGGTGAACATTATTTAACAACCCACAGTTTAAAACCATAACCTATTCAACTACAAACTTTATTATGGTTTATGTAGAAGCTATATACACACTTCTTCCCAGACTGAGCCCAGTGTTCTGTTCCCTTTTCCCCAGACTATGATGCAAAAAAAATTAATACTACTGCTTCTACTAATAATAAAAATATGATATATAATATTAATACTAATAAGTACTCAGTTTCAAGTATCAAGACTGCTATCCTATAGCCTTTACCTTGTTACCAAGCAATATTACTAATGTACCCTTAAATTTGATATATCACATTATTATATTATCATTCTAAACAGGTACTTTAGTTTAATATAATCTAGAGAAATACTTGCTGTGTAATTCATTTCATTTCATTAAGTCCCTCTTGAGCACAAAATTGTTAACTCCTTATTTTTTCCACCCCAAGTCTTCCTTCCTTGTACTTGAATACAGGCACCCAATATTTATTTTATTGACACCCTGTACGCACTAGATAATTACTCTGTAATCTAAAATTTTCTTTGCTAATGCTCTTGAGAGCTGTAAAATATTAGACAGATTACTTGGTCTGACTAGAAAACAGTGATTGAACGATACTTCCAGGACATGGAACTTAAAAATATTCCACACTAAACCTTTTGGTGCAGTAGTTCTAGTCCTAGTAGGTGCTGGTGCACAGACAGAAATCATACCTTTGATAATGAAATGGCCCTCAATGCGCAAACCTTCCTGCGCTCATTATACCATGATTTTGCACAACAGTTGTCACACTAAATGAGATTATTAGGAGCTTGTCCAAATCAGACCATTTACGTCAGCTCATGTGTCCTTCATATTACCGCTGAAGGAGAACATCTGAGGCAGTCACTGGTTTCAGTTAATTTCAGAGTGGAATGAAAATTAACTCACAGACACTTGAAAATGTGCTTGTGTGATACATATATAAGTATAGATATAAGTAATGCATCACACTGAGTCACATTCTCTTTTTGGGTTCATGCAGTTGAAACCACATTATTTCACATCTTCTAAATTGGTGCATTTAATTGTGGTTGTAAAGCAACATTTGCCAGGACAAAATTCACATTATCCTTTTCACGTGATTCTCAATTCTGTTGTGATTAGTTGAAGGATTTCTAGAACAGTTTATTTATTCAACGACTATCAAATGATTTCCCTTATGCTTTTCCTTATGCTTTTCTACAGGCTGCTGATAAAACATCAAACAGTCCAGTATGTGAGACCTCTGATTCCCTTTGCCTGAGGCTGTTCTTATCACATTCTCAACCTGGAAGAAGGTGATCTGGTAAGGCTCACTAAAGCAAAACATGCACATGACAAAGACACACACTCACACACACATAAATATACACACAAACTCCGGTGTAACACAGTCAGTGTAAGACAGGTACATCAAGAGGTACGTCTCTTCTGCCTCTGCTCTGACAGCTTTACTGTTCGGCTGAAACCTCCACCGACAATAAAAAATCAAATCTTGACAGGAACATTTCTTCTAGTTTTGGCAAAAGTATGAGAGACAAAAGAAGTGCTCACAGTCCAGCAAAGTGTGGAGAAAACAGTGCTACCATGCATGAGACACGTGTGGCTCGCTGATTACCTCAATCATAACCGCTAATGTGGTTATGAATTTGCAGAAGCACATCCGCATGTAAATGGAGGTTTTTATGCAGTCATTAGCACAAAAATCCCTGGTGAGACCCACATACGAGCCAGCGAACACCCACACTCTTCATTCAGCACATGCCCAGTCCCATGCTTGTGCCACAGACACCGGTTCCACATGCTGGTAGTCATGAGTAATACTCACATAGAGGGAGGAGAAGGGAGCACAGAGGAGATGAGGAGGAGGAAGAGGAGGAGAGGAAGGGGGCTTAGGCAGTGGCAGAGAACCCCCCCAGGCTCCTAGGGAGCGGCAGGCTGGTGCAGCGAACGATGAGGGGGACAGGGATGGGGACGGGACGATGGAACGCATGAGCTGTGGGTTTAAGGCAGCGCCTGCTCGTTGGGTGTTTGTTTGAGCAGACTGACGGGAAAATGAGGGGATGGTTAGATGAGGAAGAGAAAGAGCAGGAGAGGGTCCTCGCACCTGTACCAAAGAGAGGCAACAGTTAGACTACAGAGGATCAGGGAGCTATGTGAGGGATTTATAAAGCCTTTAAAAGCACACACCAGTGATTTTGCATGTTTTAGCCTATTAAAGCCACTCCGGTGTGCCTAGTGGTAGCATCCAAACAGACACTGAGGCAAACAGCAATGTTGTTGTGGAGCGAGAGGAGCTGTTTGCTGGTTTCAGCCCCCCCCCCTCCATTCTGAATTCCCATTGAAAGCATTTTCTTTTAACGATATCCTCACTGTTGAGATATGATAGAAACACACAAGTCTCCCTGACAGAGCAACAATTCTAGGTTCATGTTATGGTCACCAGTTCAAAGTATTTCAACTTCTAAGACCTCTGGGTATTTTTTTCATCAGTTTGGCATGGCAGAAGGCTCTGAATATTAAAATGTAATATCCATGAGCCTTGGCCACAGCTGCAGAGGAGAAAAAAAAAAAAATCAGAGCGCTTGTGGACACAAAATGCTTAGACTTTTAAAGTTGTGAGTGAAACACCATGCCATAATTTAATTTTGAATTTTGACTTGAGTTAAGCTGAAAATTTGCTGTTTTATTGTTTATTCAACAGCAAAATCTTTGTCTATCGCTGCTGATAGCATGAAATTTAATTATCATTTGGATGATTTTTTTAATTGGGCATAACAGTAAACTTTGCAACGCACATTTTTTGTACACAGGCATGTATAACTTTTTTTTGTTTTGTCTTTTTTAAATCAAAGAAGCAGTTGTATTTGCACAGCTGTAAATGTTTTGCACTGATGATTCAACCTGGAGAGATTCATACCCAACCAAGGCGTGGAAGTGCATCTATTGAGAAAATATATGGGACTTCTGGAAACGGAGGTGCCCAAAATAGTTCCTCTCATCTATCCACCTCGGGAACACGGGGGTGTCCTGAGAAGAACTTTCTACTGCATTATCACTACAGGATGGTAATAAAAGTCACTGCCACAAAATTCACTGGAATGGGTTATCTAGCCTGGTGAGTTACTGTGCTTTTCACTAAAATAAATGCAAACCAATGGCTGCATGGAAAGTAAGAGATAAATCTCAAGAAGTCTACAAGTCTAGTTAGTGGATGAAAACATGGATGGTCCTTAAAGGTTTCACTTTTTAGTGTCAGTGATGTGTGTTCACTGCTGGGTCTTTATTCTTGGGCTAATTAAATCGAAAATCAATATGGAGACCGAAGCAGCAAAGGTGTTTGGAATTCAAAACGAACACCCCCACGGTGTCTGCAACACATATGACTCATAAGCACAGCATGCTTATTTACTTCAACATCATCAAAACAGGCAATCAGGAGAGTAGCATGAAAAAAATAGCAAATAGCAGCACGTTATCATTTCAAAAACTACCCGTAGGAGCGCTGAAGATCAACATGTGAGTCAGCAAAACATCTCTATCTTCCTATTTAGTCGTGTCTTTGAATGGAAGGTTACCAGTAATATCCTTCACACTTCAGGCTTTGAGACAGACAGACATACACAAAGCAACCAAGAAAACAAGTAGGAGATTTAAACTCCCGAGAGAATTTGCACAAGAAGCTTGCTTTTGTTAAGAAATTAACACACAACAGCCACTTGAGTGTGTGTGTGTGTATGTGTGTGTGTGAGATGTCTGTGTGGGATGTTTAAGCATGTAGGTGGAGGAACGTGGGAGTCTGCAAGAGTATGATTGGAACCGCTAAGTGTCTGCAAAACTTAAAAATTCAAGCAATTGTATTCTAAAAAGCAACTCTATCTGACAGAGTCCCTGTGAATTATTATTCAGTGACTGACAGGTCGAGCAGCTCGACAGACACATTCAGCCTGACACTGAGAACACACATAAAACCACATAACCTCTAAACAGCAGCGCATAGTAGTGTGTAAAACCAGCTCCACCTAAACGCCTACAAACATCGTCCATTACACTCTGAACACATCACTGCAATGAAATTACAGGCCGACGAGGCTGCCGGTGCGGCTCTGACACGCATATGAGGATGTTAATGATGAAGAGGGAAAACAAAATAGGACAGAGGGGAAGGAAAGATCACCAGATAGGTCAGGAAACTTGATTATACAACATATAATCCTTTCAGACAGAAAGAGTATGAGAGTAAGCAGTCTATACCATGCCAGAGGAAAACATGACTCACTGGTGAATAATATATAGTTGGCTGTTCATATAAGCTGGTCGCCATATGTGTCTCTGTTTGCTCTGTGTGGGCATTGCTGCAGTTTTCGCGGCGTGGCTCTAGGGACAGTAGTGTTAGTCTGCTGGTCAGTCCGGACTGAAATATCTCATCTACTGGATAGACAGCTATGAAATTTTCGAAAAAGGCATTCATGTTCCCCAGACGATGCACCCTACTGAATTGAATTGAATTGAATACTGACTGTGGTGATCCTCTGACTTTCTTTCTAGTACCAACATGTGGTTACCATTTGTGGGTTTGAATGAAATCTCTTAAAAGAAAACTTTTGGGCAGAACTGGCCATGAAATTTGATGCAATCATTCATCATCCCCTCAGGATGAGTTGTAATCTCTTTGGCTCAGCTCAACTTTTCAAACTGTCCAATACTTTTATTTATAACCAAACCCCCCCGAAGTCATATACCCACAAAACTAATGGACTCCCCATCAGCCTCAGCTGTACTTTGCATTTGGTGCTAATTAGCAAAATATTATTATTAATATCTGATTATCATATCTGATATTCTGTATTGTAAATATTTCTTATTTTACATTTCTTTCTTGACTTACAATTACAACTGTTTTATGTTTTTCATTTCGACTTTCTTAATCTCCTCTATCTTTAATATCATGCACCACTATACCAAGGCAAATTCCTTGTAACATGAAAACTTGCTTGGCAAAAAGCCTGTTAATAGCGCTTAATGTGTGCCAGATAAAGAGGTTGATGACTCAAAAGCTGCAAATAACACAGTTCAATGTTATGCCCACAAAGTGTATTTTAAGTCTACTATCACATCCTGTTTTCATCCTACTTCAATGTCTCTGTTGTGTAAAGCTTGACTCACTCCGTGGTTAGATCTAATGTTGGTATGGTATGCCAGCAGTGGTCATATAGGACTCGAGTCACCCGGAAGGAGCGCACACATGGATATGGTCCGTATTGGGAGATAACGCCTGTGTGATTTAAAGTAAAACTGCACTAATAATGTGAAGTTAACAAATTCCATTGCCCTGCAAGACCAGTACTTGAAACGAGGGGAGGTCACTGCTGGCAGCACGAAGAATGAAAGGACGAGGGGGAGAGAGATGGTGAGAGAGGAGGCAGAGGAATATCTGTCTGCTTGTTCGCAGAACATAACATAAGGCCACTGAGGCTGTAAACATTGATTCGCTGGGGAAATCCAGAAAACAAAAGCAAATGGAAGCAATAAAATTTGCCGTGCGGTGGGGGAGGGCGGGTACACGAGTCTGGCTGTGCCAAAGGTAATGCAAAGGAGTTTGGCGGGGGAAACACAGTGGAGCTGCAGTTTCCATTTCTCCAACCCTCATTTTTTCTTATTTTTCCTATGCTTTAGTGAGATTAAAAGATATAGAGGAGTTGAGCTGCATAAGCTGCATGATACTGCCGATTCTAAACGCTGAAAGGTCATAGCTCTTCTTTGCAGAGTTGCTGTCCGTATTTTTTGTCCAAAAAATTAATCAACATTTCATTGTTTCACACGCCATCTGTGGATAAACCCAGCATGACTTTCTGGTTAGTATTTACATTGATGATGATGAGAGGAGGCAAAGCCAATAAGACAGAAAGAGAGAGGGGAGAGTCACTTTAGAAAAAAACAAAACAGAAAAAGCCCTGCTTGGTATATTTCTAAGCTACTGTGTCTTTGAGAGAAGCCTTTGAGACAGAAAATAGAAAATGTGGTGGGACAGAGAAGCTCAGGAGGATGACAGGCAGACAGAAAAGAGATGCTGGTTGTTATATAATGACAAAAATAAAGGGAAGGAGGGGGGTATCAGTCTGGCGCACAACACACTCCCCAAATGAAACTATATGCAGATGGATATGTACAGTAACATGATGCCTCTCTTCGGAAGGGATTTCAAGTTCCCTTTTGTCTTTTCTTCAAATTCTTTTCCGATGCTCAAGCAAAAGAAAAAAAAAAAAAAACATCGTGTAGTGTTTCAGGTTGTGAAGGGGTGGGAGCTGGGAGCGTGCTATAGGAAACCACAGGAAGTGAGCCTGGCTGTAGGGAGCTAAGCAGCATGCACAAAACAAAGCACACACACAGTTACAACATGCGTACGCACGCCAAATACACACTACGCTGCCGAGTCAACTCCAGCTCTTTCTCTTCTTGTCTGTTTTGAAATCAACTTTAACACGCCGTCCTTGGGGATTTCGCTGTGGATCGCTTTCAGAGAGAGAAAACAGCAAGAGATGAGACAAATGAAGTGAGAGAGGATGAGCGAGAGAAGGAGGGGGATAAAAGGAAGTGAGTTTCTCCTGCTTGAGAGCTCTGCTTGATCTTATGTAGTAAATGTTTTCTATTTTTTTACTATAGCTGGTCTTTGTGATGGCTTAAAGGAGATTAAAAGCTCATTAAAAAGCTCATTAAAAAGTAATTACATGCTGTGACTTCATATATGCATTCAAGGTAAGGGCTGCATGTGTATAAGCTGCATGCCAGAGCATTTTGACTTAAGTCAAAAGTACAGCAGGGAAAGCACTTCATGAGATAAAAATGTGCCAGTCTGTGACAACGAGACACTCAAACATCTTGGAAAATACTCAGCATACAGTATATTATTCCAAAGAAAATAATTCCATATGCTGTCTTTACTCTTGAAATGTATCTTAATGGCTTCTCAAAATGAGTTATTTCATGCAATAGAAACACTGGCTTAAGACTTTAGAGCAGATGGAGTTTTACATGCTTCTCTGGGATGTTTCTCTCATTCCCTCTTTCAACCTCAAACCTGATCCCCTGTTTGTTTGTCTGTCTGACCCCAACCCTTTTCTCCCCGTGTGCTGTAATCCCCTGATTACAGTCACACTTTCATTAGCTGGAGGCTGTTTCTGCTGAGTTGAGCCGTTCTCCACTAATAACACTAAAAGCTACGGGCTGTGTGTCACTGTGCGGCCTGGTTAGCTCAAACATAGAGTGACCGGAGCCACGATGAGGAATGTGTATGCACGTTAATGCAATTGTTCGACATTTTGGGGAAGAATTTGCTTTCTGGCATAGTTAGATGAGAGGATCGATATCACTCGCATGTGTTTCCATTAAATGTGATGCTGCAGCCAGCAGGCACTTAGCTTAGCTTAGCAGACTGGAAGACTGGAATCAGCTGGCCTGGCTCTGTACGAGGTAACAGAATCTGCAAATCCAGCACCTCTAAAGCTCATTATTTGACACGTTATATCTTGTTTGTTTTCTCCATACAGAGACAAAAATAACAGTTCTAAATTTATGCAAGGACAACAGGAAGTTTTGGCTGATTAATCCTGTTTACCAACACGGTCAACTTTTGGAGTTATGGCAGAGGGTGTTACACACAGCTCATGGAGGCAATTAAGGTGCTTTAAAACTCTTGAAGCTCCTGACTGTCAAAATCTGTACTCCTTCTGTGAGTCATAACTCTGTCAGATCTGAACACACAGATGATACCCATATTTTTAGATTCAGTGTGACTTACACTTTCTGAGGACATCATTAAATCTGTGTCCATGGCCAATAAATGTCCATAAATCTGCTTAAAAACCACAGAAAAAGACACTCCTTTCAACTCCAGAACTTGCCTGACAATCGTCATGTTTTTAAGTTTTCCTCAGTATCAAAGTAATCCCATGACGCGGCAAACACAAACTGCTAATAGCCCGCAGCTAACTAAGTCACTTCATGGCCTACTGCCTCTTTACTGTACATCCCCTAAAGCATCATGCAAAGTGTGAGCACTATTATCCCCCAAATAGCGGCAAAGAATAAAGAAAAACATTTTTCACTGTAATTGTTCTTATATTCCAACACTGACACTTTCCTTTATCCATTCATATACAGATGTTCTTCATTGAAAAATGATCTGCTTACACTACACGCCATCAGTGGACTGACTTTCTTTGTGTTGGTGCAGTACTAACAACCCTAATTTTCTCTCCTTGTAATAAAAATATGAGGACAGTCGTCTTACTTTTCATCCATGTTGGCAGAGTTCCTCCACGTGAACGGGACGATCTCATTGCACGAGCTCTCCTTGCTGTCCGCTGCCCCATTGGCCCTGATGAAGGGGTCCAGGTCTCCGTTGACTGTTGTGTCTGGTTTGGTGCTGTTCTCCAGGTTGAGCAGGTTCAAGTAGGACTCGGCGCAGTCCACATGGGTGGGGGAGAGGGGTGAGGTTTGGAGTGGCCACGCAGGTGTGGAGGTGATGAGCTGATCCAGGGTCTGGTTGTAGTGATTCTTCAGATTCAGAGACAGAGACTTTGCTGATGCAGAAACTGAGCTGCATGATGACTGCTGACCATCTGGAACAGACAGATAAATCAACAGAATGCCACCATTAAAAACAAGAAGAGAGAACAACAAACGACAACCAACTTGTTGGCTTTTCCTTTTTCTAAAGATCTCTCTGAGTGCTGACTCTCATTATTGAAAGGAGGAGTTGGCAGTGTGCCCGTGGCAGCACTTAGGCCAGCCATGTCTGAGATTAGCAAGATTAGCATTTCTATCAGAAGGCCTAACATGATTAATACAAGCGTGAAACATGATGTGTCATGCACACACGTAAAAACACATTCGATATGTACACAGACTCATACATAAACTCACACGCACAGCTCTGCCCACTGTGTGTGTGGCTATTCATTATTATTTTGGCAAGACTGACCATATGTTAGCTGCTGTAAACACAACCCTCCTCAAAAAATCCTCTTTTGGGAGGAAGTGTGCCTATGTGTGTGTGTGTGTGTGTGTGTGTGTGTGTGTGTGTGTGCGCACGTGCAAATCAACACAATCAAAACTCTAACTGAGTCTGCGGGCATGAGATAATGCTGACAGAATGGTTTTAAATCCACTGTGATTTCATAATCTGCTATTCGTTTAGCATAGATATGCTATTGTGTATAAAAACATGGTGTTTGGACTCATTGTGCAGCACAGGGTGTTTAACGCAATGTGGGGTTGATGCGTGGATTCAACATGATGCAGGCTCATGTGGAATCTCAACAATCACATCAAGTGAGATCAATAATCCCATTCTGAAACATTTCCTGTAAGCGGCTGCAGTTGCAAATACTTTTTTTGTGCGTTCGAGACAACGTTCATTTATGGGATTTTGAAACTTCATAGATGCTTTTGTAAAAATCAATATCCTCTAAACGCGACCCGAAAACATGTCTGAGCACTAACTTGCTGTCTTTCCTGTTCCTCCTCTCTCTTTATCTTTAGTCCTCATCATCCGTGCCTCCTTTGATACTGTGATCAACGCAGCTTCAACATTAAAAAAAAATTTTTTAAAAATCACCCGCATCTGCAAGTCAAACAGTCTATTAAACGAACACTGTTTTCTCTCTTCAATGGAGATAAAAGCGAAATGCTCAATTAAAGGACACCAAGGAGGCATGACAGGGAAGCACTCGCGTTCACCTAGAGCAGGGTTCAATCCCTGGCAGCTGTGCTTCTGTCCCATCCACTGATGATGTTTGCAGACAGGAAACCAGTGAGGGATCATGGGTTTTTGTCATGGATGACTACAGCATCCTCCTGGTCAACAGGGGAGTGAGCAACGACAAGGACTGCAGCACGCGGGGAATCTGACCTGACACGAATCCACCTGAGGGACAACAGTGCTCCCACCCATCACCCCTCCGCTCACTTACTGTGCCCGTTAGCTTGAGGCTCCTGTTGTGGCTGCCCCGGTTGTGCCGTTTTTGGGGAGCGGGCCTCCAGCTCTTTCAGCTGTTGCACGAGCAGGGCCAGGTGCTGCAGCAAGTCCCTGTTCTGTAGCAGCAGCTGGTGGACACGAGCCTGAGCCTCCATCCGAGCGGCAGTCTCTGCTGCCATCTGATCCTTTAACAGCTGCACCTGTAATGGAAACAAAGGCCAAGGTGTGTTTGTTTGTGTTTCTGATTTGATTTAAATCCAAAATCTAAACGCAACTTCAATTTAAATATTTGTTTGAATAGTTATTTTTTGTCTCACGCTTCAGTTCCACTACCTCAATCATGCATAATCAGGTTCATATGTATAATCCCAAAACTGAATCCGAAAGTAATACTAGGGTGGCTATTTATGTAGATCATTAACTTGCGAGATATTTTTGCCATGGCTGTACAATCAAACGGAACAGACATGAAATACTACAGTAAATATGCACATGTGTTTAAGTTCCTCAGATGTTATCAATCGGGGGCTTCATGAATCTCTTGAGATGCTTCATTACAAATGTGCATCTTGATCTCAGCTCTGCTTGTATTTTGTCATGCTGCACTGACTGTCCGTCCATTACTGTGTTGGTGCTGCCCCCTACTGGAGGATTCTCATTAAAAGGCATACAGTGAGCTATGAACCGGTTGCCAAGATGAAGATTACCTCCATCGGTCTCTATTCTGCTCAGTGTTCAAAACAATTCTCACTGGATGTGTGTAATAGAGTGTGTATTAATACAGTCAAAGTTTTTCCACGAGTGCTGCTGCTGGTTTTATTAAGAAAAAGCATTACAAGTCTAGATTTCATGGCAGGTTTTAACAAGCTGACTGAAATATGTGGCTGTGTGACAGAACCGGATGTCATCAATGCCACTGTCAATTCTAAGGCTAACAATTCATACCATATTGGATCAAATACATCCACAACACGAGTCAGGATCAGTCTGTCAGGTTCAGCTAGGCCTACTGAGTAAATATAAGAGTCACATGCCACTGGGTTTTACTGAGAACAGGTGAGTATCAAGTTTAATTTATTCAATATTGATTACTGGGTTCCCCTCTCTAAAGAAAGACTACTCATCTGAAATGAGCCCGTCAATGGAAGCCTATAAAAAATGTTAATCTCATTAATGAAGGTGTTGAAAAAGTGAATAGAAAATCCGAGTGGAGCTTCAGACCTCTGGTGGAACAAAACGAGACATTCAAAGACATCATCTCGCACTTTAGAAAGTTATGACGGGCATTTTTTCACAGCTTTTTGGCATTTCATGGACAACAATCCATCACATTAATCGACAATGAAAATAACAGTTTGTCTCAGCTTTAAATCTGAATTTGTACTGTCATAGTGTGTTTTCAGCCAGGCCTGCAGTGTACGATCTGTACACAGTTGTATTCTTACCTGAGCGACGGCCACCTGTGTGTGCTGCTGCTGCTGCTGTAGCTGCTGCTGAAGAAGCTGCAGGTAGTGCTGTGATGCCAGCGGAGTGAGAGATCGAGAGCAAGAGCTGCTGGGAGTAACGCCTTGAGACGTCACAGTGAAGAGGGACTTTCGATCAAAATCCTGGTCGCACACAAACACAGACAGAGAGGGATTATGGATGGAAGGAGAATGCTTGTAAAAACAACACACTTTAAGCTAGAGTGGTGGGTGTAATTCCCAAAAAACACCAAAGACACAATGGACTTCAATGTTGGCCCTCAGGACCTAAAGTGCTGCCAGTTTTTCATCCTCCCACACAATAGGAGCTATTTTTAGACCCTGGACACCAGATGAATGCAATTAATGAGCCAGCAGGACAGAAACCACCCAGTCTTTGAATCCCTGAGACCAGGACGGGGACCCACTGATCTGGAGCCCCTTGGAGCCCGAATGTAACTCTCCACCAGAACTGGCACAATCCCTGAGCTCATTATCATACCATACACTCTCTTTCTCTGTCTCCATTTATCTTCCTCCCTGGATTTTTGGATGATTTTCCATTTGATCTCTGGTAGCAAAAAATTTTCCCTAAGCAGCTTTTCACTTCAGCCCCCCCCCTCTCTCTCTGAAACAGTACAGACAGAGCAATTTCTGTATCAGAGTTTTTTTCTATCTCCAGGGATATCAGCATTGACCAAGATGGATTTAGTGTTTGTGAAAGTAAGAACTTATGCTCGAATCATACACAAGAACACGACATTTCTTTCTGTACAGTTGCAAATATAATACTGCTGTCACGCACTTTCCAGTGGTGCAGGGGTACGTGATATATTGTAACTCCCATTATATACCACTGGAGGGCAGGGTAGCACACTGTAGAGTACAGGACACTCAACTGAAGTCAACTGAAGGGTGCATCTTAATGAGAGGGGTCTCCGCCACAGAATATCCTACATAGCTTCCCTAAATAAGTAAATTATTTGAAATAAATCAAACATATATGATTAAAAAATATAAATAAATGATCTATTATTGATAGATTTGAACAGTTTGGTTCTTTAGGCACAAACTGGATTGTACCTTTCACCTTGCTGCCAGTTATAGGCTCTGCAAGGCATACGCTAATTACAATTATTCATCCTCACCAATGCTAAAGCTTACACACCTTCAGTGACTTTTTTTTTAAAAGGACCTGAAAGCCTATTTTCTCAGCCAACTTCTAACTCTGAGTGATGGGCTCCCTACACAGTATTCTCTGCCAATTTTTAACTTTTATGTTCATAGTAAAAAGCTTATAGAGAAAATCTTTATCTGATAACGAAAAAAATCATTAGCAGCAGTCCTACAAACTATGGCCTCAAAATACAAGTCAGCACCACAGACAGTGGAGGTGTTTGTGTTAAATAAGGCTGTTAATACAGCCTTATTTTGCCTGCTGGCGACCACAGCCAGCATCTTGTGCGGTCTGTATCTTTTGGACAGTTTTTTTTTTTTTTTTTACCGTTATTCAGATTATTCCTTCCTCCATCTCTCTCTCTTTTCCATCCCTCACTCCTTGCTTATCTCCATAGAGCAGATGTTCGTGAACCCTTCAATGGGATTATGGTGGCATTTCTCAGGAATCAAAGGGAACAGACTGGGTTTTTAGGATTAGGTATCCCCCTTTCATAGCTAGCAGAAATATTCAGGTTCCCCACTCCGATCCCACTCTCTCTCTTTTAGCAGCACGATAAAAGCTGTGTCTCCCACTCTAACTCTGCTCACAAATCCAAAGGAACGCATCATGACACACCAAAGCCCACATGTTTGCATCTTTTCATCTTCTCTCTGTCAAAATATACTGGAAAGATAATCGTCAGTTCCATAAGGATTTAAAGTCTGCCAAATCACAGACACAGAGAAACAAAAGCAGTATTTTTACTACTGGAAGAATGACCAGGTTATTTCATAAATACAGTATCTGTTGCCCGTTTTGAGAGCTCAGTGATCTGATCAGGTACTGCAGTAGATGACAAAGCACTGTACTGTACTTGCTTAGTTCAATGAGCCATTTGGCAACACTACACCTAGATAATAGCATCAAAACCACTACAGCCAAAGCAATGAATCAAAGCAGAGGCAAAGTCAGAAGCAGTCTGCAAACAAACCTGTAATCATTAAAATGTGGATGCTGCTGCTAGCTCACCCCTGCTGCTGGTGTCAGTAATGAAAGGGAACTTTCACTTCAACTGTGATGGAAACTGACTGATGTAACAATGCGGTTTAATGATGTGAGTTTGTGAGTGTGAGGCTGCCCCTATGTTTAGCAAAAGTAAGGTTTAGCTGGTCAGTGATTTGCAATATCTGTGTGGTGGCAGACACTAAAAATATAACACCAATTGCAACATTAACGTTCCCGGCTTGGGACTAAAAAAATGTGCACTCATTTTTGCTCATAGTGGCTGTGGATTTGTTTTCAGAGAGAGGGAGAGAGCAGCGGCATGTTCAGTCAGCCAATCATCAGCCAGACAGAAATGTGAATGACCTGTGAATGTGTGCTCCTGATAACTAATTGCTAATCCCCGTTGTTTGTCCAGGGCGCTCTTTTGTACTTGCTCTAAATGATTTAATTTGACTATTCACTTTTTTCACAAAATACAAAGTTTGCAAGTTCAGTTATTCTGATGTCTGAGTCCTCTCTTTTCAAGAGTTTCTGAAATTATTTAGTAGATTTTGAATTCTACAGCTATGACAGCTGTAGAATTACAGCTCAATGTGTGTGTGTGTGTGTGTGTGTGTGCGTGTGTGCAGTATCTTACTATGATGGTCTGCCCAGGTTTGACCACATTCAGCTCAGCCAGACTTTGCAGAATCTCACTGACTGCCTTTTCACACAGTGAAGCGCCAGCTGTGGGATCTTCTCCGCCTCGTCTTCCTCCATGCTTGCTTTCCTCCTCTTCCTCCCCTCGCTCTGCTCCTGTCAGTTTACGATCTGTAAAAGAAGCCCATTAGTGTTGTGTTATTCAATCCTCTCATCTAAATATCTAGAAGAAAGCGAATAAGTTTATTTCCCAAAATTCCCAACTATTCCTTTAAATGTAAATGTAAGTTAATACAGTAAGTTTGTGGAATGTACCCTTCTGAAAGCTCTGATATATTCATCTTCAGAGTTAAAAAAATGCATAGGAGTCGATAAAAAGCATACAAATGTGGATGCTTTCATTTAGATAACTACTGTGAACCCTTAATTAATTCTATTTTAGGCACACAGATTGCATTTTACCCCCACAGGATCATGATGCTTTGCCTCCAACACAACTGTGGCTCAGTGCCTTTCAATCACCGTGCAAATTACACTCATTATTGGTCACACTGGCAGTCACCCTCTTGTGTTGTCCAATGACATCAAAGTTGTAATCGTGGGAGTCGTTCCCATCGTTACCCTCCAACCCACATGAGTGCCTCGGAAAAAACACTCAAATCCACATTAGCTTGAAGTTGTCCCTTAAATCCGTTTACATTCCTGTGAAACCGGACACGTGTTGGTGCCGTTTGACTGCTGCCCTGAATTAACAAGCTAGTGAGGTTCGATGGTTCCATTTGGGCCGTAAAGAGGCGTTTAATCAAACTAAACTGGGAAGGTCAAGCTTTGGCCAGGAGAGAGATGACCAATAAAGGCATAAATGTAAAAAAAAAAAAAGAAATCCAGAAAATATATGTCTTCTAATAGAAGCAAGAAAAAGTTAGTGAAGTAGTTAAATGCTTGCATCTTAGTGCTGTGCTGTGTTTCTGCTGTATGGCCCACCAAGAGATGTTGGCTCTCTGACAGTTGGAAGGTTCAGACAAGCAGCAGGTGTTTGATAAACAGAAACTAAACTGTACAAACAGACTACAGAGAACAATATGCAAACAAATCAGTTAAATGCTGCTATAGGCTCAGACTGCCGGGGGACTCCTATGGTGCACTGAGCTCCTCTATTCTCTATCCTCCTCTTCCTCTCCATCGTTATGTCTCATGTCAGCCAAATGTCTGCCTCTAACTTGCTATCTTCCCTGGAGCCTTTCTGTGCTTTCTCATCTCTCAGGTTCCTGTGGATCCTGGTCCTGGTCCTGCTGATGTGGTTCTCTGGTTCATGAATCACTGCTGCGGATCGTCGGCCACTCGTCATGTTTTTCAATAATATCATACTGCTGATCTGTTAGTCACATTCCTATTGTTAGTGCTATAGTCACTGCTAGTACGTTGGTTGCTGTTTGTGTTGTCTCTCTCTCTCTCTCTCTGTCCAACCTCCACCCAACGCAGACCCCTACAGAAGCCGCCCACATTGAGCCTGGGTCTGTTTGAGGTTTCTTCCCGTTAAAGGGGAGTTTTTCTTTGCCACTGTTGCTCAATATAATACAATATCAGATGCTTGCTCATGTGGGAATTCTTGAATCCTTAATTTTGAATTCATGAATCGTTGGGTCTCTCTCTAATTAAAGAGTTTGGTCTAGACCTGCTCTTCATGTAAAGCGTCTCGAGATAACGCTGTTGTGAATTGGCGCCATATAAATAAAGATTGATTGATTGATTAAAAAACTCAGTATTTCATCGTTAATGTTACAAACCTTATTCTAATATATCATTATAATTTCACTATTTTGTACACAGTACTTTGTACTTCATGAATATCAGCCACAGTATGTGGCCTAAAATGTGTCTGTCTGTGTGTATTTGAATGCACCCTGCAAAGGCAACACTGCGCATAGCAGATAACAGTGAAGTCTTCCAGGTAGGCCTCACCTTGACTGCTGGGCTCCTCTGTGGACTTGTCACTCTCTCCGTCCGCCTGTCCGTCTGCGTCCTGCTCGGCATGCTGCAGACTGAGCTTATGGCACACTTCAAAGGCCTGACCTACTGTTCGCACGATCCGCATGGCCTGCGTCTGACAGGGAAAGAGAGGAGGCAGAGACAGAGCGGAGTTTGAGATAAGCGGAGGTTAGAGCGCAGGTATTCAACAAGAATACCTGGAGTGTATGAGACTTTCCACTCCACCAGACACCAAAGCAAGTAATTTCACTGAAAACATGCACACTGTCAGTCATCCTTGGTACGCAGTTGAATAATTCCAGTTCACAGACTAAGAATATCACTTCTGTGGAGCAATTCTCATTGGAGCTAACTGATAACACCAGACCTCTGAGCCGAGGCAGCAGCAACAACTTTCAGCCTTTTCTTTTCAGTAAAGAAAGGCTTGTCTAAAATATGCAGCCGTAATCCTTGTCCTCGAGCGCATCTAGTCTGTATTCACTGCAGGCCATGGATCTGCAGTGCCGAGCCACCTGATATTAACTAAGCCACCAGAAATGTAATGTAACACCAAAACTGATTAACTGAGCAGACATGATATGGAAATTAATTCAAGACAAAAATGGAAAAATAGAATACAAAAGTCACAGGTAACTGGACACAGAAACAACTGAAGCAAATCACATTGAGGTCCACATGTGGTATGTCCCACAGTGTGCTTAACACCTGCTGTAGGGAATTTATATCAAGGAGCAAAGAGAGCTCACAGGTTTTTCTAGGTAAAAAAAAAGCAATCTAATCAAAGTAATGTGGCTGCATTGGATTGTGGTGTACTGCTGCTGCAGTTGGTAAAATGGTATTTACTCTTCTTCTATGATGGGTTTCTTCCCGTACGATTGCTGATTGTCAGTTTAATTTCATTTAAACGAGAAGTTGTGTATGAAATGTGTTTAGCGATAAACACTTCTTTATCAGTAATATACTTCTTCTATCATTTTTTTTTACGTGAGAGTTAGAGGGGAGATTGATTATCGCTCTTGTGTCTGTTAAATATGAAGCTACAGCAAAGAGATAGGTAGCTCAGCCTAACAGAAAGCAGGAGGAAACAGCTGGCCTGGCTCTGACATATATAAAATCGTGAGCTTTAGAGGTGCTGGTAGGAGGATTTGTTTTATACCCGAACAGAGCGAGCCTAGCTGTTAGCCCATTCTCAGTCTCACCTGCTGACTCCAGCTTCAAGTTTAGCTTACAAACATGGGAGTGTCTTTCAGCCTTTCTTAAAGGATCACAGTGTAGATCTGTAATCAGCTGCATATGTCTGCGTGCAGGAGAGTCATAGGTGAGTTGTCGTCATACCTTCTTCTTTGACTTGAAGACGTTACATCTGAAGGAATTACTGGAACCATCTCTTGCGATGTAGCTAAAGATCTTCAAGTCCTGGGAGTCATGAGACACGTAGAAAATCCTGGAAAACATGACGCAGAATTAAAATACACCTTTTATCACTGTCACTATCCTCCTAATGATAGATTACATTTAAACATTAAAGCTATTACTGACCTAATGCAGATGTAATGAAAGGAGAATATTTACTGTATAATACTTTATATAAACACACGCCGCTGCACCACTGTATCCTCCTTGTGTCTGTTTCTGTCCTTTGCCAGCAACACTGCAACAACACTGCAGTGAACTGGCAGAGCAAAGGTCAGACCTGCATCTCTATCTGTAGCTCTGCTGCTATAAAAACATCTCCACTGGGAACCACGCGAACAAATCATGACCGCTTACTACTGAAAGTCACATGATACGGAGAGTACTGTATATCCCCACTGTACAATCACACCCACACACAGAAAGACATGCAAGGATAATTATATTTAACACACACGGTCCCTTGATGAGGTGCAGCTTTGCCAAATGAGATCCTCCTTGAGATATATACATAATTAACACACACACACAAGTTTGTTAGATGTTTAATGTTAAGACACTTATAAGAGGCTGCTCACTCTTTTCCACTGCTAAGATTTCCACTTCCATGGAGATGTTGCATTAGCTTTAATTGCTTGTGTTAAGCTTGCCAAAAACACTCCTGATGTTCAATCATTTCTCAACCCTCCTCACCAAAACCTGCACTCTTATCAGCACCTGAGGAAGCATTATTTTGACACTTCAATTCATACAGCAGAGTACGAATACTGTTTAATTCTGGCAGTGACTCACAGCTTGACAAGCCTGTTGATTGGTTGACAGCTCCGTCACCATGCAAACAGCGAAGGTGATGGGATCTTTAGACACTAATGAATGCATCTTTCCTTAGTTGCACATGCCGGGATATTTTGTCAAACAACGTGAAACTTGACTGTTCAGATGGACTTAAAAAGCAGATTACTGTGAATATGATATGAGAGCACAATGCCTCTCCTGGAAAAATTACATACTTGAAAGTATACTAACATATGCTCTACCAACTACATGCACAAGCTATAGATTATTCATTATCCTGTCATATGAATGTGACTGCATTTGGTGTATGCAGCATAGGACATTCAAGCAAATTAGTCTTGCATGGTAAAGTACATAGAATGGCCTATAAAGCGAGCCGCAGCTTCATCCACAAAGGCCACACTGAAGGGTCTAATTTCCATATAGTATATATTATCTGCAGTATACTTCCAGTAATTACTATGATTAACAAGAACATGCTGAGTGCAGAGAACGGACTGAGGTGAGTATCAGACAGTTTAATGGCAAAGATAGCAAGATTTTATATGCGTTTTATATACAGCATGGACATATTGAATCGTCAGAGATGGAGAGGTGTGACTAACCTGTATATGGGATCTTGCATGATCATCATCTTGCTCTCATCCCATGTCCATTCTTTTCTCTGTGTATGAGACAAATGACTGTGACTGAGCACTGATAAAGCACTTAACATCAGAGAAGTTCTACATTTATTTTTACTAATATCCAACTTTAAATCTCTTTTGCAGCTAAAATACTTTTTTCTGTTCCGTTGTGTTTATGTGGTGAATCCAGTGGAAAACGGTTAGCTCTTAATCCTTTTAGAGTTTGTCACCAGCGACTTACCTTCTGTTTCTTCCTCAGCATCACCTTGACCCCGTCCACAGACACCACAATGCTGACCTTCTTCTTCTTGATGTTCTTGGCCTTGAATTCATACTAAGGAAACGGACAAAAAAGACTCACATCAGATCACAAGAGCCATTAACTGCATAGTGAATTAAACTTGTATACTGTAGGTTTTCAGGTGTCAGAGACAGAGTTGCATCTGATTACACATAAGTAAACAAAAATGCATGTACATGCACACACCTTCCGACTGCAAATCATAATAGGGCTGTAATTTAACATTATTTGCATTATCAATTGATCTTCAGAATATTTTATTGATCAAATGTCCGTCACAAGCTCACAACACCCAAGATGACCAAATAACAAAATGCTTATTTAACCGGAAAAACAATTGTTAACCCAAAAATATTCCATTTAGTGTCATATGAGCCAAAGGAAAGTAAGAAGGCTGAACACTGGAAAGACTGAAACCAGGTAATTTTAGGAATTGTGACAACTGATTAACTGACTAACTATTTCACCTGTGCAAGCACATGCTTTGTCATTGTTTCACTACACACACAGACACACTTCATTGCAGTGAGAGCGTACGTCCTGCTGCACATTTGGCATGCTTACAGAATTACAGAAAGGGCCTAGGTAGGAACAATCTGTCTGCATTAAAACATGATCTGCAGTGCACTTTAATATATCAGCATCTTTAATAGCTTGGCAGCTCACAAAAAGAGCACTGACATAGTCTGTCGAACACTTGTAGCCAAGGAAAGTCAGAGGAACTTCTCTGCAGTTCTATGATGCCAGTGGGAAAAGAAAGGACACTTAAGATGTTGGACAAAAGAGATAGATAAACAACGCAGTTTGTCTAACATCATCTTGACTGTAATGAGAGCTGAGATCCATTAGGCCAAATTACCCATGTGAAAAAAAGGTGAATTCTGACTAAAAGCACTACAAGTGGGCAGTTTTACGTCATTAATGCTCATAAATACCGTGGACAGCTCCTGTCACATGGCTGATAAGTATTGTGCTATAAATGTACAGCTGAAACACGTCTATGCCTCTCTGGGGCACAAGAAATTAACAACACCAGCTAAATTAAATGAAGTAAAAACATTTCAGTAAAAGACTCAGGATGTGGGTTTGTCTCCATTCTGTTCGCTGAGTGGTACACAACAGATGTGTCCGCACTGAGTGAATAACATGTTTCCACCTCGTCGGCTGGCCGGGCTCTCTGCTGAGGAACTTAGCAAGTCTGGCCTGTCGACTTAAATCAGTGTTACTTTTAAACAGGAAGCAGGGTTCGGCTCTTGTTAGGTACCAGCCATCGAGGCCTACAGTGGGACTGTCAGGCCACAGACCTTCAGCTGTTACAAAACGTGGGTGTTTGACTCTTGAGCCTTAAAGCTAGTTCCCTGCTGTGGTCAAGTATATAAGCAATGCGGGGTACAAGTCACCTGCAGTCGAAACCAGCTTTCTAGCCTAACTGTCCAACAAAAAGGATGGACATTTTTTGGAAAATATTTTAATTTGCTGCCACGAATTTGATGAGAAGATTGATACAACTCTAAAATCCATATTTGCCATGTCTGTTGAACATGAAGCTGGCTGTTAGTTTAGCTTAGCATAAAGACCAGCTGTTTTCTCCTGCTTCTTGTCTTCAAGAACTGTCTCTTGGCTTTAGCGTCACATAGACATACAGTATGCATACAGAGATGAGTTTTATCAATCTCCTCATCTCATTCTTGATGTGAAAGTGAATAAGCATGTTTCCTAAAATGCAGAAAAAATCCTTAAATATATCTGAAAACTATCCAACAAATGGTATTGTGTGACAATTTTTTTCTTGGCCTTTTGTGGGCTTCTGAGGCGAACATCTTAGCAAACAGTCTTTTACCTCCGTTTTTGGTCTCTACCAACTCCTGATGGAAATATCTCCTATGGCCACAGGTCTTCACTAGCTAGTACCTTCTTGCCATATTTCCCTCTCAAACTCAACTGAAATAGTCACTCAAACATCTAAATCTTGGCTTTTAAAACTTACATAACGTGCCCATGAACAGATATTGAGGTAACAGTAAAAGATTTGGACAGTTTTCCTTTTTTCCACTTTCCAGAGTTTCCCCTGAGAGGAATAATTGTCCAGTCTACGGTTTACCAAAATGTTATTATACAGCAAAAGTAAATGGTCTTCAGCATGATGAATAAGCAAAAGGGAGAGAGGAGAGCATGGCGTGTTTTTAAAAAGGAAAGGGTAAACTCCCAGTATGGAGACAAGGCAAGGGTACAACGACAAACACTGAACAACAGAAGATGAGGGAAAGGTGAGCAAATAGGAGGAGACAGATGGAGAAGTGGTGAGGAGACAGCTGCTGTTATATAACGACCTACTGCAAACTGTGACCTTTTCATCCAGCAACACAATGCTGCTACGGAACAATTAGCTGAACATTATGAACAAGTCAAGCCCCACCAGGCATGATTATGAGATAGTTTGGCTTTTATTTGTCTTGTGTGAAACCAGGATCTGTCCCGACTGCCTGTGAATGCACGCAGTCTGACTTAAATTGAGACATTTCTGTCGCATTCCTTCCCGAGTTTCCATACTTTCTTTCGTGCTAATTTTATGCTTGTGTCTTTTCGAAATGCCCCGCTCTCCCTGCCCTGGATCCATGGTGATTAAAGTTTCACTCTCTAATTATACAGAACCGAGTCCTGAGAGAGCTGATTAAAAGGAGAATAGGTTTAGAGAGGGAGAGGAGGAAACACACCACAGAGACAGAGACGCTAGCCAGGGTTTAAAGAGGAGGAATGGAGAAACTAAATAGTAAGGTTCTGAGATTAAAAGCAAGCGTCCAGTTGTGACACCTAAAAACCAGCTGAGCTTTATTTACCTCCAGTGAGGTATGCTGATGAAGTGAAGTGATTTCAGGCATCAACCTGCCCAACAAGAAGCCTGACAAAATGCCTAAGTGAGACAAAAATATAAATGAATGCTAAATTAACAATGCTTTTGGTCAAATGGAGTGAGGAAACAATGTGTTTTATTTATTCTTTACCTTTCAATCAACTTGTGAAAATACAGAAAAGCCTTTTCTTCCTTACCCTCCAATAAGATGACAAAACGAAATAAATAAATGAATTTATTTATCTTACTCTTCTACTTATCTCGTTCATTTTTTTTGCCATTTTTGGTCCCCTGAGTTGTGAGCTTTTGGTATTAGCTATTTGATATCATGTCTGAGACTTTACACAACACACTAACATCACATAACCTCTATAGGAGTCCAGCATGACAAAGAGGGCAGCACAATATTTCCCTTTGTCAACAGCTGATACAATATAATTTCTAACCAAAGTAATAGATGTACTATGTTTAGCTCTGAAACTGGACTTACCACAGAATTTCTTGAGAGGAATGATTTGAGCTGATTAACTGATGAGTCCAGGCAAGGACACTTTGGAAATTGGCCGATAGCTATTAAGATCTTTTTTATCACCACCCTTATGTGGTGGGACTACATGTGCAGATTTCCTGACCTGAGGGACAACTCCAGTGGAGATGGAGAGATTAAAGAGATATGTGACTTGTTCAGCAATAAATGGGGCACAGAGCTTTAAAAGAGGGGTATGTCTTATCCGCCCCAGTTGCTCTCCTGAAACCGATAGCTTGAGGTGCCTCCTTAACAAAAGAGGAAGTGAAGGCCTGTAGGGTGAACTGAGAGGTGCAGTTTAAGGAGGGCACAGGAGCCAAAGGCTTGCTACTGAGAGCAGATCCTGAGCAGACCATATCAAACAGATTCCCACTGGCAGTAAAGCACGGAAAATCTCTGATGTGTCATTTCTGAAGCATTTAACATAAGAATGATGATTATATATAGGGTTTTATATAGGGTTAGTATCTTATACCCTTTTTTAAAGTATGTTTATCAATGATAGCAAATGATTAATTTATAAAATATTCCAATGGCATTGCAGAGGTATCAGCAAGGTCACTAAGAAAAGCCTGTTCATTTCTTTTGATAACGTCCCTAGAGCTTTTCAGTCTAGCATTTGTA
This sequence comes from Pempheris klunzingeri, assembly GCF_042242105.1. NCBI lineage: Eukaryota > Metazoa > Chordata > Actinopteri > Acropomatiformes > Pempheridae > Pempheris > Pempheris klunzingeri. The sequence continues at coordinate 17,032,262 of NC_092030.1, forward strand.
ACACAGGCTAGAGGACAGTGGTCACTAAGACCAAGTGCAAAAACTCCAGAAGCAGTCATTTTGTCCCTCCTACTGGGCAGAACCAAATCTATCAAAGTCGATTTTGAAGGATCCTTCAAATTACATCTGGCCGAATCATCAATCAGCTGTGATGGATTGAGATTGTCACACATCTTTTAGACTATTTGAATCTTTTGCCAACTAATTCAGGTGAAGGTCATCTAGAAGCAGCATCTGAGCAACTAAGTCTACATATTTATTAAATGCAATACTATATACCCACAACATTAACTGAGTCATTACTTAAACTGGTAAACTTTCAGAGTAATAAATAAAGCGTGTGGGTAGTCACAGCGCAGCTTACTAGCAAATGGTAACCTAGAGCTTGTTTGGTCAATGTAACGGGCATCACTATTACTATTTTATATTTTTATACACATTTCACATAACCAAAGAATTAATCAAAAAATGATTTACATTTTGATAAATAATGAAAATGGTCAATATAAATCTATGGCAGAGATTGGTCCAAGGTGTGGTTGTGTGTGTGTGTGCACTTTTCATACTTAGATGACCTACACACTACAAAGTCTAACACACACCTGCAAAGTGAAGCCACTTAACTAACTTAAACCTTTACTAACACATCAGCGTCAAAACACTGACTTCACAGTTTATGTCAGGATTCTGGTGAAGCAAAATGGGATTTTGCAACTCCATTCAAAGTATGAAATTTTTATATTTTCTTTGCTTAAGTGCAAAGTGTTTTGAAATATTCAAGCTTTTAATGCATTTGCATTGTTATGGTTTTCCTGCAACCAACGGCGGAACAAACAATTAAAAGCTCATGACACAAATTCCCCCGAAGGCACAACATGTCAGGTTAGAAAACTTTTAGCAAGGCATGAAAATATTCCAGAGAGGATCTGCGTTTACTTTAGTCCGCTGTTACGGATTCTGAAACTTTCTGAATTATTTTTGAGAAATGTAGGAAGACAGACTTAGGGAATAATACATGAGTTGCAATGAAAAGTGTATGACTAATGTGTGGATTGAAGACTTATGCAAAGGACCTGAGCTTTAAATTCTAAGATGCACTCTTCAAAGATTTGTCTTAACACCTTAAAACTATGTCTGTGATGCTGACTGTGAGTGCTGCAGTGCTACAGCAACGTCCCAGAGTGAGAGCATTTATTTAAAATCTTTCTCAGTCTGGATGTGTGCATTAAAAGCCCTCAGACTCATCAGTCTTCCCAGACAGCGTAACAAATTTCAACCAGCGTTCCTCTCTGCAATCTATTATGAACATGTCAGACAGAATAGCGATGGCTGTTGCTATGTGCTCAAAATGAGGAAGGGAAAGCTGGCTCTCAGTAGAATTTTTGATCCCAGTTTTAAAACATTTATTAAAACAGAGACAAACAAGAGAGAGTGGAGAGAAAAGGTCATTCCGTTTGTATTAACAAGACAACAGAACCTGACCTTTTCAGAGCGGTTTCTTTTTGTGGCATGAATGATCAGCTATGACTAAAGTTTAATTAAAGCTTAATTATAGCTTAGGTGAGAGTGATAAATGTAACCCTGCCTACGTACCACGAGGGATAAAGAGGCTCGGGTCTCAAGGCAAACTAGGGGACGTCCCAGAGGACGTGAGAGACTCTTCTGTTTTCCAGTGTTATGATTCTGACGTCCGTCTTCCTAGAGGGACTGCAGGTCCAGGAACAGGACTCAGTCTTTGCATGCAAGTCGTTCTACTGCAGATACGATGAACAAAACCTCCTGGCTCCAAAAGGTACCTGTCAACAACCTCTTAATGAGAGGCCTCCGAGTCCTTCAGCCAATGTTATTTGCATCATACTTTCAAGTCTGACTTCAGAGAAATTTTAAAGGAAAAGTTGGAAAAGAACCTTTTTTCTCCTCCTGCTGCTCCTCGTGGATATTTCTAGAGTGAATACATTTGCAGGATTTAAGTTTTGCAAACCAAATCGTGGAATAAGAAAATCTGGGCAACCCCCACTCCCCTTCGTCGATCCTGAAAAGCAGTGGAATGCGGGGGGGTGCATTGTGGGTCATTGATGTACCATTGAATCCATACAGGAGTCCACAATAGGCCCTATAGATTGCAACCTAGCAACCCCTTCATTACAATTCTCAGGATTTGGGGAGTTCCAAGGAATTTCACTGCTTTTTTTTCCCCCCAATTCGGTAGACAAAGAGATGACTGTTGGGAGCAGAACTGGGCTGAGAAACAACAGCTGGACAACAGCCTGGCATGCAACATGTAAAGAGACTTCTTGGAAATCAACGTAGCAGGAAACAATTAGAAATAAAATTAGCACAGTTATTTTATGTTAAACTCCCAACTGCGATTGCTAATTTTTTTTGTAAGGGAAATCACGTGTGTTGGCAATCAAGCAGCTGCTTCTCACAATGTCCCATTAGTTGAACAAAGAATTGGAGCTTTATTCACTGTTGCTCAACTAGTCTCTCTCCCCGTGAGTGGTATTTTCAGACAGGCCTCTCAGCCAAATAGGGAGGACAGAGTGACTCCCATGATGCTGGAGAGGCCCAAACCTCCGGAGCGAACTGGCACATCTCATCATTAGTCAGCAGGAGTGTGATAAGGGAGCAATCACCTCCACAGTCGCCACGGACGACGACCTTGGCCTAGATCAGAAATGGACTAGAGTTTGTGTTTGTGTGCGCTGTGTAAAAATGAAAGAAAGAATAAGATACAAGAGCTAGATAGGCTGACAAAATTGCGTGTGTGTGCATTTAGATGCTTGCTGGTGCCTGTCTGTGCCTACGTGAGTGGTTTCCGCCCGAGTGCAGATATTATGGATTTGGCTCCTGGGCTCCAGTCTGTTGGCAGCCTCCAGTGAGCAGCAGCAGTCTGGTCATGAGGGAGGGGAGGGTGCTAACAGGAAACGGCCCGCTTAAAGGGCTGCTTAACGGGGATCTCTGCACGACAGCAGGGCTGCTCGCAAGACAGGAATTTACTGCAAAGGCGTAGAACGAGTGAGGCTTTTATTGTGAACTTTTTTTTTTTTTTTTTTCTTCAAGTAGAGTTTCGAGCAGTTTTGATTGAAGGGCTTCTTTTCTGTTGTGCATTCATTGTAATCTTTAAAACTTTTTTTCAGCATGTTTATTCTTGATTAGTAATAAAATCTTGGAAGAGATGAGCAACTCACAGCTGGCACTGACACTGCACTAGCTCCATCTGGGAGCTACAGCTGTGACTTTTACAGATAAATGACTTTCATTACTTACACTGCAAGTGTGTTTATAAAGGCTGACAGACAAAAACTGATCAATCGGGGGCCTGTGCTAATATGTCTAGACGGAGACTGGAAAGGAATCCAAACCTCCCCAAACTCTGGGTAGCCATTATATCAGACCGTGTGGGTTCACATAATGGTTGTCATGATGATCACTATGTCATTCCATCTCAAATTAAAGCAGCACAGCAAGGTTAAATAAGAAAAGCAGTACATGTGATGCGGGATGAGTCAATCTGTACCTTTGGAGAGGAATCGGCTACATTTGAAGCAGGCTCGTCAGAGGAAGCAGCTAAGCCTCAGTGCGAGCCCAGGCAGGCACTCCTAGAGTGTCGGCGCCCTTGCGGTGAGAAAGGACCCACGCCTGAGTGACTCGCTGACAGGCACAGTGAAAGGACAGGCAGTCCCAGAGCGCTGACGGCGGCTACTCAGGGTTAGTCACATGGGACATGGAGGAAATACAAAGGAACAACCTGAGCATGCCAAACACTCAAGGACGCACAGAAAGTAGGGACATCCACATGTGCACTTAGGAAGACAGCACAAGGAATAGATTTACTGTCCCAGAATATTCACAAGGTAATAGTTAACATTATTTCATAACTTAGAAAAACTCTAATCCAAACTGCTAATACTGAGTTTGAATCTCATCTGTGACATCAAAATGTTTAAAAAAAAAGATGGGGAGAATCAAGCAGATGCCCTAACATCTGGAAATGGTGCAAAAGCAGAACTACACCTGCAGACTCCAGGCAGCACTGACAAAAACATCATCTTAATCCTCTTCCACGTTATTGCATTAAGACACGGTGGCACTGTCTCCTTTAATGCAAATGCAAATCTGAGCCACAAGTAACTGTAATGAAAGAAAACGAGCCACAATATGTCAGATCACTGGTGTGGTCCTGGTGGGGGGGGATTCACTCATACATGTCCTGTTGTACTGCAGTCCAATGGGAAGATCTTGGGTTCACTGTCAAAGACATGTTATGTTCCATAGCATTAAGCCTAAATATCCCACTTTGTCCTGTGATGTGTGTGTTAGCGGGCAGCATAGCAGAGGGAATAAGATCTAAATTGGAAGCCAACTGTGGTCCAGTATATATCTTAACATACTTAAGTGTGATGTGGGAACTTGAAACCTCCAGAGCACATACACAGAGAGCTGTATTGCATTGCATCGTCACAGACTGGGGGAAGGAGTAGACGTAAACTTTTATGTGGACAAACCTTCTCAGACACAATTTAATATTCAAGACTGAATGTTTTAGATGTTTAATTATAAACATGAAAAAAAGTACTGATTTAGGTTTAGGTTGTAATTTCTGTATGTGTGCATGTGTGTTTGTGAGAGCTATTGCTTTAAGCTCAACACAAACTACTTACACCGTAAGTTGGCCTGAACCGGTGACTCATGCTGCTGCTTTCTAGAGCTTGTAAATAGTTGCATATCATTTATAAAGTGCTTCACTGGCTCAACAAGCAACACTGCCTGGGTATCATTTAGGATTCATCCAGCCAAGAGTATTAGGAAGTTTTATTGGCTTCAGTTGATGCGTCTAGACTGATCTGGTACATTTGCTTCACCGATCAACAAGGAGTGAAAACAAACTGTCTAAGTGTGTACATGCTAAGGTGATGAAGAAGGGATAAGGTTAGGCACTTGGGCAACAGAGCATCCTACAGCAAGAGGTTAATATAGGGACCATGATGATGCAGAGATGCTGAGCGCGGCTCTGTCCCATGCAGAAGTCTAGCAAAGCAGCCGTCACAGTAATAGGATTACTGGAACGCACGCTGTCAGATCACAGACCCTAAAATCCCTGCAGGGGGGGGCATCACCTATCTACATCCATATACTGAGAAAACACGTTTGTGCTGCCATGTAGTCAACATGATGACCAATAGTTAGGATAGCAGCAGATTCTGCACCTTGAGGGGTCTGAATTAATCTATTCAGTCAAAAACTCCGACCATTCTGTGGTTGGAGTTTTTCCAATGAGAAGATTTGATGCTTTTCCATGTTTTATATCCTTGTAAACCGAATATCTTTGGGTTTTGGACAAAACAAGACATCTAATGTTGTTATCTTGGACTTTGACATATTGTTCATCATTTTGGACATTTCATAGACTATTATCTTCATTAACTGATCATTTAATCAATTAATAATCATCACAGCCCTACACTATTCTAAAGATAATTATATCTTTTAAATAACTTCAAATAGGAGGGTTAACTATTTAATTCTTCCAGTGCAATAATGAGAGACTAATGCTGACCTAGAATCTGTTAGGAATGGCTTGTGTGTATTATTACCCTGGACAGATTGTCACACATATCTGTTGCCAAATTCTCTACATGTCTGCCATCACAAAGGAAAAACACATATGTGAATGGACAGGACACTGGGGAGCCTGCAGCTGGTGTGACAAAGATACATGATGAAAGAAAAACAGGGAGAACAATAAAGTAGGTGATGAACCATTTAATGAAACAATGTCAGGTTTGAGGCCAAAAGCGACTTGCCTGCTTAACCACATGTTAACCCTGTTTCAGGGTTCGGGGGGGCAAACGTGGGGTGTCAATCAAGGGCACCATCTGTGCCTGAGATGCAGACATGCCCCAAAAAAGCCACTTGAAAAAGGGTTTAAGGGTGTGTGAGAGCTTTCATAAAGCTCAAACATGAGTAGCTTAAATCCTTGTCTGAGAGGACTGAGACAGCTTCTTATGCAGGCTACTACACCGGCAACAATTTGTCTGACAACAGCAGGTTGGGCAACGTGTGACACCACATGGCACTGATTGATGACAGTCACCACCACTCTACTTCCTGCTGTTTTCCTAGTTTTCTGCTTCTTTCCACTTGCCGAGGTAAATGTGAATTCACACCCAAGAGAAGTGCTGAATGAGAAATATTATGCTCATACTTGTGTTTGTGGGTCCAACTGGAATATGTTTACATCTTGTTATATTAAAAAACAAACAAAAAAACCCACATTTTTTTCATACTGACTCACATTATTTTTCTAATACATGCTGCTCTTCCCAAACGTTCTGATTGGTCAGCTCCCACAAGCCTGAGCAGGTACTGCCCACTAAATCCCACATTACCTCTGCCGTCTCCAAAGCACGAAAACGGAGCTTCATTAGCTGAACAACATGCTAACGTGCAGTTAAACAGACTAACCTGCCAAATAAACAGCAAAACAACATAAAACATCCTAAATAAAGTAAATCTGCTGGTGGGAGGACATGACAACCGTTGTGTGAGTTTTTACAGCCCACAACAGCACAACCTGCATGCTCTGCTCCGACCTTCTACATCTTATTCCCAGATCTAGCGTTAGATAGCGGGTCACATGTTCAGCAGATCCCTGCATGCGATGTGTTCTCACACACATTTACTAAAACATGGAGTCGAGCGAATGAGAGGGGATGGCTTTTTCTCACATATATCCCCTTTGAATTAATGAATGAAATAAAAAAAAAAAACAAAAAAAACAGCAAAGTTATTCATTTGGCCCTCTTATCGCTGAGGCTCTGTGATTCACCATCAGTGATGCACTGCAGCAGATTAGAAGCAATCAAATGGATCAAAAGCAGTGAATGCCTTTTGTGCAGAATCAAAGGACTTACTGGAGACGAGCAGTGTTCAGTGTGCATGTGATAACAGAGATGATCACTGCACTGTCTTTGTGATATTATTCAGAAAGAGGGATAGGGGTCGAAAGCTACACTAGCGGCTCTCCGAGGCTGTACTCATTAACATCAGTATGCTAGTGCGCTCACAATGACAATGTTAACATGCTGATGTTTAGCAGGTCACCATCTTGGGTTTAGTTGGTATTTGATTATAAATAAAAATTTTAAGGTAACGATGAAGCTGGATGAAAAAGGGTCACAAAAGTTACTACAAATCATCCTGAGGGGAACGTGAATGTCTGTACCAAAACTTAATGCAATTTATAGTTGAGATTCTTCACCAAATATAAACCTCATGGTGACACTTGAGGAAAATTCAGGGGGTCACCAAAGTCAGCAAGAATCATCCTCTAGGGACGATGAATGTTGTTGATGTATGATGATGTATGATAAATCTAAGCCCAAAGACTACATTAATGCCTGCTGCAGGAACACAGTTATGCTCGGAGAAGACAAACCCAGGATGTAAGTATTAGGCTAGTAGCAGCATTTGTAGTGTTTTTAGGACATTTAGTTTGTGGATGCTGACCAAACCTTCAGGGATTTCTGGCTGGTGTAGTACTGTCAGAGATCCCTTTGTCTCACATCCACTGTAACCGTGACCAAAGGTTGCTAGAGGTCATTCAGTAATACTTTTAGCTGGGATAACAGAGCCCGGATAATGTTGGGAAGTCACGACACTCTCCTGTGCTAGTTTGATGCATCTGATGCAGGTGATGGCGAGGGGAGACCGAGACAATCAGACATAAAGATAAGACGGCAGAAAGAAGATCTGAGGAGCACAGGGTTTAACAAAACCCCAAAACACACACAGAAAGTGAAAAAATAGACCAGTCAAAGGCAAAGATTACACTGAAATCCAGTTGGGATCAAATTATTCAAAAAGGAAGCACAAGAAAACGTACAAAAAAAAAAGTACAGCGTTTGGGAAATTGAGATTCTGCTCCAAAAATATGCTAATGCCTCCAGTGCATACGATTAGGCAGCTTATGGGCTGTCTCCTCCCTCATTATCCATTCAGTTTTTCTGCCCTGATGGGTTGATGCAAGTGGAGATAACAATGAATAAAGCAAAGCAGTTTCTCAAACTTTCACTGCAGAGTGGTGTGTTATATAAACAAATACTGAAGTAAATGGCATAGCATGATTTTTTTTCTATTCGATATCAACATCTGAAAATACAGCTTTGATTTTATTTAATCTATTAAGAACCTTTGCTGCAAATGTCCATTAATGAACGGGCAGAGTTTAGCAGGTAGGGACATGTTGTTAATACGAGTGACGGACACATTAGCCTCGTTATCTTGTTAGCTGCTGTGTGGACGGCAGTGCCGAGGCAGTTTAGAGTCGTCACGATGAGCAGCTGCAGTTTGCTCACATCATTTATCCAATTAGAGTATAACAGGGAGCAGCCATTGTGTCCCCAACAGACTAAAACAAACACAATCCTATTGACACGTCTTGGATTCCCAAGAGCATACATGAACTACACATCAGTCACACTCACCAGATAAAATGAGGGATTTAGTGATGGCAGAAAGACAAAAGAGTAGATTGGACCCTCATGTACAGTGGGTACGTTTCCACAGTCCACATTTACATATATCTACTACAACATGACATATATTGTAAAATTTACTGTAACCAACAAATCTCTGCATATTGTGTACGGTGCAATATACTATCAACATGCATCATAAATAAATGTGTCATTATTACGCATCTTTAATTAGGCATTGCTAATATCAAATACATGTAAATATATTACTTAACCATGGAATTGCATTACATAATCTAAAAGTCAGGTTTCTCTTGCATTCTGATTTGTGTGTGTCGAATTAAGTCTACATCCCCAATATTTGTAGTAAGTGTTACATCATGCTTGTGGCCCTCATCATTACAACCAGCTGCTGGGTGGCAGCCATGTAGGATTCCCATTCATGCCCAGGTCTGGAGGAGGGTTGGCTGGAGTAAGTTGACCCTTTCAGTGTGTCTGAATGGGATACTAGCCATGCTCGTGCCATGCCAAATTCATGCTATGATGCATGTTACTGCTTAATGAAGGGCGTTGACACGAGGAAATCAGAGGCGATTTAACATCAACTTGATCTCAGAGCTCCCCAACTGCTTCAATTCAATTCAATTCAACTTTATTGTCTGTTCAGGTAAAAACAGAAAATTTTCTTTTGTCACGGCTATAAAAACAAGGTTTAAAAACCCACATTCAGGCATTAAAAGACACCCCCACACATCAAAAAACACAGCACAACAGGTAAAACGAATAAAACACGTAAAGTAGACTAAAAACACAGTGCAGTCTATCCTGTGCTATTGAGGGCAGCTATTGCAGAGGGGATGAGGGATTTTCTGTAAGTGTTTTTCCTGGCCAGTGGGGTTCTATAGCGTCTGCCTGACGGCAGCAGCATGAAGGAGTGGTGGAGGGGATGGGAGGGGTCCTCAGTGATGAGGGTGGCTTTCCTCATCACTGAGCGTCCATACAGTTCTGACAGAGGGAGTTGGGCTGTTTGGGTGATTTTGCTGGCCTGGTTTATTATTCGGGAGAGATTTGTTTTGTGTTTGATGGTGAGGAAATTGAACCAGGTTGATATGTTATAGGTGAGGATGGATTCAATGAGTGATTTGTAAACGAGAGTTAAAATGTCCTTGCTGATATTAAAAGATCTGAGCTTCCTGAGTAGGTGGAGTGGCTGTTGAGCCTTCTTGTATATAGTGTCTGCATGTGGTCCAAAGGAAAGACAGGTGTCGATTTCCGTCCCCAGGTATTTGAAGCTGTGCACCTGTTCCACCCCCAGACCATGGATCTGCATGGGTTGGAACAGGTCTGGGCTTTTCCCTGAGGATCCACAGCATAGCTCTTTGGTCTTTGATATGTTGAGCCCTAATGAGCTCTCTCTTCCTGCATGCTTACACTGAAGACTGTATATAGTAATGGACGATGCCTCTCCACTTCCTCCTACTGTATAAGAATTAAGATAAAGACGTGTCAATTATGACGTTACACTACTTTTTATGGCATTAAAAAACTAATTAAAACCAAATTTATTAGAAAAGTGACAGTGACCATCTCTGGGTAAAATTATTTTCAATTGTCTTATTTTAGTTTCGCCAATGTCCCATCTGCTAACATGGAGGGGGAGAAGTTTATGAGCTACACTGCAGCCAGCCACCAGTGGGCAATACGAAATGTCGTGGCCTCGCATCTGGGGAGCTGTCATGTTGTCCATCGTGATGTACAGTCTGCAGTTCAGACTTGAGACAAGAGGAGGAAAACACAGAGTCAATGTAGCTACAAACAAAGACAGATGAAGGTGGTGACACAAAAGAGGTTCAGACTGTAGGAGGAGGTTGAACGATAGGAGCAGGAGAACGAGACCTTGAGGCTTTCCGTGTAGCACGCTGGAACAAGATGACAGAAGTGAGATGAATTTGCACAACACACATTTACACAACTGCACACACACAACTCCAAATAGCATTTAGAAGTAGGGCAGCCTATCTGCCAGCTCAAAAGCCTGCAGCACTTTCCTCAAACATTATCCAACAAACGATAATACAATACGCCTAGTTTATCTGCCTACTCATGCTAAGACAGAATGCTTCCAGGCAGAGACGCACAACTTGCAAACCTGACATGTTAATTTTAAGTAATACAGAGAATGAGAACCTTATATAATGTAGACTGAGTGAAAATGAATGGAAATACTGACATGGCTACATATGCTTTTCATGTGCAACTGTCATCACATATATTCATGACAAACCCGTAGGGTTACTTTCTCCATCTGCTCCAAACTTTGAGCCCCTCCCAAACCTGATGAGAGCTGAGACTGACATGTTTTGGCGGCGGAGCTGGTTGCCAGGGAGACCTGAGGAGCGGCCTGACATTTGTGGTTAATTGAGATCTGCAGAATAATAGCAAGAGGGAGCGAGAACTCAACTGTAACCATTCAACAAGAGATGATCCATGCAATTCTTATCTATTTCAAATCTAATCATCCTGTTGGGAAAATCTGGACGACTAGACGAATTTGTACATTTACAGATCGCAGAATAACCTTTTACCAAATATGGACACAATGACCAAACTTGTACGTGTGTCATTGTATGTAATTTTTCATATAATAAAAGTACAAGGGGAGTTGATTTAGGGTGAAGTTCCCCATTTCTCAGCCAGATCAGGAGTAGGTTTAATTTAACTTAACAATAAAGTTGCAATTATCTGTACAGCTTATTGAATGAAATTAACAGGAGCTTTATTCAAAACCAAACAATTTTTTTTCAGATTGTGTCAGAAGGGTGTCGATTAATCACTGTGGTCATTTCTGCAGCCTGTCATTTTGCCCACTCTTTACGCCTGTACGCCTCTCATATATACTCTCTCATCTTATTCATTGCAGGCCCAAGGACACATGAGCACCCTGATGCAAATACACTCACATGACAGCAGATAAGCTGGTGCAGGCACACACCCACACAAACACTACCCACACCACACATCTACACACATGTCCAGCTCCTGGTCTGTTGACATTGGTTGTGTTTGCACTTGAGATTAGGCTTTGTAGCAGGCAGCAATAACAGGCAGGTTTTATGATTGTTCAGATGAGGTTCTAGTTATGAGCTCTACAGGGACCTTTTCACTGTAATGTAACTAGAAGCTTGGACAAGTCAGAATGGAATAAAAATAATACTAGGTTTATAGTTTATACAGCTGACCTGGTTGAAAATGTCAGCCCTGATCAGTTTCTGTGACATTTGTAGTCCTATCTGACTTTGTCTAAATGACTATAATAATGATTTTTAAGTCTAGAACCACACCATTTTCATGTATCCATTAAAAACCACAACTGGCCCTACTTTGTTTGCTACAGAGAGTGACAGTCAGGAAATGCCAATGAAGAAAATGTGCCTTCGGGCTTCGCCGTAGCATTGAGCTCATGGCTTTAGAAATCTGTTTTCCTAAGGATGGCTTGTTTTGGGTGTGCATGGGGAGCTCACAGTATATGGGACTTGATTAAATGTGGCACTGAGAGACATGGCATAGCCTTGGGGCAAATCATAAAAGCCTGTGTTTGTGTATCCGTGCGACAAGATGCTGGTCGTAGAGGCACGGACCACTTACCCCCTGTCTGTCCATCCATGTGAGCAAAGACCTGCTGTCCCTTCAGCATATTTATCCACCCCACGCACCAGTGCCCAAGCAAGCAGGAACAAAGCATAAAATACAGCAAAATAATTAAATAAAATTACATTACATTTTCCTCCCTTAGCATGAAGAGAAAATCATTTCACTGTGGTGATGTTTCAATTTCAATGTCCAGTTTTAGTCACATTTTGAATGACAAAACTTTATGGAGAATCTGTTCATTTCAATGAAATCGCTGAAAGCGCATTCACTCATGAAGACAAGTAAGACAAGTCAGTCTGCATGGCTCTTTTTGCATCAACTTAACTAGGGAATTTTGAACTGCCAATTTGTGCCGCTGACCAACAGCAAACTCTTACGAAATATACTTTTAAGTACGACAGACTATGATTTATTTTAAAAATGGCTGTTGATCAAGAAGAATGAGACCCCCATTGTTTAGGGGACTGAAAAACAAAGGGCACCCTTTCAAAGCTGAAATCACATCTAATCCAGTAAACATATAGGTCACTTAGTATGGTATTGTACATCTGCCATTAAGCTGGCATGAATACAAAGTGAAAACAATCCCCCCCCCAATATGTGTCATGCTTCCCTAAATACAGCACATTCACACATGTGAGTGCACACAGAACACCCGACTAACCGCCCCCACTTTGCTATAGATCTGTAACCCCCCCTGCAGTTAAGCTGTGCTCTCATTTCTCTGGTTTTCTGGGACATGCAGGGTGTGTAATTCTTATGCAAAAATGTGAGTCACTGATAATTAAGAATTGTTTATGTTGAGTCCTGACTCCAGTTCAGTTTTCCCCGTGGTCATGTTGTTTGATCGTCATCCGTGTTCAAATCTAACTTTGGCTCAACTGTAGATATAGATTGAAACGCCTCATTTGTGCATTTCACCCTCATCCATAATGGGATGTTCTGACTAATCTGTGAGTGTTTTGAGTGTTCTGTAGCCTTCAGGCATGGGGACGCATTTGTTATGGCTAGCTGCCGAAATCTGACCATACAGAATTAAAAAAGGAGAGAGAGAAAGAGAGAAAGTATAGCTAGAGGAAGTGAAATATGAACATTTCTGCTTCTTTGGTGGAAGGTATTTATATTTAGCCACTTTGTTGTATGAGTGAGGAACAGGTGGTCACATGAGCACAGAGGAAGAAACAGAGATGATGGTTAATAATGAACCCTCATGGTTTGCCTTAGCCATGCTGGATGAGTTTTTGTTGACAACACCTGGAACTGAAAGATGTTAAGCCAATATCTGCATTCCACTTTTTACTAATTTACCATTTTATAACGGTCACTGCCTCTCAGAATCTAAAACTGTTTTTCTGTCCACAGTTTGAGTAAAGCCCGAAGCGTTGAGACACAAAAAAGTAAAACTAAGATTGTGTAAAAATGTCTGTTGCATTCTCTGACGGATCCGGAGTGCCCGTTTTCTCACAGCATCCCCCATGACGGCCAAACATCTGCTCTTGACTGAATCATGACAGCTCAGCGTGCTCTCCAAAGACAGATGCAGACTCAACGGACCCATACTTAAACGCACGGCAGAGATCTTTTCATAAGATGCTCCAGACAGACACGGGGACAAATGCAGAGAGAGGGGAGCCATGTAATTTCCAGCGAGACTCTTGGCAGTCTGAGGAAGGAGGCTGCATCCTGATGGACATGTGAGGGAGGCTTAAAATCCCATTAGAGACGATCAAAATTCAAAGGGAAGCATGCAAAGCCTGCCCTCAGCCTAAAATCTATTCTTGTCAGCACTGAGTAGATGGCAGAGATGGGCTAAATTGAGACAGTCTATTTTGGTAGGAGGAGAGTGAGGGGATGGAAAGAAAACAGCAGTGGAGAGACAGGGGGGCTGGAGTTGAGGGAGTAAGAGAGAGCTGAAAGACTGAAACATAGTCAGGGGTGAGGAGGAGAGAATAGCCTTCGACTTGTTTCCTTTTGTAGAGAGACAGCGGCCTCCTGTAAATAGTGCGTGTTTGTTTCTCAAGGAAATTCCAGCACATACACATATCCTTTTCTGAGGCAGTGAGCTGTGGACGACTACACCAAACCCTCTCCATGTGGGATGAAGCAACGTCAGCCTTTGTCATTCAGCCTCCTTAATCAATTGCGAAGGTTGTTAGAATGCAAGGGGTCTCGCTATTATGGAGCACCGGAGCTCACACACACACACACACACACACACACTCACACACAAGTTTGTATGAATATGTGTGTGTGTGTGTGTGTGTGTGTACACCACTGGGGTGGTTTCTATGCCACTGGTCAAACTGAATGAAACAAATTCTTATAAACCAACACAGGAAGATCGGTCAGCCATGATGGGAGAAGGTTGAACAAAACACAACTCTGAAAAGATCCACAGGGTACAAAATTGTGTCTTTTCACTTTCTCGCTGTGGGAATGGCAGGTGTGCGTGTGCTTGCAAAACGGCTGACGACTTGACTCAACTAGCACAGCTCCTCCGTCCTGTCAAACCCAGATATCCTGTTTGTTCAGGGATGATCGGGTTGTCTTGTAAGCTTTCCCTCTCTCCCTTCTCCTGTTTGCTCCTGTTTCCTCCCAGCGACCAAGACTAAAGAGATTAGCTGATGGAGATGAAACGACCGCAGCTATGCCAGCCAGCCAACATGCAACCCCTTCTCCATTCCAGGACTTCGTCTCGAGTCGTTCTCCCGCTGCCATCAGTTCATTCCTCACTCTCTTTAATCACACTCCGCTTCCGTGGAGTCCCTGTGCAGTCCCTCTGCTAAGGGGTTTGAGCTTTTAAATTAAAGACAAGGCCTTTGCGTTTGTGAAGAGAGATGAGGAGAAAGTCAGGGAGGCCAGTCAATATTCGGCTACACAAAGCTAATTACATCTGACTTGGCAACCAACCCTGAATGCACGCGCCTGCCCTCTAAAATGCTCATGTGTTTGCAGTCACACAGTGTAAGCGCAGTGTGAGAGGGTTCAACCAAAAAAAGAAGCAAAAAATACTTTCCTGTATGTTCGAGACCGAGGCAGCATCAGACATACTTTATAACAAAACCCATTCCGGAGATATTTGGCTGACTTTATGCCTCCTGTTACGCTGCACTTTAACATGTCACAGAAAAGATGTTTGTTTTTCCAGCTTGTGTTTCTGTTCCAGTTGTTCCAATGATGCTTGTTCTTTTTCCTGACAACAGTTAGATGAAAAGAGCAATGGCTACCTTATCTTAGCATAAAAACCAGACACAGTTGGAAATAAAACTAAATAACATCCATCCACTAGCACATCTAAAGCTTGGTTGATCCAGGCAACTGAAGAGGGGTATTTCTGGTCTAATGTGTGGGTTAGGGTTTGGGACTATTTCTTGGCTGGGTGCAGTGACTTCCTGAAGTCTTGTCGCCAAGACGAGGTTACCAAGCAACAAGCGGCGATTTAAGGAAGAAACACTTCAATAAGCTAAGCTAACCGTTTCCTGGCTATAGCTTCAAATATTATGGACAGACCTATTTCTCAGCAAGAATGCAAATAAGCACATTCCTTTCAAGTCAAATAAATTAACTTCAAACTACTGGGCCACCATGATGTCCGACTGACATCTTTTGAGGAACTGACTTAAGGAAATGTTAGAAAATTAAGGGAAATTTACTTATTATCTTGCAGTTGCCACTTGTGGTTACTGTTATGTAAAAGTTGTGTGTTTTTTCTCTTCTGTTTTATTTTTAGAGCTTCGACTGCAAACATGACATGACACACAAAAACTACGGTCATCCACCGGTCAGTGTAAAAACACAGGCCTTTAAATAGCTACATGTCTTTAGCCACTGTCAGCAGGGATTACATTAAATATACATGACAAATTAATAAATGAGGCTGTATGTTTTTATAGATTCTTTACGTTCACAGTCACCGGGGACTCTACGAAGCAGTGTTCCGCTTCATTCATTAGCCTTTCAAACAAAGATATTCTATACAACAGACTGTGAGTTACAACCTAAATACACTAACTCATTTATTATTCATTCAGGGCTTTCTTTGCACCCCAGGGGGCCTCAATGTACAGAAATACTCAAACCCAACATGTACGCATCCACATATGAGCACACACTCAGACATAAGTAAGCGCTAATGATGCACGGTGTGTACATACGGAGATATAAATAGATGCTGGTGTAGAGATCTAGATTTGATGTAAAAACGACTAAGTGTTATGTATCATTTTCAGAGTTAATCTTTTTCCTGTAGCAATCAAAAGCATGTGCTTGCCTATACCCGCTGTTTTATGTTCTGCCTCAGCCTGCAGTGTATCGCCCCGATGATCATGTTTACTTTACAACCTTATTGATTTGCCAGTTTGGGAATTGCAGGAAATAACAGGCACTATCTGCACGCTCATCCCATTCACACACAGACACAGACTCATAAGCAGCCTGGCTTTGTCTCTGTTCCATAGACCTACTTCTGTAGATGGGTTTAGTTTGCCTAAAATATCTCTTTTAACAGCTGGGTTCGCCTGATCATACACACACGCAGTTTCACACTTAAAGTGATACGGCAGCCACCCACAAACACAATCTTTTACACTACAGGAGCCAAAACAAAGTAAGAGTCCTGGATTTCCCAAAATGGTAAAAAAAAAAAAAGTTTGAACACTGTGGCTCAAAACATGCATTTTTTAGAGGATAAATGTGCATTATGGCTTTTAGTTGCTCAAAAAAAAAAGAAATCACACATTTCTTTCCTGCATCTTCACCCAGCTCAGCTAGACTTAAGAGCCTTGTCATGTCTGAACCAAGCTACTCCAGTGAGTCACACTTAGATTACTGAACCACCCTGGCTGTCTGATACAACTCTGTGTTAGCTTCTGGAGGAAAATGCTGCCCTGCTGGGACAATGAGGGAGAAAATGATTACAAGATCCCCACAGCAACACTACTGATATAACCCATCAAGCCTGACTATGATATTATAGTGTGAATAACAATGTGGGAAAAGTGAATGGAGAGAAATAGAGAGAGAAAAAATGAACTGAAAGAAGAAAAAAGGTTGATTTGTGGAATCCTAATAAACGATCAGCTCAACACAATAATAATAAGTCACAGTCTGACCTTAATCAAAGGCAGCGTTAACATTGCGCATGTACACACTTTGCCCCTCAACTCTCACAAACATGACTAGAGAAGGCAAAGAAAGCCATGCAACCCACCTCTCTCTTATTGCTTTTTCATTCAACACTACCCCCCCCCCCCCCGGCACCGCTTTCAGGATCCGTGCTCTGCTGTGCAGCCAGTGCATGCGTCACTACATTCTCAGTACAAATTTCATCTGACAGCCGCTCACTCTTTGTATTGTGCGAGTGATTACTGTGTTATTGTAAAGGCAGTTTCTGTCCTCCATCATGGAGCAATCACCACAGAACTGAAGACTGAGGAGGAGCGAGAGAGAGGGTGTGTGTTTCTGAGTGTGTGTTTCTGCTCTTTAACGCTCATGACATATAGTGATTGGATCTTACCCTGATTCTCCTCATGGCTGCCACGATCTCCATCCGACTGTTGGGCCTGGGCACGTCGAGGCTCCCCACGTACTGTGGTAAACAATCACACGCATTGGAAGAGCACCAGAGTCAGAGATATCATCCTGCACACTTAATCTTCCATAATCACACATGAAAAAAAACCTCAGTGACATTACTTCAATTAAATGAAATCAGTGGCTATTCTCACTAAGCACTTACTCACTTCCAGCCTCACCAAAGTGAGGTCATTTATAAGATTCTTTTCAGACTTCTATGAGGGCAAAAGCCCACATAGTGATGCTCGCTCTTCAGACTACATAAAATAAAAACAAAAACAGAAAGACAAACCAAACAACCTAAATTCTCACATGGATGTAAAACTGTTTTACATAGTTTTCCATTGCAGAGATTAACATTTTCATTTAAATGTGGCAAGCTAGTGCTTCTCCATTTAGCACAAAATGTGTTTAATGCATTGTATAAAAGACTCCTTCTGCCTTCTTAATAAGCCATTTGTGGCTTGCATATATTCACATTTGCAGCTGTGTAATTACGGCGCTCTAGGGACTGTGCTGCTCTTGTTTTTAATATTATTTTAAATAGCGAGCATGCTCTGAAAGCGTAAAAAGAAGTAACACTGACACTTTCACTTTATCTCACTTGTTCAGCACCTCATGGTATATTGATAAGTTTAGTCATTCACTGAGATGTTGCGGTTTCTTCTTAAACTTCAGTTGTATGATGTGCACACATGAGGATGGAGGGATGAGAGTTAATGTGGCTTCGTGCATCTTTCTGTGTGCGCTCTTGGTCCCATCGCAGTCTTACCCATAAAGAGTTTTGTACTTCAACAGTGAGAAACGGTTCGTGTCATGAGTTTACTATGTGAATGTGTTCACAAGTGGAATAAAGAAATATCGATGACGATGTGCAGCCATGTGGCTGAACTTTGGACCAGTACCACTCCCTTGATTCAAACACCTTGCTGTTTCCTGTAAAATAAGAGCTACAGTCCAGGCAATACAAACCAGCCCAGGCAGCCTAGGATATAAAGTTACAGATTGGTGTGTGTGAATAGAGCCTCTAAAAACTGAATACTGTCTTAGCTGCTTCCCTCAGAGGTTAATAATTCAATGCCTTGTGGAAAAAACCTGAAAACACACTCAGTTGAGGTTCACTTTAGAGCATCCAACATAAGGACAGCTACCTCAGTGTTTAAGGAGGAGTTTTTAAGGATTTTGACACAAATAAACTAAGATTCGCCACCAGACTTGCAGCATTACAAAACATGCATGCTGTTGAGTCCACATGGGTTCAAACTTCACGATGGATCCCAGCTGAAAGGCTCCGGTGCACCTGCGCTCCCAAACTACAGATCTGAAGTGGCCTGTGCGGTTACAAATGAGCAGGATGGCCGTTTGTCTCACCTTGGCTTGGAAATAAATCCCATGCTGGTACGCCTCTTCGTTGTGGAGAGGCACCCTCGAGTCGGCCACGTCGTCCACCAGGTTGTACCTGTTCCTGGCGGGCATCGCGGGCTCAAACCGACGACCTGCACCCCCACCCCCTCAACACACACACACACACACACAGTAAACCCTGTTAACAGGCGGACAGACAGGTGTCGTCTGGCTGTGAAACGCTACAATCCCACGCGTGTGCAGCGCGCAGCTCCAGGAGTGAGTTCCCGGTGGAGACGCAGTCCATTGTTGGTGCTTTGCGCTTCAAAGGTCCCGTTCTCAAGGGGGACAGATTTAAGCGACCCCCCACCCCCCTTTTTCTCCTCCTCTTTAACAAAACACTGAAGGATTTCCCTCCAGATTAGCAGCAACGTGGAGGTGGAGGATGTGTGTCCCCAAAGCCACGAGTGGGAGAAGATCCAGCGTAAGAAGCGGCGTTTCTCTCCGCAGGTGATTCTGGCTCGATGAGGGTGTGTTTTTTTTTTTTTTTTTTGTTTTTTTTTTCTATCCCAGGCTGTTGGTGGCAACGCGGCACCTCTCTCTCCCACTCTCTCTCTGTCTCTCTCTCTCTCTCTCCCTCTCCCCCCCAACCCCACAAAGCACAAAGCAAGACCCTCATTGGAGCAAAGTTCCCAAGCATGATGCAACCCGGAGGCTGGAGGACAGCCCACACACAAGTTAGTCCCCCATCAAGAGATCAGCATTTCAAACACTTCTGCCTGGGAGTTTGAACAAGTGGGAAAAGAGGGCAGTGGAATTCCTGTTGGACAGAAAGACAGAGGAGGACTTCTCCATTTCAACAACATAAGCCTGATCTATTTAAAATACTGTCTCCAGTCCAGACTTGTACTTTAGTTAACTATTACAATGTTCTGCTGTTTGACAGTATTGTTGCACTAGATATACTTATTTAATACATTGGTTGGACTGCTTCAGTTAATTCACATCTAATCCAGAATATTTTACACACTACACACTTTATAAAATATGATCCAATGTTATAGATAATTTAGCCTTTACAGTACGACACTTTGTTCAACTACAACAGTGTTTAACAGTTCAGTGACATAAATAAAGATAGATATAATACTGACAAGGGTCATTCTGCACATTGCTTTTACTTTCCTAAGTGTATCTTGTGAATACACCTGTATTTTCACCAGCAACTGAGTCAAAACTGGTGAGTTTTTCCTCCACCACTGTCTTCAAAGCAGTTCTGGATGGATAAATCTTTGCTCATGTCACAACATTCCCTGAATCAAACAGTGTATTTGTCATTTTCAGATCTACGATACTTTTTTTCTTGTGCCTCATGCAACGGTTCTACTGTCTGCACTGTTTTTTTTCAATACACAAGTCATCTGTCAGGTTGGATTTTGCTCTTCCTAAGTGCACCACACAGCCGGCATGCTGATCAGACGGTTAAGATTCATCATACAAACCTCATTTGGCCGTTTTCTCCACTGGGGCCAAATGAGTCTGTTAGTAGATAACAGGAGTTCAGTCACTAAACAGCATTACTACCTGCGTGACAGATCGTTTAGATGACTGTAAAATGACTTCTCCATTAGGACAATAAATGGCTGTTGGCTGTTCATAGAGTGGAAATGACAGAGTGTTGATTCTCATTGTGCTCAGCCATACAGAAAGAGTGTCCTCCCATTTCACTAGTGGCAGTAGTCATATATTGCATAATTAATTAAATACTAGGTGAGATACTTGATTAAAACTAAGACATATTACTGAAATAAGTCAATGGCGCCCTCTGTTGATTGCTCACTATGAATTACTGAAGTTAAAATGAAATTTTCACTGTTTTCAGGTGTGTTTTAAGATTAATAGTGCATATAAGAGAAAAGTCTTTGTCCATAGCCAGTAAGAGCTTGACAATCACAATAACGTGGTATGAGAAAGAGAAGTCAGGTGCCACAACTAAATCCCACTAATCTGCAATATAAGGGCACAATATTAAGATTAAAAACTAATAAGATGAGAACATAATGCTCACAGGGAAGTGGGGGGTGGGGAGGTGGGGGCGGGTTATTGACATAATGCAGTTTTAATCAAATGTTGAGAGGTGTTAATCGTTCACTTGATTAATTAATTAAACAAAATGTAAAATAACCTTTACCCTCCAAACATCCTACCCACATGTAGGTCAGTCTCACAGATGGATTGGATTAATACTTCTCACTGTAATCTAAGCAGTCTATTTGACTTGCATGCAATGCAACAAAACAAAATCTAAATAAAACAGTGCAAAGAGGAGTGTAACACAGAGACGCAATATATAAAGAAAATGTGATCATTGGCAGACCTTGGATCACAAAGATTTCTGTGACAAGACCAACAAGTTCTGAAGCGCACGCGACCTGAAATCCTCTCTCAGATGTTGTTCTTTGATCATCAATAACAGAAAAAAAGAAACAACATTTTTGACACCAAAAGCCATAAAACCCTTTAAGGAGATTGAGAAGGCACTTGTGAAATGTTACCTTAATTTAATGTTGCTTTAAAAGAACTAAAGAGGATTCGATCCTCTGCAAATTCATCTTCTGTACAAAAAAAGCAAAGCAAATGGTAGTACTAACTGTGTCCAATTGCTCCAATAGCAATCAAGTTCCAATAATTACAGTCTGATTTCAAGTCCATTCATGTCACAAGCAGTGTGCTATGTACAGCACACTGTTGAGGGGGAGGATAAGATAATGACAGCATGTCATTGAAAAGGACACAGTGTTAGGTTGAAGGCCAGACAGTGGTATTCATAGGCCTTAAAAGAGACTGAACAATCAGTACATACACACGTGGACAAAATTGTTGGTACCCCTCTGTTAATGAAAGAAAAACCCACAATGGTCACTGAAATCACTTGAAACTTACAAAAGTAACAATAAATAAAAATTTACTGGAAATTAACCATTGAAAATCAGCCATTACTTTTGAATTGTGGTTCAACAGAATTATTTAAAAAAACAAACTAATGAAACAGGCCTGGACAAAAATGATGGTACCTCTATAAAAGATTGAAAATAATTTGACCAGAGGGACATGTTTAACTCAGGTGTGTCCTTTAATTGGCATCACAGGTGTCTTCAAACTCATAATCAGTCAGTCTGCCTATTTAAAGGGTGACAAATAGTCACTGTGCTGTTTGGTGACATGGTGTGTACCACACTGAACATGGACCACAGAAAGCGAAGGAGAGAGTTGTCTCAGGAGATTAGAAAGAAAATTATAGACAAGCATGTTAAAGGTAAAGGCTATAAGACCATCTCCAAGCAGCTTGATGTTCCTGTGACAACAGTGGCACATGTTATTCAGAAGTTTAAGATCCATGGGACTGTAGCCAACCTCCCTGGACGTGGCCGCAAGAGGAAAATTGATGAGAAATTGAAGAGACGGATAGTTTGAATGGTATCCAAAGAGCCCAGAACAACCTCCAAAGAAATTAAAGGTGAACTCCAAGGCCAAGGTACATCAGTGTCAGATCGTACCATTCGTCGTTGTTTGAGTCGAAGTGGACTTCATGGGAGACGACCAAGGAGGACACCACTGTTGAAAGCAAATCATAAAAAAGCGAGACTGGAATTCACGAAAATGCATATTGACAAGCCACAAAGCTTCTGGGAGAATGTCCTTTGGACAGATGAGACAAAACTGGAGCTTTTTGGTAAGGCACATCAACTCTATGTTCATAGACGCAAAAATGAAGCATACCAAGAAAAGAACACTGTCCCTACTGTGAAACATGGAGGAGGCTCGGTTATGTTCTGGGGCTGCTTTGCTGCATCTGGCACAGGGTGTCTTGAATCTGTGCAAGGTACAATGAAATCTCAAGACTATCAAGGCATTCTGGAGAGAAATGTGCTGCCTAGTGTCAGAAAGCTTGGTCTCAGTCACAGGTCATGGGTCTTCCAACAGGATAACGACCCAAAACACACAGCCAAAAACACCCAAGAATGGCTAAGAGAAAAGCATTGGACTATTCTGAAGTGGCCTTCTATGAGCCCAGATCTAAATCCCATTGAACATCTGTGGAAGGAGCTGAAACATGCCATCTGGAGAAGACACCCTTCAAACCTGAGACAACTAGAGCAGTTTGCTCACGAGGAGTGGGCCAAAATACCTGTTGACAGGTGCAGAAGTCTCATTGACAGTTACAGAAATCGTTTGATTGCAGTGATTGCCTCAAAAGGTTGTGCAACAAAATATTAAGTTATGGGTACCATCATTTTTGTCCAGGCCTGTTTCATTAGTTTGTTTTTTTAAATAATTCTGTTGAACAACAATTCAAAAGTAATGGCTGATTTTGATTGTTTAATTTTCAATAAATTTTTATTTATTGTTACTTTTGTAAGTTTCAAGTGATTTCAGTGACCATTGTGGGTTTTTCTTTCATTAACAGAGGGGTACCAACAATTTTGTCCACGTGTGTATGTGAGTATGTGAGTTTTCAAAGCAACACAGAACAACTAACCGATATCCAAAGAGACCAAATCAGTGCTCAAATCACGTCTGCACTGGTTTAAAAATATATTATTTTAAGTCCTCCTCCACTCAAAACATGGCTTAGAATATATTCTATATAATATATTATACATTCTATACCAGGGGTGTCCAAAGTTTCACTGAGGGCCACATACAGAAAAACACACAAAGGGCTGGGCCACTCACTAGAAGTGAGCTATATTGCTAACTTCAGTCCACTAGAGGTGATGTATATCGCCTCACCTCTAGTGGATTAAAGTTGGCAAAATCAATTCTGCTTGATAACTGAATATGATTCAAGAAAAAAACAGCCTTTCCATTAGTGCCCCCGCACCAGCATCAGCATCAGAGAGGGAAGCTTAAAATAGTCTGTGCCAGAGCCCTGGTGCTCGAATTAACAGCCTTACCTCCACTTTTTGCCCCTCGGCGGACACCGTCGAGGCCATTCCTTTGCGCTCACCTGTCCCAGCTGGAGCCCCATCCGTCGTACCACCACACAGCTCGTCCCATTTAAGTCCCATCATGCCAACTGCACCTGGCACAGCTTCAAAAACATCCTCACCCGTCGTGGTGCTCTTTAGACTGCTAACATCAAGCAGCTCCTCCATAATGCAAAAGTGATCTTCATTAGTTATTAGCTGTGCTCTCATCGCACACCGCGTCTGAAACTTTCTACACTCACTTGCTGTCTTACCTTTCCTTAATTCTGCCATTTTGGGTCACCTGTAGTACATTTCTTCTTCTATTACTCATTTTATAGAGAAGCTGCCTCGTTCAAGACAGTTACTCCACCTAGCGGTGAGACTAAGAAGTACAACACAGTCCAGCGCAAGTTCCATGTGTGGGCCGCATTCCAATACATTTTTAGAATTTCCTGCAGGCCAATGAAAATTGGATCACGGGCCGCAGTTGGCCCGCGGGCCGCAGTTTGGACACCCTGCTCTATACTATATAACTATTCTAAAATATATTTATTAATAATTGTTTCTTTTGCCATTTCTCTTACTTGAAGACTGTATACACACACCTATTTGAGTAATATTACACTCAGACTCAGTGATGACAAGAGAGGCGGGCTTTGTCTTTGGAATTAGCTCCCAACTGTATATAAAAGCCTCGCTGAAACATGGGCAGAAAAATTATTTGGCAATTCGATTGCTAAACCTTTAAATCATTTTTCACACAAAAAAATCTCATATTTCCAGTTTCACCATTGTGAGAATATCTTATTTTCCTTTGTGATGATGCCATTTCTCTCTATTTTCAGAATTGCAATAAATAAACAATACATTGATTAATAGATAAAATAATAAGCAGGTTAACCCACAATGAAAACAACCATTAGGTGCAGTCTGACAGAAAAGAGTTAGAAGTGGCTCCATCTTAACCATCTAATACAGTAAAACCACACTTTTATCCCAATGCTTGAATCACATTATAAAATCATCTCAATATTTATATAATAGTACAACAGTCATGGAAGTGTTTTTATTTCTCAGCATTAAGTACTTGATTGTACTCACATACCTAAGTAACATTTTTGATGCAGGACTTACCTTTTAAAGAGTATTTTTACTTGATCTGAATACTTCCAACATGTGCTAATTACCATGAAAACACTGATTGGAATATCATTACTTTTGCATGTGAAACTTTGTCATATGACCAACAAAACATAGGAAGCACCACGGTAGTAGTAGCAAGTTTCTTTAATTCACTAATTGATAACAGGATCAGGAGTCACATCACAACACACATTATACACATATCCCTTACAGCAAAATGTGCACTCAACACCTGCAGAAGTAAAACCAACCAAATCACAGGAGTCTTGGGTGCATGTTACTATAGTAAAATAAAGATAGTAATGGAAGGCTGTGGACAAGAAAAGCAGTGTTTTTGTTTACATCTGAGGAAAACTGTAGTGTCAGAGTGTGTAGTGTCAGACTTTAGCATTACCGCTGGTGTGTATGTAGTGTTTAATCACTTGCGAACACTGGTTGTGCATGTTTTAAATGCCTCAAAAGAGCTTTTCCATCAGCTCAAATTATATAGTAATTCCATAGTCATACTTGGGTTAGTTAGCATATAGCTATGATCTATGCATTGACTGCTTTGTATCTGTAAGCTGTGCACTGTGAAGTGTGATACCTGAGAGCTGGTGGTAGTGTGTTAATCATCCACTGCACAGCCATTAATAGGATAGAAGCAGCTGTAAGAGGTACGTGTAGACAATTATTCCCAAAGCATCCTTATTATCGATGACACAAGAGAGGCAAGGCAACAAAACACAAACGCAAATCGTACATGGCGGACCACTGCATACCTCATTTGAGTGACAAAGGCAAACCATGGCTCTGATGATTGCGTGGGATACAGACCGATTAGTCCCTGAATCAAGACACCTCCCATCATTACATTTGAATGGGTTTCGGTAGAGTGTGCTAATTAAGACTCATCATAAACACAGCACATAGTCATTAACAGACAAACACGGTACAAGATGTTTAAAAAAAAAAAAAAGGAAAACAAATACGCTCACATTGCAGGTTTTCCATTACGTGATGTTGCGCAAAATGTGCAGCCACAACTTGGCTACTGGCTGCTTGATCGTGAGGAGGAACCATTATGTAAACAAGCTGTCCCATGCACTGAAAGCTTTTAATGACATACCCTCAATACTGGGTTTAGGTTTAGTGCAGGAATGCCGCAGCTGAGCTAAAACAAACTGACAAAAAATGTTTATATGAAAGCTTAAAACAAAAATGAAGATGAACTGTTTTTATCTTTGGGTATACCAGATACATTCCCCAGTGTTAACAATATCCCTAATGCCTATGTATCTTTAAAAATGCATTTAGGCTGCAATTCAGAGTCATGCGTGCACAGTGGGCGTAACATTGTAATATAATAATACAACTTGGAGGAAGTTCTTTAGTTGAAATGCATCATCGCACTTTAGCAACTAACATCAGATTTAAATCTAGCCTAATACAATTAAACATATCATTACAAATCAGTAACACAAATAGCCTGCTGGTGTGCAGATGTAGCAAAATAAAGGTACATTTTGGGACTCTGCCTGGATAATTGTAAAAAACTTCAGGTAGTCTCTTTCAATACAACTAGTAGTTCCGTCCTCAACACAATTAAAAATGATAAGTTCATAAAACAAAGCAAATATGAAATACGCAAAGGTCTTTACTGGACATCAAATCTTATGTTTAGTCTGTATTTCCCTTTTAATAAGACCCTCAATCATAAATAGAAATAGAACTTTTGTAGGACTAGTTTTCACTGTCACCTTAGTGGACTTTACAATCAAAAATGGACAAAAAGAATGGAAGAAAGTTCTCAAAATAGGTCCTTCAAATCAAACGCAGGGCGATCATGCAGCAGGCTAAATATTTGGGTGTGCTGCCAATAACAGAACAACACGCACAGCCTAAGTCTGACCCCATGTGTCATTTGAGTAGACTTTACCCTGCTGCACATCAGACAACTCTGAATCACAGCCTCAGAGGCATACTGAATAACCTGAAGTCAATAGTGTTCATTTTACAATCACATTAATTTCTACTCGGATTTCCTAAAAGGCTCTCGGGTCTAAAAAAGATGTACCTCACATTTTTCCTGCGCACACAGGGTTTACAACTGACAGCAGCAGCTAACAACAAAGGGAAATTAATAATAAATACAACCCATAAGAGGAATGAAAAACATAAAAACAAAGCTTACAATCGACGGTATCGAGCCACAATGAGAGATCCCATTTACAAGGCAGGTACCAAATCATGGACTGAATCAAACATCAGCGTGTTTGAAAACTGTTAGGTCAGGACGACAGGAACGCAGCAGTTCTAAGTAAATAAATAAAGCCAGTGCCACTGTTATGTAGCGACGGATACGGGAGAGAGGGAAGGAGCATGGACGAGGAGACAGGACGGACGGAGGGCTCGGAGGAAAAACTCATCTGTGGGGACTGAAGGAAAGAGGTGGAGGTGGTGGAGGGTGGAAAGGCAGGCGCCTCACTCTGGAGCCCCGTTTGTCGTCCCCGTCATCCTCTCTTCATCCCCCTGTTTCTGATGCTGCAGTCTGGCGTAAGTCACGGCGTCTCCCCTGAGAGAGAGAGAGGGGGAAGAAAGGAAGCGAGAGAAGGAGGGCAATAAAAAGTTATGGCGAGGGAGAGGTGGGTCGAAACAAAGGAAAAGCAGGTGTGACGAGAGAAGAGGACAGTTTTAATTGCAAGGTTATTACATGGGTGACCTTGTCAGACGTTAATTTGCATGAATATGGGGGCTCATTAGCGTTGTTAGAACTTCAAAGCATATAATAAAAATCTGCATTTAATGTGAGAGCCTGACGAAGGGTGTTTTTAGTAATAAGACATCAAGAGACATGAGTAATTACAAAATGTCTGTATAATACAGCCTGTGCTCAAATATACACTGAAAATAAACTATTTCATATTAAAACAGCTGATATTTTCCTGATGCTTCATAAGAGCTAAGAGCTCAAATATTACTGGTTACTAACAGACATCTTACTTTTTGCCTAAAGATGCAAGGCCGTACAGAACTCCCGTAGCAAAGGCGATGGCATTTCCAAACAGGGTTGTAAAGGAGAAACTCAAGAAAACAGGAAACAGAGCCATCCTGCAAATAAGCAACCGTGGGGGCCGGCCAGCAAGAGACAAAAACAAAAGTCAGTAAATCATGTCAAGTACATGCTGTAGATAAAAGAACCACATTCTCAAAAATATGTGCAACTGCTTATGCAATGTTAATAATAATCAGAAATTCACATTCCAAAAATTTAATTTTTCATACAGTGAAGTAAGCACCGTCTCCAATGACATAGACCGTGCATGGTGCTTCTCACCCGCAGTAGAAGACGGCTTTCTGCCAAGGTTTGAGTTTGTCTGCGCGGGCTGCTACTGCATTAGCAAACTCTATGAACTGGCAACAGAATGGGACTTCACACAGGAACAGCACGAAGGCATTCAACCTTGAGACGGGAGGAGAGGACACAAACACAGCAGTGAATCATCCTGTGCGCTTCTCAAATACGGTGCAGCTTTGGCTCAAACGGTGGAAGTCTGGAGGAATTTCAAACACAGCAGCTGGGTAGAAAAGTCACATGGTGCGCTCGCTGCCATCATTCAAGGTATTCAAACTGGGCTGGAGCATTAGAGCTCATGTTTACTGTCACAGAAATGGCAAGACAGTGAGCTGGTCAGTGGAATTGAGGCTGAAACTTACAAATATTTCATCTATCAATTCACATGCAGACTATTTTCTGGATTTAGCGTTTTCACAATTTCCTAAAGCCCGTGGTGACATCTTTAGTTGGAAACCCAAACATATTCAGTTTACTATCATAACAGACAAAGAAAAGCTGGGTTCAAAGAATTACTGGCATTTTTGATAGAAAATGCACTTAAATTACAAACTGATTATCAAAATAGTTGCTGATGAATTTTGTGCTTATCGCTTATTTGTCTGAGCTTTGAGTGAAACAAAAGTGGCATGATGTAAGTTTGCCAAGTGTAAAGAGTACAAATGGCAAAATGTCTTGATGGTTGATTGATTTTTATTAGTCTTTAATTCTAATTAGCATTGAAGCTCAGCAACAATATAAAAGTTTTAGCAGGGAAGAAAAACAAAGCAGAGGTGGCTTTAAATTCGGAGAAAATCAGTACAGACTTTGGCACACCGTGGTCACGCCAAGCGTTTCTCCACATCTCCGTCACTTGAGCGGTAGGTGTGGCCACATGGCTATATGAGACTACTGCTCACTATCAATGTAAGCCAACACTGTACATACTAACAGAGCAATATGAAGGAACAGGTAACACGAGTGCATAATGCATGAGATATATATGCATTACAAAAACCAAAGATCTGCACAGTGAAGCTCTGATGGATCACTGACATTTACGATAGTTTGCATGCAACTTTCAGTTGGTGTTTAGTAAAACGTAACTAGAAACCAGCTCAGTCAGTAACTGTAACAGAGATACAGTCTGCAGCAGTACAATTCAAGTACTGTCTTATTCAATAGATTCAATGATTATCGGGCTGTTTAAAACAACACTTTCATTGTGCAACCTTATTCTAACAACAAAATGGATCTACAGTAAAGATGACTTGGCTTATGGAATGTGCAAGAGCTAATTTATGCATGCTGACCGTAACAGTGTTTAAGACTTACACCATCCATACTCCAGCAGCAATGTTTAAAGGGTTCACAGTGACACAGTTCCACACTCCTGAGACGGCACAGGCTGCATGATTTAGACGAGACAAAAGACAAAATAGGAAGGATTATGCATATGGCTGTTAAGAGATCCACCACCATAAACAACACATGAAAATCAGCAATGCACAACATATGGTTCATGTATGGTGTGTGGATGCAAACAAGCAAAAACAGAAATGTCTTTCAAAAGCAACAAGCTGATGATGTTTGTTTGATTTCTAAAACAATTTGGAAACATCTGAAAAACACTGAATAAAATTCAGCACTCCTATCTAGATGTAAAAGCTATTATGAAACATGCTTAGCCTGGAAATTAATAACTAATATCAAATTTGAAACACTCATTAACACTGTGACAAAACCAAAGCAGGCTACATTTATCATGTACAAGATAATCTCTCAAACAGATTAATTTAATGATAATTCTTAATATTTTTAATGTAGACCTTTCAAAGTTCCAGTGCTTATTTCACTGTGCTCCACACACAGGGACAATGGGACCAGCCTCAATCCAATGTCTGACTATCCATTGTCTGAAATGTGTGTATGCTGCAATATGAGAGGAACTACAAGAGTATTAACATGCGCAAGTTCATTGAGGTGTGAAAATAGTCATGGCACGTTGCACATGTGGGAATTTTTGACAGGCTGTGAAAAATGTGCGATATGGCAAGTGTGCCAGCTAAAGCACTTAACACAGCAGTAGTAAATCAACCAGTGATGTCAGTCATCAGAGGTATAAAAAAAAACCTGATTATCAGTTGTATTCACACGAATACGCAGCAATACGCCTTGTGAAATCTGAGGTGTATCTGCTATGGTGCCTTAATTGATTGATTATTCAAAAAAATATAAACACAAATGAGAACTTGTCTGCTGTTGGGCTCATCTGTTAAAAATGACCATTGGTCCTGAGTGTGTGTGTGTGTGTGTGTGTGTGTGTGTGTGTGTGTGTGTGCGAAATAAGGCTCAGGTGGAAAATAATCACTTTCAAATACAAAATCTGCAGGTAACAAACACACTGTGCACACAGGCATTGTTACTTGTCAAACACAGGTGAGAGAAACAATGGTTAGGTGTGCTAGTGTCGGGGCTCTGGTCGGGCTCACTGACAGACCTGAACAGAACAGAGTAGCAACTAATGATTATTTTCCTTTTTGATTAATGTGTCAATTATTCCATTTTTTATCTTCAAATGGTTTGTTTTGTCAAACCATTTGGTCAAATCCATACACCAACACCAAGTAAGTTCTAAGTGTGATCTTTTCTGTGTGAGAGCCAACACTATACAGATGCTTCACGCTAAAACTGCAGAGGAAGAAGAGAGGGTAAATAAGCCAAGCGTGTGTGTGAACCATCAGGATGGAGGACCAGAGACTGTCACTAACAGTGGAGGAACTTTGCAGCATACCCTGCTCCTTTAGGCCATCCAGCCTCCTTAATAATAGAGAGCCCATTGAATATGCAGTGCCCCGAATGGTGAATGTGATACAGGCGCTGTGACTCTGGTGTCACTGTGAAGGGGAGAAGGATCGAGGGGGGGCTGCAGTGCTGCTGGAAAACTGCAAAGCCAGCAGGAAAAAAAAAATCACCTGTCTCACACTGAACTCTTGACAAAAAGAGTCGAAATACCTGCTGGGGACCACGTGCGTTCGTATCACACAGCTAATTTATCAATAAGAAGCTGTAATGGAATGAGCAAGCCATGCAAACAGGCAGTGCCCAGCAGTGGGCTGCTGCAGTGAAGTGACAATGGGCTGTGACAAAGCTTCTGTCTGTAGTGAGGTTTGTGCAAAATCAAAACAGTATTTCTCTCCAGACAGCAATCAGATGCCCTTTCTGCTCTGTCTCAGCTCTCCCCTCATGTTAATAGAGTCCACACAATAAACAGTATCAAGAATGCTGACAAAACATTAAATCTACCTGAGAAATAATACATTTTTTTGATAATTGTCCTTGTAAACTGGCGCACAGTCAATAGTTGTATTCCCTACACATGCAGCTATGGCAGGATTGGGGTTTCTATCTGCCGATCAATTCACTAATCAAGGAAGACAAGAGATGGACTTTGACAACTACTTACATATTCCTCCCAACACCCCAGCTATTTTGCAGAGCCATCGGTACCACCATGTCATGCCATCATCCTCCGGAGTGGGTTTAGTGGTCGGTGCAGTCTCTTCGGTGCTCATTGTGTTTCTCAGGCTATGTTAGCTAAAGCTACCCAGAGCCAGTATTTACAGATGTCAGCCTGAACAATAGCTGAGACAAGTTGGGTTAGCGAGTCTCAACAAACTGCTAACTCGCGTCTTCCGTACGAAACAGCGATCCCTATCAGTAAAACCAGGTGTAATTAAAACTTTTGAGTATTTTCGTTAAGAAAAACCTTTTCTTTCCTTTGTCTGTTCGTGTTGGGGGCCAGCTGGCTGATGTTACCAGCGGCTTTTCACACAGCTTCCCCCGTCAGTCAGGAACAGCTAACCGGCTAGCTGATGCTAAAGAGCACCGCCACCAGCTGCCGCTAGGAGTGGATATCACCGCTGCATCCGTCCTGAACTCTCTAGGAATCCTCATAAATGGACGAGAACCAGCCTTAACTCCCTTTAAGATGTTTTCGAACCACACACTATCAACCCGGTTTGGTTGGGGCTCAACTAGCTGCTCCGTTGTTCTCCACCCTGCCTGCTCTACCCATGTAAGCAGTGCATTGTGGGACGGATCTGATGTGCGTCACGGTTTGTTTACAAATTCCGATGTGCAGATTTTGGATTGTATTTAATATTTTATTACACATTTGTAATGATCACAGTAATGCATATTAAAGACTTTGTTTAAAGGAGAAATTCAGTTTATCAAGTTTGTCTTAAAACAGCATTCAGGTGGCCACGTGGACATTGGAGCAGGTTTTACTTGCTGTGATCATCCCTCCTGTTCATACTGATCTTTTAGAGAGATATCTCCGTAATGCACCTTCAGTTTAAGTGATAGGGGACAAAGTCCACAGCTCTCATTCTGTGCAAAATTATTTTATTTTAGTATTGAAAGGTATTGAAAATGTATTTGAAGCTATTATGAGGCTTCAGAGACAAATCCTTTTCAGTGTAATATTGTCTTTGGGTTGCTATCCTTCCACTGAAGCTGTACAGGTAATCCTCCAAGAACCCCAACACTGTCAGAATGTAGTAAAGGGTTATCAGACAAGTTAAAGATTAATCTCAACATGTCAACAAATATTTTAAGTTAACTAATTAAAATACAAAAAGAGCACCATACTATTTTTGCTTTAACGTCTAATTAGTTGATAAGGGACAAATAAATGCCCTTTTCCCTTTACACCCAGTTGAAATAATTCAAAACTGATTTTTTCTTATTCCTTTCCTCCGCATGAAAGTTTTTGTAGAATCCTCCCAGACCCTTCCAATCATCTGGAGGAAAAAAGTATTCTCATAAATGGACAAGATAAAGCCAATTTTTAGCTTGTTCCCCATGTTGCACACACATCACATATCATATGCCATTTACAGAGTTGGAAACATTGGTGCATTTTGGGAAGAGGGTTAAAAATCACAGCAGTAGTAAGTGTTGCTGAAAGAACTGAGTTTACAAAATCCCCAGTTGTTGTTTGTGCAAAAATGTATTCAAAACCTACTATGAGGTTCAGAAGTCTGAGATAATCAAATCAAGTGTGTATCTTCCATAGTAAGACTTGAAAAACTGGGAATCCATCCTTTAAAAATGGCAAAACGAATCCGATTTCACCAGCATCAAAGCAAAACAGTGTCTTTTTTTTTTTTTTTTTACAATTTAATATCAGATTCATTTTTAATTACTCATCCACACCTTTATATAAAACACACTCTTCCCCAAATCCTTGTTTTATATCCGAGATCCTTGTAGGGAAATCAGTACCCATATAGATGATGTTCCTTCTGTATTTTTTCCAGCAGCTTTCTGTTGTCGTGCTTGCTGCATAAATATGAACTGTGACCTGTGAAAAATGGACAAAAATCCAATCTGTGGAAGGACGACTATGATGCTTCTGTTTAAGGAGAGGTAGATAAAGCAGTTGTGACAGTCAGCATTGTTCTGACCGGCGTTCAGCTTAATATCAGGCTGTTAACTAAAGAGTCTGATGTGACTTGGCTTTGGGACGCCAGACAGCTTCTCTCACTCTGACAGCAGAGTGGACTGTAGTAGTTTCAAAGTCCTCCGGCTGGTCTTCCTCTCCTCCATTACTGGCTTCCTCTTCCCTGTGGGTGTGCGGCACAGCATGTCATCGAGGGTCTGCTGGGTCACCTGATTGGCCTGCTCGAGCAGAGTCACTATCTGCTCCACTTCCATCATGTGTAGTTTGTCTTTACTCTGTAAGCGCAGCAAATCCACCTGGAACGGGTCACAAGACGCCACTGAGCTAACTTTTCCAAAGCAGTTTTACCAGTGATTAACACATGAAAAATGTATCTAAAAAAACTCTTCTCCAGAAAGAAAGCACTAATTTGAAATGCAGTAATATGTTGAAACATTTAATTCCTGCATCCTTAGCTATCCTATCACATTTTAGGATCAGTAGCAATTTAGTTATTGAGCAAACGGTCATATTCTACTTACTGTCTCCTGAGAAAAATCAGGCTTCTTTACAAAAGATGGCCTTTTAGGCAACAAAGCTCCAGATAGGATGGAAATTGCTTCCATCACAGATCCTGACATTGTTAGTATTACAACCTAAATAACCAGAAAAAAAAGAATATATCAATCACTGGACAACTACGGCAAGAAATAGTGTATACTACAGTTATGATGCACCCTTACCTTCAAATTCTGGCATAATCGGCTCTCAGTGTCCATTATCTGTGAAAACAATGACTGTGCCTTTTCAATGTCATTCTGGAACAAAACAGAAAGAGAAAATTGATTATTTTAAACTCTCCATATCGTCCTGCATGAATGAAAAGAAGAGGAGAAGGTATAACTCACCTGTCGAAGTGCTAATGCTACAGCAAAACAGTAAGCATGTCTGGGGATGAAGCGTCCTTTGGTCTGCTGCTCCTCTATCAGAGCAGTGCAGATCCTGTAGGACTCTGCCGTGTTCTGATCAACAGAAACCACAACATTAACATCTTAAAATACTGACTCAAAAGAAGTTTAACTGTTGGGACTTTAATGTTAAAAAAAACTGATAAAAATGAATTTATATGTTACCAGTTTATAGCAGGTGCCAAAAGCCAGTATCAGTGAGTCTTTGTTGAATATTAAACCTTGGTTCTTCATAGTTCCAAGTACCTCCAGGGCCTCTGCAATAATTAAAGAATATCAGAATATTACATACACATGAAATAATAATAATTTGAGGCAAAAAAAAACAAACACTGGATGGTTAATCTGTCACTCACTTTCATAAGAGCCTTTTGTGAATAACATGTCTATGGCGATGTTAAACGAGGTTACGTCGTTGAAGAATCCTTTCATGCTCTGTTCAGACAAGTGAGAGGAAATGTTTTCGGTCCAAATCAGCTCTTAGAAACGTATTGATTCCTGTCTTGTTGTCATCGGTCATTGTTTTGGTTAATGTAATGTTTTACCTTATCTGTAACTGTAGCAGCAGCCAAGTCCTCCAGATCCAGCTCATAGCACAGTCTCATGAACACGGGACCAAACTTGAACTCTCCATACGAAAAGTTATGGTTCTCTGCATGATACCTTGGAAATGCAGATTATAGGATAATTGTAATTAAAACATCGATTAGAGCTGCAACCATTAGCCAATTCATTGTTGACTAAATTGTCAACTACTTTGATAATCGATTAGTCTTTTTTTTTTTTTAGAAGAAAAAAAAAGGCCACATTCTCTGATTTCAACTTCTTAAAGGTTTCCAGTTTTATCTTTGGTTTGTGGACAAAGCAAGACATTAGAGGATGTCACCCCAGCCAATGGAAAACAGTGATCAACATTTTATGAACCAAACAACAAATCGATTAATCAAGAAAATGATTGACAGATTAATCAACAATGGAACTGGCTGATAGTTGCAGCCCTATACATCCTAATAGTAAAAAGCCATATTGACGAGATTTTTTTTGCTTAATTTCCTTCTTTCTCATGTTTGTGAAATACAATGCAGAGAAATAGCAGAGGATAAGAACAGATTTTAGTGCGGAAATTGTCTTTTCTACTACAAAGTGTGTTTAGGCTTTATGAAATTGTCAATAAAAGGATGTACTGTACCTGTAAATGGCCTCTCTGGCCAACACCATGTCATTTGCAGACTGGCACAAGTGAAGGAGAAGCTTCAGCTCATCGCTCAGTATCAAGTCCTTCCTTTGGATCTTCTGACCGATTTGTTCAAAGTAATTTTCTGTAAATTGAGCCGAAAATATGAGCTTTTAATGTCGGCATCATAACACATGACATCAAACTGCAGCTTGGAGCCAGTGATAAGAACCACTTTACCTTTCGATCCAGTGACACGGTGAGCCACATTCAGCTTCCTCAGCTGGAAGTCTTGTAGTTTGAGAACGTCGTCTGATAACAAATGCCTCTTTGCTGCGGATTAAAAAACTTTTTCAAATGCCAATAACCAGAAAATGTCAGTGGAGCTGTCAGGTAACAAAAAACAAAAATCACAAACCAGTGGAAAGAGCCAGTGCAACAAACCCCAGGTAGACCCACTATTGGTCATACAAAACCAGTGTTTTTGAATGCACCTTTGTACACATGTAGGTTGTTTACAAGGTGCTAATGTATGTTAGCCTCTCTCTGTCTGTAAACCAGACATTTTTAACAGTTACACAGGACAGCCTTTGACGAGTTTAGTTCGTCTTACCTCCGGTGCAGCTTTCAATCCAGCCTGGCTGTAAAACACCACAGTAAACCGCTTTACACGGTTCATTTAGTAACGACCGACAACATTTACCAAACCTCGCCAGCGCCATAGTGCCACCTGACTGTACCATGGAAATGAAAATGAAGGGGGTGCTATTAGACATGTTAAACAGCACTAAAACGCCAGTTTGCTGTACGTAATAGGAAAACGCATTTCAGACTTCACTTTTGCCCCATTAATATTTCAATTCGAGTTGGACAGTGTTTGTAAAAGTTTGTTTTAGTTTTATGATATGCAGTAAGCAGTTGGTATCTCCCATTATGGCAGCGCCCTGTGATCCGGCGCAGGAGTACTGTCATCTCACTTCAAAAGTTTCAATTCATTCAATTCAATCATTCATTTTATTGACATGCATTAATACTCCGCCACATGAAGTTCTGTTTAATTTTTTTGCTACATGTTTTCCTCTGGGATTTTATTCCCTGATAGCAGACGATAAGGTGTTCATCTCTTCGCCTGCAGGTGGTGCTGTTGCACTACTTTTTAAACCTGTGTAATGATTTAACCGTAGTCAGGAAGTTTGGGATGCAATCATGTATAAATATATAAGATACTGCATAATAAATGTGTGTGAACCAGACATTTGCCTTTTGGCAGTATTGGCTGCCATTGCCTTGGATTTAACATCCATTTAGGCCCATTTCCTTAGTTTAATGAAACAGTAGAAATTAATTATAAACCTTTTAACTGAGA
The DNA here is from genome assembly GCF_042242105.1 of Pempheris klunzingeri. Taxonomy (NCBI): domain Eukaryota; kingdom Metazoa; phylum Chordata; class Actinopteri; order Acropomatiformes; family Pempheridae; genus Pempheris; species Pempheris klunzingeri. Next base: position 17,069,697 of record NC_092030.1, read on the forward strand.
ATGAGGAGACCCCAACAGCTTTCAGGTTCACCTCAGATTTCTGTTTCTTTTCACTCTTTAGGTTGCAGTAATAAAAATGTTATACTTTTCTGCACACGTTTTTATTCATCTATTTTTTAAAGGAAAAAGTGAATATGCAATATTCTGTTAGATTTATTAGATTTTAATTAGTTTAATTTCATCTATTTCTGCTCCAATTGAAGATATATCCCTAGAGCAAATAAACAACAAAGAAAGGTACACTACATTATAACAGTGTCATTACAAACGTCATTATACTATGACGCTTATTTTCATATGAAAAAAAAAATCAGGTCTTGTCATGTATGTACAGTTTGCAGACAAACTCTCCTCTTTCAGACAACTATCACACCCAGTCCCCAGAGTCTTCTTTGTTTCTTTTTTAGATAGATCTGACTATGTTACAATTGGCACAGCAAAATTAGAATATAAAATAAGAAAAAAAAGGCCATGAATTATGTTATTTTTGCCAGACTGTTCACAAGTGTTTACACAATAGCAATTTTTGATCCAAATGTTATGTTTGAAAAGTTACAGTACCAGTTGGCCTATCATTTGATTTAAAGCAATTTACATTCACCTCCACTTCAAATTAGTGTTGGTGAGCACCAAACTCTGCCCTGGAGTTACCCATTGACCTACACAGCATTACATAACTAAGGACCTATATCCTTACAAAGGGGTCCCTGCTGCATTTTCTTTGTGAAGGTCATGTTATGGTCATTTCATTCTAGATTTATCTTAACTCTTTGTAACTAAGCTGATTTTTTTTTTAATAATGTCAGATATCTGATGGTAATAACGTCTTATCCAGTTATTTTTCATACACAAATGTGCACTATGCTCGTGCAAATGTCCTCACTGAATCTAATGTTCTTGTAGCCACTTGCACTTGCTGCTAATGTTAGTTCGAAAAAAAAAGGGGGGAAAAAGCATCATAATGATCGAGGTGCTTCTTAAATTAACTCCTAAGATAGATTTTCTGGCACAGATAAAATAGGGCTGGGACAGGGTGGTTCCCTACTGTTGCCTTGGCAACAAGATCTCAGCCCATCCAGCTGAGATTGCTTGCTCAGCCAATCAGACTCAGGGCCTTGGATAATTTATGGTATCCTGTAAGGTGTATGTGTCTCTGTGGGTGTCCTCTCTCTCTCTCTCTCTCTCTCTCTCTCTCTCTCTCTGCAAATGTATGTCTTTACATACATACTGTATATTGCATACATGCTTTATTTTGGTGGTAGATCACATTAAGTTGCTCAAAATAATTTTAGCACTCAGACTGTGATTTCCCAAAGAGCCAGGTTCTGCTGACAAATAACAGCTCTAACATCTTCTTTGATTTATCCCTGCGTGCACTTCCCTTTGGTTTTGGAAAGTGCCTGGGGTGTCCCATCATCATTAATAAATGTCCCCACTGGAACAGTTTTGGCACAGAAAAAAAACTGGTACTGATTACTGGGTCAGACTGTGTGCCACAGTTCTAAAGTCACTGTCCTTGACAGACAATGAAATAGGTTAGCTTCCAGCTATAACAAGACTCATGAAGTACATATATATGCATGCTTGTTTAGTCAGTGACAGATTTTGTATTAAATCATAAAACGTCTGAGGCTGCATATTGGGTTTGGATAAATACAAGCATGCTCTCTAATTTTCCTGTGTATAATAATGTGATTCAATATGGGAGAAAATAAAACACCCTTCCACTTACTGGTGTACAGTATATCTGCTGAAACAGATCTGAGAGAATGGCTTACATGCTTCATGTTCACGTGCTGAGACACATCAGACATGTGGACTCGTGGCCCCCCAGTGAACAACAAAAGATGTTGAATTGTGGAGACAAGTCCTCTCATCCTGCTCTGCTCTCTCTCTGCTGGCTCAGTCAGTCTCCCTGAGGCGTCTGATCTGAGAGGTCATTCAGTTCATCACATAGTGGAGGAGCTCAATATGCTCTAAAACGATGCTATTTTTCTCATATCCTTCATTTTTTATTGTCTATACATCCATTCATATTTTTTAGATCTGTTCATTTCTTATAAGCTGCTGCAATTTATCTTTATGATTACTTTGTATTAGAAACAGTGGTGGTGACTCAGCACTGCTGCCTCAGAGCATGGTCCTTGGTTCAAGCAAGAGCTGATTGCAGCCAGTTTAGGATGCATTTTATCCTAACCACTAGATGTCAGTTCATGTAACTAAAAGCCAAAAATGTTAATCTGCTGGTGGCGCTAGAAGACATTAGGTCAGTAGGATGCATCATCATCTGGGGATTGTGAATGTCTGTACAAAATAGTTTGACAATCCATGAAAAGGAACCCTCTGGTGTCTGTCCACACTACATATCTCTGAGGGACCATAAATCTCCCATCTATTCAGTCTGGCTGTCAGGGACGCATTAATGGAATGCCTGCTTCTGATTAAGAACCATACGCCAGTTACTTTCATATGCAGGTGATTTATATGATCAATCCATGATATATACAACCCAAAATCAAGTACTGCAGCACATTCAGTGACCACTAGACACATTTTAATCATCTTTAATTGCGTACTTGATGAAAAAGTCCAAAAAATAGATGATCCACTGCTTTACGAAATCTTGTACAGATATTCATGGTCCCCAACGGAGAAAGCCTATTGATTTTGATGATCTCCTGACTTTCCCTCTAACGCTTATATTTATATGAGTAGAATTACAAAAGTGTAACTGTTTGGAAGAAGAACCTATTTGTAAAAAGCAATGGAGTCATTTTTCGTCATCCCACTGTGAATATAACATTATAGGAAAAAACTCACTGGCTTTATAATACATGATGGCACAGCCGGGCCCTATAAATAAATTTAAAAAAAGACAAAAAGCTAAAATCCTTCTTTTCACAACAGATTTTATTGTGGTTGTTTTTGAATGTTTGTTCTTTAGTAGTGGTTCCTCTTACATCAGATTCGCCATATGGATAGAGGAAATATTGCACACAAACATCAGAAAAGCACTAAGGAATACTTTCACTTGAAACTAATTGCTATAGGTTACATATGAGTTTGGGAAAAGGGCAGAGAGGATGCAAGATCACAAGACAAATATACCACACAGCTGCAGACAAACATTATTAAAGTTCTCCCAAGAGAAAGATAAGGAGAAAAAGGCAGAGATAAATAGACAGAGAGAGAGAAATAGAGGGAGTGTGGAGAAAGAGGACAGAGAAAAGAGAAATGTCAGTTCGAGAGAAATGTCAGTTCGGAGTTTGTAGGTTTGTTGTTTGTAGTCACGGTGTTTATTTGAAGTTCCCCTTCAGGAAAACTGGTTTATAGGTCATGAACACCTGACAACATTTCAGAAATGTCTGGTGAGCTCGGTGAGTCGATTGAATAACCCAAAGTACCAAAGCCTGAAATCATCGAGCTGTGATTTGCTGAGTGTTTTTTCCAGGAGCTGGCCTGTCAATGTTGATCTGTACTGTTAGTATGGTTTATGTCATTTTTGTGTTTAAAGTGTCTAGTATTTTGTTTTACATACTTTCATCTAAAACACACAAGTCACTCACTCACCTCTGTGTGCTGCCCCTCTCAAGACTATGCCTCTACTGGAAGCTGTTTCTCTTCCATCCTGGCTAAAAAGGAGAACCTCTTTTGTCACAGGAAATGCTCAGCCCCCCAAAATTTTTACATCAACCTGAAAATCTACACTGCACTGCACCAAGAATCGAGTTTCGAGTGCCATTAGAAATTGCTGGAGTTACTGTAGTGTACAATACCATGGCACAACTTGCAAAACTCATACAATGTTCCTTACATTTATTTAGTCTATGTACTGTAGCCCTGTTGTTCTTAATGCAAGCCTGAGCAAAATCCCCATTAAAAAAAGAGAGAAAATCCTAATGCATAACAACTCATGCAGGTCTTCCAACAACTTCATTGGCCACAAAGCTATTTATAATTATAATACAATGCTTTAGAAAAACAAGACATTTTAAGTTTTATGAAAATATCCTGCTGCACCACCTTTACATTGAGAAAAGGCCACCCTCCCCTCCCCCACAGCTCAATGCTTACATAAAAAAGGGGTTTAAGACATAAGATCTGGTTTTCTCTTTTTGAAACAACTTAAAATCTGTAAAGAAAACATACAATCTGAATTAGAAAGCAATCCTCTAAAAGCCTTAACACTGCGGAAGATGATAAGATTTTACAGATGAAACAACAGCAAGGGAGAGTATTGTGAAGCAACATCCTCTTGCACAATCTAAAAAGATATCTGGACAATCATGCACAATAAATTAAATCTAACATAATAAATTAATATTCATACATCAGCAACATAAACAAACCTCCAAGAAACGTTTTAAATCAAGTCATTCCAGCCCAAAAACAAAAGAAACTGTTTCCTAATGGTATGGGGCACTTTACCTCGCCCATGATGAATGGTGAATGAAATCAGACATCATATGAATGCTCATCAATGTTGAGTATTCTTTCGTGCTCATTTATATTTACCATCATTCAGCAATGTAACCTTTTATGAGTCCTTTTTGGGACAGACTTCTGTGTTACCTGCCTAGTCTTCTGCTAGTTGCACCAGTTCTTATACATTCATTTTAACTCCCTAAGGCAATGACAGAAAACATTGTGTTTTATCCTTTGGTGTGGATAACAGCCGTTATTCAAGAATATGCAGGGGAGTTTTGTTTCTTGACAGCAGTTAAATTGATGAAAAGCGCTCATATATTTTGATCTGGGGATTCAAAAGAAACTCAATACATCCACAACAACATCATTACTTCATCTGTACTATAGTTAGTATAATTGGACAATAATGGCTTGGCTGATTTTTTTGGTTTCTAATTTCCTCCCAGTACAATCTATTGATACTTACAAATCACCATGAGGGTCTAAAGGATGTCTCACGTTATAAAGAAAACATTGTCCTTTGCATGGACCCCCTCAAAGCTAATTTGTATTAGTGTTAGTCCTCATGGCAGATATTTATTTTTTAAGGGTTAAGTAAACAAGTGGTATCATTTTAGCAAGTGTTTAAGTGTCTGCTTAAGCCTTATGCTACGTGGATTTGTTTTCTTAATCAAATAGTGATTTCTCTCATTATCGGTCACTAGGCCTCCTCATCTCATGCTGAACAGACCTACATTTCTATCTTACAAGCTGGGAAGGACTCATCCTGCATGACGACTGTGCTGCTGCTGGCCAAGACCATGATGTTGAGCTCCTGCTGCTTGTCGTGTGTCTCCTGGTACCACTCCCTCATCACATCAGTGTCATGGGTTGGAATTAGAGTGACCTGGCATCAGAGAGGAGGAAGGTTTCTAAGCTCAAGCATTCAAACAATTCAAAAGAATTCATCACCTCCAAAAATGTTCTTTGTTATTTTGTCTCTTCTTTCCTTTTGATGTTGGCATATAGAATTCAGTAGTAACCTATTACTAGCAGGGTTTTAACAGAGAAATTAAAGTATTTATGTTATGTTATGACTGAGGCTTTATTGTGGTTTATTTGTTTTCATGTATCGCTGCTATATACTACAATCTAATCTAAATGGAAATGTAATGAAAAGAGATACCGTTGAATTATAAATCATTGCAAGATTTGTTGTAAACTAATGAATCTATTTACAATCTTTATTCATTTAAACCCTTCTGGCACAATGGAAGTGGGGTAGGGACATTAAAAGGACTTCAAAAAATCTCAAATTGAAGCTCAAAGCTGTAGGTTCACAGTCAGATGTATAGCAACCTGGTTACTTTTGCAGTATCACATTATTGCATATAAGTAATAATAAAACTTACCTGCATATTGTTTCCCCACTGCGCCTTTCCTTCCAGCAGAGCATCAAGGACAGCCCTACTGGGCTCCTGAGCTGTCTGATCATTGCCACTGACTACATAGTAAGACGAGCGCACCCGCTTAAAGAACTCAGCATCCACATTCTTGGCGCTGCAGTGATTTGGGATGTAAACCAAATCCATGTACATGGGAGGACAGTTGGGCAAAGATGCCCCACCAGATACCTTTCCACTGCCGGTACCTGAAAGAAGCAAAAATGTACCTTTTTCTTTGAAAAGTTGTAAAAACATATAAGCTAATTATGTGAAGTTGTAATGTGATATAAATAGTAACATTAAGTAAATAGTGCTCACCTGATGTGGCACTTTTTACACCGCGGGATGCAGAGGTATTAGTTGCATTTTTGGCATCTTTCCCTTCTCCGATACTCTTCTTTGGAGAGGCAGTCTTTGAGTCCTTTACTTTTGATAGAGCACTCTTCCTGGCTGGTGACGAAGATTTTTTCAAGAGCTTTTTCTTCTTGGGCTTTTCTCCTCCATCTGTATTAGCATTGTTGAGATTTTCTTCAGCCTTGAGGGCCTCTGGGTCTACCATGCAGACATCATGATGGCCTGAAGATGGAGCAGAGTCCCTGAGTGCCACCGGGGGAGGATCGGCATGCCTGTAGGTCAGCGTTCTGTCAGTAGGCAGAGTCTCAGAGTCGTCTTCAGAGTCAATGTTAGCATCTGCTGTAATAGAGGGGCATTCCTCTGTCCCTGGTGGAACATCAGAATCGGTCTGAGAGGGGGCAGATTCACTGATGGATGTGGGTGGGGTCTCCTCACATTGCTTGGCAGAAAGCTTACCCCCTGGGGGTGGGGGCCCTCCTCCTAACTTGGCCAGAGGCTTCTCCTCATCCAAGGCGTTCTCTTCACTGATGAAGTATTCTAGAGGATTGGGGTTGATGAAAGATGGGGATAGCTCTGTCTTGGGGTGACGATACTCACAAGAAGTGACTAAGCAGAGGTCAACGTCTGTCTTAGATGGAGCAGAGGGGCTCTTCTTAGTGGACTCTGGGCCCCTGGAGCCACAGGCAGAATTGTAATTATACACATCAGAGGACAGAGGTAGATGTGATGGGGAGGGAATTTTGGGATTAACAGGGGATTTTGTATCAAGTGTAAAATCCTCACATTTAAAAGGATTAGTCTCCTTTGCCGGGGAAAAGGTCCCTTCTTTTGAAAAGGTAAAAGACGATGATGGGGAAGTAGCTTCGGGAGGTGAGGGTGACTTGTTGTATTTCTGCTGTGTATCAGATTTAATAGAAATGCTTTCCACACATGAAGAAATTGGGCTGATGCCGTCTTTAGAAGGGGGACCCCCTAGCACTGGGGATGGCTCACTAGAATGGGGAGAGTGGGTGAGAGAGGATGCCTTTGGTGTGACTGGAGACTTATCGATCTGCTCAGCCACTGCATGTGGCATCTCTGCCATTTGGCATGGGGTTGTAACAGAGGGAGTGGACTGAGATGCATCTGATGGGGTTGCAGAAGTGGCAAGGACTGAATCATTGTCCTCAAAAAGCAAGGGCTTCTCCACTGTAGAACTATGCTCTCCAGATGGTCTTCCATCCATTCCATCTGAGGGGCTGTAATCAACCTCAGTTGGGCCATTCTCTGTAGCACGTGAGCTGCCTCCCACAGATGGATGCTCTGGGGATTGCCTACTAAAGTCCAGGGCTAAGGAGTGGTCAGGAGACTCTTGGCCAAACTCTATTGACATGGTCGAGTGCTCAGGGGATTTTGTGTCCTGCATCTGTGTCCTGCTTTTCGTCTTTGGTGAGATGTCTGGGGAGATAGACATGGGCCTCGGGCTATCTTCCTTGGATGGAGATCCTTCAGCCTCTTGGAAGGTGGTTGGGGTCTGAACCACGGACACAGACAAGGAGTCATCTACTTCTGTCGAGTGAGGGGAGCCTACCTCAGCATGAAGGGAAGGAGAATCAGTAGTGGGTTCTGGCAATGAGCTAGTGGCTAGAGAGGCGGTGGATGCTGAAGCTAAATGTGAAAATGTATCTTCTGCTACCACTTCTTCTAGAGGGGTTCCTGACTTGTCTGATGTGGTACCTTCTGAGATTGACATTTTACTCTCTTCTTTGAAAGCTGTGAAAGGATTAGTGTCTGATTCAAGTTTGGTCACTGGTACAGAGGACAAGACTGAATAGTCGTTTTCTCCAGTTTTGTTATGATCTATGTCAAATGGTGACTTTTCCTTTTTTGTTGGGGAATCCAGTTCTGTTGTAGGTGGGCTTTTTGGAGAAGACGTTTCCCTCTCTGGTTCTGGCTCATCAGGCTCTGGGGTATCTCGATTAGAGTCCTCTTTATCACTTGTGACCTCTACAATTACTGGACCTTCTGCTTTGTCTTGTGACACAGGTGGTAGAGCTCCTGCTTTTTCATCCACTGGTGACTGATAGTAAGGTGTGTGACCAGAGGACTGAGGCGAGTTAGCTCCTTCCAACGTCTTGTCATCTGGGCTGATGGAGGCATCAGCTGTTGCCCTGGTGCACCCTGCCAGCGTGGTGGAAAGTTCTATTGGAGCAGCAAACAATGATGGAGAATCAAACTTATCCTTCCGGTCCACTGAGGGAGAACGTATGAGAGGTGATTCTGTGGAAGGTGAACTCAGTCTAGCTGAGTCTGCGCCATACTTTTCACATGACTCTTGAGCTGTGGCAAACCCTTCAGCTTTGCCTGCAGAGGGAAACTCCTTACAGAATTTATCCTCTTCTAGTGATGAAGGGGGAGATATCGTGGAAGCAGAGTGGTTGTAGTCCTGCCCTTCAGTGGCATCACTGTGAGAGTGGTCTGGCCCAGGCACATCCTGAAGAGGAGACAATTTCTTCCTATCAAACTCTCCAGATGCTGATGTGCTGAACCTGCCAACGTCCTGTGAAGGAGATTCATTCTCATCATTGGTGATTTCGTCACTCATAATGTCCCTAGGAGTCAACATCTCATCCATGGGAGTCGGCACACTGGAGATCTCAATGGTGGACTGAGTGTGGCCAGAGGTGACAGTGTAATCCTCAGCAGGTTCATCTCTGTTCTCGTCATCTGAAGCTGTTGAGCTCTCAAAGCCAACTGGAAGCATTTCATCGTGGATAGATGCAGCTGGAGAAACAGGTGAGGACACTTTAGGTGAGGCTGATACAAACAGATTTTGTTTCTCTGTTTCTCTCTCACTTATATGCAGGCTTTCTACATTTTTATTAGTCACATCATCGTTGTCTTCAACACCATCTCTTGGTTTGACTTCATTTCTGTCACGTGGTTCATCTTCGCTGGGAGTATGCTTATCTTTATCTGTTTCCACTTTCTGTGGTTCATAAACTTCTTCTGTCTCTGCCTTCTCTTCATAATCCCCTCCCTCAGATGTCTCCTCCATTACAGTGCCTTCATCTTCAAACTTCTCACTTACACTGCCGTTGAGTTTTCCCTTAAGAACTTGTTCATCTGGAGTCTCTCCACTGTCTCCTTCAGCCTCCGTTGTGGTTATACCTTCATCCACAGACTCTAATGCCTCAGGTGACTCTTTGGTTTGTATTATTTCTTCATGGTGGATCACCACAGCCTCTTCTTCCTTAACTTCTTGCACAGTCGCATCATCTTCCACCAACTCTTCAGCTTTGAGCTCCTCAAAGTCCTTAGTGAGGTCCTCTGGTGAGGACATGAGAGATCTCTCTGCTTCTAGATCCACTGCGACAGGAACTGCACTAGCTGCGAGCTTGCCACTATCCACCTTTGTCTCCTTCGTCATCTTTGATTTTCCTTTCTCTTTTGACTTCAATGGGATTCCTACATCTTTCTTTGTAGCACTGTCTTTCTTCAGAGGCTTTGGTTTTGGTGCTAGATTCTTTTCTTCACCAACAGTGGATGTCTTTTTAATGTCTTTAGAGGGCCGTTTGACATCCTTCTTTTGCTCTTTCTTTTCTTCCTTCTTCTCCTTCAAAGGTGAGTCTCTTCTGATATCCCTTTTGATAACTTTCTTTGCCTCTTCTTTCTTCACTTTTTCCTCCTTTTGTTTGGGTGTATCCTCTTTCTTTGCTACCTCTTTTTTCATCTCCTTCTTCTTTTCCGCAGATGCTTTGATCTCCTTTTTAACAACCTTTTCAGTTTTCAGTTTTATTTCAGACTTCTTTTTCTCTGGTGTTTCATTTTGGGCTGCTTGCTCTGCCTTTGCTTTTGATTCTTTCTCAGACACCTTTGCCTTTTTCAGAGGGGCTTTTTCTTTTTTCTCCGTCTTTTGTGTCTTTTCATGAGATGATTCTGCATCTGTCTTTGCCTTTTCTGGTGCTTCCTCTTTTGAATCCTTCCTGATGCTTTTGCTTGGTGACGGCTTTGGGGTAGACTTTAGGCTCTCTTTGCTGTCTGTTCTGTGCTTCATCTTAGCTTGCTTTAGTGTTGGTGTTGAAGGCATTGTAGAGGACATCGCTTTTTGAGTGACAACTGGCTGCTTCAGGAAATCCAAGTGTTTTAGCTTTTCTAAACCTTCAAAGATGTGATGCTGGGTGGCATTTCCAGGAAAGAGTACCCGCACAACCTTATCTGAGGGATTTGCAGGGTGCCACACAATGAGTGAAGAGATAGAGGTCAAGTAAGAGACAGGGAACTCAGATTCTTTTCCATTTGGCAGCAGAATGGAAGTGGTGTCTTTTTCCCTACCTGTCCACTGCTTCATAAAGTGCTGCATCTCCTTGCTGTTCTTTGATGGATTAAGCACATACATCTCAAGCTTCCCAACACCCATTTTCTGAAACAGTATGATTGGTTCTATGGTGTTTCCAACAGGCTTTTGCAAAGGCTCTATCCTCAAATTTAGCTTGGTGAGGAACTGCTGAGTGAGCCCTGCCTCCTCAACATTCTTCCGCACTCTGTAATTAGGTTCAGGTGCATCCAAGTTTTCAGGAAGATTAACAAACACAACACCAATATCGGGAGAAATCATGTTCTTTACCCAGTCGCTGTTGGCAGTTGATCCCTGTGACTGTTCCTCCTCAAGCTCTGCAACCTTCCTCTGCAGCATACTGTTGATGCCTGGCAGGTTGTCATCACCAATGTGGGTGAGGAGGATGGAGTCCACCCGGTCTAGATGTCTCACCAGCTTCCAGAAGCATGACTTCCTGTCTGAGCCTCCGTTAATAAGCATGTTGAAGCCATTGACAGCAAAAAGAGCAGAGTCACCTCGACCAGCAGGGAAAATGTAACAGCATGGTTTGGAGAGTTTGAGGAATCCACCTGAGGTTGGTGGTTCTAACATGTCAAATGGAGATGGAATCTCAACTGATTCAGATAAATACTCTGTGAACTCTGAGAGTCCCTCCATTTCAGGGAGTATGAGTGTGGAATTTAGTTTCATGTTGATGAAATCCTGCAGGTTGTGTTTGTCCAAGTTGGAGTTTTTCCAGTCACCTTGTTCAGGGCACGAGAGTGTAAGGTTGGCTTTGTTTGCTGGATGAATGGTGCTGAGCAATTCACCAATCTGTGCATGAGAAAAATTAAGTGGCATTAATGTAAGTATGTTTTAAGACTATTATGCAATGCTAGGATGGTTTTAGGGATGCAAACCACCGTGCATTATGCATTTAAAAGATACATAATTTTCTTATCCAAAAAAGACAATGGAAGCCTGCCATTACTGTAAAACATCAAAATTGCCAAAACTGAAGGTTTTAGTTTTTTCATGGCAACAACGTGTGCATGAGCATGTGAAAAATTATTATATTACAGTGTTGGTCATTTGGAAAATGTGGGTGCTCACATAAAAATCATCGCACTGGCTTACCTCTTGGTCAGTGAATATATCTATGAAGTTGAAGAAGGAGAAAGATCCAGACTGAAGAATCAGCTCCCCAGTGTTTTCAGAGCATTGCCCTGACAGAACCAATAGCTTGTGTCTGGCAGTGTCGGAGATCATCAAACGCACCTGATAAAAGAAAATTACATTAGTTTCCTTGATAGCATATCACCAACTTTGGTTGAAAGTAAATGAACACTGGGTTAAAGAAATATTGCAAAAAGCATGTATGACACTTGAAAAAACTAGTAATTTATTGATTGCATCTGCTAACAATACTAATATTATTGGCCACAGAGACAGGGAATTTAAAGCCTTGCTGCAGCAGTAATCAGCTTAATGTTTTAATGTTTTTGAAATATCTCCAGTTTCACGTCACTCAAATCCATTAGCTAATTAGCTGACTTCTTCTCTTGTTGTCCACTCAGCTTAGTTTCCTTTCGTGCCTCTTTCTCTTGCCTCTCCCCCTTTCTGTCCTTTTTTTTTCTGCTTCAGCAACATCAGCTGTCATGGGCGGCTGGCCAGGTCAATCCTGCTGTGCTGTGAGATATTATTATTGCACAGTTTGACTGCAGACATGGCTAGGGGGTGGATGCAACACTGAAAAGGAGCAGTGACACAAGAGAAAATCTCGTGTCATCTGTGCTCCTGACCCTCTCATGTCTATCTTCCCATCAAAATGTAGCAAAGGCTTTGCTGCAGTAACAAAACATAAAAAGCTGAACTTGTTATTCTAGCAGTAAACAAGGCATTAGTCTTGTCCCTTGGGCTCCTAATTGCTCCCGTTTTTGTATTCCAACAAATAGCAGTTCATATTAAGTGGGTGGATAATTGGCCAAACATGGTGGACAGTCAAGGCTGAATAATGATTCTTTTCAAGCTGTAATTTTTTTGTAAATGTGCAGTCATTCCTCCTGGAAAGCAGGATGGAAAAGGAAACACCAAGTTACAGAGAGAAGAAGGTTGTAATAATATAATAGATTGTCAGCAACAATTATAGTTGATTTTACCTCAGTACTGACTGCTTCATCTGAAGGGTTGATAAGCACCACCGTCTCCAGGACATTACTTTTGTGGTGAAGAATCCTCTGCCCTGCAAAACAAAATAGTAAATATCAGGAAAAAAAACAGAAACTGAAAAAAAAGAAACTAAATAATAATAAAGATAAATAATTTCATCATGCCAATAAACAGGATTCTTTTTAATTTCATGTCTGTTTGTTATCGTTGATACTGTGCTAACACTGTTAGTCAGTCTATCAAAAATGCCCCAAATACCTCAGTCATTACTTCTCTAAAATGAGGATTTGCAGCTTTACTTTTTCTTATGGGATAGTAAACTGAATATCTGAAGTTTTTGGACTCTTAGTCGGAAAAAAACAGACATTAAAAACATCATCTTGGGGGTCTTGAAGGTTTGAGGGGAGGCATTCACTATATTCTGACATTTATTGAACAAATGAGTAATGGAGGAAATAATCTGTAGAGAAAATAATCTGTTGCAATAATAATCAAGTGTGTATTAACTGTGGAAAATCAGTCAAAATGTGCTTAAAACCTTAAAACCACAACGAGTCTCTCTCTGACAACACAATGCATTGCAGTCTAATGGAAGGAACGTCACCTCTAACAATGTAAAAGAATTGACTTTGAGTCTTGTTTGATTATTCGGGAAATTGCTGCACTTTATTTTGTATCACAGTCAAACCACTGGAAGCAAAAGGAAAATCAAAAGTTACCATGTTTCCTGTCCGTGTTAAACACCAATTATAAAATCCTAATGAATCTGCACTCCTCTGGTTCTTATAAACAGCAGTGCTCAGCAAATTTAGTTACAAAAACAGTCGATCTGGCAGTTGTATCATGGCTGAGTAAATGTTAATGGTGTTCACAGAGTAGAGCTCTCTAACCCTAAAATGGATGAAATCTCCAGAGACAGAAGTATAACACACCCCTTGCACCCCGAATCCCACCCCTCAGCATTAAAGCCTGTTTCAGCATGAAATTACTCCTCTATCACCCTTTGTTATACGACACCATCTTGCTTGATTCTGAGGCACTGTGTTTTAGGCAACGATAATAGAGTGATATTTAGCGTATATAGCGTATTTTAACAGCATAATTGTATTCTCTTCAGCGATTCATTAATAATTCATTCAAGAACACAGACAATACCTTTCTAGGATAATTATGAAACAATCTTATCCATCAACAGCAATTAAACCTGCAAAAATTGATAAATTGGCCTCTTGGGGTTGGTGCATTGAACTGTAAACTCAACGCTGACATATTATCAATTTATAAAGATGATTTGTTGAATGTGTATAGCAAACAGTGGCTTATTTGCACATCCAGCACACTGATGAAAGTCCAGTGATCGCTCTCATTTGGGCTGTGTTTTGTTCTTTCTTTGTAGCATGTATTTTTCAGTGTTTATACATTGTGATAAATCAAAATGACCAAAATTAATATTACACTTTATCAAAGATGTTAGAGATAAAGGCAAATACAACTTGACTTTAGACCTGTAAATGATGATTGTTTTTCATTATTGAGTATTAGGCAAATTATTTTAAAGATTAATGTATTCATTAGTTGGTCTACATAATATCAGAAAGTAGTAAAAACGGTCCATCGCTGTTTCCTACAACTAAAAAGGCCATCCTCAAAATCAGAAGATATTCAATTTACTTTTACAGAAAACTACAGTATGAAAATCAACAAATATTCACATTTGACAAGCTGGGAGGAGGTAATTCATAATAATTGTGCATAGAAATAACTGGACAGTTGGTCTGCATAATGGGGATTTAAAATGGTTTAGTCTGCCAAACTTTGCCATAACTGAGATTTTCCCCTCATGAGGCAGAGCTGTTATATAGAAAATGAATGAGTGGGGTGTGACAGGCTCATAATCAATCATTCCAGGTTTTGGATGATTGATCATGATAATGACTTTGATCCCCCTGTGTGTGTCTTTGTGAGTATAAGGGGGGGTTGGACATGAACAGGGTACCATAGCATCATTATTCACCCCAGCGTATAAGGCTTCACTCAGCCAGCCCCAACAATCTGCCTTTGTTTCTTCACCTTGTTCTCATTTCTTTTTAAAAACACGAATCAATGAATACCCCTTGGGCCAGCTGGTGTTATTCTATTAATCTAGACAAATTTCCTCTGGTAAAGCCAAAGGGAATGCTGCCACTAACATTCAGTGAATACGTCAAACAAGAATATGTTCCCTGTCGGGTTCAGAGAACAGTGAAGTGTTGCTTGGATGTTCTTTAAATTCAGGAGCATAGTATTGAACACTGTGTGCCTCCTCTAGAGAGATGCAATACTGCAGCAGCTATCTGGCTGCTGGGCTGATTCCTCCATACATATTTCATATAGCATTTTTCCCATCATGAGCACATGGACATTAACCTTGCCACTTCCTCCCAGAGGGCTGTCACTCCTTATGGAAGAACTCTTTCATTCACTGCTGTTAATAGTGAAGTGCCTCCTATACAGTATATGACTTTTAACCTCTAATATTCTAGGGAGTTCAGTGAAGATACACATTATGACTCTTGGTTCGGTTATTTCCCAGTCAAACTCTTCTCATTTCCCATATGGCTCTCCATTTGTTTTATGGATTGAGCCTGGAGGGAAAAATATTCCTAATGTGACTTTGATTTTGAGCTTTCATATAGATTCAGAATCATTACAGAGGCTTAAATGACAAAAAGAGCATCACCTTCTTTTTCTGCTTTTGTTGTTGTGGTGGGGGTGGGGCATGTGTGCCTGATTTTGCTTAAAATAACATTTAGTTTAAGAAAAAGTAAAACAAAAAATAATATATTGCGTGCCAGAAAACACCTGAGGGAATCAAGTGGTATTTTGTTAGCTTACATTGAAAAATCAAATTTAGTGACATATCTTGGGATCTACTGTATGGATGACTATGACATTTTGTTGAAACATTCACGATCCCCAGTGGATGAAGCCCTCTTACTTTGATGATCCCGCAGCAGGTTACAATTTTCTTAAATCCTGAGAAACACAGACATTCATTGTTGCCAAATGATGAATCCTTATGTTTTTGGTGATCCTCTGACATTTTCTGTATTTTCTGTCTCTATTGTGCACATCGCCATGAAATTTGGCATAGACATTAATGATCTCCAGAGGATCAAGACCTTTTTGGTGATCCCCTGACTTTTCCTCTTGCGCCATCAGCAGGTCAAAATTTCCATCTGTCCTAAACATTGCAGCTCCTCATGGAAACCTACTTGCTTTGTATGAGGATTTCATTAGCAGTTTAAAGTAGAGATTTGTATCCATCTACTAGCACCATCGTCAAAATACCAGTTGACTCTGGGAGAAACCAGCTTCACTCA
Organism: Pempheris klunzingeri; assembly: GCF_042242105.1. Classification (NCBI taxonomy): domain Eukaryota; kingdom Metazoa; phylum Chordata; class Actinopteri; order Acropomatiformes; family Pempheridae; genus Pempheris; species Pempheris klunzingeri. The sequence continues at coordinate 17,085,731 of NC_092030.1, forward strand.
GCTTTGTTCTGAGAAGGCAGCAGTCTCAAACTGATGACCAGAGTGCTTTCAGTGGTCTGTCAAATGAGAGGACAATCAGTCATGAAAGCCTATTGTTCATTCTGTTGATAATACGGTACACAAGCCATATCTGTAATTGCTAATATAATAAAAAAGCACAGTGTTTTTCTTTGTATGTCTCTCTGTGGGTTACGCCCTGCTTACTGGCCTTTTATTTGATGAAAAAGAAAAAACCATCGCCTGTACATTTTAAGGACTAGTGAAGAACAGGGCATCCACCATCATCCCCGCCACCATCCTGCCAAATTGCCATGTGTCCAGGCTAACTCATCAAAAAAATGACAGATTGTGCACTGGAGCTTGATTGACCCTGACAATTACCTTTGATCGATGTAAAAATCCTTAACGCCCGGTGCATCTCTTTCTCAGTGGGAGGCAGGGTAATGTGACATGAATCACTGAGCATTCTCCTTCTGGCTGATTAGAACGTGCAAGAGTGGTATAGCCTGTCTGCCACAGACTGAACCAGACGGGGGAACATCAATGTGGATGGCACCACACCAAAAATAGATCAGTGGAACAACTAAATAGAGTACTTCCTTCCTTTCGCATTTAAAAAAGACCTTGCACGCAAGGATTATAATTTCCTCTGCTGATGTGGGTGCCCTGTATGTGTCAGCACCTTTCTGCTTGCTGTCATTTCCTTTTCCACCACAACAGGATAATTGACCACGGTGACTTTCAGCAGCAAAGATTGGGGGCCCCATGAGCACAGTTTTCAATGTCATTTGTTCCGGTGTCACCACGCAACTGGATTAAAAAGGGAACTAGTTTACATAAGCCTGGATATGGAGTCAATGGCACTGCCGAACAATCAATCACATGTTTCATAGCACTGATTCCACTAACTAACATTACGTTTTAAGCACCACTTCTGCCAGCTATGAATATGATGGGTAATACAGCTTGATCGGTGCATGGCCGATCAATCAATATGCTAATTTACAGCTACAGAATCGACTGTCGGGGTCAACTGTTTACCAGACAACAGGATCGTATTTGTGAAAAATATCAGGAGGATCCTTATCTCAGACAAATTCATTCGTGAATGTCAACACAGTTCTTTATCAGTATTGATCACTGAATGGATTCGTGGTTTAAGGCTCCAGTGCTGCCTGCACTGAAGGCAGAGTGCTGGTAAATCTATACGTAACAACAAGTATCATATATCCATCAGGGAAACACCATGGGGTCTCCTCTCTTGCCCCTTCTTTCCTCCCGTCTCCTGCTCACTGTGGGGTCCAGACTTCCTGTGCGCTAATGCAATGTGATTGATGGCACGTCGTCTATCAAGCAGGCAGATAATTGCATTTGTGCTCCTTTAGCGGACAGTGCCTGCTGGTTTATGTTTTCCAGTAAGCACTGGGCCTTAACCAATGAATGCACTACAAAAAGGTAAACTCAGCATATAAAGATGTTTCACTGATTTTTCTAAATCTAATGCTCATACCTTACATAATGTCAGCTTCCCAAGCAACCTTCTATGTCCTCAAACAATCTGTTTACTGTGATTTTCCAAATTTTTACAAAATATGCCTACCTGTCCACCAGGGGCAGTAGCTTCCTTGGCAATGAATGCTTATTGTTCGACTAGTTCAGGCCTCGCACCTGTTACCGTTGTTCTATTGCGTGGCTGTCTGTCCTGGGAGAGGTATCCCTCCTCTATGTGAGGTCTACATAGAGTTTTTCCTCATGCAAATCGAGAGTCTAAGGACAGAGGTTGTCCTATGTTGTACGGAAAATTGTGATTTTTGGCTAAGAAAAATTTGACTTGTCAAAAATACATTTTCTGTTTTTGATGAGATGGTGTGTTAATTGGTGAATGCAGGAGATGCTGGTTGGCAGAGCCAGGCTAGCTGTTTCCCCCTTTTTTCAGTCTTTCTGCTACGCCAAGTTCACCAGCTGCTGGTTGTGGTTTCGTATATATATTTCTCATGTAACTCTGAGAAAAAAGCGAATAGCAGTATTTCCCAAAAGGTCTAACAGTTGTTTTAAGGCTTCTTATTTTGCATTTCACACGTACAAGGGCAATTCACAAGTTTAGATGTGAAGTACAGCGCTGCACAAAAAAGCACAACTATATGCAGGGGATTTGTCCTTAGTGAACATAAAAGCCCTGTCAAAGTCAAGCTAAATATTATAGTTTTCTAGGAAGCCTTCATAAAGCAGTTCATGTAGTAAAAGTTCAAAAGACAATGAAAATCCTCCTTTGAGGAACAGAATATAAGAGAACAATACTATTCCAGTGTTACTGCTTACGCAGCTTCAGTTCTCAAAGTCTCTGCTTCATTAATTCACTTTTTTACTGCACTGATCTTCACCCTATTCTTTCCTCCTAACCTACTCTATGTTATCCTCTTTCCTACCTCATCCCCCTCCCTCTCTTGCTCCCTTGTTTGCTTCTCTCCCATCCTCTTTCTTTCCCCCTCACCCTCTCTGTTCCCCACACCCTCTCTGTTCCCCCAACCTTCTTTATTTTCATGGACAGAAACTTGCCACTGGGGATTTTACACCACTAATTACTCCCGAATCAACTGCGCATCTAGTACTGGGTTGCAAGGCAACAGCACACACGGAGGAAGACAGAGAGAAGGATGGAGGATGGGAAAATGGTAAAAAAAAAAAAACGTGGTGGGATGAAAGGGAGTGGGGATTTAGAGTATCATTGAATGTTATCATAAATAAATCATTATGTTTCAGCTCCCTCTCAATCTATTTCACCTCTGTAAACCCAACTGCTAGATTAGATACAAGAATGTTTGAACTGCATTAAAATAAACCACCTGATTTAGTCTGCAGCAGCAGCTGTTGCCTCAATCAATCTATTGTGAAGTATGAAGTCCTGCTGGTCATATCCAATATGGAGCAGAGCCAGGCAGAGGCTCTAACTGCTGCTGACTGTCAAGGCCATACTGCCCACTGACAGACCACATGTCCTGCCACACTGGATCTGTTCCATCTTTATGGGGCCCCTCCCTCATCTTGCAAATAATAAAGCTATAGAAGTACCATGCAACAAAATGCTGAGAGGGCATATCCAGGGATAGGTAATAAAACCTCTCTGCTTAGTGTCCCGCAGGGAGGTTATAGCTGACTGCGATGTGACAGTGTACACTACTGAAAAGTGTAGAGGTACACAAGTATATTTATAGTATATTACACTTAAATACAGTTGGTAATTTATATTCATACTTTGCATTTCTATTTCCAAGTATTTTTCTGACATCTGTTGATAGTGGTTACTTTGCATATTTTGCAGCTTATTTGTCATACAAAACATAAAACATAAAAAAACATAAAAATTACCTTACAAAAATAAGGTCTTTAGGATTCAGTTTTAGACAGAAATGTCTTTGTAAGTTTGGAGAGTTTGCAGATTAAACAACCCATCACTTAAATGAGAACTTTGCCACATTTTATATGGATGTCCAACCAGTGTTGTTGGTATATGTAGTCTGAAAGAAATAAGTTCCTCACTGTGTGCTATATATTTATTGAGAAAAGTGCTCCTGCTGCAAAATCTGCTATACTTCCTGGTCACCAGTGTTGTCATTTGAGTCACTGATGACCAGGAAGAACTACAGGCTCTGTCAGCTTGGCTAATCAGCCTGTTCTGCTGCAATTGATTTCAGCATGGGCAGCTTTTGTTCAGTCTTTTTTTGTTGTTGTTTTTGAGCTGTCTGTGGTGGACGCTTACTCTCGAGAGAGCAGAGTGGAAAGGGTTTGGGTTTTGGGGGTCAAAGGCTCGTGCGCAATGCACCATGGCAATTGTAGGCACTGCCAGCACAGCTTCATAACTCAGCTTTCTCTGCCAGTATAGCACTCACTGAAATATTTACTGCTTCAGTGGACGACATCTACCATCAACACTGAATGGACATCCATCATACAGTAGTAGTCATAACGTATTCTACACAATAAGCACTTTTACTTTTAATGCTTCAAGTTTATCTGGATATTAATACTTTTATACTTTAAGATTTTGAATGCAGGACTTACAGGACTATTTCTACATTGTTATAGCATTACTTTTACTTGACTTTTACCACTGGAAAACTGTGTGTGTCATATTTTGTTTGTTTTCAGATACATTTTCAGATATTAATCAGACTGCTGGGATGAAACAATCAGTGAAAATGTCTTTTTATTTCCAGTTTACCTCTGACATCTGCAGAGAAACGAGCTGAGTGTCTGGAGACAAACAGCTTGAGTTCCTGGTCCAGGTTGCAGTCAATAAGGTTGGTGTCCCATGACCGGATCCCTGCAAGTTACACAAAGAAATGAAAAAAAAATGAACAAGATAATAATATAAGGGCAAGAAGAAAGGAAAGACACCAGTGAAGAAAAACATATGTTCAAGCTCTACTATCTGAAAATGAATCAATGCACACAGCAGATATTCCACAGAGGACTTGGCACCAGGTGCAACAAATGCGCAAAGTCTTGCCCTCACCACACATCCATTTTACTGATCCTTTGCCTCCGGTTCACTGGAAAATCTTAGACTGAACAAGTCGTTACTGGTTTGGCATGAGAAAAGAAATCTATAATAGGAAATATCTATGGCTCTGTTTCTGTTTTGCCATGGGCCAGATGCAGTGGTAGCCTCCCGTGAGCTGAGTCATGGTGGTATCCTCTCTTCAAATTATGCAGGCTAAACGACTAATGAAGGCCTCTGCCAAGTTAGGCAATGACATGAACTGGGAATGGAGAAAAATGGATGTAAAACATAGAATTCAGTGGGTATTTTTCTGTAAGGTAAACTGCACATGAAGGGCGGACATAAAAGTTTATGTCACTCACGCTATTGTTTGCTGAAACTGTATTACAGCAACAGGCCTAGAAACTGAAAACAAAGGGTGTGGCAATAATACGAGACCGTTCATCAGTTCACGTGAGCGACAGTGATGAAGATGATAAAATGTTTTTCTTTGTCCTATCAATGAGCTACTGAGGGAACAAAAATAATGTCATGTAAATCAAAATATATTGGAAGAATTAAAATTGAAGAATAGAAAAAAGCCCTTAAACTACGCAGGAATCTACAATTCCACAAAAACTTGGTAAACTCCATCTGCGGAGGAAGATTGTGTGATACAACCGAAAGCTCCAGAACAGCTATTTAAGGACCTTGTGTTTTTGATTATTTCTAGGGTCAAGAATAAACGTACAGTCTCAAGATCTGACATAGTTAAGGCCAACTTATTAATCTACTGAATTCATTATTAATAAAGAAAAATAATTGCTTAACAATGAATGGAATAATGGACTACTGTGACCTGTGATCCTAAAATCAGGTGATACCCAAAAGTAAAGACTTATTTGAACACCTGCCCAGTAACTGCGCCATATTCTCCTCTTCCCTGTCCTCTCACACACAAACATCCAGGCCAGAGAAGCAGGCCCTCACAGCAGCTGTAGCAATTCTGAAACGCCCTGCTCGGTTTGAAAATCGTTCCTTGTGGCTTTCCGTAGGGACCGCAGTGCGGACCGAGCCACGCCCACCAGCCGGCGAAGGATGAGAGAGCTGGATGCGGGATGATGGTGATGATGTGATGATGATAATGGAGAGATGTTCCCACAGGATGAACGGGGGAGTTTCTTTTATTACTAGTTTGTTATCATAGCCGAGCGGCCATTTCAGTCTCAACACACACGGCGCGTTTATTCAGCTTTGTCAGCGCAGGCAGGCTTTCTCCCACGGCAACACAAAAAGGGAGAAAGCTGCTGTAACACACTTTGTCTCTGCTTGGCTGTAAAGTGATGGATGGAACCCTCCGCTGTGCTCAAACAAAAGCCTGACGCACCTGAATAAAGCCTGACAAGGTGCTGCGGGAGAAAAAAAACCGCAGCTGCACAGGATCCTAAAGAAATGCGATATGTTGGACTATTGACGCATAGTCCAGATTCTATGCTGAATCATTGCTGTCAGCTTCATTGCCTAGCTCACGTGTGGGAATGACAACACTTGGGCCTAGTGGCATTAACGTGTCAGTAAAACGATCATATAGAACTAAACTGCGCCTAAACGCAGTGGGCGGCTGGCATGGAAGGTGGCTGTGGGTTAAAAGATGCGTTTTGCAGGCTAGATTTGGCGACATCTCATGGTGATGCTACTGGGAGGGGCTGTTCAGTATCTCTATTATGAACAACAACACATGTAGTTGAAATAGTCACTCAAGAAATAAGGTTCAGGTGGTACTGAGGACCAATTAATGTGCGTAATTTGCGCAGGTTTAATGTACGGTGCGTAAAATCCGGCGTCACAAACAGGTGCATGGGCAGCCTACATGACTGTAGAGCTATAGGACGAACTTCCAATGTATACATCTTTGTTCAAGTTGTAGTGAAGATGATAAGTTGTGCTCCCGCTGGCCTACACCCACCCCACGAAGCCCCATCTTACCTTTCTCTATGTCCGCAATGGCACACTTGAGGTGATCCTCCGTTATGATCTCCCCGATAACAACCAGCAGGTAAAATTTGCCATCGTTGAAGTGCTGCGGAGCGCCGGTGGATGTCGGGGACGTCCCTGTGTTGCTTTGGCCGCCTAAAGCCTCCATTTCTGCGGATTCTACCAGGGTGGCCATCCTCTCTTCTGTCTCTCTCGTATCTCCCGCACGCGCGCAGGATCCAGACAGCAGCCTCCTCCCTTTCGTCGCTGCAGAGCACCGGAGTGGTCTCCAGACATGCAAGTGGAGCCTTGATAGGAGTGGCCCTAGCTTTTTATACCAGCAGACATTGTGTCATATTCGGTAACCGGGGAGAGAAGAGGGCGCCGGGGTGTTTTCGCACACTCACTCCACAGCTGATGTCATCCGCAACGAATCAAACGCCTCCGGAAGTCACCGAGATGTGATGCTTTGCATTGTATATATTCATCAGTGTTGGACTCCTTGTTACAAATACTTGTTTAGACAGCTACAAGTGTATTGTGATGTGGGGTACTTTCACTTAAAATAAGACCAAGAGCAGTTTAAAACCCCTGACTAGATTTTAACATTTTAAGAGGTATAATATTGGTCTGTGCCTGAGTATGCTCCACTCAGTAAAGGCCTTCCTCTTTCTTATCCCATAGATTGAAACACAAGCTAAAGGTGTGTGACTCTGAAAAGGCTTCAAGAGGAGCAGAATGGTTGTGAGTCCTCAGACAATTTGGACAATTGTATCTTTTTTCATTCTCTCTCTTATGAGTACCTTAATTTCATGGCAGCGTAATGTTAAATTGCTGGAGTCTCCGATTTCATTGGTGTTTGGCATTAAAACGGCTTTAAGCTTTGTTTTCTGAGGACATAATTAAAAGGAGGTGATGCTCCTGTGGAAACGATTCTCTCCGTTTACAACTGAATGCTCTGATGTGATGATTGCTTTATTTTAATAAGGTGGACACAAAAGTTCATAAGTTAGGTTTAGTCTAATTCTGGGTGATACTGCACTGCTGCTTTTTTAGTTTTCTTTAATGATACAGTATTGTTCATACAGTGCCATTATGCAAATACAATGAAGTGATTATTGCATGAAATGTGTTGTAGTGGCATAAAATGAATTTGTAAGGTGACATTTTATGCCTTTATTAGAGTTCACAGTAGACGTAAGTCCAGAGATGAGAGGAAATGGTCAGCACCATCTCCCTAAACACTATAGATAGATATAATTTAATTTAATATAATTTTAGTAAGAATAATTTGAACATTCAGTGTATTTCAGGGTCAGTAGATGGGGTTAATGGCTGCAAAACATCACTACTAATATAAGGATGAAACTGAAATTGTACATTTTTGTTTTCTTGTTGGCTTAATCGGAGTGTTTTGCACGTTTGGTTAATTAGTTTGAAAATACAGAACACACATTGTATTTTTAAACCTTAAACACAGAAAATTTAGAAGAGTAATTATTATTTATTTACTTACCCTCATATGGATAAAGTGTTTGTCTTCCAACCCTATCAGCATCCTTCATATGTAGAGATGGTAGACATAGATGTCTGATCACAGTATCCATCTTAGATCTCACTCAGGCTGGTCCTTCAAAGTCTAATAGGGAGTTTCAAGAGATTCAAAAACCTCTTTGACTGTGGAAGCCTCCCATCTGAGAAAAAGCAATTTTTCATTTTAAATAAATGATCAGAGGGGGGTTAAAGATGGACAAATGCATGGCAAATGAAAAGAACGAAGATGATAGGATTCCAGTCTGTCATACTTTATCAGAAGGGAAACAGTGCGTGTGTGTGAGTGTGAGTGTGTGTTTATGGTATGTGTAGATGTTAACTGCAGTTTGCAGTGAATAATAAGCTCTTCTATCTTATGATACAAACATAAAAGGTGCTCAGTTGTCTCCAGAAGAATAATCTAAAGTAGCAGCTGAAACTGCAGGCTTCAGAACTACAGAACAAGAACGTTTGCAAGAACAAACGTCACACATTGACAGAGACTGCACAGGATGCACAGACACACACACACGCAAACTCTGACTTTCATGCTGGATTTCCCTCCGGCAAGCCTCATTGATGTGATTTGGTCTCATGGATGGGGTCACTGCAGGTGCATTATTGGCTTTAACAAGGCTATCAGGAACAGGAGTCCACTCAGCAGCTCTTGAATGTGAATATTTCAGTGCCTTTGTGGCCTGCCTGGTGGGCTGGGCTTGGTCATATTCTCCTAGGGCCATCGGAGGACGAATCAAACATTCATCACACACAGCTGGGAAAGAAGGGAGGCATTAAAAATACAACAGGCTGCCACCAAAAGTCTCCCAGACACATACATGGATGGGATGAATGTGTGTGTGTGTTGTTTTGGGGAGGGGCATTGATGGATAAGATAGATCACCATAGGATTTGTTGTTATGGTGCTATGTGTTGACAGGAGTTCAAACATGAACATGGATGGATTTTAATCATTCAAAAACCCTAAACCCTTATGGGTCTTACAAAACATTAAATCCTGCGATGCCTCGGGTCACTTATAAAAACAACAAAGAGGTCAGATTCACTGTATGATGCATTGGGTGAATCTGGAAACCAAAGAGATTTATTCAATAAAAGAAACAAAAGACCACATATACACGTACAGACAACAGTATTCATTGGGACAGAATGATGTGAACCATTAATGAAAGTTGAGTTTACCAAAGTAGATTGTATTACAGATGGTTTAATGAAATTTAATGATAATTTTCAACCCCCTATACACTGCATTGCTTTTTCACATTGTTGTTTTTTTGTCTGATTGGAAGTGTTGTGTTATGTTGTTCTTTTAATATCAAATACTTTTGCCCTTTTGTTAGCAATGCACCTGCTCTGTTAGAGCTCTCTCTTTGTTCTCTCATGTTGCTTTGAAAATTCACATATCAAAGTCCTGCTTTGCCATGCCTCTCTCAGCTAGAAAACGCTGCTGATTGGCATTTGACCTAACATAGCACATCTTAGTAGCAGTGTTTTTAAGAGTGATTTGTCTACTGCTCAGCATGGCTTTCGCTACCTTTGTGATACAGATTTCACTGTTGAAATTGGGAGGGCTTCCCCTGCGGTGTCCCCCAAGGGTCAAATTAGGGTTTTATTTTCCTACAAATTAGGAATAAAAAGCACATGTACCAACAAATCTCTTTCACAGTGAACCAACCATACTAATACACTGTTGTCACTGGCTGAATCAGTAGCTTTAAGCAGTGGAGCTTCCCTCGCAGGTGACCAATTCACTGTCTTTTAACTTTATTCTTAAAAGCATTATAAAAGGCCACAAAAGCCAGAGAAACAATCTGAATCCGAAAACTCTGTTGTACATAAAAGGCTGCTGAGCTTAATCTTATGCACAGTTCTTGTATAGGCTAGTTTTGCACTGACCTGAATGCTTTCAGCTATTGTACTGAAGTACATTTGAAATGCATTGAATTGAAAAAATGTGACTGAACTACATGGTCACTGACTATGAATTTACAAACAGAACTGAATAAAACGACTAAAATCAGCAAAGTGATTCATGAGGTCCACCTCTACTCAACATTAATCAACAAAATATATCATTTGTCCATGTTAGGATAGCCAGTTTTTAATTGCTTAAAAAAAACTAATTTGGACTGGAAAGCATATTCTTTCATTTTGCTATATTTAATTTGTGTATGCTCCCCATTGTTCTACTGATTTGTGCTTTTCATTGCTATGTTCTACCTTTAATTTAACATATTTTCATGTTTGTTGTTTGTTTTACTGTTTAACACTTTCTTTTCTAAAGTAAATGAAAATGAAAACAAAGTTCTTACTTCACTATATTGCTTCAAAACACACATTATGTGTTCTGTATGTGCACAAACTGTAAGTGAGACACAAATATCCCTAAATCAAATGTGTTAATGATAAATACCTGTAAAGCTACATAATAACATCTCATATGACAGGATTTATTTTCATGATTTGTTGGCATGGAGACAGCCATCTGCCCTGACTTGGCATGGGGCCATAATTACTGTAAGACCTTATTGCCATGGTGTTGCTCAAGAGAGAGAGTGGGTTTGTGGGTAAAACACCTTTTCACTGGCTGCATCTCGCTGGCTCCTCCTGAGCAGAGTTGGCACATAATGTTTATAATGGCACATTTGGTATGTGCAAATCAGTCATTAACATTTATTTTAATTACAATATTAAATACATTTACTGTAGTCCTACACTTTAAGCCTTATTTTTCTATAAACAACCACAGACCTTTAACATAGCAGGAAAATCACAAGTGTAACTATGTAACTATCATTTCGCTGTCCCAATAAGTCATACGAGTGCCAACATACAACACTGACACAGCCAACAGCCGCCATGTTTGACAAGTGAAACTGTTCACCTTGAGAAAGGTTGATGTGCAATGCATATTAATATCACAGGTATCACATGTGGTTTAATTTACACCGGTAACATCCCCAAATATAAAGTATTTATTATTCAATGAAGGAACTTTGGGTTGCACTTGTAGTGAAATGTAACTATTTATTTGTCGAGGAGGAGTTGAAGATTTCACATACAAAACATATGATCAGCTTGAAAAATATCTAAAATATGACGCATTGTTATAGTGTTGTTATATGTCTATTTGCATCTGTTGATTTCCACAAAATTTTCTGTATGAGTTTTTTTTTTTTTTCTCATACTTTGAGCCAAAAACATGCAACAAGAATTGGCTTTATCCAATGTTCAGATTTATGTTGTGGAAATGTTTGCAAATGAGCACATATTGCATTAGATAATGCCTCAATTGTATATTTCAACATAAAATTTCAGAAATTTGCAAAACTAAGAGTAATACTTTTAATGTAAGTAATCAACTTGTGACATTTCCTGGTGATATGTATTAGTTAAAATCTTTACCCTATTCACTTGTAGTGTCTAAAAAGTAAGATTTTCAATTCAGGACATTTAACTTGTAATGAAGTATTGCTACTTTTACATTAGTAAAGGATCTTATTTCTTAACACTGACATTGACTCCTCCATCACATCCATGTTCCTCTCTCCAACAGCTATACCAGCCAGTCTTTTGTTTAAATTATAACCTACTTACATCACAGATACTGGTATTGTCACTGCAAAATTCTATAAAAAGCAAAGTAACATAGTAATATATTTTACAGCAATTGGTACACATCTCAAGAGAGAACAGCAAAATGGCCAGTAGATGCTGCATTGGTTCGGGAATATAGGTCCTGAAGCAAACACAGGGACAACATATTATCCTGGAGAGGAAAACACAGGTGCACAGACTAAACTCCATCACTGAGGAGTCCTTTACTCTGGTATCTCTGCGGTATGTCTCTGGGCCAGTCCACATTCTGCTGAGCTGACAACACTAATGTGTCGAGCCATTGTGTGAGTGTATGTTTGTGTGTGTGCGTGTGTGTTGGGGGGAGGGGGTGGGTCTGAACATACAATCGACTGAGAGAGATAGAAACTGAGATGCAGAGGGGAAGTGAGGCAGAGTCAAATCAATCAATGTTCATAGTAGCACACTGAGAGTTTTATATCGCTTAGTTCTGACATGCAGTATTCAGTATATCAGAACTAGGATTTACCTCTCTGTGCCCTGTTCATCTGTGTGTCCTCGCACTGAAATAGTTAAAAATGCCAGCCAGAAAATAATAATGTCTGACCTGTTTTTCTGGACATGACTCCCAAAGACAACCTAACAGTGCACAGCAGCAATGTGTAAATGTGTGTGTGTGTGTGTGTGTGTGTGTCTGTCTGTCTGAACCAGCTGAACCATGCTGTGCCTGTGTTGGACGACTGCTGGGCAAGGGACATGGCTGCCTAGATATCAGGCTGGCTAACCAGCCGGCTAACTAAAGATTAATAGCCAAGCTACTAGCATGTCTGTTAGTCTGTTTGTTCACCACTTTGATCCAGACTGAAATATCTCAACAGCGATTGGATGGATTTCCATCAAATACACATAGTATTTTTCCATGAAGGCCACCAGCAGATTAAAACTTTCCCATATCCAGTAAAATATGGCACAAAGTCTTGTACAGACATTGATAGTTCCCATCTGATGTATCCTATTACGTTTGTGATCCCTGGCTTTAATCCCACCATGAGTTTGACACTTGTGGTTCTAAGTGAAATTTCTCAACAAATATTAAATGTGCCATGACATTTGGCACAGACGTTAATGTTCCAACATCAGGTTAGAATTTCAGTTAGCCTTATTGTAATAATCACACCTCTTGCAGCAAATTTGAAGTCAATACAAATGAAAAGCACAGTTTGTTCTCCCCATACAGACATCTCTCTGTAAGTCCTATTAAGAACATTGCTGTTTTCTTACTAGTAGCTTTTCTGTTTTCTTTGTTAGTTTGGCTTTTTTTTTTTTTTATTATTTTTTAGGCTTTCACTCACAGTTGAAGAGATTGGGAGTCACTGCAAAGTCAATAGACTCCCTCCATGGCCCTCTAATCTGCACTTTGCTAAGTGATCTCCTGCTGAGACCGAGAGAGGAAAGGTATTATTGGCTGCAGAGAGGTAAAATGGCATTTGGTAACAATCCCAGGAGGCATTAGCTCTGATTTAAGGAGCAGAGCAATATCCAGCTGTCACAGAGGTTTCATAAGTTCAAAATAGTCAGTGTATTGCAGTGGTGAGGATGGTGTGAAATTGCTTTGAAATTCTGGGATGACACAGCAAAACAAGGGAGTTTCATAGTGTTGTCTGTTTTTAATATACAGTGAAGGAGATTGCTTTTAGTTTTAGACCCCGTGGGCAGCGGCTCACTATCCTGCAGATGAGAGTGAAGGAGAGGCTATGCTATAATTAGATGGACAGCTCCCTCTTGTGATGACATAGTGACAATGATAATCTTTGGCAAAAATACCAAAGATTGAGATCATTTAAGTAGTCATTTTACATCCCCTTAGCCATGTGAATATAGATTTTTATAATGCATGGGTTTTTAAAAGATCTGTATTATACATATTATATCATATACATATTTGTAAAGTAGTAACTACAGCTTTCAAATAAAGGAAGCGCAGTAAAAAGAACAGTATTTCAAAGTATAACGTAGTATGAAACTGAAATGCTCAAGAAAAATATAAGTACCACAAATTTGTACTTGAGAATTGTTCTATAAATGTACATCGTCAGCATCAAGTAAATGAATAGTGCTTGTTTAAGAATGAAAACTATGACATATATAGTAATGCTCATTATTTAATTACGTGTTATGTTGTTATTTTTCCTTTTTCCTTCTCTAGCTGTTAAAATGCTGACATATGTCACTGAGCTGATCCCACTATAAACCACTAGGTTATTACTGGTACAGCTTCACCCAAATTTCCAGTTTATCTTGATATTTCATAAGCATAAATTCTGATGACTAAACTGCGTTTGAGTGAGCAGCTAAAGCTTTTAACAGAGGATAGCATTTCATAGCCACCCACGAAATAACTATCCAACTATCTATATGTGTGATCTCTCTGAGTCACCGATATGTCACTGGCCTCACCCTGATAACTTAATCATTACAACATGCACTTCCTCTCTGATTCCTGCTTAAACTGCTCAAACTTGTCGTTACCTGAAAATCACACAGAGCAGAGATTTTGGCAGTGACCTCTACATAAATTACAGAAAACGTAGAGAACAGTCTGTGAGGTCTTGTTTTTGCACCACACTTGACTTTTATTATCAGCCAACTGTATGTCAGCTCTTTTTCCACAGGAGCAATTGGAGGGAGGCTAAACTGCAAAGTCAGCGTGCTAATTATCAGAATTTCTGTAGTGAACCAATATTTGTTAAGGTGCAACCAGAGAGTGGGGCTGTGGAGCCATAACAGGAAGAAGGAAGGAAAGGAAACTACTGTATCCTGTCAGAATGTCTCTCTGTACATCTATCTGTGAGGGAGATTCAGTTTGAGGTTTTGAGCAAATGAAAAATGACATTTTAAGATTCTACATTACTTTTAAGGTAATGAGAGTTAAAGGAATGATTTACACTACACTAAATACGTTATACACTACATATGAAAGGAAACAGCTGGAAACAGCTATTCAAAAGTAACTAAATCTGCCTGTCAACACCCCTAAAGCCCAGTATTTAGCATATTGCACGAAGTTTGTATAATCCTTACAAAAACCAAAGTGTAGGGGGTTAGATTTTATGGGGGGGATTATGTGCAACAAGACTCCAAGAAGTCACTGCTAACTGGCGTTAACTTCATATTAAGCGAACAGACATGAGAGTGATAATAGTCTTTTCATCTTACTAAGCCATAGAGTGTATTTCCCTAAAGCTAAAGAATTAAGATTATATTCATATCTAGCATTTAGTGCTGATGATTAAGTCTTGGCTTGGGGAATGTGTTTGCCTACTGCGTCTTCATCAACACATGTGCACTCTGCTTTGTGTGCTAGCTGTTTCCATTTCAACAAGAGCCTTAAGACAACAGTGGTTAACATTAAATCCACTGACACCAACTCAGTGGAAACACTTGGCACCAGCAGCGCAATATCCCATATGGCAGCACCCTTCCCGACATCTCACAGTGTGCTGGAGTGGCTAATAGCGGCAACCTGGCTTAGTGATGTACTGTTAATAAACCGGAGGAAAACGCACTGCCTGCCAGAGTTTTCTCAACCAACACTGGACCAAAGCACAGAAGGAGAAAATATACTGACAGGTGCTCTTAGCTGGGTATCACTATAAAACCCATTAATGCATTTTATTTGCCATAATCTGTATAAATGGTGGAATGTATCATTAACTTGCATTAAAGTCATGAAAATATCCCTCATTGCACCTTTGAATATTCTCGTATGAATACCATAAATCAACAATCAATATTTTCCATAAAAGGAAAATGTTGGAATAAAGACCTCACTTTTGCATTACAACTTCTAGCTTCCAAGGAAAAGCAAAAGCTTCTCGTTTTATCAGGCCGGTCCTTCCTGTGACCAGAACAGAATGTTAAAATATGTTACTCTGCTGTGGAAACTCTCACATGTCCATACTGTGCTGTTCTCTGCTCTGTCGTTCTTTGTCCTGGTTCCTGTCAGTTTAAGGGCTCAATCACATCTTATCTGACTCCTTTGCTGTATGTTATCCAACAACGGGTCGACTGATGTTCATCCAAAACCACACACACACACACACAAAATCACACAAAGTCAATGGGACTGGTAGGTTGTTACGGCTGTTACGGCTAATATTCATCAAAATAAAATCAACATTAACTTTTATGTTCTGCGCTGCTTGCCAATTTCATTCCAATGTTACTTTATGCTCCAGATGTTTGTGTGGCAATTAGCAATGCACACACAGCTGTATAATGCAACCACCCTACAATACTGGTTGAAGTGTTGTTTCAAACTCATGGTTGTTGTGGGTGCTGTAGCGAGTGGTGCTATTGAATTGTTATGATTTGTACTTAGGGGTATTTTTAATATTCTACTCAAATGTTAGTAATGGACAACTAAACATTAGAAGCACCTCTACACCTATGGGTATGAGTGTGGTATGATGGCTACTGGACTCACCACTAAGGATGGCTATTGGATACCTTTTTACTTGTACTGTTTGACTACAGTATTTTTTTGTCAATATAACACTACATATTTGAAAAAGCAGGAACTGCAAAATAGCCTACAGTTATCCTGCTATGGAAAACTCTGGTTACTCTATTTGAACATGCTTTAAAACTCCTCAAGAAGGCTTTCACTAAGAAGTGTGTTCATACTGAAATGTTAATGAGTTTTCCCATGCTCAGGGCAGCTGATGGTTGAGTTTAAAAACAGGAAGACATATTTATCACTATCATCAATTCTTGGGGTTCTTCTAATAGGTCAGGGTCACAGAAGCATAATTTGGAATGGTTTATGGAGAGTTTGAGCCAGTCTGGAAATGTGGAAGGACAGACGATATTTACAGTACAAAAAGCTTGTGAACAGACTTGTGAACGCAGGTTGTGATGGCAACAGAAATCAGTCTACAGTAATTAGTTTTTCTCCAGGTATTTGAGGCACATACTGTACAGTAATTAGACATTTCCCAGAACTTGCATTTTTAAGTCTGACAAACATTAAGCGATTCTTGAACACATTGACAAACCTGTGTACTGCTGAATCTGTAACAGACCAGGTTAGAGATTCACAAGCCTGTTTGTTTCATTTGTATATGCAGTGAGAGTACGCAGTTCAGGCCTAATATCTGGATCAGACCCAGTCACACCGAAGCAACGCTGGACAACTCTCTGTGCAAACGGCCTTTACTGGTAATGTTGCCCTTGAGAGGGTCATTGAGAGACCTGGACATGCATCACACATGCATCACATTAACAGGCGAACAATTATTTTCATACATCCAAAATCATCCTGTTAAAATGTGCAGCATATTCAAAGTCTTAAATGAGTAAAAAGAAACACAAAGACTCATTTTAAGTACTGTAATTCACTTGTACTTCAGTCATACACTTTCCTATAATCTGAGCCAGGGTAACCTATTATAATGTATTTATGAGATAGTTGTGTAGTTCAGTGTTTATTAATAGTCAACAACTATTACTCATCTTGTGCAGCATCTGTGTCTGGCATATAAATAGGTAATTAATGTTTAATAACACAGTATAACATAGCAGTAATCATGTTTAATTAAAAACACATTGATGGTTTGTAAATGTGTTCAAATCATGATGATATGTTGAGTTCGAGGACTCGTTTTTTTTGTCAATTTTCTGACATAACTGTGACACTAGTTTTTATGTGACTGTGTACCTCCCTTGTCATATTGGTTATATCACGGTCTTTCTGTGTTTTCAGTTCCTTATTCCCAGAAGACCAATTGAGGGAAATAACTCTCTTGATTTCTCCCTTTGCCAAGCAAAACTTGCTAACGATACAACACACAGCTAAATCAAAAAGCGGATGTTTGAGCTTGTGACTCTGTTCAAAGTTCAAAGTCTTGCTTGTCATGAGGAAAGAAAAATAATTGCTTGCTCAGTGGGTTCTCCAGGGCTGTAGCCGATAAGTCCCGCAGCTCCTTCACCCCCACAAAACCAATTCTGTATTTTTGTTAAATTATATTTTATTATTGTATTATTACATTATATTTTTCCATGTTTAATTATTACTTTTTTCTTTCTTTATTTAAATACAGCCCAATATATCTTTAGATGCTCTAAAGGTGTAAAATGTAGCATTTAGGGGGATCTTTTGTCGAGAGGTATTCAATTGGTTGAAATCTGTAACGTCACCACTGAATGCCACTAAATTCCTCACAACGCAACTTTAAATTTATGTAATTTAATGTATCTGTTTAACCTGCATTAGCTGACAGAAACATACTTTAAATACAACACTGACACATTATTACCATAAAAACAAAACTTATTTAACTTATTTACACATGCAGCCAATACGCAGTAACACCAATATCCTCCCAATATTCACCCGACTTTTAGCTCTGTTTTGGTCTCCACCAACTCCTGAGGAAAATATTGGGATATTTAGCACATAATGCACCAGTAGTCCATAAGTATATCTGGGGCAAAGTGGAACTAGAATAATTATCTGTGGGGTTGTCACTGAAAGAGACACCTTTCACATTAACACATAGTTGATTCACTGATTATAAATATTTCTAAATTATAAAATGCATGCAGCCTCTTAGAACTTTCAAGAAAAAAGAAGTCATGTCCCCTGAATCCTGTGGTAGCTACAGCCCTGGTCCTCATAGTGTATCATGCAAGCTTTATTTGATATTGTGGTTAATAATACTCCCCAGTGTCAAGAGAACTGTTTTTAATGTGTCACATAGCCTTTCAGTCTCTCAGCGTTTCAGTTTGTAAATGTCAAAGGTCAATTTCTGTGTTTCTGTCTTTATTCTCTCTTGTCTTTCCTTCGGTCTCGACAGAACCAGATGTGGTGTGTCTGTTAAGTGTATTCTGGTCTGTGTGGCAGAAGTGGTAAGGCCTGGTCAGTGTTGTTGTCTTCTGCCAACGCGGATGCCAGCCTGTTACTGTACTGATCCTCCCTCTGAACCCACAGCGTTTTTTTGGCAGAGTGTTTACAAAACCAAGTAAGGCCAGCTTTTAAACAGCCATTGGACAGGCATCCTTGGGAATGTTTTTTGAAATCGTCAGGGCAAAATCAAACACGCACATTGGGGTCACATGGGACCAAGTGACTGCTAAGTACAATTAAGTCAAGTTGATCCCAAAAAGAGCCACCAAATTGCCTAATTTATCATCTCATCTGGTCTACTTGTGTCCATTAGCGTAGCCACAGAAACAATTACTAGTAATGTCTTAGGTTATTATAATAAACAATGATTTAGCTGTGGGCATCTTCTCAAGAAAATGTTTGATACAGCTATTATTCATTTGGGGAGACAAGACCTTTAAAAAACCAAAATAAGCAATATGGATGACAACAATATTGTTGGAGCTTCTGTATTAAACGCAAGAAAAGGCTGTTTGATGTTTTTTAGTAAGTTTATCCTAGCGACATGTACTGTTTAGTGCCCAGAGATGAACTCACAGATGATGGCAGGCAGACCCCTGGATTTCTTTGTTTTGAAACACCTCTAGCTGGAAGAAACGGCATGTGTTTGTGCTTGAGGATTTATGAGAATAAAACATATTCCAATACAACTAGGTACTGGTTTAGTATTTTCCATGAACAGAAATAGCATATGGTGCACAGTAACAGTAGCAACAATACAGCTGTCTCCTGATCTGTCATTCCAGGGGCATTACACATAGCCAAGAGCCTCTCACACCTCTGCAGAGGTGGAATTAAATGTTCGCTCTGCAATCTCATGAAGGAATCCCACACAGATTTTCACACCTCTGAGACTGAGATGCAGATGAAACAAAGAAAACCTTTCCCAGAGAAAATCCATTTTCTCAGGGAAAGCATTTATTTTCAACAGATCACACACTAATTGTTTGGCCTGGAGTCCCAGGTTGGGAGGGGACGCCAGAGCTTGCATCCTGATCACAGACGTAGTGCAGCCAGGGGTCACTCAAAGTGCTGCATAGCTCTGACTGTTTTCCCATGGAAACCAGGCACAGTAGTTCAGGAGGCAGACGCAATCTATGGCAAGATTTTGCAATAATGAACATTTTTGTGATTTTTATACAAGAATGTATAAAATGTCACCAAAATACCTACTGATGTCCTGGCGATACAATATTGTGGTAATGCAGTTACGGATAGTTTGACATTTGTGGGGAAATGCTTATTTGCTTTCTCTACTGTTAATGGTGCGATTTAGCTTTTGATTCCTTCCCTCCATCCAATGCTTTAGAGTGCAGAAGCAGTAATGCTACTACTCATGTGGTACTGCTGTAATAAGCAGCTTTAAACTGTGTGCTGGACATGTTTATTCCTCAAATTTCATGGTTCAAGACAAATCAACTGCATGTTTCTACTACCTTAATATTTCTGCATTTCAGGTCATCAGAATTTGCTTTCAAGTTTAAACATAACCAAAATACAGCTGTTGTGCAAACTGTGTTTTAGGATTATGATGCATGCTGTCCAAGTTTCAATTTGGACCTCTGTAGTCTTTTCTATCATATAGGCTATAGAGGGCTACAGAAAGTGGTTTTATCTGTTGATCTCTGAACTACATTCCATTATGTAGATCATCTACAGAACATACCTTTCTACTTACACATCACAAATGTGCCCCATTTATCTAAGGCATACATTCCCTTTCATGTCTCGACTGGTTATTGTTGCAAATAGCATTCAAAGATTTGTGGCGCGTCCACATCTGTAAAAGGTTCAGCATTGGTAAAGATGTCTGCTGATGATCAGTCAAGTATTTTATCGCCCATTTACCGAACCGCTTGCCTTAATGATTGAAGATAAAACTTGCATTCATGTTTTTAACAGAAAAGTTACCGGAAAGATACGATGCTGACCATTTTCATGTTACTCAGGAAAGAAATCAAGAATAACTGCTGGTGGACTGGGAGAATTTCCCATGGTTCCTCAATTAAAGCTACTATTTTCTGCTAAGTTGACTTGCTCAGGCTGTATGTCAGCTTTGTCCAATATAACTTACCCCAGGCTAATGATCCATGCATTCATTCCTCCTCCTTCTCTACATTCTCTTATCTTTCTTATCTTACCCTTTCCTGAACTCAAAGCAATTCTTCCCCTGTGGTTTCCGTCTGTTTGCTAATACAATTGGGAGCTGCTGAAATGTTTTTTTCAAATCAGCAGTTTTCTGAGGATCTCAACCATCACAGACATTTCAGCACTTGCACTTCCAAGTGACATGGTTTGAGTATAAAAGCGTTCTTGGTGATAAGATCCATGCTAGTAATTACTATTAGCGCTGGACAGTATCTAATCAAGTATTCAGCTGATGTGGCCACCATGAAAATAGGCTTCCTTATGTCTACTTGACTAATTTCTTCATACTTCAATCCTTTCCAATATTTTTAGCCATTCTAGCTGCCTGGCTCAAGGGACGACAATGCTGGTCGGATTTCACTTTGGTTGTATGAAGCTTGCATCAGTTATCATACTTTTCAACAGTGACAGATTTTCACGATGGAAAACTTTGAAGGCACCAGTGTTCTGCAGATGTAGATGTATCACCAGGGGATTGAGACTACAGGAATCTGAAGTCTGGAGTCTGAAATAAACATATAGTGTGATATAGTCATAGCAACTTTCAGGATGTCAATGAGGACAACACACTGTGGCCTAAAAGTGTACCTTCAATAACTTTGAAGCATTGTTCACCTGAAACATTCAGGCCTGTACCCATCGTCACCTAAGACATGAATGTCATAATTATTTGTCGATAAAAAATATGCAAACAAACCATTATCTCATCTCATCATGTTTGTAGCATTTATAAAGTCTGGCTTATCAATTAATCTTTTTAAAAGCCCTATTGGGGGGCAGTTCTTTCCATTCCACTCTTGCTAATAAACATGCACATTCCTTGAAACAATTCACACAAAGAGATAATAGTGGGTGGTCGTGTGTCCGTGAGGCCTGGACATAGTTCCCAGTGTCCTGGCCAAAAATGCCAGGACTAAATGCTAAATGACATTAGGGAATAAAAGCAAAAGCAACAACGCTCAGTTACTGCGTGGAGTGTGCGTGGTCGAGAAGGGTGGAAAGAAAAATGGCAGCGCAGGTGAAATCGTACGAGGGAAAGAGGAATGGTGGAGCTGAGAGGGAGTACATTAGGCAAAAGTGAAGACAAACGCAGTTAAATTATGCAAAATTACAGGTATATTCATTAGCAATTGAAATAGTTAGTGTTTAAAAAATTCAACAAAATGTGCAAGCAGGGATGCCCTCAGCACCTCACAATATCACAACTGCCAGTGAGTTGATTGTATGTTGTAAAAAAAAAAAAAAACTTAAATAATGGCTGCAATAGTCAATCATGCTATGTAGGGAAGTAGGAAATGTAGCTCCAGTGCCCTGGAACAAACCACAACTCCAAACTGCCAAGATATAAAAGTCTTGGCAGGGTCAACAATCTTTCCCGTAGAATTCATTAATGATAAAGAAAGCCGGTCATGGGAACAAGGTTAGCAAGGTGGAAATCATTTATAAAAGGGGAATGAGTTGACAAATGATACAACCAAGAGCATCTTTGCCGGTAAGAAGAGCCTTTTACCTGAAACTGACCCATGTCCAATGATGTTAAAAAATGGTCTAACATGAATCTCAAAATGAGGAATTTGGGGTTGCAACAGAATAAGTTGATACGTGTCGACAAACTTTGGTTCACGGAACAAAAAAATGTAAATAGAGTAATGGGCTATAAATACGTAATAATATTTTTCTTAATTTATTTCACATTATTAGATTGACTTAATTCATTGAAATGAATCAATTGCCGATTAATCTATTCATTATATTTTGTGTGTGATTTATTTGGATGTCATTTTAATCTATCATGCTTTCTATCAATTAATTCAATTTCCAGTGTCATTTTGAGCTCCCATATATGTGATCCTAGGTGTGTGTGTGTGTGTGTGTGTGTGTGTGTGTGTGTGTATACAGCTTTCACAATCTCTAGTCATCCCTGTAACTATAGTGGACCAGTCATCCAGGTCAAATGGCATATATTGACCCATTTAGATGCACCTACACTGTTGATTTAACTTGTTTCACTGTGATGGTGGACAGAGTACACACAAGCAGCCATGTGGAAGGGAGAAGGTAAAGTATGACTTGAGGATGATCTTGTGTAAATAGTATTTGCACAAGGAAACTTGCTTGGAACAAGGATGTCATTTGGGGGACAAGGATAGAGACAAGGATTGAGTGAGATGATAAAATCATGAAGAAGAAGCTCTAAATTACCAAAAAAAAAAGGTCTTTTTAGTTTTTTGAATTAAGCACTTACTTCTTCAGCTTGTGAGTTTTCTTATTGGAATTTTTGGGGTTAAGGAAATTATGTCAAGGCTCAATATCTCACCATCAAGTAGGACCAAATAATCATGCAAGAACATAATTCCCACTACCTTCACAATATTTTGCCAAACACTGAATCCACACATATGAAAGTGACTCACCTAAACTTGGCATTTAATCAGCCTGCTGATTAGATTCACCTGTGCTATTTAGATCTTCAAAAAATGAGCAGATTAACAGACCAACATGTTTTTTCAGTAATTGAGTCTTTCTTTATGCTTTTGTAGTTTTAACAGATCCGTATGATTTTGAATATTTATAAAGATGAAAAGTCCATAATCACGTTGCAAATCAGACGTCATTTCACGTCAAAAATTTCACAATCAAATTTCACCTACATAAGATCTTTTATGTCCTTGAAGTTCCACATGAATGAACTAAACAAACTACCTCACATCTTTTCTTAATGTGTTTTTTCCAGCCTTTTCATGGCTTTAATATCCTCATGGTGTTTAAAGAAGCAATGTGTAAGATAAGGCCATAGTTTTAGCTTAAAACATTCAAAAATCTACAAAAAAATATCAGCAGAATGTGTAGAAACATCAGTATTTTGATTGATTCTTTGACATTTCCTCTTGTCACCATTGCATTGAGCTCATAAAGACTTTTCTCACTGTCAAGACTGTGACTTGTCAAAGAAGGGAAAGTATGGGTGTAACCACTGACATGAATGATGTCCCTGTTGCCAGGGTGCAGAATACTGCTTGTTAGTTACACCTGTGTTTGACAATTACAAATGTCAAAGTACTTTTATGTCGAGATGTATATGTTGTAAAGTTACTACAGGAAAACATAGCATGGTACATATATGTAAGAAGAGATATGATACATCTACGTTATTACTCCCTTAAGTAAACATCAGCATGTGGCAAGTGTGGTAACTTTAAACAAACTTGTCTTACAGTCTCAGTCTGCTGGCTTTAATCTAACAGAGTGAAAGAGTGTGAGAACAAGCAGGTGGGCTCTTTAGACATTCACTCCAACATGAGATGACTGGAGGTCAGCCAAGTCCAACAGCTTTTTTAAAAATCTAAAGTCAGGCATGATTAGTCACATGAGCTGCATGTACAGGAGCAGGAGGAACAGTAGGGTGATTTGCATCAAGATACTTTTAAAACAAGAAATCTAAGAAATAAGCTTTGCAATGATGTTGCAATCATAATCAAGAGGGGGGCGGCCATGTTTTGAAAGAGCACCAGAGATTCTTGATGGACCATGAAAGCACACTGCTCAACTGCCAGTCACAGACACATGGATGCCAGCCACACAGTCCACTTTCACTGAAGCAGGACCACACTCTCCCTGTGTTTTCATGATTCCAGTGCTTGTTTTTGTAACAACGCGTAAGAGATCTGTGATGAAGATATAATGCATACTGCTCTGCCTTTCCCTCCATCACGTTCCTGTCAGTTTCGTGCTAAACCTGGCCGAGCTGGTCTGACACTAAGGAAGCTGCCCGTGCAAGCTAGCCGCCTCAAACAGGAAGTGCTTTGTTTTTCTCTGCTAATATTTCATCACCCTGCCTGCAGGCCCCAACGGCCCCTGCAATTCTGAAAAGGACACAAGGAAATACACACACATTTGCCTTATATGATGTAGTGCTATATCTTTCTCACACTGTGGGTGTTCTGTAGCCACTCTCTATCTGTCTTATTTTGCCTCGCTAGTTTTGTTCTGAGTTGTTGGTTTACTGTAATTGTAGATGAAAAACTTCACTTACTCACTTACTTACTTGCCTTGGGAAAAATATACACGAAGAACATGAAATGGCTGTCTTGTATTGAGCAATATCTTATCTACATAATTCATATAAGGAAGTAAAAGAAAGTAAAAAATATATTCATAAAAAATGTCTTTAAATTGATTGTTGACTTTGATCTTTCATTAAAACTAGACATTCTCATTAAAGCTACAGATGAAGCCATGTGCAATAAAAAATGGCAAACAGCAGCACAGCCACATCATCATTTTGCTGTATGATACTTTGCTTCTCTTTAAAGCTGCAATAATCAATATTGCTGTATCAGAAGACTACAAGTTGGTACTCAAAGTAACAAAATCCCAGATTCATTTCTATAGCCACCAAATATGAAAACAAACTACTAAATGGTTGGTTAGCATGAAGCTTTAGCCATCGTGGCTGAAGTCAAAAACAGGTTGATACATACATTCAAAATTTGAAGTTTTCTGAGTAATATAGATGTTTCTTTAAATTAGCTCCTTTATTACTGTGTTGATTAAAATCACTGTGTGCTTTCTGGATGTCACTATACCAATAACAAGCACCATAACAGGATTAAGACCAGTGGCCTTTTAAGGGTATGGACTTTAGTTCTTCTTGTACATGGTACATCAAAACACAACGCTGTCTGAGAAATGTTTCTCTTTGGCACAAAGTAATTTTTTTTGCTGACTATTCCTGCAAAGCTCAGTTAAATCCAGACAAATGTAAGCAGAGAGTGATTTGTCCTTTGGCTTCCCGCATTTTCACTCCAGCTTCTCAATCTATCTCCTCCTACCTACCTCTCTTTCCTCATACTTTTCACTGATAGTGGCCCCAGATTTTGATGGACTGTGCAATAAAACTAAACAACGCAGAATCAATCATCGCTGTTTAGCAGCAGGATCTGCAAAAAAACCTGCTAAAACATCTAAAATATCTAAACTTAAACTTTTAAGCAAGGAAATCTAAAAGGTTTCGAGATGTTTGTTTGAGTTCTGTCTCACATCTATTTTACCAGATAAGTTCCCCTGAAATAATTAATCATATTTGTACAATTCGCACGTCATACCCTGCCTCTGAAAACTGCCGCAAGTGGAATTAAGGCCGGAATACAATACAGCTGAAAAAATGAGCGACTGATAGGGTATGATGCCCTCAGACAGTCCTCAAAACATACTGCTCTTGACACTCTGTACTTACATCCTTTTCCTTTAGTTTGAATGGGTGTCAAAGATGAATGTCGGCCCAGGGAGCCGTGGCTTTGAACAGATAAATAGGAACCATACCTGCATGTCAGGATGTGAGGTCAGAAGGTCAAAGTGGCAAAACCTTTCTCCTCATTCCAATATACAACTTTTTATGATCAGACAGGGCAAAACTCTCTATACAGATATATCCTGTCCTTGGAATACCTTGGAATTGCTCTCATAAACCCCATACTCAGGCAGCTGTTCTCAGCAAAATGTCCCCTTTATCTGCAGTGTATTTACAACAAAGTCTTCTGAAAACTAATGGCCAGAATTCCATGAAATTAGCTCTGGATATTCATGGTCTCCAGGGGAAGCACTCTGACCTTTTATCCAGTGTCACTATCAGGCCGCAGTCCTTATCTGTCTGTCTATCTGCAGAATAAATATCTAAGTTTGTTATTGTGACATACATTTCATATTACTGCATCTTTATGTATCACAACTGAAATCTGAGCAAATAGAAACCCAAATAGTCTCAACTCTTCACTTTGGGTTAAATTTTATATTCATGCAAATGCCAAAATAATAGCATTATAACAAGCTTTTTGTTGCTTTGTTAAGATAATTTAACAGTAACTTGGTAATCAAAAGTGGGGCTTCAAGGGGGAAAATCTTATTTGTGGATTCAAAGATAGTGTACGACTACTCTTTTTTCCCCTGAGTACATTTACTTACTTACTTTACTTGCTACAAAATTGAGTGTAACAGTCAAATAAAATGGGCTAGAATGATGTTCTTGCATTTATGCTGCTTGTTGGCCGATAAACAACGCTTATTTGTATTCACTGGTTTATGAATGTGTGAAAAGACAAGTGCCTCGGGAAACCCAGGGGAAGAATCTGAAATTAAAGTGATTACTTTATAAGGTATAGCTGGCATGCAGAAATGTCTGAGTGCCAGTTTATTTAGACAAAGGTTCCTTGTAGGTAGCAGCAGCTATTTTATTTTGTTTTGAAACCTGTAGGATGCCCGAGGGATAAAATAATGGTGGCATGCCTGAGGAATTAAGTGGTGCAAGCAGCCAAAAGAAAACATTTCCATAGTTTTTAGCGAGACTTTAGTGAGTGAGAGAAAGAGAAAGGGAGAGAAATTGCTGAGAACATGAAACAAGCAAAAGTGTGCTGACATGAACACGCTTATCCACATGCATGCACACATTTCTACCTGGCATGTAGAGCAGAGTTTTGCACTCCAACCGTCATCATCAGAGCGCATTTATTGTCAAGGAATGCAGAAAAGGACAGGTGTGGCACTGTGGTAACATAACAGATGCCAGCACTCGCTGCTCAAGATTAATGATTGACTCATTAAACTTTGATATGAAACACAACTAAGTAAATCCTTCACTCTTTCTCAGAAATAACATCTGTTGCTGGATTTAGAGGAGGAATAGACCCCAAAAAAATACAGCCTGTTGTAATAATTTTTAAGTCGATACCCAGCAACAAAAATTGGGAGGTTAATTTGTACTAAAAACACGGAGAAGGTGCTTCACGGTAAATTAAAAGTTGTCTCATTTACATGTTTTGTCTTAGTTGCTAGCTAACTTTGTTAGCTTTTTCTGTTACTTATTACTTATTTTAAACTATTTATTTTTTACATTTTCCATTGTGGGATAATATTCAAGCCATCATGGTCACATTGCCGAGATATGCATTCAACTTGCCCATCATTCTTTCCTAACCTGGGTGGGCGGGTGGGGTAGCACCTCTAGCAACCATTCCCCACCACCATCGCCACCAGATGCACACATGATCATCACCATGGTTTCTCTGCTGTTTAGCCGAAGGGAAAGGCCGCACTATATGACAAACATAACATTTAAATTCTACTCTTAGGGTGGATTTCCTCTTAAATGTTTGCTCAAAGCCATATGCTTCATCGCTCATAAGACATGCAAAATGATGCCCAAGCTTCAGCAGTGTAAACAGTTGGGTCAGAGAAGGTCAGCTGTTCACACAATTGGTGTCTGCTGAGGCCTGTTGGATTCTGGGTCAATTTAGGTTATGATACAGACATATAACTTTTAGCTGTGTATAGGACAAAAGGTACATGAAAGGTTTGGGCATAGATCTTGAATTGGTAATTATATATTGCATCTCCCCATCTCTGTCTCACACATACACAAATACTGTAAAAGCTGTGGGACGTGAAGTACTTGATTGCTCCTCAAGCTGCCAGAGGGAAATAGTTTGCAACTGTTGAGACTTGTTCCTCTAAAGCTTATGTTAAAACCGCACCTGAGTGTTGAGCCGATAAACATAATTATAGCCATAAGTGTCTGAGGTTCTTTATGAATGTACTGATTGAGAGGAAAAACTTTGGGGGAGATTAAAAACAATGTCTAAAAGCAAGCAGAAGTAGAGAGACACATGTGCAGAAAATGATGTCAGAGAAAGCTCAGTGCTTATCACATATTTCCCATTTATCCAGGAAGTCAGTAAGGAGTCCCTCTCCGAGAAAAAAGTAACATCTGTGTGACAGTTTGGTTTGCCTCCTGCAGGACTCCTGGGTCTTATCTTTTAACACACACACACCACTTGTCCATACTGCAGCAGGCAATGATAAAACTCTGCCGCCTCCGTTTTAAGTATGTGTGGCCGAGATAGTACAGAACAGGCTGTATGTTCCTTCCACAGAGACACTGTTGTTGGGCAATGAGTCATGACTCAGAAACGTTACATCTGTTCACAAGTGGGAATAACTAATTACATTTATTCTTGTTTCTGTTTCTCTATCATTTGAAGGGCAGGTTTGTAGGCTTACTTTTAGATTTTCTTAACCAAAACTGCAGATTTTACAAGATTTCTGTGAGCATTTGAGACTAAAACTTACAGTGAACAAATGTGAAGCCAAGTCAGTGAAAACAAGTCAGCTGGCTTCAGTCCCACTTAGTGCTTTTCATTTTATGTCTTCCCAACTCAAAAGATAATAAAAAAAGCAAATATTCTCAAAAACAGCTTGGTAACTGCATTTGTCATCACTTTTAATCAAACATGTTTTCTACAGACAACTCTTTGGGTTAATTATTGGTAAATTACATCCTTTTAGCAGGCATTCTTCTCCTTCCAGGTGGTTAAACATTAATATCACAGCTTGTACAGGTTGCTCCTTTAGTTATAGTCACACAATTGGCATTACTTGTATAATAAAAACCGAAAAACTGTGGATTTAGATTTTTTTTATCAGACTGCTATGGGTTAATCATTAACCATTCATTTAAAAAAACAAACAACAAGATATTTACTTCTATAAAGGAATGATGATAAGAAACTAATCAGTGCAGAAAATTCAAGATTGACTGGGATTCACCAAATATATACTTGAACTTGAATATATATATATATATATATATGTATATATATATACACTATACTTTGCAACAGCCTGAGTGGTCAAAACCTACAGGGGACTGTCTAAAGACACCAAGAAAGTTAAATGTAGGAATGGGTGAGCTCACAGTTAAACCTCCTTTGATACTGTTCACATCATTCCTTTATTTATCTTCATTGTATTGCCTAAATATACAAATGAAAATCTGAATCATTTGGGTAACTTCTAATTCTGTTGACAAAAGAAATTAGGCAACCTGTTGTGTGTATGATACATCCTCAGAGATCAATAATGTTATGTCATTATTTCATCAGCACTTTGATGGCAACGCTGTAATGTGGGTGAGGCGTGCATGTTTGCGTATGCAGATGACACAATTGTCTGTGTAGGTCTTCACTTTACTTATGTGGTCACATGCTTTCACTTGCAAACACATCTGAATGTTGGCATGTCATCAGTAGTTACTGGTGGCTTGGATCACCCACACTTAACGGTAACACTTTTACCTACTGATTTCATGTATAAGCCCCATATGAACATTAGTATATAAGTTATATAAGATAAATTAGTATATAAATTGCCTGCAGAAATGAGAGTAAAACATTTTCATATGTTGCCTCATTGTCATTCATTATTTGTGCATACACTAGCCTCATCCCACGGATGCCCATAGGAGGGGTTATAGTTCTTGACAAATACATTAATAATCACTTACATCTGTTAACAACTGAATTACAGTCTGTTATAAAGCAGAATATCTTTATTATCCACCAGGGTGGACCCTATTGTTGCAAAAGCTTTATCTCTGATAAATCTGGAGTGTTTCACCCATTATCAGCAAAGATTTAAGCGTGCTGGCAGCCTCCACTTTATGCCGTCAGCTGTCTCTCAGTGTTTATAGACCCTCTTTTGATCACTTGAACGGCAACTGATCCCACTGCTGTTATCATTTTTGGAATGTTTATTGGGATTCAATCCAGAATACCCATATCAAAAGTTCCACCTTCAATCTGCGCTGTGCTTAATAGAGCTGGGGGAGTAACCTCACTCCCTGGGGGGGGGGGGTTACTCCTTTCTAATGACATGGGAAGTTTGTGTGGGATGTGTTGTTAGTTGGACTTTCTCTGGAGTAAACACACAAACATAGCCACAGCCATGTATGGCGCTAGGCTTCTCCTATTTGAAAACTGCTGCCTGCTTGGCAGTTTTGTGCAGTCGCTTATTTTAGAACCATTAATATTGTTGTATTTGATTGAAGGAATGCGAAAATTGACAGAGTAGGGACAAATCAGGACTTGCCTTTCAGTGATCTGTTCCCTTATTTAGAACAAAGAGGATTTTTAGTTTTTGCAAGCCTTTCAGACTGTTGGCACTCATCACCGTGTGAGAACAAAACTTGCATAATCATAAAGCGCAACAGTAAAATAAACAAAATACAGATCTGCACTTGTAGGGGAGAAAAGGAGAATGTACACTGGCACATTCCCACTTGAAAACAGACTGATTATTGAACCGATTAATTATTTTTCTTTTTAATCCAAAAAATGATAATAAATGTCATAAATGGAAATCTAAGTAAGCTCACATGTTTGAGGTGCAAGTGCACTTCAGCAGCCAATACACTTTTTTTTTATTATGTTTTGATTAGTTCCCCAGGGTAGATAGAGCTACCAGAGAATCTGAGGCTTTGTCACATGACCTGCCTCATACGTGACCCTACCCCACAAAATGGACCTGAGTGGATATAGGGCAGTGGACTGAGGTGGGGGAGGTTGTGAGGACTATTAAACTTGGTGCTTATAACTCCCTGAGGAGCTAAAAAATGTCTCTGGTTTTCCCAGGCTGGGATAGGACTTCTTTTTAGTTGAAGTTTTCCTCCTGTAGAATCAGTTCTTCCTCTGGACAAATACAAGGCAGAATAAGTTCACCCATTAGTTAATGCGCTTTGAGTGTAAGATATGAAAATAAACGCTCTTCAGACTGTCACATAATTCTACAGACATGCCTCAGACTTAGAAATTCAATGTGTTCCACATTCTCAAATTTCCAAAATCAGAAAAGATACTTGCAATAACGTTTGAAAATTCAGCTGTGACCACAAGTTGTTTTATCAGCTCCCAACAGATGGAGTTCTTCGCTTTCACGTCTGGGAACAGAAATGAAGTGTATCATGAAATAGGAATGCAATGCAGTGTTATACTGGGAATGACTCTAATTCATGGTAATGTCCAGTTACTGGAAGTTGACCAGAGAGCTGAGTCATTTGAGTCTCCCCATTTTTATGTTCAGTCCTCGAAGCCATTTTGTTTGCAAAAGGTAGGAAAGGCAAACTATCTTTTTTTTTTTACCTACAGTGTGCATCTGTCATTTGCTCCAGTGAACGCTGGTTTTTAGGAGCTTAATTGGTTCACTAAACCTGTTGTTGGGACTCTGCAGGTGCATTGTGGTACAACGTGTACTAACACATCTGCATTGTTTTGTGCTCTGTGATGGGAGCACACTTCCTTCCTCTCAGGTTGCGGTGTCTGATGACCTCTCTCTTTGCTAATCTCTCTTTTTTTTGGTGCCTGCCATGTAGATCTATCTTTACTTTGCAAAATCCACACACAAGTGGCTGTGAAATCATCCACAGGTCATGCTCCTGCCCCAGATGCTAGCACATCATCAATGTAGTGACCAAACACTGGAAAGTTAGACAGGAAAACTTTTTTTAAAGCTTGCTCCAATCATCCATCAGTGTAACCTCCCTAATCTATATGCCTTTAGCATGTAAAGCTTTTACCATAGCTAAAATATTTGACTAACTAGTGATAGAGATACAGCAAACATGTCCCTGACCTTATATCATTGTTCTTGTTTTGCATATTGTTTTGCACCCTAGGGTGTTTATGAATTTTCCTCACTGCTGCCAATCATTGCTCCTTAACAGTTAAATATTGTGTTGTCACTCTATCATTGTGCCAAAGCCACATCAAGTGTAAACCAGACGGCACTACCTGGTTGGCCATTTTCCTGGGGGAGTAAGACAGCTGCTGCCCTTAAGGGAAAGACAAGTGCAACCTAAGAAACCGCTATTGTAAAAATAGAACTATGACTAATGAAAAACATGTTATGCAAACATTGTATAAATAGTCCTACATTGGTCATGTATAGGCATGATTTCAAGTAAGAGTTCTGATTGAATGAAGCAAACTCCTTTTAACATGACTCCATTCTGTTTACTTGAACACAATTTAAAAGATGACTTTCCTTACTCTGATCCAACCTCAGCATTTAGCACATGGCCTTGTTTGGCAACTTGAAGTCTGATTAGTGGCTTCATTTTTTCAAGTCTATCTTAAAACTCATGTGTATAAAAACGGTATTTGGTCGTTGTAATACTTTTACATTGTACAGGTGCTAAAGAGAGGCCATAGAATGCAAATATGAAATACATTATAGAGGGAGGTTGATTTTTGAGAGGAATGATATTATCAGTCCTGGTTCCCATTTCACTAACAATAAAGTAATAAAAAAAAAAAACTCCAACCATGTTCTTATGATGTGGCTCCCCTTTTCATGAAAGGAAAACAGATGCCAATGGGTCAGTGTTCTCTTTATATATGCACAGTAATCTAATTGCCTGTTGCAAATAATGACACTAGACCAAAGTGCTTATTTCAATGATTCAGAATCTAGGAGCTACTTTTTGCTGGAAAAAAAGTGGGTTTTGGGTTGTCTTAAGGAAGGTGATGAGGATGATATTTTACCTTAAAGCTGCATTAAATGATTGACAGATAACAGTCACCGTATGCCAGAAGCTAATAAAGTTGATTGCGCTAACATGTTAGCAAAGAATGGCCTACTTATTTATACTACTATATGGCAACATCAGAATTCATTTGGAGTCATGTTTCTGATCATAAGAGAAACATAAGTCCAACACTCCTGAGAAACCTCTTTAACTGCTAAATGTGTAGGTTTCTTGTCTAGCTAGACACTAACTCTACCTATTTGGCGTTTGATGCTGCTAAGGTAACATAAAGTGGGTGTTGGAGTGGAGATTTTGTTCCTAGAAATGGCTGAAAACAAGGCTGACTGAAGCACTGAGACTGAACTACGCAGCCGAAACAAGGAGCTAAAAGAGGATTAAAAAGTATAAAGCGGCAGAGTTAGTTTCCTATTAAGTGCTTCCCTTTCAGGCTCTTGACTTGGAAGAAGTCAAAATTATTTTCTCTAACAGACAGCATCTTTCAGACTTATTTTTGCATTTTTGATCTACCCATCTCCTGTAACAGCAGTAATTCTTGGCTGCTTGACAGATGGTTCAGTTCCCTGTGTGTTTCTGCAGTAAAGACGTTGGGAAACACATGAGTTTATTTCCTCAGATGTAGTAAAACATGTTACACAACCCTCCAGAAAGTCCTGTAGGTTAAAGTGGGCTAGAAAAAATATTTTTTTACGTCAAACTAACCCTATAGACACAATCTAAACAAACTTGAGGACACTCGCTGTCCCAGCAACATAAAGCCTACAAAAAAACCCATAATGCAACACTCTCTGCAGGAGACATTCTTCCCACTCAAAAAGAATATCAGATGTTTTTGAGCATGTGATTGTTTAGGCCTCAAAAATAGCACAACCCCCTCTATTTAAATGAAGTTTCCATAAAGACTTAGACTAGACTCAGACTTAGACTTTACTTTATTGATCCCCCATAGGGGGAAATTCACATGTGCACTAAAATATTGTTCTACATTCTGGCCAATATGCTTTTTTTTTATATTTTATTATTGGTTGGTACTAGGTACCCCACTTCTAAGAATATGATTCACAATTTATTCTATCGTATATGATAATAAGGGCAAAGTAACCCAGCATTAAGGGACTTTCCACTGCATTAATTCGCTTCCTCTTTGTGAAAGACAAAAACTTCACCCCAAGGTCAGAGGAAGTCGTACTTCTGTCAAGGTTTCACCAGCGTTTGGTGGAGTACGTGACACATTTTCACCAGGCACCGCAGACCACTCTACCGTTTTGAAATAGTGTACAAACACTAACATCCTGCTCTAAAACATTTTGTTTACGTACCATAAATAACAGAATTGATTCGTCTGTCATTCTCTGTTTGATTCAGTGGACACACTATCAACTTCCTGACCAGTGCCCTAACAAACATTTGGATATTTATCTCCTGCAGCTGTTGTTGGTGAGCACAACAGAGGGCACACTAATAAAAAAGAATGTCTTGGTTTATTGAGATATAGCATCAAAAAGAGTCTCAGGCATACGCTGAAGATGATGCAATGTTCATGTTTTTAAGGCGTTTGCATACCACTTAAAATTAATAACTTGATTTCCTTTTAGATAGATGTTTCTGTTTCTTCGCCAAATGTTTGGGTAAAAATTATTTGGAGTCGACTTAGAATCAATTGAAGTTTTGCTCTGCAACTTTGCAAAGTCGTGAACTGACTCAGTGGAGTGTTTACACGATGGGAGACGGTGGTTATAAGGCGCTGTTACCACAAGCCAAGAGTACATTTAGATGATGCTGTTCGCAGACTGCAGACTATTTTTGTGTGTGTTTGTGATAAACAACATGAATCAATCATGTACATACACTGAATCTCTCATATAGTTCGTAGTCATTCCTACAGGTGTTTATTGTTCTTGTTTTGAAGTACATTTGCAGCAATGTAAGCAGCAAAAAAATATGTGTGTCAGTGATATCTTCAAGGGATCACACCTTTCATCATCATGGTTTTTCTGACTCATTCTGATGTCTGTTTTTTTTCCCCAGCAGTTTAATAAGCTTGAGAAACAACTGTAAAAAAACAAAAAAAAGCATTGTGAAGTGCAGCTTTGATCTCTGATGTTATATAAAGACAGTCGAATAACCTGCAATCCTATTTATGTGTCTTTTTACATTATTTTGTTTGCCTTGTCTCAATGCATTTTTGTCTCAACTACTTACGTTTCACTACTTTATCTACTAATTGAAAATGTAATCTTTAACAATCCATCTTGCATTTTAAATTGATCATATTCTTTCAAAGTAAAATCTTCATCTGCAAAGACAGTAACCAGGTATAAATGCAAGTACTGTAACAAAATTTTGGAAATGTTGTACTTTTTACTCCACAAAGTGCAAAACATATTAGCCTATAAAATATGATGCAGTGTCACAGACTAAACTACTCAGCAGTATATAAAGCAGTCAAAATTAGCTCCACCTATACTTTAATTGTCTAACAATATTATTTATTGAAGGATTCACTTATATTCTTGACTGCCTGCTAACCTTTCATTACATTTTTTTCACGTTTCGTGGCACTATAAATAGAAAATATACAATAGCAAAATGTTGATAATATGTTTATGTATAATGAAGGTAATTATGTAGGTCAAATATTGATTCAGATAATATTACAGTTTTCTTCCTTGTCTAAAACTTAAAATGCAGGACTTGTACAGTCATTGAGATTGAGTGTTTTTTCACTGTGGAATTAAGTATCTGAAAACTTCCACCACTGCAGCACAGTAACAAAGTATAGCTGTCAAACTGATTTGGAGTAAAAGGAAAAGGAAAGACTCAAAACCGTGTTGAAGCATTTCAAAGCGTTTACTTCGCTACTGAGGATTGTTTCTATATGAATCATGACCAAAGTCTGCACGATGAACAGAGATACTCAGAAATACTCTGGAATCGCTCTAATAAAGGCAGGATTTTTTTTTACTGTCAGAGCAGAACAAGCATTGGCCAACACATGATGAATCACAAGCATCTCATTTTGCTGCTGATTGGACACATTTTTCCAGAGGTCCAACTCTTCTGCAGTCCTCTGTTTCCTCATCATGTTTTCCAGGCACATGCAGAGTTTGTTCATTCTTCACCTTAATGCTTAAAGCGAGGATCAAGCTAGATCAAGAAGGTTATGTGGTACAGCCTGTGGTCCTCATCCTTCACTGAAGTAAAAGTTGATGTCACTGATGCATTCGTTTGTAGGTAGTATTTTATGGTTGTTACTGCTCAAGCTGGTTTTAACTACTATTCTAACTGCTTCATGTACTGTTGGGCAGTTCAGTGTTTAACAGTACAAAAGCCCCAATCTTAAAAGGACACTTCTGGATACAACTGGTTCCTGGAAACCTTATTTTCTTAACAAGTTGTCTGTATTGACGTGTTGAGAATGTTTCACTTTGGTTTTGATTCACATTAAATTGTGGAACTGACTGGATGGTAAGTATAAGGCCTGTCGTTGCACTACAATTAAGAAAAATAAAACTTGAATTTACAATTTAGGCTGAGATGTTCTTATAGCATATTTTGGTAAAATAACGGGCTAAGGCTACATTGTAGTCTAAACTATGGACTAAAGTGACTTGATGATGAGGTTTAAAATTTTGTTGTATGAAATTTCCTAATTAGTTGTGTAACTTCACTGTTCACTATGGAATGTGGTAGAGTAGGAAAAACCCAAGTACCTCAAAATGCATTTTAAGTGTAGTACTTTCCATCACTGGCGGTTGATCAGACCTTATCTCAAACACTATCCATGCATGAACTTTATTCGTACGTGTGCAAAATTTGTTGACTGACAGTTATGACAACTGAGATATGACGCAGGCGGTGACAGAGCTGTGCACAGCGCAAACAGAAGCTGCTACCTCGAGCACAAATGCGGTGACTCTCTGACAGTACGTGTCTTCAAACAGCTCACTGGTTGAATGAACTGCAGAGGAGGAGCTGCCTTCAGAGGCCCGATAACAAACTTCCCTGCCAGTTGGTGAGTGTGACAACAACGTGAAGCGCAGCTCGCGGCCTCGGAGCATCAATTTGCAGACCAAAACCACCACAGTTGACACCTCTATCCTGTGGACTGCTCGTGTTTTCATCAAGCGGCGGAATTTTGAGCTTTCGGTCTGTGCGTAAAAGTGCCATTTGGCAAAAATGGATTCGCTTGATGATGGCGAGCCCGGACAATGCTCATTTATGGAAACTGTCACTATTTCTGAAGTGAGAGGGGAACCTTTGCTTGGTGTCAAACAGTGAAAGAAGCCCCTGCAGGTATGAATTCCACGACAGCAACTAGGAGATTTCAACCGCCCACCATCCCTGTGATTATGTTCATTTTCGGGGTGGTGGGAAATGTCATTGCCATAGTGGTTCTACGAATATCAAGGAAGGAACAAAAGGAGACGACTTTTTACACCCTTGTGTGCGGCCTGGCGGTGACAGACCTCCTGGGCACCCTGCTGGTCAGCCCTGTCACCATCGCCACCTATGTGAAGGGCTCGTGGCCGGGAGAGGACCCGCTGTGCCAGTACTCCGGCTTCATCTTGCTCTTCTTCTTCTTGGTCCAGCTCAGCATTGTGTTTGCAATGTCAGTGGAGAGATACTTGGCAATAAACCACGCGTATTTCTACAACGAGTACGTAAATCAGAAGCTCGCCGCGGTGACTCTTTTGGTCATCTACATGTCCAACATCGTGTTTTGCGCGCTGCCCAGCGTGGGGCTCGGCCACGTGAAGCTCCAGACCCCGGGCACCTGGTGTTTCATCGACTGGCAGAACAACCAAACAACCGTCGCGGCTTTTAATTTGATGTACGCAGGTGTGAACTCAGTCATCGTGCTGGCCACTGTTATATGCAACGTGATGGTGTGTGGGGCTCTGATCCTGATGCACAAGCGGTTCATCCGCCGCACGTCTTTGGGGACAGACCAGCGGCGCATCTCGGAGCTGCGGCGCCGGCGGAGTTTCGGGCGATTAGCTGGAGCAGAGATCCAGATGGTGATCCTGCTTATAGCGACCTCCGCTGTGGTTCTCATCTGCTCCATACCATTAGTGGTGAGTATTGGAAAAGTTAAACCCGTTACATTCTGCACCGGGTGTGTGCGTAAAAGGGGATGTCACAGATTTTCCACAAATAAGCAACTGTGAGAAGGAAAATGCAAAAGGATGCTACTAAATTCATGAAAAGGGTACTCAAATAATAAGGAAAACACTTACTTAATGAGCACTGTAAGAAATTGTGTGGCTCGGGACTGATCAGTGTCATCTGTCATGTGGTGTTTGCAAACAGTCCCTCAGAGTTTTGCTCACTTTAGCTTTCAGCACTAGAAATTAGTGATCAAATTAAAGGATAAGTTCACAGGTATAAAACAATCTGTCATAAAAAAATAATCAGGTGCTCATATGTGCACTGGAACAGTTTTTGTGGGTGTAATCCTTCATCCTGTTCATACCGCCAGTGGAACAACTCTCATATATGCTTCAAGTGGAGGAAAAAAAATCACTGTCCTGATCTTTAGAACAATGTTCATCTGAAAATCTGAAAAAAGGTTTCAGCAGTGTGAGTGAGACAAATCAAGTGAGTGTCCTCCAAAGCTACAGTATTTTAGTACTAAATTCCCTCTTTGTGTTACTCTCCCTCCACTGCAGCAGAGAAACAGTGTCAGGAAAACACAGTCTTTGTATTTTTTCTGATTGCTGGAGCCTCACAGTAACATCAGATAATCAGATAATAATTGGACTTTTGGGAATGATTACAGCAAATAAAATTTGCTTTAACTTTGGTTTTGTTTTAGGAAAAGATGAGAAACTATCCTTTAAGGACCTCATTCCTCTGATTGATGAAATGTCAGACATTAAGGCTTTTGTGATAGGATATTATTAGACCCTGGGGAAGCCCAGTGGCCAAAGGCTCTCTTATGATGAATGATGGTGAGAAATGTAACTATGTCTTCATTGGCATCGTACCATCTCTACACTGCTGCACAGAAGTTACATTCAGCCAAGTGTCTATTTAGATTTGACCATTGTATGCCAACCAATGTAGGAATATATAAAATAAACACTTATGTCACTCTTGTAAACAAACTGCTGACAGTTTTGGGCTTGTAAAAACAGTAGCTCACATTGCCCCCACATTTGACATGTTCCATGTTGCTTTGTGTGACAAACAATTTGTGGATGCACGTTAAGTTCCTAAACTTATCTACCGTTGCTGTTATGTCTTCTGTGTCGTCAGTTGAGGATCTTTGTGAACCAGCTGTACAGGA
Source organism: Pempheris klunzingeri (assembly GCF_042242105.1). NCBI lineage: Eukaryota > Metazoa > Chordata > Actinopteri > Acropomatiformes > Pempheridae > Pempheris > Pempheris klunzingeri. The sequence continues at coordinate 17,125,068 of NC_092030.1, forward strand.
ATCAGAACGAAGAGTCTTATGGGTTGAATAAAGACCTGCTGGCCATCCGCATGGCCTCTGTCAACCCCATCCTAGACCCGTGGATCTACATCCTGCTCAGAAAGACAGTGGTCCTCAAGCTGATGGAGAAAATCAAGTGTCTGTTCTGCAAAATGGGCAGAAGCGGACGAAGGAACGGGGGGCAGTTCCGCTGTGCCGACGGCCGCCTCTCCTCCTCCGTTGTCTCCCGGGACTCTCCCTCACTGGTGTCACGTGAGCTGAGGGAAATGATGAGCACCTCACAGATCTCCCTGTACCCAGCGGAGGGAAACTCCAGGAGGCTGGGATCATTTCAAGCAGGGGCACAGGGTGGCTCCACTCCACCAGCTGCGCAGACATTACAGGGCCCCCAGGAGGTCGAGAGGCCTCAGATGGGAGTTTCGCACAGTGATTTGGAGGACACAGCGCCAGGCGGGCTGCTGAAAGACCTCCCAATGTGCCCTAAGGACCCGGCTCTACATGTGACCTTCACAGATGAAACTACAAACATACAAGAGAAATGCATATAATATAATAATGAGCACTGCAGAATTAATGGAAAAGCATCTGAAGATTGAATAATCATCCATCGATCTGTAGATATGTAGTGGACTACTGATGTAAGTTTGTTTGACAGATGCATTACTGAACTACCTACTTATTATCAATGTATTACTCTTCAGTCATAACTTGCCACAACCACCATATCGCTTAATACACTTCAATACAGTCACAAAAGATGTATCCACAAACCCATAGAGAACACGACATTCTAGAGGAGCTCTTTTGTCGCACTTTCTTAATCCTAAAACCACTGCCAGGCTGTTCAAAATGTTTGTTTCATAGCATTTTGACAACCTGCATGATGACTGTAAAGAATTCATGTTGAAATGTGAAAAATGTTCCATGATGTTAATTTATTTCTAAGTATGAAATTGGATGTTTTCGTCTTCTCTGTGAGAAGGACCAGATGGAGCCATTTTAAAACGATACAAGATGAATATGTTCATAGTTTTTTTTCCTTCTTTTTCTTGGTACATAGGAACATTTGTGAACAATTTGGTGAAACTAGTTGACGACGCAACTCTACCATCAAAGCTAAAATCACACCATCCCCTACATTTCATAATAAAAGGCAGCTATACTGTGGCTTTTCCACAATGCAGACACCGGAGGATGTTGGAAAGTAATGTCTTAATACAAAATTGTCAATTTAGACTTTTTACTCCATTACTTCCTAAGAATTAACCCAACCACATGTTATTTCACTGTAACGTAATGTGCAACCCCTCTCATCTAATCAGCCTTTTTCGGGAAAATAAGAAAAAGAATGAAAATTGAACTCATTATTAAGTTTCCTGTCTGATCTGTTTCAAGATTTGGCCTCTCTTACAATCGGTTTCCTGGTGTAACCCAACATTATTGCTATTGTGGCTATAAAGATTGATATAAATATCATGTTCATATGTCATTATTAAAGTTTTTGTTGCAGCAACAAATTTACCACAAAATGTTGATTGTCTTGTGAAAAACTTACCAAACTCATAAATAAACCAAAAATAAAAGTTGTTAAATATTTGTGTACATTAAGAATTTGTGTCACTCTTTTGCAAACTGAAACAGTTAATCACAGGGTTTAGTATGACAGTGAAGTATGTGTTAGTACATGATATTTAGCTGACAATACCAGTTGAAACCATCATTCGATTAAGGAATTAGTCAATGGACAGAAAGTTAATCGAATAAAAGCGTATATCGCTAATGGATTAATCGTTCGTCATTTTTGAAGCAAACATTTTCAGCCTCCTGAATGTGAGGATTTACTGCTTTTTACTATTGTAAACAGGATATTTAGAGTTTGGGTTTTGGATTGTTAGTCACAAAAAAGTTATTTCAAGGCATCGCCTCAAGCTTTAGTAAATGGTCACTATTTTCTGACACTTAATAGACCAAATAATTAATTAGAGAAAGTAATGAGCATATTAAGTGAGAGTGATAGGAATCGTTAGTTGCAGCCCGATCTGTTCATAAACTGCACTTAACTCAGCAAAATCTATCAAATGGGAATGAGGCCTCAGCTAGCGACCGCTTCTATGAAGCTGAAAATTAAATATTGATCAGTCCTCAGCAGAAAAACTTTAATGCTGGAAATCAAATTCAATACTAATCACTTGAGGTTAATAGGTGGGAGTCACACCATTATCAATCACAACAACTGAGCCTGCTGTCAGCGCAGTCACGTGCAAAGAAATGCTGCAAAGCTCATCATGAAAACCCTATTTAATAATATTTACTATATGATTCATTTCTATGTAAAAGCAGATGTAGACCCAGATAGCTCCAACAGATCCCAGCTGAAATTCTAGCCAGCCATCAAATAAGTGCTCTGCAATAACATTTTGCCAGCATGACACTGTCAATGCCATTTAACTGACAAAAATATGGGTCAACTTTTGTCCCTTTCATCATCTTACGACGGTGCTAATGGTTAAAACACACTGCTAACCAATGGCCAGATCAGGTGGCATGTCAGAGCTCACCTGCAGACAGATGGTTTCTGCACCTCAGAACATTTCCAGCTCCAATGTGGCCGGTGCCTACAGCCTTCCGGGAGCAGTAACACCTCCCTCTGAGAACAATATCCCATTAAAGAGAGCTTTGACCTCAGACTGAGAAATCTGTTAAAGCTGTAGAGTCGCTCATGAGGCAGGAAAATAGTGATTGACAAAACAGTTATCATAAGATTTTACCAGAGGGTGAAAGGACAAAAGATTCTTCTTGGAAACTTGTCCCCTCTTTCCCCACCCCATCAGCTAGTGCCAGTAATATACTACAGTACATGTGACAGCCTGTTTTAGACATTTAAAGTCGAGGAGCCTGCAAAAACAATCGGCTATTAGAAGACGCCACTCAAAAAGCAGTGTGTTCATCATGAGGCCCAGGACAGGAGTGGAGTTAAGAGCATTGGGGAATTCCAAGAAACAATATAAAAATGATAATATTTGCACGACTGTATCTGGGCTAAGGTTCATTTTAGGGTTGAGGTGCATGAAAATTAATAAGTGAGGTCAAGTCTATTTAGGATTATGTTTAGGCTGAGGTTGTGGCCAAACACAAAATACAGCTAAATCTGATGGGAAAGCCATTAGTTTTGCAGGTATTTGGTCATAAACCAAAGGATTAGTATCAGGTGGCAAGTCAGAGTGTCACCAAAGTTTTTACAAGTTATCCTCAGGAGGACATGAATGTCTGAAACCAGTTTGATGACAATCCATCCAACGGTATTAAAATGTGTCGAACTTAAGTGTAGCGGTTACCAAAATTAATAGGATTCATCATCTGGGAACCATGAGTATAAGCAGCAAATTTTGTGCCAATCCATCTAGTATATGTTGAAATATCCACATCAGAGTAAAAACGTTGACCTGATGATGGCACTACATGAAAATTCAGGGGTTTACGAATCTAATGGAAATTCATCCTCTTTCTGTTCCATATTTCATGGTTATCCATTCAACAGTTGTTGAACTGATACTTCACTAAAAGTAACACTCATGTCAACCTCTTGGTGATGCTAGAGGAAACGTCAGATCTCCAGTCAGCAGAATTTACCCTCTGGGGACTATGAATCTCTCTACTACATTTCATGGAATCAATTTAATAGTTGTTGAGATATTTCAACCTGGAACTTACCATTGCGTTCCCTGGAGCCATGTCAACAAATGAACTGTTTATTCTCAAATGTGCCAAAACCAGCAGCTGTAAGTGTTTAGTTTTAATAGAACAGGAACCATCAAACAATTAATAGCCAATTCTTTATTCCTTCAAGTTTTCAATAAACTTGTCATAGATTAGTTTGGAATGTGTTTCTTCATTATGCAATGTTAACTTAGAAACTGTTTCACCATTAGTTGGACCATCCAGATACATGCGTACTGAACCTAAAACTTGGCACACCCTCATTACACACAGATGAGCTCCATTTATCTCAAACAACTTCTAAAAACAACTGCTGTATCAGCAATAATTTGGGTGTGTCATGGGCAAGGGTTTGACAACAAGGTTTTTTTGTTTTACATTTGTATTCAATTGAGAGCTATTTGTAGAGATTTGTTCCCTTTGTCTCTGCCATGAAGACCTATTTTTAAATTCATGTCTAGCACTAATACGTGCTAATTGCAATACTTTGTATAGTAGTAAGCATGCAACAACCCTTGAATTGATTTTCTGTGTACATCATGAGTCCAATTTAACTTTTAACTGTCGTCTACTCGTGTGACAAAAAGATTCTGATTATTAGATTGAAAAAAAGAATGCAGCACTGATATTTCCAATATTAAGACATTGTTGCATGTTTAGATTACCTGCCGGGGATGCTGACTAACCACAGAAATGTATACAGATATATACAGTGTATGTTCCAAATAATGGAGTTATTCACAGAGAACCTTGTCTCGGGACATCCAGTGGCCCTTTTACAGAAACTCAATTATTTCTATATTTACTCTGCCCTACAAAGCTGTGGGCCACGAACTGCTTCGGAAGAGAGACTGAAAATGATTTTTTTGTATCATGTTTTCCACTGAAATGAATGTTGTCCTTCACAACTTTTGGCTTTAAAGAACACAAAAACCCTGAGTCCTTCAAATCTGCATAATTATACAAAGATGCAATGTACAGCTAGAAGCTACAACAAAGGAATAAAAGCACCTCATCTCCTTTTATTCCATGCAGGCCAGTTCTGTTGCAATTGCTCCATCACATAAAAGACATGAAAAAAGCTTGACAGCCGATAGCAACAATTTCGATTTTCTTTTCCCAAGGTTACAATAGAACCACAGCTGTGAATATATGAATCTAAATCATAACTTTTTTAACAATTAGTCTCACTACTTACATTCTGACTTAAAAGCTGTTAGAAAGGAGACACTGAGAATTCTGCAGCTTGTTGTTTACTGTCTACTGCTTTCTTGTGTTTTTCCTGTTCTTTGTTTCGGCAATAAAATCCTCTGGTTTGTCCTGTAACATATTGTATAGAAGTGTGATCTACTGCTTGTCCTCCAAGGGCGTTCAGTGTGTAGTGGGTGAACTCAAACTTAATTTTGCTATGTGTGGTCTAATATTGTTCTGCAAATTAATTCAAATGCATTCTCAAGATTCACAGAAGTACTATTTTCAAATAGCTTATTATTGAAAAGACACAACAAATTATCAATATCAACAGTATTTTATCAGCTGTGAATCGCATGTATAATGTAGTATTATTTTGTTTTGTTTTGGCTTGAAAGTCTGTATTTGGTATATAGATTTCCACTCACGCCAGCACCGTGGCTCTAAGGATGGCATGACATGTCTGTCGGCCCACTGCTTTGGGCCAAACTGAAATATCTCAACAACTGTTAGATAGATTTTGTACAGAAGTTTTGTACAGATGTTCATGGAGCCCAGAGGATGAATCCTAATGACATTTCTGATCCTCTAACTTTTCCTGTGGCAACACCAGCAGGTGAAAGTTTAAACATATTCAGTGACATATGTCAACATCTTCCGAGCGGATTGGAAAAAAAGATTGAACAGTTATTCATGGTAACCAGATGATGAATCATCTGAATCATCAATGACGTTGGTGATCCCCTGACTTTTCCTCTACCTCCACAGTGAGGTTAGCATTTTTGATTTTAACCAAAACATCTCAACAAAAACTTGCTGGATTGCTGTGAGTTCAGAGTCAGATTCATAATCCCCAGAAGATGGCCATGCCATCTTATGGTGAAAAAAATTAACTGTTCAAAACTTTGGTTTATGACCAAATACCTGCAAAACTAATGACATTTGCATCAATCCTGGAACAAGTTGGTGAAGAAACTTGTAGCTCATTTCCAGAAAACAGTAGTATACGATAAAAGTACAAGGTAACCTCTGGAGTCCCTCAAGAAATATAACTGCAAGAAACAGAGCTATTACACGATGTTTATTACACTTTGACAATATGCTGAGCATGCAAGCCATTTTTCAGCAACAATCTATCTCACACAAAAATATCGAAACCTCACGTCATTAATGTTTGACTATCAAAGCTGACGTGCCTTTTGCTTGATAAAGGCCTTCATCATTATGCTGCTGGATTTTTGAGTTAAGGTAACTATTCTGTCATGCTTAAATCTCCATCTCTACCACTTCTCTTTCTGGATTTTGATTTGTGTTCATATACTTTAATCCTGGAGAATACTAGATTCTTAAAGATAAATTAATTTAGAGGCACACAGCTTTAACGCAAATGCTTGATTGTGTTGCCTCAATTGTGTGTTCCCAACTTTTGCCTGCTCTGTCTATAGGATAATTGCACTCCTTTATTTGTACATGTTTTATGTAAACTGAGTCTACATTTTATAAAATTTAGACCAAGCACTATTTGAAATCCTGTTATTTTCATTAAAACCCATGGACTCTGCAAAGAGAAGGTCTTGTTTTAGACAATCAGAAAGTAGAATCTAATGTAACTACAGAGTACATTAGCGAATAGCTAAAAGTGCTATTGTGCTATTCAGGAGATAAATCCACATTACAATGTAATAAAACTAGATGATTTATAGCGTTTAGATTATAGTGATGAATAGGCATTTAATGGCTGAAATATGACTTAGCTGTCTGGAACCAAATGTGACTTTGAGTCAAACATTCAACACAATTAACATTAAAGGGATGGCAAATGCTTTTCTTTGTTTTCATTCTGTTGCACATAACCCTTCACCAGAACTAAGTTGGTAAGTTTTCTAGCTTTACACACTCACAGTGGTTTCAGAAATAATATCATTCAGTCCTAAAAAAGGTAACTAGGACGATCAATTCATGCTGAGACAAGTTCAAAGTCCTCTTGCTTTGACAAACTGTTCTTTTGATGGCGTCGCTGTGTCCTCTGATCCACCTTCCCCAGTGACTACATGTTTTATATTTCCCTCAGTGTCCAAGACCACGGCAGTCCTCTTCAGCTCCTCGTAGCGTGTCTGTCGCTCAGCAACCGCCTCACAGGCGGCCAGCACCTCATCAGACTCAAAATCATAGTCCTGCTCGAGCTCAGGGGCATTAATGATCTGCTTTTGGGTCTCCTCCTCTTGTCGCAATTTCTCCTTGGTTGCTAAGTGCTGCCTCTGTAGCCTCAATGCCCATGCCAGGTCTTCCTGCCAGAGGGTTTGCTGTGATGGGCACAGGTGGATCGAAATCTGGAAGGACCTCACAGCCTACAGGGACAGTACCGCATGAGATTAGGATTCAGACACACGCTTTGAAAGGTGGTCATGACAGACAGGAGGAACTGCTCAAACTGCCGGTGAAGACGAGTTTATAGTCTCCAAATTCAGGCCTGTTTGTGGGTTTGCTGTAATTCTCACAGATGAATGGTGTGACAGTGGCATCTGTGCAGCTGACTGAGCAGGTGGATACATCACCAGCATGTCGACAAGCACTCAGCGTTTTGTATTGCAGGCAGATTTATGGTTTCATTGAGGAGACATCAATGTCTCTTAGCTGACTGTTCAGTTGCTCATTGATGTGAAAATGGTTGCTCTATTGAACAGGAATACAAATGGTCACCAATCTTTTGTGGGACCTGATGTCAACCTTTAGCTACACGCCACTGATGAGCTCATGAATCAGTCCTGACAGATATTAGATACCTGCTGTTTAGTAGTTATGTATTTGTAATTGTCCACATTAATATGGTAATAAGGCCAACTAGATAATTGGAATACCAGTTAACTTGGCTCCACCTTAAAGGGTTCACAATTATCCAAATGACCCTGGCTGGACATTGAACACATATTTTGATCAGTAGTTCACCCAATCACAGTTCTCATGACCGACTTTTGCATGAATTAGAATGACAGCGATGACACACCCATCCAGTTAGAACAAAACAAGTCAAAGAGCAATAAAAGGTGAGCAATGTGATTTTGTGGCCTTTATCCTATTCCGATACTTATTTTTACCTATATGTCCATAAAGTATGTATTTAAACACATTGTTAAAGCCTACTAACTTAGAATTTCCTTGACCTAAATATTGGAGGTATTTAGTTGATAAACTTAAATGATTGATGTGCTATGAATGAAAGTTTGACTTCACACAGCTAGATCCTTTTACTAGAGAGGACATATCACTCTGTTGGAGCTGTTGAAACTACACAACACTCCACTCGGAAGTGGTTGCTTGTGTTACAGAGTGGACTTTCTTTCTTCACAAAAGATGTTTTTGATGGTACTGGTCCTGATACCACTGCTTAGGATCATTTGAGGACCTGCAAGCCTGAATTGCTAGCGTACTCCTACATGTACCTACATGTGGTACTGATGAGAACACACATATCTGACAAGTTCACATCCTAATGAGGAAAGCTCACCTTTAGAGCTGCACCTGTTCCTACTCCCAGTGAGCCACATCTCTTATGAAAATCTAATCCAATGTCAGCCCTGGAACAAAATCCAGGTTTGGTTCAGGCCAAAATTAGGCTGAGGAAGTGTCACTGATGCATCAAATGGCAAGCTGAATAGAACGAAAACAAACTCTAGCTTTTCTTGGCCATAAACAATGGCTTCAACAAAATGGGAACCTGCTACTACACTGTGATCACTGATCACTTTGAATACAGAATTTGGCCTGTTTCAAGGAAATTCTTCATTAAGAAAAAATAGACTGGTTCCTATGTGAAAGAATGAGCCTTTCGATTAACCGCTTCATCAGAATCTCTGCTCACAGCTTGATGTGAAACATTCCCAACTGTTACTTCCAAAGCAGATCAACCGGCTTCTCTGGGAGAGTCGTAGCCAAAAGAGAACTTAATGATAATGAGAAGATAAATGGTGACAGCGTTGTCATGTTGCAATGTTTTCAATGTCAGTCTCCAATATTATTATACCATTAAAAGTGACAAAAAACTAAATCAGAAGGAATACTGTTTTATTAGGGTGCTTTCCATTTTCCTCAAGTGAGAGAGAGGAGTGGAAATTAAAGAAGGAAAAGAACAGACTCATAAAAGAGAAAATGAGGAATCACTGCACTCACATTTGCACAAACAGGCGCTACTCAAACATGTTGATGCATACAAAGCTGTACAACTTGACTGAACAGGTCAGGCTAAAAATAGATGTGTTTTTTTTATTCCTTTCCTTCCCAATAGCTTTATTATTCAAAGAGGTGTGTCTATATTTGGTTTAGTTTTTGCTCAACTAACTTTCAACATTTCCCATTGTTATTTTTGGTGCCGTAGGACAGGTCTCTCACTCTAGGAGTGACAGGCAGGGTCATTAGCTGAAGGCTTTCTGAGTTCAGCCCTCTTTGCTTAGCTCGAAATGGGCCAACAGTGTAACTGTGATCTGCAGGTTTCATACACCCACAGGTCCCAGCGTGTTCTGGGGCAATTTATGCAATCGTCCCAGCCCCAGGCACCTGGGTGTGCTGTGAAAGAGGGACTTCATCTCAGAGGCAAGGAAGGAGTTTGCAGAAAGTAGTAAACAGAAGTAACTGATGTATCTTAACGGCTCTTCAAACACAAAGACGCACCTGATTTATAGTCAGCGACACAAACAGTCATAGCTTGTAGCAAAATCAAATGTTAAAAAATGAAATAGGGAAATTTAGATGATCATCATTAGTGACTGACTGAGCGAGGAGCCGTCAACTGTTATGCAACACTACTGAGTGAATGTTGGTACAGTCAATACATGCCAGCTTGAATTTTGGTGTGTTAGCACAGGCAAAATGGTGCCTTTTCGCTTATGTTTAAACAATGCGTTTGGTTTTTATCTCTGCAGTCAGCACAGTCTAACCACTCTATTCACTTTGTATTTGGTGGAACACACCTTTACGCGATCATCTGCAATTAGTAAACAATTTTATGTGGTTTTTCTTTCCAGTCTTTCGTGTCCCGTTGTGCAACATCTTCCATCTAGTACATTTGTTTGCAGGCCTGAATTTGACAGCAGTTTGACAGCTTTGTGAACATGCTGTACTCTCATTTTGGAGTGTATTGCTGGTCGTACTCACCAGGTCCACCTCTCCCAGGTTAAGCTGGGCACGGCCAAGAGTCTGCCAGCCCTCCCACCAAAGGGGATGTAACTTCACTGCCATCTCTGCTGCCTTCACAGCTGGGAATACTTCCTGCAGAATGGTCAGTACCTGCAGAGAAACATGATTTGGTTCAAGACTCTATACCTCCTCTAATCCAGTGATTCCCAGTGTTAACACAGTATGCGCAAAATAATGATTTTATTTGCCTTGAACTACCCTTGAGGCTGATCTCCACAGGAGCTGTTTTAGACATGTTTTTCAGCCATCCATTCATCAGAAGTGGTAAAACAGCATTAAATCAAACAAATGTGACTCATTCACCATTAAGAACATGCTGTATAGTCGTAGTTACAAGGTGACTCTGTAATTGACTTATTGCTCATCTTTAACTGTGTTGCGCTCACCTCATTAACCTTTTACCAGACCCAGTAGAGTCTTAGGAAAGATCTTTTAGTCAGACACTAAGTGGATAAATGCGTGTAGTTCTATGGGAAAACGAGCTGTCAACAGGCTTATACCACTGTGCATGTATTTGCATAACAATTAAATTAATTTGAGACTTAAGGGGATTCAAGAGGCTCACTAATTATTGGCAGTGCTAGAGGCTTTTTATTCCATTGTTATTTGTTGTTTTAATCTAAGCACCTGTAATTCTGTAAAACTATTAATGCGCTTGGAGCACTGAGAGTCTGTCTTTGGTTCATACTGAAGAAGGATTTTAAAAGCACGTCACAATAAAATGTGGCCAGAACAACAACAACAGTTGTAATGACAGCAGTATTAGCAGCATCTTTTTTAGAAATCCTTCATGCAGACAGAAGAATGTGGTGACAGTGTAACAAATGGAGCCAATTTCCTCCACTACAGTCTGCGGTGGCAGACATACAGGGTGCATATTAGGCAAAATACTGATTGAGGAGAAGTAAATGACAAGCATCAGTGAAACAATCCTCCTCATCTGGGGCCAGTAATGATGAGGTCAAAACTATTTTCAGCCGGAAGAATGTGAATAACATCAACGCAGCTAATGGACATTAGTATGCAAGATGTGCTATACACATGTAGTCAAACACTTCATTTAAGCAAAGATAGACATCTGTGCTTATTTTATGCTTCAAGTTCGTCATAACATTAGTAAAGAAAATAGGCCTGGTCCTCTAATGATTTCCTTCTCAAATATCCAGTAATGGATAATATTATATTAGGATTAGAATACCCCATGCGATGTGAATTATTCTGGCTATAGGGAGAGATTTTATTGTGTTAGTCGTCGTAAATGAATGAGAAATAATGGAGGGAGCTCTGTCTGTCTGTCTGTCTGTCTGTCTGTCTACCTCCCCTGTCTTCTCCATTTTTCCAAATCATACAGTTATGGGAACCTTTCTTTTTTTTCAAAGATGAAGAAGAGGAATGATGGCTAAATAAGAGGCAAAAAATACTCAAAGACAGTAAAGTATCAACCCAGGGGAAGAGGAAGTGAAAGGAGCAAAAGAAAGCTGTTGGAAACATACTGCAGACTCTCAGCGGTGTCATCAACGTGCTGATATCACTTATCTGGCTTAAAAGCATACCAAAACAGCAGCTGAAAGAGGGTCTACGTGGCAATGATGGCTGATACATAAACACACACACGAAGGGATGTGTAGAAGAGCACACACAGCATGCTAGTGGTCAGTAGCAACACAATGTGTGTTTGGTAAGCTTGAGCTTAAAGCTGCAAAACGAGTAAACAGTAAGATAAGTTTATAAAATACCTGAGACTTCATCTCATACAATGCTGGGTTGTCTGGAGTCAGCTGGATGGCCTCGTCCCACTTCTTAATGGCCTCCCTGTGCCTAAAAACACACACGCCATGGTTCAAACACACATGATAGAACTGGGGAACTGATCATACAAAGAGTTTATTAATGACAGCAGGTGCTAGGGTATGCTTTGCGTAGTAATATACTGCTACAAAGCCACGCATCTGAACTATTTATAGAACATTAATGTTTGCCGGCTATGATTTAAAGTTGCCCAAAGCTACGCCAGACACAGACATGCTGCACGACATCGGGTTAAACATGGCTTTGTACTGACTTTGGCTGATGTTCAATGCAATACTAAAGCGTGATAGGGTCAAGTAGACAGTTGCACAAAGCACTGCAATTGGACGCTCATTTGATCAACATAGGGCCACATGTTTGTTCAGTGGATATCACGGAGCTGTTTTCCCCAGTAATTTCTTATACAACATAAGTCACTTGTGTTATTGGAAAGCTTCCCCCATCCTGTCTTTCCATCTTGACTACAACCTCTCAAAATTTGAAATGAACAGACTTTTAATGTGTTTTGTGCATTTTAGTTATACTTTTTACTCAAATAAAAAGTTCTAAATAGAACTGACTGATCTTTTTTCACATAAATAGAGTGAAAAAGGCGAACAATTTGTTACAGGGGCTTCTTGACGTTATAAAGCTGTGGGTCCACAACACCTGTCCCCATATGTGGCAGATTGGTAGCACAGAGTGTACAAGCTCTACAGCAAGAGCAAGCTAAATAAACACACACACGCACACACTTTCTGAGCTAGCAAGACCCTTAGTGGCCAATAGCTCCTTTTCAGACATGCAAGGTGAAAAATAAACAAGTCACATTAAGCATGATTGCAGATAAATTTGTTTGGTTTGTGAGTCTTTAGAGTTTTGACAAGCAGATGTTCATTCACACAATGAATGGAAACATAAATGTGTCTGCGCTCACTGCAAGAACCCTCTCCTCCTCATGTCAATATTGACTCTGGAATCATTTCAATAGCCTGATCAAGCCAAAGGCTTTGAAAGATTATGAGGTGGAATCCTGGGTTTGACATCACTATGTCTGCTGTGTCTACATCTTTTATAACTTTATGGACATCCTGAAAAATTCACATGCAATTAAACTGCACAATGAGCCCAATAACACTAATCAGTTACAAAATGCAGAACCAGGATCAAGCCTGAGAAAACATTGCTATTAAACAAACAGAGAGGGGAAATGGACCTCGAGCAGTGTGGAAATCTTTACAAAAGATGGGGCAAAACACACTGCAAAATCATGTGAGGAAATGAAGCAATGAAGTGATACACCACATGAAACCTAAGAGCTAAAAATGACAGCTGTGCTTTTATCACAACCTATGTACAGCAGACTGGGCAGAGAGCGTGCTCTTTTGTTGAAAAGAGCAGAGGGTTGTGACATTAAGACCATTTCACACACTGCTGTCCAAAAGAAGGAAACATCCCCAGTGCATGGTTATGATGACAGCACTAACCTTGCAAAAACCCCAAAAAGACTGAAAAAACTGACTCAGCACGGCAGTTGGAAGCCAGACAAATCAGAAAACTATGAGGAGTATTTGGATGACTTGCTGCCTCACAAAAACTCCCACAATGGGGTCAAGCGGATGTCTGAGTGAAGGAGAGAATTATCAATCATCTTTTGTACAAGCGATTTGAAATGACAGCGGCCTGTTGAGCTTTGTCGGAGTCTTTGCACGGCTATAACAAATGTTCAGAGACCTAAAGACTCTCAAATTAACTCTCAATTCAGCAACGAGCAGTGGCCCAGAATTAAGCCACGTTTACAAATGAATAGGGATTCTGCATCGTGTGGTGTGCTTTTGATTGCTTGTTTGTTCATTATTCACTGCTCATTCGTCAGTCAGTCAGACAATGGGCACTTTTCATTTTCCTTTCAGTCGGTGCAATTCATGAATAAAAGTCACCTTGCTCATTCATGCATATAGAACAATGACAGGACAGTCTGTCACCCTTATTAAGATTCCACTCTGCATGGCAGCAGTAGCTGATATTACAGAAAATGCTGGTGTGCAGCTGTATGAAGATTACGGTCTTTCCAGAGAGTTTAAAGTATTTTTCTGTACTGTTCAAGAGGAAAAAACTCATGTAAGATTAAAAATGTACACTCTCAAATATAGCTTAACATTGACTGTGTCTGGAAAAACCTTTTTAATTGTATGAGTACAGGAGGCCGAGCCTACGAGTGACTATGGCTGTGAAGATAATGTCTATCTTCACAGGTCTGCCTATCTGCATAGGGTGCGACTCAAGAGGAGATTCAGATCACAAACAGGTAATAGAGGAGCTCTTCAATTACATCAGGAGCATCCAAACCTTGGCAATAACAGACTGACATCAGAGGTCAATGTTGTTAGAGGAGAAAAAACTCCTGGCTGACATCCCCGACCAGACACCATCTCAAACCTCTAAACAGCCATTACGGCGCAGCAAAACATCATTTCCTCAGCAAAATCCACTTTCTCCTCGCAAATACAATTACAGACAGTCACAAAGGGCAAAAGCATTACATCTTATGGATTGGGGTTGGGGGGGTAGTTTATTTAGCTATAAAGGTCAATTATCGTGGAAGAACGATAATAGTCCGATAATTTAGTTTTTTAACATCTGCGTCCAACAAAAAAAGACAACTTCACACACAGGCTGAGTGGTTTTTGTTTTGTCAGATAGTAATGCTAGTCACATAATGCTAAAAGTGATGCTGGATATCTCTTTGAAATTCACAAGTAGAGAATCATCACTTAACTCCGGTTAACATTATTCAAAATAACATAAACTCTCCATAAGAGTATACTTTGCAGGGTGCTAGAATAGCTTGTAAGAGCAATTTAAACATGCATTTTTCATCACTTTCTGTTTGAAAAGCTTTCCTTAAATTGCTTCATGCGTTTATTTTTCCCTTTAATATTAAATCTAGGTTGACAGGCCTGAGCACCAGCTTCTCCCATGGCCAAAATAGAAATTACTGTTGTATCCATTTACCCTTCTCATCCCGAGAAATACAGCTCTTCGGCTTTTGAAATTCAAATCTACACAAGAACATATGATTATAGACACCAAAACACATCTTACTAAAAAGCCACAAAAAAGTCATTAGATAATGTTAAAATATGCCTTTGAACAACAATATTTATAGAATGTTTCTCTTGGTTAGCACACCAGTGGAGAGCTATTGGCTGTGTGAGATGGGTCTGCATGCTCTGTACAATGGTGCCCTCCCTTGGACAATTTCTAATATCACAAGTCCTTGCTGTTGGCAAGATTGAGCTCCTTTAGGCTTTCCTGTAGATAATGCAGCGTGATGATCGACCAAAATACATAAGAAAATCTGGACGTGTCATCCTCACTGCACTCTCCTCTCCTGCAGTAAATTTCCCAATCGCTCATCTTTGACAGAGCCTGCCTCAGAAGATGAGCAGCTGATGGTTCACTGGCTACGGAAATAACTCTCTCTCTGGACAGGATGTCTCAGTATCCTTAAAGGTGAAATTAAGCACCAACTGTCCAAGCCAGTAGTCGAGCAGCACACACAGGAAGCTCTCAGTATCATAGAATAAAATAAGATTAAAGTTGTAATCCTGCTTGTTATAAAACTGGCGCAGAGCATGGAAAAGGCCTTTCAAAAGAAAAAATGGCGTGTGCATAAAGCTTGTTTGTTCAGCTTAATAGTTTTTTATCAATGCAACAGGTAATCCAATATTCAATGCCTAGGATTTAACAGTACAATGTGCATGTTTCTAATGAAAACTAAATACTCCCTCCACCCACACAACAACTAATACTTCTATGTCGACTTACTCTGTGCTTCTGTATACAAGCAATTTACTGTGTACATTATTGTAAAGCTGTCACACACGTGATGTGCACACAACAAGCTCAGAAAGCTGCCAGCTATAAACAGTATCCCTCACCGGCCTTGCTCAGCCAGCAGTGCACCCTCATCCTTCAGCCTCTTGCTCTTGGTTGCACAGTCCTCCAGCAGGATGCTCCGCCGTCGTTTGATGGCGTGCAGCCAGTCCACCTCCTCTTCCAGACCTGCTTCATCATGCTCTGCCTTCTCAGCCTCAGCCTCAGCCTCAAACTGCTGCACCACTGACTTTGAAACCTTCTCGCCAGCTTTCCTCTTCCAGCCAAATGAAGCCATCCTGTGGGGGAAAGATGAGCGGGGTAAGCGGTGGGTACGGTCACACGCATTCTACTCAATGCAATCGGATTTTCATTTAGAAATATCAGAATACTGGCTAAATTTAAGCACATTTAGCAGATACTCGTGCAGCTTACCCAGCTATCTGGATGGCTAAATTGTAGCACGGCTGTTAGGTGTATCTATTTTTAAGAGTAGGACATATAGCTAATAACTACAACCGTAAGACTAGTTCAGAAACAGAAAACAATTATGTCAACGCTAGCTAGCGTTAGCTACGCTAGCCTACCTAACACTTCCCTTAACTCCTGCTAACTCGATACATTTGCTCAAAGAAGCTGCACGTGAATACATTTTGACAAAACATAAACAACATTAACTATATTTCATACTGTTGTTTTAAGACAGCAAAAATACGCAGGAGAAAAGGTATACGCACAAACGTGTACAGTTTTTCCTGAACACAACTGGACAAGCTAACGGAAGCTAATGCTTAGCCATATTTGGTGACCTTTCAGATGTAGGACCCGGAAGCTGTATAAATGTTTACATCGCGTCTTAAAGAAACACGAGACCTATTTTTTTAAGTTTAGATATGTGATATGTGTTTAACACTATGTGAAAGAAGAATCAAAAATTTATTATACTAAAAATATCTTCAATTATACTAAAAATGCAATGCTTGGATCTGACGCACAGTTTTGTCCACTAGATGGCACAACAGGGATGAGCCAGGATAGTTTCCAAACTTCAAGATTGAAGATTCAAAGCGTTTATTATCATGTGTACAGTGCAGAAACGGGTTTCCCTGTACAATGAAAATCTTACTTTGCCATCCACACTGAATGCCAAAGAGTAAAAAAGAAGAGGATAAAATATAAAATATAAATATAAACTACTATTGCTATATAAACTGCTATTGCTAACATATAAATATATTTACAAAATGTGCAATTTAACATGAGGTAAAGTGAATGTGCAGATTAGAGGTAGTAGTAGTGACTCCTATTGGCTGTTAAGGAGCCTGATGGCGGAGGGAAAGAAGGAGTTTCTCAGTCTGGATGTCCTGCACTTCAGACTCCTGTACCTCCGGCCTGAGGGGAGGAGAGTGAACAGTTTGTGTTGGGGGTGGGTGGGGTCCTTGATGATGGAGGCAGCCCTCCGGTGGACTCTGCGTCTGTAGATGCTCTGCAGAGAGAGCAGGGGAGTCCTGGTGATCTTGGACGCGGTCTTCACCACTCTCTGCAGGCGTTTGCGGTCCATGATGGTGGTGCTGCCGTACCACACAGTGATGCAGCCGGTCAAGATAGACTCAACAACGCAGCTGTAGAAGTTGGTGAGGATTTTTGACGACATGCCAAACCTCCTCAGCCTCCTCAGGAAGTACAGCCGCTGCTGGGCCTTCTTCACCAGCTGTGTGGCGTTCAGTGTCCAGGTGAGGTCCTCGTTGATGTGGACCCCCAGATATTTGAAGCTGCTCACCCTCTCCACTTCCTGACCTCGGATGAGCAGTGGCTGATGAGGGCTCCTCTCCCTCCTCATGTCCACTATCATCTCCTTAGTCTTGTCCATGTTGAGGGTGAGGTTGTTGTCCTCACACCATATCACCAGAGTGTCCACCTCCCTCCTGTAGGCTGCATCGTCCCCACCGGTGATGCGTCCTATCACAGCGGTGTCGTCCGCAAACTTCAGGATGGTGTTGTCCTTGTGGGAGGCTACACAGTCATGGGTGAACAGGGTGTAGAGGTTAGAGAGTTAGGGAACATTAGCTTGCAGTTTACTGCATACAGCCGGTGGCTGCACTGAACATATGATGTGGAAGTTACACTGGAATTTGTCATTTTTTAATGTGCCAGATTTCACAAAACTGGAGTGACAATTGTGATGGAAGTTTCTGGAGCTTCAGAGCTCAGACTTCTCCCCTGTAGTTTGTGATCATTGAAAAGTCACTAAAGTTCATTAATATATGAATGATATGAAAACATGCTGATTTGTTTTTTCTGCATGAATAATTGTTTTAAAAAAGACCATTTGTTTAAGGTATTACACATGACCTGATAATCCAATCTGAGTGTCAACCCCACCGACACGCTTAAACAATGCATGACAGTGACGGGACCACCTTGTGGGTGATGGACAGACACAAACCAGCTGCAGTTGCTGATGAGACTACACTTGTGCTGCTTCCAGCAGCTGCTTAGCTTAGCTTAGCACAAAGACTGGAAACAGGGGGAAACAGCTAGCCTGGCTCTATCTAAAGGTACAGTGACTTCCTGTAGGCTCCACTGGTTTCTTAGAAAGTTGATGGTAATGATACTGGGTCTGATTGACAGGCTCTTTTCATTTTGTCTGACTGCTCAGCTGTTCCTTAGATGATATCTGGCCATGAATGGCGTCAAACTACCAGCAGTACAGTAGTGAAATTCTGTATCACATTTTGCATGGATTCAGCTGCCTGTCCTGTTTCCTTAAACAAACTAGCTGCAGTTTGCTAAAAAACCAAGATGGCGAGGGCCATGAAAACAATATGGCGCCGCCTGTACAGCGGGACTCAAGGCCTCAAAGTGGCGGTACACAAACCAAGCCCCGAGTCCAGATAAAAATTCATAGTTGAAAAGTAAATACGAAGATGGAATGATGCAGGCGGCACACAAACAGAAGCAGCGCTACGGAAACGAGTCAAGCTTGGCTTCCCCTATACCCGATCTTGCACGCCGAGTGAATCTGACAGCGGGGGGAACACCCTGCAGAAACTCGACGGCTCAACTCGAGGCCTCTGTTTGTCGAGGGACACCCGCTGCATCATCCCATCTAAGGGAGCGGGTCGACTCCAACTCAGTGGGTTTGATCTTTTCAAGGTCTATATACAAACTTCCGTATGACAACTGGTGACATCATTTGTGACATCATATGTGAGGTCACCATTCCAACCAACTGTGACATCATCTGTGAGGTCACTATTCCAACCAACTGTGACATCATCAAAAGAATAAGAATAAACTTCAAACACACACAAAAAAATCACCTGTGAAGTAACATAAGAGGCTAAAGCCTTAACACAACAAAAGACTAGGGCTGTACTGGAAATGGCCTACTAGACTGGCAGTTTGTATTGAATAGGACAAAATGTAGTTTGTCTTATACAGTTTGCAAACAAAAGCAAAATCTGCAGCATGCATGGGACCAGTCTACTTCACCTACTGTGTCCCACAATGCAAGGCGCCTACCGTTGTATGAACAGAGACGTTTCAGAAAGCCATGTAAAGTTTGACTTGTTTCTCCTGAGCAGTCCACCTAGAGCTGTTGGCGAGGGAATTCCAGACAAGAAATATGCTACTGGACATTCACTTCTGTTAGATTTACAAGGACAATTTAAGTGCTTGTTCCCACTTTGGTGGACCTGCTTTCTTGGCCACTAGCCTGTTAGCTTACCAGTGGAATTCCCCATAGAGGGTGGGGCTGAGGACACACCCCTGAGGTGTGCCGATGTTCGTGATGATGCTGGCTGAAGTCCTGTTTCCTATCCTGACAGACTGAGGCCTGCCAGTCAGAAAGTCCAGGAGCCGGTCACAGAGGAGGGGGTGTAGTCTGAGTGAGAACAGCTTGTGGGGGTGACCGTGTTGAACGCAGAGCTGTAGTCGATAAAGAGCATCCTGATGTAGGAGTCTTTATTCTCCAGGTGTGAGAGGGAGGTGGCACCGGTGGTACTGGAGCTGCTCCTGTAGTCCGTGATGTGCTGCAGGCCCTGCCACACGCGCCTGGAGTCAGCAGAGGAATAGAAGCCACCCAGCTTCTCTCTGTACTGCCTGTGATGGCCTTTCTCAGTCCGGACTTCGCAGCTTTGTACTCGGTCTCGTTGCCAGATGTGAATGCAGCAGAGCGAGCACTTAACATGTGACGCACGTGACTGTTTCTCCAGGGTTCCTGGTGGTGGTGGTGGTGGTGCTCATGGGGACGCACAATGATTTGCAGGTCCGGTGGTATGAATCCGCTAAACTCCAAGTTGTGCGAAAGTTTGGCAATATCCAGCAGTGCTTGTCTGTTCTATGGTAACAGCGCATGACATCTGCGCAGTGCAGTACAAACAGAGAAAACACAAAAAAGAACAAAAAGCCGGTATTCGAGAGCGGATCTTGATCTAAAATGATCACTGCCTTCCATCACAGTAAAGCAATGTTCCACAGAAATACACTAAAGCTGAATAGTTAGGAAAGATATGAAAGAATAAATGTGATCTCACTCATATTTCATGTTATTCTGAGTCAAAAGACTAGAAACATACAAAGAGACTTCAGCAGAATTGTGTGCAATTTAGCAGTTTATTAGGCAGTTGTGTATACAAATGATTTCAACACTGTCCATTCAGACTTACACTGGTCAATCTGGTAGGGTCCCTTTACACACCAAACAAAAATAGAACAATATTTCTTTGAAGCAGTTCAGACAGACTAACAGAATTCATCTGCTAACAGTCCACTAAGACACCACTCAATAAGCGGTCAAAAAGGTCAAGTTTTCACACATTCAGCTTTCCTACAAAACCCATCACGGAGCCCATGACATGTTTTGTAATCAGAACTTGCAACTGCCCTTTAAAACTAAAAATGTTTCATTTTACAATATCTTTCAGAGACCATAGTGTGTGTGTGTTTTTTTTAACCATGATCACTCTATTTTATAAACTCTAGTTTAAAACTGAAACATAAATGTCAAATATCAACTAAATATTTCAGTCCAAACCTGCCTCGCAAGACAGCAAGAGAAACAAGATGATCATAATTATTGTCACTCTTGGCAATTTTTGTTGTATGATACCTCTGAAATGTCAATCACTCATACAAACGAGATATTTTAGATTTTTAAAGCTGTGGAGAGCTAAACACTGGAAACCTAGACTTCAGCAACTGGTAACTCCAATTAATAAAAATACAACTTCAAGTGTCTGATGATACAGTGAGAACATGCAAAGTTCTTTAAAAAACCTGGTTTAACTGACTGAAGACAAAATGCAGATGATGAAATGAGAAACCAATGTACAGTTTTTAAGTGAGCTTTGTCTTTCCTATTGCATATTAAAAGGTGGTAGGAGTTACTGAGGTCCATAATAGTTTGGCAACAACATAAACAAATTAAATTTCACAATTTTCTAATTTTTTGTAGTGATGATACTTTAAATAATCTTAATTAACAGTAATTGTGAATTAACAACACTGAGGAAATAATTTGTGGACATCAACCCTTAAAACTGCAAAAGGTGCCAATAATTCTGACCAGCACTAAATTCCAACTTTTTTCGACATAAAAAAAAAACT
This sequence comes from Pempheris klunzingeri, assembly GCF_042242105.1. Lineage (NCBI taxonomy): Eukaryota > Metazoa > Chordata > Actinopteri > Acropomatiformes > Pempheridae > Pempheris > Pempheris klunzingeri. The sequence goes on from NC_092030.1 coordinate 17,146,443, forward strand.
GATTAACAGTACTGATAATGATAAGGCAGCCAAACAACAGACACCACTTAAAACTTTAAGACTGTGGACAGGAAACGGAGGGAAACGCGTCATACTTGTGATTAAAGACATATTTTAGACTTTGTGAGCTTGCAAGTGTCAGGTTCTGTCTGACAAGTTTTTAAACCAGCCACACATTTCTGATCTTACTACATGATGTTTTCCCCTCTATCTACCCAGCAGGACTTTACATTTCCAAGCTCACAAATCTGTTTCAGGTTTCAACATATGTAAACCTTTTTTTCCCCAAGGTCAACCTCCAAGGGAATGTGTGGGCAATCAAAACATAAACATATCCAAAAAACGGCAATATTTTGGATGTATTTATCTGCCAATAGACATTGTCCATGCACTGCATGTAATTGCTACTACTTACTACTCATGTTCAAATTGAGCCCTGAGGCCTATACACTTGTGATGGATTGGCATTACAAATTGAATGTAGGCAAAAGGCATTTCACTCAGTAATCATACTCAAGTCCTAATCCTTAATCTATAAAACAAGAAATAGAGAAATTACAACAAAAAAGTCAAAATCATCTGGTCATTTTAATATGTGACACTGAAAATGATATATTTCTAGATTTTGACTGTCATGGCAAAATACCTCTTAAATGGTAAAAGCAGGCTATATTCATCTGGAAAGACAATCAAGTATCAGAATAACTGTGATTGAAGGAAACAAAACTGTGATATTGATTTAAAAACCAGACAGTAAAAAAGAAAAATATACACCATCCAGCAATAGATCTTAATGCAATAAAGAAAAAAAAAAACAATTCCATTTCCAATAGAACCAACACTGCGTCCACTTAACGCACTGATAAATATATTCACGTCTTTATATATAAAAATGTAGGGGACAGACAAATTCAAACATATTTTTACAACAAGGACAAAACCATGAAAATTTAGTCTCTGTCAACTCAGATTCACAAAAAAAAAAGAAAACCAAACAGAAATCTGATGAAGCATTATTTTGTCCCTGACACAAGACAGAAATACAAGGGTCATTGCACTTCTTAAGAGTCCAATGAATGTGATGGGCATGACAACCCTAGTTATAGCCAGCGCAGCGCCCCGATACATCTGCACCACTTCTCCGTCCCCCACTGAGAGAAATACAAGAGCAGCAGGAAATAAAAGATACTTGTGCAAAAGTGCTTCCTGCATCCTATTCGACTGCCACCCAAATACCAAACCCTCAGTGGGTGGCTTCCTTCTCTGCAGGCAAAAACTTGATCTTGTTCTCTGTACTGGAAAGCAGTGCTCACTGGCTACAGTACAGAAAATTCAGTGTAATCACTTGCACGTATATGTAAAGGTGGGATGTGGTGATTTGCTATTAAATTGATCAGAAAATTGTAAACCCCCCACCTAAATGTTGTTCTGTCCTTGCTATTAAGTAGCTTGTCATTCATCTTTCCCGGTAACACCTTACATTCCCTGCCAGCTCAGTATACATCACTTCCACTTAGAGAACGCTAACCTGCATCAGTGCCATGGAACAATCACTTCATCCTCAGGCGGGATGAATTGAGCCATGAATCGGTTGCATGCTTATTGCTATAAAGACACTCGGAGAGGAAAAAAGGCTAGCGATTGTTTTGCAAGCTATCGTGCAAGTAGTTTAATAAGATTTGCACACATCTCAAAGAACTCGATGGTGTGGCTTCCTGGTCGGGGGACAGTCGCGTTGTCCACCCCTCCCGTTGAGTCGATGGATGAGGTCAATGATGAAGCTAAAGAGCCTTCTGCAGCCTTGGTGGGGTGCACAGTGCTAGATGTAGCTGAAGCGTCTGCCCCATCTACATCGTTCTTAATAGTGGTGCGGTAGTTGCCCACAGACCCAGAGCGGAGAGGGGTAGCAGTTCCAGATTTTGTCTCCAACATATCATCTGAATAACACAAGACACAAAATGTTTTCAGCAAAATACTCATACAAATAAGTCTTTCAGTTCATTCAGTGGATTGTGCACGCAGGCAGCTTTTCAATCCTTTTTTATGAAGTTTTAATACATCTGATATCCAGCAAACAATGCTAGCTACAGCTAGGAAGCTCATCGAATTATAAGTGTTACTTTTATTCAGAACTGGCTAATCCATCTATCATCATCATCATCATCATCATCATGCTCTGCCACTTACCTGGGTCCAGGTCATGCTGACTAATAATTATATACAACTAAGAAATATTGTAGTGATGTCACGATCAAAGTTTCAGTTCTAACTTGATGAACATGGCCGAAACCACAAACGAAATCTCATTAATCAGCTTCAGAGGTTCTGCATTTCTAAGCAATGAGCTTTTGACATTAATGCCAAATTCAATCAGGCTTCCATTCCTTGAAGCCATGACTTACAAAAACACCTGATAAACATAAACTCTGTGCCTGACTTCGCCGTAGTCTGTCAAAATGTAGTGCCCCCTGTACCCTTTACACAGCATGCCTATGCAACGTTAATGGCCTCTAACAACACACTTATCTCATATTTTCCTTTGAGCTACCGCTGCACACCTACACAGACTGTAAAAGCCCAAGCCCTCAACCCTAAGTCAATCATTTATGAAGTCTGCACTGATGCAGCCTGCTACAGGACAGAATAAACACTACATAGATACAGGGAGCTGAATCCAGGGCTTACCAGGATATCGTTTCAATGTTATCAGGTTATACCCTGATATAGAAGTGGTATGAGTCTGGTTTACAATAACATTGGATAATAACACATCTAGCATTTTGACCATCTTTTAACACATACATTTTTGTTTTTCCACATACATCTCAGTAAATGCAACTGACAGTGTGGTTAAGACTTACCATCTATGCTACGGAAGTCAAGGAGGTAGGTTCTACTGTCCACCTGGTAGAGTTGAAGGCTCATCTTGGTTTGCATTCCGGTAATTGGATTCTTCCTTCTCACACGTAGATAATATGGATTTACAACCTGGAGGAGTTATGAAGGGTGAAGAAACAATGACTGTATAAAGCTACCTTTTTAAAGAGTCCTCTGATAACATAACATGATCTCAACATTAATTCATGTTTATATATGTGATCGCATTTTAACATCAACAAATGAAGAACCATTAGAACCTCACGTGCAGTTTTTCCTTACCTTCCACTCATAATCCAGCTGTTTCATGGCACGACACACTTCTGACATGATATCATTGGGTCTACTCTGGCTGCGGATACCCAGGTGCCACTTGGCCCTCCTAACACCCTGGTGCTTGGACTTCTGGGGGTTCAATTCATCCAATGTGTGGCGGGGCCTGGGAAGAGTCTCCGCCACGAGGAAGGGTACACGCTCAGGGTGGGGTTTGACAATGCCGGTCACGGCTGCACCAGACGAGGTCAGGTGCTGGTCGTCTAGAAAAGAGTCGGGAGGGCTGGATGCCAGGTAGAAATCCTTGGCTTCGCTCATGATGCGACGATTGTCAATGATGAGGTGGTAGGCCACGGCCAAAGGATCCTGATGGTTGCGGCTGTATATGCAGGCTAGGACCTCCTCCTCTGTGCATTCAAACTTCTCGCATACCTCCTTCAGGGCCTCATCATCAATCATGTTGTTGCTGTAGGAGGGGTCCTCAGGAAACAAGTACTTGGGTAGGTCCTGTTTGAACCACTCATCCTCTCTGTGGGAGGAGAAATTTACGTACAGAGCATGAATGCAACTGAATCAGTAAGACTAAACGTGTTTAATTATCATTTGGCTTTGTAATTAAGCTGGGCAACTCACCGAATTTCTCTGATGGTGGCTCTTTTCATGGGGTCCACCTGCAGCATGTGTTTAAGGAGGCTTATTACCGAAGGGTTCAGATACTGTGGGGTGAAAAAGATCCCGTCGCAGATCTTCTTAAAGAGTGTTGGCACATGGTCATCATCGAAAGGAAGTGTCCCACACAACAAGGCATAGAGAATGACCCCACTGCTCCAGATATCTACCTCTGGACCAGCATATAACCTGAGGACGAGTAAAAATAAACATCCTGTAATCACGACAGCTACATTTTAGTTTGTTAGAGTTATTCAGAAACATCTAGTAGCAACATAATTGGAGGCTGTTAAAAGTTCTGTGTCAATTTCGACTTTTAATGATGGCAAAAATAATATTACCTTCCTGAGATGACCTCAGGAGCAGCATAGTTTGGAGAACCACAGCTTGTTCGCAGGAACTCTCCATCTGACATCATGTTTGATAAACCTATGCAGAATTTGACACCGTTATATAGCATACACGTGTAATTAAAACACCCATACATTTGAACCTTCAGTTACAGATTCTTTTTTGGGCCCTGTGGGCCAGCAGAAAGACGTTGTGAACACACATTGACATATCAGCATCTTTTAAGTTGATTATGTTAACAAACATTGGTTTATTTACACACCCTACAGTTATGGAGAAATATCATTATTCATTTTGAGTTGAATCTCTGGTCACCTGGTGAATCCAATAAGTCCAATATTCCTCTATCTTTTGACTCTGTTTTTGGTTTCTGCCAACTCCTGGGGGAAATATTTCACTCTTTAGCTGTTAAACACTCCACTATCTTCATCAGCTCGCCACTATTTTTGTCTGTTTGTTGTATGATACTGAAATGTGGGTTTTAGAGCTTTTTTCCACCTAAATCTGGTGCCTGCTGTAGCCAAAAAAAGACACTATAAGAGCAGTGAGAATGAAAAACTAGTTAAGTTTAACAGCTAAACAATAGAGTTGACACTCATTATAAAACCCTGTCAACTGAGGAAAACTGCAGAGTTGGGTGATAATTCTCTATAGGCTCTGTAGGTTCTACAGTTACTGCAGTTCAAGTCTCCAGCAAGGAGCAAATGCCTTTTTCTCTCACAGCTAAAGCAAGAATTACCCACAGAAAAATATCACAGAGCAATGACACAATAAAAATAGATGGATGCAATAAAGATTAAAAAAAAATCAAAATTCAAAAGAATTTGGAAAAAGATCTGCTAAAGAGGACAGAGTAAAATAAGGTGAAATTCTGAGTTTGAAAACAAGTTCTGCACATGTAGATTGAGGCTTAAAAGTAACCTGCTGTGTTTTCTTGTAAAAGAAACACAGTCATGTTTACATGTCATTCTAACCACAATGCACTGAGTGTAGTCCTTGAGGCTTAACAAACATCCCAAATACATTTCCTTCTTCATACAACATTTGCTTTTCTAAAATATTTTTAAGCCTGGATTGTTTGCATCCATGTACACTAACTGTTAGTTTTCATCTTCCTTGCTGGCATGTTACTGCACTTCCTCGGCTTAGTCCTGTCAATCAGCAGAATAGAGTGAAAAATCTCCTGTGTATTTCATCGTACGCATCTGTGTATTTAGGGATACACCAGTCCAACCTTTTCTCTCCTGATTTCAATACCTCAACTCAGGGTATACAGATTGCTGATCAGACACCAGTGCACTATTTTTCCCAAATTTAAAGTGTGCGTACATCAGTGTGTGGAACTTACTGGAATTTTTTTCTCTACAAAAAGGTAACATGATACCCGGGATGATTCAGCACTAAAAACTGAGTCAGCCACCCGCACTGACTTGATGAGTATAAAGGATAATAGAAACACTACATTTTATAATGACATAGACAAAAAATTTGCACATAAAAAAGTCAGTATCAGCCCTGATAGTGACCCAACAAACTGGATTGGTGCATCTCTACATATCATAAAAGAAAAAGGTGAAACCCACTCATGAAAATGTTGTTCCATAGCTCTATTACAGGTCAAAAACTCCACAAGGTACATTTCATTTAGAGTTACTGAACAAAGTCCTGTCCTATTGTGCACATTATTTTTATATTAAAACAATGTAATCTGGTAAGAGTCCGAAGTTTCGGACTAAGACACACTTACCAAAGTCTGCAATCTTGGCATTCATGTGTGCATCAAGGAGGACATTTTCAGGCTTGAGGTCTCTGTGCACCACCATGTGTCTGTGGCAGTAATCTACTGCTGAGATAATCTGCTGGAACAGCCGACGACTCTCCTTTTCATCCAACTGTCAAAGCAGAAATGATCCATTTGGTGAGATCTTCTCTGTGAATCAGTTCACACATCAAAGCTGACTAAGCAGCGCTTCGCGTTGTGTTTTGATATCTTTTCCAGTCGCTGTTAGTTTTTAGTTCACAGGTTACCGTATCCGCACCGAAGGCTGCCAATAACACCAAGCACATAATGCACTTCTGTGTTCTGTTCCCCTCACTGATGAGAAAATATATAACAATGCTACAAGATGGAAAGGGTGAAAGAAAATGAGGGACACCATTATACTGGATTATAGGACAGTGCATTACCTTTCCATTTTTGCAGATGTAGTCGAAGAGCTCGCCACCTGAGACATACTCCATCACCATGAAGATATCTGTAGGGGTGCTAATAACCTGATACCTGTAGACATTAACACAAATTTAAAATCGTGTGACTCAATAACAATTAGCAGATATTCCACTGTTCAAATACAGACAGTTACGATTTATTTTTTCCTTGTTTGTACAAAGAAAATATAGGATTGTGTGCTTTTAAATCTATTGGATTTGCTATCCATTTATGGAATATTGTAGAAACCTCAAAAGTGGCAAGAAGAAAAGGTTTGGTGTTCTTCACGTCTCACCAGACATGCATAAAACCTCTCTAGGCCCATGGCAGAGCAACAATATGATATTGCTACGTCAAACATGTTGATAAAGGCTCTCAATTGTTGGTTAGTTGTTAATAAATGTTCATAAAAGACATACACACAGACACCTATCATGCTAACATCTACTGTATTAAGACAACACTGGCTGTGTGGCTACGTTTGCACATAAGTCACATCTCTCGATCAAGAAGCAGAATAAATCAACTGAAACTTCTGTTAGCAGCAGAGGAACCAGGTTGTAACCTTGCAGTGCTTCAGTTTTAAGTCTCAAATACTAAAGGCACAGTAATGACAATGTGACAGAGTTACGGTACTGTAGTAAAAAAACACTGACCCTATTATCCTCAGTTCAAAATGTCACAAAATGAACATGTCTGGTAAATGATTGTGGCACAGTCCACAACAGGAAAATTTAATTACCAAAGCTTCAGCAGATGTCAAAGATGCTGACTAAGTGCTCGTGTCATGGGTCACGATTGCTACAAACATCCTGTAAACCAAGTGAAGCTGTATTGTGTCAGATTGCTCCATTTACTACACTAGACATTATTCAGACTAGATGGGCAATGCTATGCACTCTGCCTGAGTGTTTGTGCCCCCTGTCAAAGATGGGATCTCTCTCTCTCTCTCTCTCCCTCTCCCTACAGAGTTTACATTCTTGTGCATGCATGACATGGAGCTGGTATTTTAGACAATTAGCCACACCTCCTCGTCAGTTTAACGACCCCTTAACTGTGGCCTTGGGCCACAGTTGTTGTAATCTGTGTAGATTTACATACCAGGCAAATGGTATCTCTGCAAATTTATGATCATATTTTAAGATGTGACTTTTTCAGCAACAATGAACCACCACAGCATTTTCGTGTTGCCAAATAGTGTTCACTTTAGGCTAATAGTGGTTACTCTGAAAAGTGTCACAGTCAGGTCAGACATGTGAACTCAAACAATGACTCATTCAAAATCACGTAGTCATGTATCTATCTGCACCAACACATGCAACTGTTATCAGCAGTAGCATAAACTATTTAAAACAGAACATAGAGTATGTTTGCTTTGACAAAAACACTAATTCGGATCATAAATGACGGGGATAAAGCACTTTTTTTTACATTAAAATGAAAAGGTCAAAAGAGGAGATAACCACAACGGGCAATAAAGCAGAATGAGCCGAGGATTGAAAGGAGAGGAGACTGGGTCAGACAGATATCGTCCTAGATGGATGTATCCTAAAACACACCATTAAAGCCTGGAAATAGCTCAGTGGGTGGCATTAATGTGGCGGCAGGGGGATTATTGAGCAGTGAGCAGGGTGTAATCTAGGACTTACAGTTTAATTATGTGAGGATGCCTGAAAAGCTTGAGGTTTTGGATCTCCCTGCGGATCTTTCCCACCACATCCAAACTGCGGATCTTCTGCCTGTTCAAGATCTTCACCGCCACTTGGTGCTTGGTCAGCTCATGTTGGCCAACTGCAGGGTATAACAAAATGAACACAGATGAGTGATGCCTATTACAGCCCAGGACATATAAAAGATAAAAAAAAAACAAATTGAAGGAGAAGATATCACAGAAATATGCAAAACTACTGGCGCTATGAGATGTATACCTTGTTTTAAACATGCACTAACTGATTTTTTTTGGCCACTTGGGGGGAGCAGACAAAAGCTGTAAACATAACATCGACATATCATCACTTAATAAAGTTGATATGGCAAACATGTTAGCAAAGAGCTGCTTATTTCTACATCCAGCTGACACAGGGCAACATTTATTTAGAGCTGTGTTTATGTCCACTGCTTCTCCACCAGCTCATAAGGTTAACAACTTGCCTTTACGCCACTAAATACTCCACTATGTTTACCAGCTGGTCACAAACTTTGGCCAATTGCCGTTTCTTGCTGAGCAGATAGCATACAGGATGTTTAGTGAACCAAAACGGTAAAACTGTGGGCCAGAATGCCACAACCTAAAGGAAACGACAATGCTCTGTAGAGGTGATGGGAAGTGCAGAGTCAAGTGATATTTCTCCTAAGAGTCATCACAACAAGTAAGCCAATTCTCATAAAACTTGGCATGAGATCTGTTATTAATATAAGAATGCTGATTATAGCTATTATTATTATTATATAAGCTTCATAGCAATAACAAAATACAGATGAAAAAACAATCCAAACAGTTTGTTTTTAGCTTGGGGATGTAGTTTGAAGGGAGTTCTCAGCCCTTAAGGTTTGATATTTATCTACACCCAAAGAAAAGAACTATAACTGATGTTGCAAAGATTTCACATGACAACAGGGATATGCAACAGTTGTAGCCTGGAGAAAATTATGTAAACTCTCCTGGAACATATCAGAACAAATCTACCATGCAGAGAAAAAACTAACATCTGAATGGATGGTGGGCACCCAGCACACTTGCACAAGGGAGTTAGTAAACAGTTGCTATTGATTAACCACTTGTGCTAGTGGTGAACTATTAACCAAGTGTCCAGTAATCAAGACCAAAAGCACAGGAACAACAAGCTACAAGAACAACAAAAAACTAAGTGCAGAGAGATGACTCAGTGGGAAGGAATTGACAGTAAACAAAACTAGTGATTGTTCTGTTTCTTTTCTGCAGAGGGCCTGGCTGGTTCACTTCATTTGGGCATGTTGTGGTTAAATCAAGTGTTACTAAGAAACACAAGGCATTACATGGTGAAACAGACAGCAACCTACAAAAGAGGTTTTCACCTATTAGACAATCACATCAGTCGGAAATATGGACATATCTGCAATTATAAGTTTACGAAATCCAATAAGTGTGTTAGACCGACAACAAGCTGCATATTTACATACTGATCGCACCGCCCTCTGGACTGACAACACTGGACTGCCCTGCCCCCCCCCCCCCTTACACACATTTATGGTATCACTGTCTCATCAGTAGGATGGTGGATAAAATTCATAAAGAGGGCAGAGTTACGACCAAATGCAGTGTCAAGCTGGAGATCTTGCTTATATCATGTTCAGAAAGATAGAAGAGGAGCCGGGATAGCTACTGTATGCTACTAATTAATATATAGCCGGTTAGCTAGCGCTAACACCAGGAGGGTTTACTTCCCGGTGTCTGTCTTGACAAGCGACTTGTGGCTCTCCGGCTAGCTCACAACGCCACCAAAGCTAACTGAAATATAAGTGGCAAAATAGAGGCAAATGTCCTCAAACTTGCAATACGAGGCTGTGACTGGCGACTGCAGACACATACAAAAAAAACGTCATGTTTGTCACAAACAAGTTGAGCTAACTAGCAGGACAACAAGTGTGTTAGCTGCCTTCCTGGCGTTGCGACAAGTTAGCTTTCGTAGCAAGCTAAATTAGCAGCTAAAGCTAAAAGCTCCCGTTGCCGACATCTTTCCGTTGGCAGGATGCACAAGCGTCAAGGCGGTCGGACATACCTTTAACCTTCCCAAACGTCCCCACTCCGAGCGTGTCTCCGAGAATGTAATGTCCAATTTTAACTCTTCCTTCATGTTTCTGTTTTTCCGTCGCCATCTTCCCGCAGTGGCCTTGCTGCGGGGTTAGCTAGCTGCGGGCAGAGATGGACCGGACTCCGCTGTGTGCGTCTCTACTCTGGCGGCTGTGCTCCGTACGGAGGATGGGAGGCGCCCAGGTTCCTGCGCGATTCGTCAAAAGCGTAGGCGGCGTAGTATGATGCCTTCAAATGCTCCCAGTACACCCCGAAATCACAGTTTCATTATCGGCTTCAAAAACTTCTTTGTGGAAAAGAGTGCGGAAGTGCATTAGACATAAATGTGTTAATGCATGAGAAAAAGTAAGGAACATAATGTATCACGGAGGAGAGAGAAATTTAAAAGAATGTCACTAGCAAATATGGACAAATGGAATAAATAAAACATTAATTATTTACAGAGAAAGCTTACCCATGAGTGCAATAAATATAAATATAGCCATAAGAGGCAAGCACTATGGGACAACTCAGCACTGCAGTGCCATATAGATTTATTTTCATCAGTCAGATGGGCCTTATGGATCCAGCTATGTCTAAGATGGGGCACACACAATTGTACATTAAAGAGTTATGGACTGGGAGTTAGATATCTAATGCATTGCTTAAGTCTTACAATTTACATTGTGTTTTCTGTGGTCACACATTGTGGCTCAGTTTGAAATGTGTGCCATTCCCAAGTATCACTAACCACCATCAGTCTTGTTTGCAAACCTCCGTAAAATTAATTCATACTTGTTCACACTTAAGTGGTCTCAAATATATCGCCAGGGTTCTGATGATCACAAGACTATAGACCATTAGACTAACATTTCTGGTCCATTATGGTCCTTTAATGCCATTGAAATGACATGAATATTTCAATTACAGTCCTCTGTATGTCTTTCTGTTAATCTGGTAAGAAATAACACGAATCAGCCTTTCTCGGGTGCCACAATATTTTAAGATGCAAACATTTTTCTAAAATATCTTTTGTCAGTATAAGTCTTTTAACTACTGTAGATGGACGTCAATGTGGATCTCAGATGAGAAGCCACCTCAGTAGGTGACCTTTATTTTAGATGCATTACATATATCTTAGATCATGAGTAATGATCTTAATGTAATGATCATTGGATGTACTCGTCAATCTAAAAACAATGGATTTGTGATTATATAGCTAGGTGCTGACAAATAAAGTGTGCAGGTGGCTCAAGAGAAGAACAGTTGCTCTGTGTCCAGAACAAAACAGGCAAACTCAGTTAAAACATGACTGCTGAACCAAGCGTCATGCTGCACAAACTCCATACAAATGACGAAAAGGAATGCCAAAAATGCATCTAAATGAATCTTAGCCTCTTTATCACTAAATCTCTCTCCATTGTGTCATTGTGTTGTGCTCACTGTGTTACGTAATTCCTTTCCCCTGTACTGTTCAATTCTGCTGCTAGGTGGGAATGAAATGCGTAATTTAGGCTGTTTTAGGCTCCAGTTTATTATCCGGAGTTACATTTTGTCATGTTATACTGTTCTATTTTTAGGAAATCATTTAAGAGTAGGAATGGCAAATGAGGTGGAACATTTGGTAGGATTAAGAGCAGCAAGGACACTCATCTGCCTCCATAGACTGAGATTTGCACCACTTTAGCATTCATGGGAACAGTTATTAAAGTTCTTACATAGAAATAAGAGGCTGAATCAAAGTAACTGATGGTTTTGGTTCCCATGATGTCCTTTCATATGTGATTGACATGTCTGTAATCTCCTACACAACTGTGAATTATTATAAACAAAGTTGTTGTTTTGGTTTACTAACTTATTTTTTAGTTGAATGTCCTGCTGAGAAACAATTTGACAGCCCAGATCTCCTCTCACAGATGAGACAGATGTGCACTCCTGTGTTTTCCTGCAGATATGACGTGTTTCTGTTGCTGTCTGGGTTGGAGCTCCATGGGAGTTGTGAACATCTCCAGAAGCAGTGAGTCAAAGGCAGCTGGACCTGACTGTGTCACACTGACAATGCCTCTTGATTTTGAACAAAGCCACTTCTACTGTATCTCATGAACCCTCATGAAAGACTGAGAATCCTACTAGACACGTTGTGAATAACAATTAGCTCATCAGGGTTGTGAAGAGCAGCTCAGTGACAGTAATGGACAAACAGACACTCTTGAAGCATCCCAAATCACACCTCAGTGTAATATACTTTGAAGAAATATCCTAAATAACTGCAAAAATGTTGCTGCATGCACTTTTTGCTATTCCAAAGTATAAATAACTGTACAGGCTGAACAAATACAGGTTTCATTCTGTCAGTGAGTGATTATTAAAGAAAGAATAGCCTGGAGAACAGTTACCATGACTCCCCAGAGAGGTCTGCGAGGAACTACCAGTCAGTACCAAAAGTCCTTGTCAGTGACACTTGGTGTACCTTTGTGTGTGTTTGTGTGTGTGTGTGGGTGCGTGTGTGTGTTCTCTTTATGTGCTTTGAGATTAAGATTAAGAGATTAAGAGACACTGATTAAATTAAAAGTACGATACATACAGAAGTTCCCCCATTTCAGGGCAGCCTTTAGGGAGTTTAACATCAATGCAGCTCAGTGCATATAGTATTTAGTTCTGTTTCTGTTCTTATTAATCATGTGGAAATCTGAGCAGCAACACTGGCTGCACACATTTTACCACTCCAGTTCTAATCAGAAACCTACAGATGTGAGTCAACTCAGTAGCGACATCGTATGGTTGCTTGTCAGTCTCGCAGACGCTATTCGGCCATCGAGGTTCTGGTCAGCTCTTGTTGTTAGTTGCAAATAAAAGAACGATGTGTCCAGGACGAGAAGTGCTGCTCGTTAACAGAGAAACCAAGATTTGTGTTTTTAAAGTGACTGCGCAGGTTCTACATGTAGAGGGATTAAGAAGTAGGTCAAAGGTTAAATGGAGGTGTTGGAATTCAAACCCAAACAGGTCATTAAAAAAATGTCATTCAAGATTGCTGTAGCAGCTTATCCAGAAAGAGGACGCCTCCACTTTAATAACTATTCATGATATACACAGTTAGGTCTGTGGTGCCGCCAGATGGTGGACAATTTGACTAATTCAGCCATGAGTAGTTCAGTGACTCTAGATAACTAGATGACAGACTATTGGTGATCTTATTATCAACCAGTTTATACACTGAAATACTCCTTGAATGAGATGAATACACAATGTGACCTATGTGGGACTCTGACACAGGCACTTTTTGAAGCATCTCTACAAAATAGTCTTTGGATATGGCTCAAGGTGGGCATATATTGGTATTACCTACAATGTAGTGCCATAATATATGTTTAACAATATGCTTTGGTGTATACAAAGATGTCACATGCCGCTGTCTGCTGGTTCAGCGCATCAGCAGCTCAGTAATAAAGGCTTTGTTTAAATGCTACGTCACTGCAGATCTAAAGTTCACTTCTTTCAAACTCCACACCTCCTTGTAGTGCCGGGTTTCTGTTTCTGTTGAAGTGTTGGCCAAAGTTGAGATGACCTTAATGACATCATTTTTAATATGTGAAAAACAGATTGTGCCTTTTTTATTGGGATTTTGTTTAATAGGCCTTAATTATACTTATACATTTACAGCCTCTTGTGCTGGACATTATAGGAGCTTTGGAGCTGTGTCCTGATAATGATCTTAATGAAGCCCCACAGCTCAAATTGGGTTTTAGCACTTACTGGCTTTCTTATCACCACCAGTCGGTGAAAGACGAGCTATCACGCTTTTCTTTTGAAATGAAATCTTTCTTATTTAATTTGGGGCGCTTGTGTCACTAACAGAGACAATATGGCTCTTCAATTTTCATACGTCCATTTAAGATAGTGTTTTACAGATTGTTAACAGTCAAATATCACTCACTCGTGTCCTGACTGTAAGTGACCAGTAGATGGCAATGTTTACACAAGAGAGCAGACACTCGGTCCTGCCATGGGATATACTACAATGTTGCTTTCATTGTTCCCATGTCAGTCACACCAATGACCATAATCAGTGCAAAATGATACAACTTCTTGATACTGGTCTTAACTTAGCAATAACTAAAATAGATAGAAATAAATAAATAGAAATAACAAATGAGTCAGCGTCTACACCAAAGCACATAGCTGAAGCAGACTGACAGATGACATTCAGGGAAATAAAAAATATTGACACACTGCTCACATTTTAGAAGAAGAAGAAGAAGCTAGATGAAAAGCAACAAAGGACGCAGCATGCATTTGATGTGGCTCACTGTAGAAAACACAGTGGACAAAATAAGACCTAACACGGCCCCCTGGGGGTCAGTGTCATCACCGTTAGCTGGATGTTTTATTTTACCTAACATGAGCATCCCAGCACTGCCCAGCGCTGTTATTTCTGGCCCTACATAAGCTCCTGGCAGTTTATTACATGCAACAGTGATTATCGTTTTAATTACAGACGTGCTTATTGTAATCTCACTGGAGCCCTGGGTTAGATTGCTTGTTAAAGTACAGTATTGCTTACACCAGCGATTCCCAACGAGGAGCACTAGTGCCCCAGGGGGTACTTCTGCAGTTACAAGGGGGTATATGGGAAAGAGAGGTTTGGAGCTGAGCTATTCTGACAAGATACAAATTATGATCTAATGAGGAAAAATATACATCTGCATAATGAGTGTGCTGTTACACATAAACTAGGTTGTGTAGTTAACAAGTAGGGTAAGTGATTAAAATAGCAAAAGTAATGGATAAATGGTTGGAAGCAGTTGTAAGAATGCAGGTTTCACCAAACTGACCCAAATGTTTCATTTAATTGAAGAAAGAAATTATTGCAACTGTATCTACTTTTATAGAATTTATATTGTGAGGCACCATCCAGTTTAAAACCAGCACACAGGCAACATGACCCTGATGTACCCCCACAGCCGTCACCTAACAGGGCCGGGGTGGTACATCAGACAAAGACAAGAACCACCTGCTCACACACTTGGTTTTACCAATGAAATGGAACACAAATGGTCTTTACATACAAGAGACAAGACATAATCAGACAAGTTTAAGCAGCCGTTGACTTATTCCATGAAAAAATTTTATTGCTCGAGAGAATGTATGCACACAGCTGCACGTAAAATAAGCAACATGGAGAGAGAACGAGGAGAAAATAGGGAATTAAACCATTCTTACAATGAAACAAGGTGACTCAACGTGCTGTCAAAGATTCCCACACACGGCGCACGTCTGCCTGTGAATAAACTGGACGATGATCATGCAAGACATTGAGATTTTCTCACTTGCTAAATTCATAATGCATAGGTTTCACCTTTACATTGGTTTGCGCTGAGAGGCAAAGGTGTGTTGCAATGTGACTCCTGGCTTGACGGACAGACAGATTATCATTATGACTGTGGAGATCTTCCTAAGCCAAGGCCACTCACCTTTCACAAGGGGCAACAGTTGATAGCATTACTGCATTTACGACTGATCTCCCTCTCAGCATAGTGTGTCATCTCCTGCTATAAATAGTGGAAATGTTTTCTGAACAAACACTGGTTACAAGTGAAATAAAGAAAAAAAAAATGACCACAATTTTACATGTTTCACCCAAACTCAAAATTAGTAAAGAGTTTAAAAGAGATCACCATTACCGCAATAAACAATTCAATACTTAACAGGCCAGTGTAAGAAGAATTTTAATTCCTTTGGTGTCTGCAAACAATGTGCATTTTAACAACAATAAAGATGATATATACCTATCAGGCTGAAAACAAAATAACATAATAGTTTAAAACATGTTAAGTGGGTTAAAAATACTACGAGTACCAAATTCACAGTAAATGGTGTGAGAAACAGGAAAGTTTTAAATGCAGAGACAAACACTGAGGCACAAAATACAGAATTCACAGGACAATGAACCCAGTTTAACAGAGGAGTGATGGCTGGCTGCTGAAACAAATATGGGGGGGAAAAAAGGGATGAATCCCAGACACAGAGAAATGAATTACACATATAAGAATTGCAAGACAAGTGCAGGTGAAACTAAACAGTTACATCAGCCAATAAACGGGTTAAACGCTTGCTGTGCCGTAAAAAAATAATTATAAGAAGAAGGGAAAACACAGAAACTACAATGAGAAAAAAAATATCACTCAGTCAGAATGTTGTGGAAACACCGTATCAATATAACTCAACAAACATCATTTCAACTATCTTACCAAATAATAAACAATAATATTTCAAGGTTTTCTGGAATTAGTGAGCTAAGAGGACGGCCTGAACTGAACACTTGTGCACTCTCCTTTTTCAATCTGTGTGTTTAAGCTCTACAGTATCTGCATGTTGAGGCACTTGGAAAGAATATGATTGTACTGTGTGGAGTATATTATGTACATTTGTTATGCCTGTGTGCCTGTAAATCACACTCCTTCCAATATTAACGTGTGCTTAACCTTACAGATCTAAAAGCCCCATGGTCAACATGATCTCTTATTCTTCTGTCAATCTTAACTAGTGTGAGTGAATATCAAACGCATAGCAGTACAGTCATCTACAAAAGAAAAGAAATAAAAAATAAAAAGTTTTTCTATTGTGGCCATGACAACCTAGTTACTGATTCCAGATCAGTATTTCGGCTCCAGAAGCTGACGACTTTGACCCAGAGGAAATGGGCTGGGCCTGTAATCTCTGGCACCTGATCTAATGCGAGACGCTGACCGAGATTAGTCTGGCAGGAATCCATCCAAGACCACTGAGGACAGTGCAAAAATGTGGTGGAAAAACGACTTCTTTTCCTTGTGCTTTTTCCAAAAGCGTCCAACTCTCACATTGTTAAAATGAATGCGTCTCAAAAACAAACAAACAAGGAAGGAAAAAAAACAACCTCTGGAGAATTTTGAGTCTTCCCTTAATATATAACCATAAAACACTTACTACAAAATTTAATTTACCAAGCAGATTACATGTACAACTATCAAATGCTACATTTGAATTAAGGGGGAAAGAAAAGGTGAGTGATAATATTCACAGTCAAACATCATTTAGTGAGTTGTGGGCTCGGTCTTCCAAATAACACCGTATATCACAAAATAACATCCTTGAATCACTGGTCCCACACTAACACAACACTCCACATGTTAAGAGAACGACTCAGTTTCACGTAACCAACGGTGTTCCCTCTGTTCTACTGGCAGTTTGGAGGCTGACACCTTCACTTTAAGGCAGGCTAGCGATGTCCCGCTTTGGAGGGGGTCCCTCTGGTTTGCAGGGAGAGCCATTGGCTTTGTCCTCAAAGATCAAGACTCTGCAGAGAGAGAGAAGAAACATGAAATAGTAATATATATATATATATATATATATATATATATATATATATATAGTGAGATATAATGGATTGTATGATTAAAAATCAAACAAAAATACACTGGATTTTTTGAGGCCAATACCAGTGTTGATATTGTTGAAAAAGGTCCATAGAGGATTAAAATTCAGTTGGAATATTGTAATGTCTGTGTGTAGCAGTGACACAGGCTGATGTGACTAATAGAAAGCTAATAACTACTAAAATGTGGTTATTGTATTGTTCACTGACTATGCACAATAACATAAGTAAGTATTTAGATTTGGTCTCGGCAATGTCATATTGATGTCTGATGAATCAAATGATTAAAAAAAAAATCACATACTGCAGTTCAGTGTGTAAAAATGTAGCAGTTAATATGCGTTGTATTATCAATTTATTAAAAAATCTATTTCTCATTTAATAGACTTATCGTTTGGTATATAAAATGTCAGAAAATAAAGAAAATAGCAATTTACTATCACAGGGAGCAACTTTTTGCAAGTGAAAAATGATGTAACTAGTGATTTATTACATTTTCTGTCAATGACTGATTAATTAATGATTAATCCGCTTATCTCTTTGGCTGAACTTAATTAAAGCAGGCAGACACAGAGGAAGGGAGACTTGGTTTGACAGCTTCAGCACCATGGAGAGAGGCATAAAGACAGTAAAATGTAAGGGTTAATTAGGAAGACAGAATAGTAATAGTAACTAGAAAATTTGCAATTCCTGAAGAAATTGCAGTGTGAATGCTGCCTGCTGAATAGCTGACGTCACACTGCACTGCTGCCTTTTGTAACTGTAATTCATGGTTTAAGCTTCCCTGATATGAATGTATGTTCTTTTCTTTCCATGGCCACATCACTGCGACGAGCACCATTTGTCCTATGTTTCGATGTATAAATGGTGAGTGTGAGTGACACACGTTGGGCGTGAGAGCGAGATAAAGACAAAACTTTCCGACGATTTTAATGCTCCTCTGCGATGACGTCACCCACTCTAGGCAGTGCAGTACACACCCATAAAATATGAGAAGGGAAAACGACATAAAACTAAAACTGATATTGTCAATATTGTAAAATCCGTAAAAGATATCAATGAGCTGAATTATGTGGTAACATAACAGGTGACCTGTTTAAAAGTTGAATGAAGTCTCTAGCTGAGAGTATGAGGAAGCTATAACCTTTCAAAGTGGAGGACGTTGAGGATGATTTGAACATTCAGCCCATAGACTTCAATGTTAAATGCAAGTTGAAAAAAGCAGAATATTTTCAAAAGTTTAAAAAGGTTGAAATGTTTCAAAGTCACAGTTGAATGTCCTCAACGAGCTGAACATTTTGATGTTTGAATGGTTTCTGTAGCACAAAGTATGAAGCAGTTGTTAAGTGCCAAAAAACGTACGTAAGAAGAAAATGTGTGAATAATAAAGAGGATAAGAACAGTGTGAACGCTTTTCAGCAGCAACACTTCAGACCTGAAGTCCACCCAAAATATTAAATAATATATAATACAAAAAAACAATACAAAAACAAAACAGGGTCAGTAAGGACATTTGAACACATCGGTTGGGGTGCAGGTATATCTATGTCTATGTGCTTTAGTCCAAGTTAAAACATGGCGTATCTCCAGGATATAACAAGTTGTTTCAACCTTGCCGTTACTTTAAAGGTGTTTTTTTTCAGAATCAAATGCAGAAGCAAGTATTTTTTCTCTGTAGCTTGAAGACATCACTTTCACCATTTTTCTTTTCTTTCTTTTTAACTGATAACTTGATAAAGCAAGTTCAGTCAATCTGACAACATTTACAAGTAGTCAAGATGATGAATGTAAATTTAACCTACAACAAACTAGAATTAAAAATCTAAAACGTATCCGAGCACTTTGAGTTAAAGAGAAAGTGTAAATTGACATAACTAAAAGGGGCTGTGATGTTTTACAGTGTTCAAACTTAACATTGGTGTCAAACAGTGAGAAAGCAAAAGGCATGAGTTTATCCCAGTTTGGGAGGGATTACACAATCTGAGGGGAGGCTGAACTCGCCTCTGCCTCAGGAAATATGCACATGTAGCTATTTTGATTTTTAAAAATGATTGAAATTATTGGAATCGTACAGAAGTGACATTTATTGCACAGGTCACTTAACAAATATTAATATTTATTTTATTGTATCATTATTTGTTTTTTTACTTTTCATGATGGCCGCACGTCCCTGATATGATCCCTTATTAATTCTGCTTCGTTCAACACTTTGACACTTTGAGAACAGTTATCATGCTTTCATTCTAAGTTTTTAACAGTGTGCAGGTATATTTGATTGCCACTGTAATTATGTGTTTTTTCTCAGTTTTCACAATTTCAGCCAATAATTCAACCCTTGATAGAAAACCAGTATTTGATCACACTATGATATGAACAGTGAGACAAGAGCATGAAGGATGATGAACAATGTTCTACAGAAATACAACAATACAGGTACAATTTATCTATTTGTATTTTATTCCAATTATAGTCTATGTGGGAGAAACCGGAGCACCCGGAGAAAACCCGTTCCCGTGTGTGTGTGTGTGTGTGTGTGTGTGTGTGAGAGAGAGTGTGTGTGTGTGTGTGTGAGTGTTAGTCCAGGTCCTGGACCTTCTTCTTGCTCTTGTACTTGCGCCGGTGTTTTGGCGTCAGAGCTTTCTTGAAGAGCCTCCAAGCTGAGATGTGCTCCTCTGTTTCCTGGATGTTCTCAGGAGTGTCTGCGTTCTCCGGTGGGGAGGTTGTTGCAGTCAGCTCGCACATCATCTCCACTTCCCTCTCCAGTGCCTGATAGGCATCCTGCTGAGTCTTCAGCTGGGAGGCCAGCTCCAGTTCGGCGCTGGTCTTTTCTTCCAGCTGCTTCTTCACCTCCTTCAGCTCCTCAGCAGTCAGTCTGCAGACCTCCTGCTCAGTGTTCAGCTGGGAGGCCAGCTTGAGTTCGGCGCTGGTCTTCTCTTCCAGCTGCTTGTTCACCTCCTCAAACTGTTCGGCACTCAGTCTGGAGACCTCCTGCTGAGTCTGCAGACTTGAGGCCAGCTCAACTTCGGCGCTGGTCTTCACTTCCAGCTGTCTCTTGACCTCCTTCAGCTCCTCAGCAGTCAGTCTGCAGACCACCTGCTGAGTCTGCAGACTGGTGGCTAGTTCAAGGTTGGAGCTGGTCTTCTCCTCCAGCTGCTTCTTGACCTCCTCGAACTGCTCGATAGTTTTTCTGCAGACCTCGTGCTGAGTCTTCAGCTGGGAGGCCAGTTTGAGTTCGGCACTGGTCTTCTCCTCCAGCTGCTTCTTGACCTCCTTCAGCTCCTCAGCAGTCAGTCTGCAGACCTCCTGCTGAGTCTTCAGCTGGGAGGCCAGTTCGAGTTCGGCACTGGTCTTCTCCTCCAGCTGCTTCTTGACCTCCTCAAACTGCTCAACAGTCTGTGTCTGCAAACTAGATGCAGGCTTGAGTTCGGAGCTGGTCTTCTCATCCAGCTGCTTCTTTACATCCTCAAGCTGAGCCGTCAGTCTGCGGACCTCTTTCTGGTCATTTTTCAGCCCCTGCATCACGTTGCCATGGGAGATGTTTTTGGCTGTCAGCTCTAAAATCAGGCTGATGTCCTTGTCGATTCTCTCCCTAAAAAGTTGCAGGACTTCTACAAGTGTTTGTTTGAAGGAGTCAGCCTTCTTTCTTTCACCCAGGACCCGAGCTTCTAGATCTCTAATAAGATCCTGGTTGCCACTGTTGTTTGACTGGTCCTGGGGCTCGGCTGTGGAGGAGAGACTCTTGATTTCTTCTTTCAGCATCTCCACCTCATTTTCTCGCCTGCATCTCCAGTTGCGCTCCTCTTGTAATTTCTTCTCTGCCTCCTGGAGCCTAGACTTGAAGATGTCCGCATCACCTTCTGCCTTGAACCTCTTCTGTCTTTCTTGATGCAGCTGCTGGTGTAGAGGTGGCTGCCCGCTGTTGACGTGTTGAGGTGGCTGCCCCCTGTTGACGTTTTGAGGTGGCTGCCCCCTGTTGACGTTTTGAGGTGGCTGCCCCCTTGGCTCGTTTTGAGGCGGCTGCCTCCTCGGCTCGTTTTGAGGCGGCTGCCTCCTCGGCTCGTTTTGAGGCGGCTGCCTCCTCGGCTCGTTTTGAGGCGGCTGCCTCCTCGGCTCGTTTTGACATGGCTGCCTCCTCGGCTGGTTTTGAGTCGGCTGCCACGTCCGGCTGCGAAGGGGATGGTTGATTCCTTCCATTGATGTTCTCTGTAGACTAACTGTCTTGAAGAACTGGCTGAAATCACTATCCAAAATCGCTAACCAAAATCGCTATCTAAAATCGCTTTCCCAAAATCGCTGTGTGTATCTGTTACCTGTGATCGCTGTGTGTATCTGTGAGTATGAAACTGGTGAGTTTTCAAACTTGTACCTTATATATACCCAAACTGAGGGTCAACATTCTAAATGTCTTTGATGTGTCATCAGAGCATTTTAGAATGTTGATGCGTCAGAACCATCTAGAATGTTGACGTGTCATCATATTTATTTACAAGTTTCAACAAAATGGCCGCCCCAACATCAAACCACGCCCCCAGGAAGTGCTCAAGGATTTGATGCCAATTGTACATAGTAGCCAGAGATGTCTGTAAATCAGTCTATAAATGTTTTTTAGCGTCGCAAACTGTGAAATCACTCGTTTGGCCATCGGACTTTGATCCAGTCAACAGTATCACTGAATTTTATTATTTGAAATAGAAAAATTGCAATTCCTGAAGAAATTGCAGTGTGAATGCTGCCCCCTGCTGTCTTGCTGCTGCTGTACTGCCGCCACGCCGCTGTTGCTGCTTTACATGCTGAATGGCAGCTCTGCTGCCACCTGGTGGCTCACAGGTTTTTATTAAGCTGCTGCTTCTGTTTGACCCGTTTGTAACGGTACTGAAGAAAGCGCCGATGACGCCACCACATACACACTCATGTAAAATGAGAAAAAGGAGGGAATAAAATTAAAGCTGTGATTTAGAGCTGAACCAACACCACCATGAGCAGCAGAAGACTGCTGAACACAAATGTGTTATTTGTTTGGATAAAGTTGAAAAATGACCTTGATTTCACAGCTTTAAACTTCCAAACTTTGTGGGTTTGGTCACAGATTTCAGAGCTGAAATAACATTAGAGTCAATGAGGGTTGAGGGTTGAGTTGAAGTCGTGTCCTGGTGCTTTGGGGCCGTGGCACCAAAAACGGTCCAGCAGCTGAAATGCTTACATGGTCTTAAACTAGTCATGTTTATCTACATTTTATCTATCTTGTGAAATGAGCGCTTGCATACTGAATATTATGGAAACTATGAATGAGAAAAGTCATAGCACTCGATTACAGATTGAGCTGCACATTTAGCAGTTTGAATGATGTTCATACCTTGAACGGTGTGGGAGGAGAAGCGCGGCAAAATATTTCAGTAGAAGAACATATAGTGTGAATGCTCTGGAGCATTCACACTAATAAGTGAAAAGACTGTTAAAGAGGAAAACAAGACAATATACAGAATACAGGGGTGTGGGGGGGGTGGAGGGGTGAGGAGGGATCATCAGCTCCTGGAGGTACACAGAGCCACAGTTACGGTCGGGCTATGAACTGATTAAGCAGTAAGTGAAAAGAAAGGAAAGGAATGAAGGGAAACCACAAAGAGACAGAGGGGGAACAGTGGTTTATGCTGCACACAGTCGAGTGAGCGATCTGACAGGAGCTATTCAGAGCGAATGCCTGTCTTTAATTTCCTTTTTTGGAAAACTCTGCAAAGCTCCACTAAGCCCATAAGGAGCAATGATCCCGGCGACGAAACTGGCACTCAGCAACTCAAACTCTGGCACATCTCTCTGGCAACCACTCTCATTCCTATTTTTCTTCACAATACCAATACCTCCTGTGCTGCCCGAAGCTGCATGAAGTCGGTTGGCTGACTACCGACAATCACCGGACAACTACTGCTGACACAATGCTGCATCCAATAGCAAGTCAAATGTCTCTTATTTGTTACCATATATGATGCATGTGAATTACATCTTTGTGGCTCTGTCTCCATTAGAATTAATGATTATTATGGATGATTTTGGAATATGTTAGGATAATCAATGTTGACAGCTTACTAGATAGTGACTCCATCTTGTTATTGTGCAGTGTACAGTACATTCCAGATATGTTAATCTGCACGAATAAAACATACACATAGGACCACTGTGATAATCTAATTCAACACATATGAGTTTTATGTGGTTTCATGGAAATAAAAGGGTAAGTTTGCCATAAAAAACAACAGTTTTGTAGTCAAGATCCCTCTCAGCTGTTGCCACTTGTCAACCAACTGCTGGTATAAAATAGAAGATCTGTAAGGCTCATCTGTGATTCAAAATCTTGGGGAAACAAACTCAAGTCAGTGTGCTTCCTTGTATATTGCAATAGTGACAAGAGAGGCTTTGTACTGTAGACCTTTCTAGTTATCACAGTAGGCTGTCAACTGGAGTTACAAAGGCACAAATTACTAAGTAATACCATAAAACTCTAGGTAGGTAGATAAGGCAACGTGCTGTGACCTGTTTTAATCTGAACAAGCCATTTGTACATACATACGACAGGGGCAGTAGCTATTAGAGGTTCGCTCAAATGAACACTCCTTTAATACATTTGTTAATTCTACAACATTCGGCACAGTGCTTGACTGTGCAGAATGTTGTAGAATTAAGATTTCACAAGAGGGAACAAAATCCTTCAAACATTTGTGTAAAAAAAATTAGCCTGAAATTTTAACAACTGATTAAATTTGCTGATCTCCTCTGTCAAAAGCAAAATAGAATCGCTGACACAACATTCTCCTGGTGAAAATAATTCCAAAAAACAGCCTTTTCTGTAATACGGAGACTATTTTACTGGAGCACTATCAAGTGGACAAGTGAGGCCGGGAGGGAATGACATATATAAATAGCTGCTGGGGGATTATGGGATACACTTTCGAAAAACAGTAAAGGGCAAAGGAGGAAAAGTTATGCATTTTCTCTGCCTGGTGTTTTTGGGATTATGAGATTTGTCTACTAAAGGGTCTAGCCAGCTTAGTCCAGCAGACCTGACAAGCAGCGGCCAATACACTACGGCTGCTGCAGGCCGACCCACTGCACGGCTGCTTTAAAAAGGCTGACACCTTTCAAAATAGCACAAAATATGTCACCCTATCCACAAGGGACCACTGAACAAAATCATTCATCAAGAAATCATGTCTTTTTGAGGACAGAATCTGATGAGTTTTGGTGTTTTTATCAGTCCTACTTGACTGTCTGCAGTTAATCAGCCTATAATCAGTTACCTAAGCACATGATCCCAGCTAAGGATAAGGATAGGTTGACTATGGATAGGCTACATAGATGGGTTGTGTTGCCATGGAGATTAACGACTAATGCAGCATGTGGGTAATGACATCATCACTGGTCATCCCAGAGCGCCCTGCTGATGGATGAAACAATCGGCTGACACAGCACACGATTCATATCCCCCCTCTTAGACATGTGATCATAGACATTGGTGGTTTAAAGACACAACTACAGTTTACTTACAGTTTGAGTACAGCTGAACGTTTGCCCAGCATCATCTTGACAAAGTCCCTGTAGTTGATAGTGTTGCTGCTGCCACCCGTCACCTCAACGATCATTTTTTTCAACTCCAAGTGGGTCTTGGGCACCCCAAGCTTCTCCATCATCCGCTTCAGACCCATCAGATCTGAGAAAAGGTACGGTTGGCAATCAGATCCATGCTTAGGTGACAGAATATGAATCATTTTCATGTATTCATCAAATCGCAAGTCTGCATTTCTCACAAAAATTAGGTTGTAAGGAAAGTGGGTCATTTAATTTTGTGTATTTGGAGCAATGTAAAATTCACTCCAACTATTTTACACAGTTTACTTATCACAGAAGTCTTTCCTCAGCCTGTGAAAAGAGCTGTATAATATCTCTTGTGGCCCTGGAGGGAGCTTGCCAAAAGTTTGAAAAGATAACCCCTGATGATCAGGGAGGTTGTAATGAAAGATGCTGGTGAGTTGCATTGTGGATAATGTAGGAGCAAAGCCCATACTAGGAACTAAAACATATTTGAGCCTCTACTACTTTAATTTTGATTCGTTCTTTTAATCTTTCAATATTTTAATGTTCATAATACTCATGTTTACCATGCATGTTAGCATGCTAATATTTGCTAATTAGCACTAAGTAAAAAGTACAGCTAAAGCAAATATAAATGTCATTTGTTTTGAAGTTATTTGGTTATAAAACAAAAAATGGACAATAAAAAAAGGTAAAGGATCATCAACGTGCTTAAAATTCATTCTCTAGACAGCACAGATATCTGTATCAAATTTCATGGCAATCCATTGAGTTGTTGTTGAGATTTTGGACCTTAATGGTAGATAAGCAACTGACATCTCCATCGCTGGAGCTACAGTGCTCATGTGGCCAGTTGTTGTTATAAAGGACATTTAACTGCTTCTTTCACACGTCACATCTGCCATCTGTCTTCCAAACTACTATTCGCCTCACATCTGCTCAAGAACTAAAGACCTTTCACACTGGTGTACAGTATGGTCTCACTTTACATACGGGACACAAATGTGACACATGAGCCTGTTGAAGCTCTGAGTTCAAACTGGTCAGACAACACACACAGTATTAATTACTGTTCCCTCATGCTGACACGGCACATGGGTCACCTGGCGGTAGTTATCTGGCGTGCAGTTGGTGCTTTAGTACTACTATTACTCACCAATCTCTCCTTGGTCATTCAGGTCAAACTCAGCATATTTATCTGCAAAACAAATACACACCAGAGATTACTACTCACAGTGGTAATTCATTCTTAGCTCACACACCACATTCCCTTTTACATTTCAGCAAACACCAATCCCCAGCTGGCATCTTACATGTCAGACAAACTGCTGACACACACCGTCCAGTGATCTCACTCTGCTGACAGCTGACAAGGCAAAAGGAAAAACACAAACAGCTGGTAATGGCAGGTGTGTTTTTGTGTGTGTGTGTGTTTTGGGTGTCTGTCAGTGGAAAGCAGGCAAGGAGCAGCTGAGTGGGGTTGACATGTGAGACAGATTAGAACGAGAGGGTCCTCGGAAACACAGATGTCCCTCACAGTCACTCACTCCAATTAAATCTGATCCTTCTAGCCAGACTGATGATTACCAGACAGATCCCTCACTTACAAATTAAGTTAAATTAAACATCAAACACTCAAATGGATTCAAATGACTGATAGGTATAAAACTGTTGGGACTGGTTCCAGTAGATCCCCTCCACCGGCAGCCAAGATCAGGTGGCCAACGGGCTGTAATGCCTGTGATTTAATCCTTTAGAGAAATTGCACCCAATCAAACGACGTATACTAAAAGTGCTTGTTTTTGCCTCTGACAGGCTCATTGTCATTCAAAGTATCCGACAACGTTACTGAAAAAAACAAACAACAACAAATAATTATGTTTCCATCATTCTGAAAGATACTGCAATTGTAATCAAATTGTGGGAATGATCATTTTTGCATTTCATTTTTACAAGCATGTTCCCTTACGTCTAAAGATTTGTTACGACGGGGCGTCTCTGCAGCACCACAGTGCTTCATTTATAAAAGGTATGTTGCAACACATTTTACCTTTATTGACGAATTGCAACGATTTGGACTCTGCACTTGGTCATATTGTGATTTCCATTATATTTTGATTGATTGTTCAGCCCTTGGAGCAAGTTAGTTTTGCAGTTAGGTCATTTTGAGATGAGGCTTGGTTCACAAAGGCCTGCCATGCTGTTATCAAATGGAGTCGATACGGAGGTTTAGGGAACAGCCCTCGTACATACTAACTAGTGCATTCTTATTAACATATAAAAGCTCATTATCAACATCCTACTGAAATGGCTGCTGCTGCGAAACACTAAAAGCAGGCATTTTCCCGCTTCTCCCTAAATTTCACCCCTCTTTTCTCCAGGAGACCACTTTAGTCGGATTACACTTTCTATTTCTGTCTCACACTGGAAGCTCTGTGTGTGTATTGGAAGGGAGAGGGAGCACTTTGTTAACTGTGTGAACCCATGGGGAGTAGGACAGGACAATGCAGACCCTGTTCGTAAACTCTGAGGAGTGGGCCTCTGAAAACACACACACACACACACACACACACACACACACACACACACACACACACACACACACACACACACACACACACACACACACACACACACACACACACACACACACACACACACACACACACACACACACACACACACACACACACACACACACACACACACAGAGCAATTCTTGAGTGGGGCACTTGTCGTAGAGCAGCCTGTTGATCATCTGCAGCCACAGAAAATGGCTCAACTGAACAAAACTGCAGTCTTCAGTGTATCCTCCTGACCTACTTTTCTCTAGCAACTGATGTAACAAAAATTGCCACTTTGGCCAACTTTTCCCATTGTTTCACAAGACACTGATTTAAATTCTCTTTTCTATCTGACTGCAGACTGACGAAAAAAAATCTGCTGTCTTGTGTAGAAACTAAGTAATAAATAAAAAACACTGGAGCCAGTCCAAGGGAAATTGAAAATGATCAGACGTCAGACTTGTGTCTGACCTGCAGTGCAAAAACATCATCAGTAACTATGAATGATTTTCTAAACCTTTTCCAAACTTGTAAAAATTTAACATTCCCGAACTTTGTACGTGCTGCTGTGATTAAATGCTGCAAAGTGAAGGTACGGTGTGAGCAACGAACCATCTGCTGAGCTGAGCTGAGCTGAACTGCTGTAAACATGGCTACAAAACCACCATCACTGACAGTTACATCTAAATAAGTCTTTTACTAACACTAAATTAATTCAGCTGTGCGTGTATCTCTTGTTTTACTTGTTAATAAGCAGCTACTAATATGGAACATGACAAAAGAGATATTTTGGATATTTATCTAGTGATTACATCATTATGGGAGGTTTTCTTGTCCTAATCACTGTGATAGCCAACAAAGTTTAATTAAATCACTCTTTAAATTATTCTTTTCTTAACAATGATCGTTTCAATGACAAACATGGCAACAAGCATAAAAGAAAATTATGATCAGATTAATCTAATTATCCAAAAACTGATTAACAAAATGCTTAAGTTTTGTCTGTTAGCTCTAGTATGTAGTCATTGTAGTCAGTGGTTAAAAGCACAGTGTTTAGATAGTGACCTCTAGGTCATTGGGACAGCATGGAAAAAAAGTACAGCAAGTCTCTCAGGACGTGGGTGTCGGGTCCTCTTTCTGTTTATATATTACTGCTCCATTTCCTCCAGCAAGCATAGATTGTAAGTAGGACACTGAAGCATATTTCTCATTTCAAGACATATGCTCCATATTAGAAAAAAAAGCCTTATGTTATTCGGTCTGGAGAAATCACTGATTAAATCTCACAGACAGAAAAAGAAAACAAAGTACTCTACAAGCACCCAGAGCATACGCGTGTAATATCTGAGCAATGGGGAGGTGTTTGTTGATAAATCATGCAATTTTGCTGCAGTAATTAGCTCCTAGTGGCAGTGTTTTTTTCTATTCCCAGGAGCTATGAGTTTACCCAGCAAAGTTCTGAATATTGTAACAATAAGCAGAGGAACGCCCCAGCACATTCCTCCGAGGCCACTGAGGACTTGGCCTTGCAAACCTCTTAGAAATCACAGCAGTCAGTCTTTCCCACAGAGAAAAACAAAATGTTGAAGACTTCTGTGTGTGTGTGTGTGGAGACTGCCAATGAACAAACAAATAGTGAGGCTAAGACAAAAGCCAGGAAAAAGGAACACACCCTCACAGAGACAACCACGTACAAACAGATACTAAAGCTGCTGAGGGGAGGGGACTGGATTTGCTTACTTTTGAGACCCTCCAGTTTTTCAGCCAGGTCCTCTTCATCCCTGTATTTCTGGTCTTCCAAGTATTCCTGGGGAGGAGGAGGAGGAGGAGAACAAAAGGATGAGACAAAAAACAAACAAACATGTTTTACAAGTCTGACTGAAACCCCTTAAATCAGTTTTGGGCTCATTTCTAAACGATGCTGAGAAATGTCTTGCTGTGTTACACAATACACAAAGAGGAGAGAGGCCCACGCATGAATTACAGCATTAAGTGCATCTGATTGTGTTCTGTTAAATATGTCAGAAACGTCCAACTTGAGAATGATGAATCAGAGTCTTCAGATGCTTTTCCCTCTGGATTATCGCTACTTATCACCGTGCTCATTAAGTGGAACACCTCACATGGGTGGAACGGCAAGAGCCTGAAGGGAGCTGAAATTATAATGACATTATCTGCCATGTGGGAGTCAGCTTCAATCTGCACGGGAATGGAGAGCAAGAGAGAGGGACAGAGAGTGACGCTGTTCTCTGCATCGACCTCCGTGTGTCTGTCAGGCATATAATTAAGGCCGAAGAGGACAAACACCACAGCTGGATGTTCATCTGGGCCGCCTGACTCAGCCCTGCTGAATCACGGCAGCCACCCCCACGCACAGGAATGTCCTTTCCCAGTCACAGTCCATCTCCCAAGTATGCAAGCGTATTTGAACAAGTGCGGGGCCAAGATGACGAGGCATGAAATCTCTGTTATATCTCCACAAAGAGTGTTGCGCAACACGGAGGTCAAATATAGAGTATCTGCTTTAGCTGAGCTTTTTTTTTGTCTGAATAACAGTCCAAAACCCATACAAACTAATCTTCTGTTTAATATAACAGAGAATTAAAGAAACCTTGAACGCATTCACACTAGACAGGCTGGAAAAAGTGAATTGTAGCTGCAGATTGTCTACCAATCGTCTGATTGATTATTTGACTATTAATGATAGCTCCAAATATCTATCTGATCAGATTTTCCACCACCCTGGACACATGACTTGAAGTTTAATTCCCACAGGATCCACTTGAGCCGATGCAGGCATGTTAACATAATGGAAAGTGTGTAACAAAAACCCTGGATTTAACCACAGTACAACTATTTTTAGACTTAGGAATTAGGGGTGGATCCTCTTGCTATTTCTCTAATGAACAAATGGAGGATATTAAAATCTAGATAAAGCTCCGTTTAAAAAAAAAAAAGGAGCAGGGAGTGTGTGAACTGTGCACTGGAATGTCACAGGCGCTCCCGGCTGCCCTCTCGCTGCGACCTGGATTTCATGTGGGAGCCGATGACAGGCGGCAGGCCAGAGGAAAGGAGGGAAACAGAGATTATACAGACATCTAGTTAATCTGTGGGAACTACTACTAGAGTGATCGGACGAAGCGAGGCCTGATGGTGAGACAAAGAGCTCATTCAGGACACCTGTTTCCCGTCGCAGGCGTGGGCACAAAACACACACGCGATGGGCCACGAAACACGCTCCCAAACCCATTTTTACCAACAGATCGATGAGACCAGCTCAGAGGGACACTCTCACAGTCCCTCAGCCCTGACGTGTGTGACAGCATGCAGCCATTCAACAAGTGCGCGAGACTGCAGGGGCAAATCAATAAAGCGAATCAACAGCATCGCTATGGTCAACTTCGATAAACGTGTGGGGAATTTGAGGGAGGGGGGCATTAATTATTCACGATTCTAGGGAGATAGTAACATCTAACTACCTCGTATCATAATAATGGCCGCACGTTCAAAAACAAGGCCAATGCCAAGTCAAGTGTGCGCGAGCTCATTGCGTTCAAATTCCCGTGAGGTGCCGTTAGGGACGCTGATGGCGAATAAAGAGAACAAGCGTACCTGGTTTATTTCTTCCAATTTTCGCCTTTGCTGCTCCTTTAACAGTCCAAAGGCTTTCCCTCCTGTAAGAAAAGCACGTTATTTTAAAAGCAAGCTGGTTAATATCGACAGAGGCTTAGCTTGGACGGTAGCCGGTCGGCCTGCTGATGCTCTATTGTAACGACACTCAGCTTTAAGCTAGCAAGATGCCCGGGAAATTACACACAGTCCGCTGTCCTTTTATTTCTTACCTTGGGCGTTTATATTTGAAGGCATCCCGGAATTTATCTGTGGTGTTTAAATCCAGAAAATAACAAATATCCGAGCCAAGAGGCCACCGCAACTGTCCACCGAGGGTGATACTCCAGTACTCCTCTTCTCCGTTAGAGATTGGGCTCAGTGGGCCAGTCAGCGCTGGTGGTCAAGACGGACGCATTTAGAGGAGGGACATCCGGTCAAACCTTTCAAAATAAACTACGGAGCCCTCGTTAAACGGAACATGTTTTGTTTTGATTGTGCTGTATTTGGATGCCAAGATAGAGAGCAGAGCACAGCCTGTGTTCAAGTGTAGTGTCTCGAGTAAGAAATGTAGCCAGTTTTTTTTTTTAAACTGATGCCATTAGATATGTGACAGACAAAAATAGGGCTGCAACTATCAACTGTTTTCACTATTTCACACATTCAATGAACTGATTGATCATTTGGTGACTACTGTCAGATTTGGCAAAAAATTGCCCATTACAGGTTTCCGCAGCTCAAGATGAGGCCTTCAAATAGCTTGTTTTGCCCGACCAACAGTGCAAAACCAGAGATCCTGAGTTTACTGGATACAAAACAAGAAAGGAGAACAGAAAAGTGGCAAACATTTTCCTCGATTTAAATGATCATTTAATTATTTACATTAATTTTCTGTTGATTGACAAATTCATTGTTTTTTCTGGCCTTCAAATAAGAGGCACTTTCAGACTTATTTATGGAGTAAAGTGACATGTTCCTAATGAAATTTAACTTGAGCTCTCAATCTGTTGATAATGTTTTTAGTTGTGCTGGTATGGCTTTTTGTTTTGGTAGATTGATTTGTGACTTCCACCTCCCCTTCATTAGCTAGACATGAGGTAAACTAAACACTCACTGTTTTTTTTTTCTTTTTATTCCATGGATTTATCCTAATAACAGGCCTGTAGCTCGTGGTTGGATTGGCTTACACTGTATTTATCATGACTAGATGGTGTTTTTTTTTTACCACATCTATTGGTGCTGTGTTTGATTGCATCTTTAGTGAAGCTTCGTGACATTTATTTCTACATTTTCTGCCTAATACATTTTATGTTGTCACATCGAAACCACTCACACTCTCCCATAAACTTGCAATATGTACCAGTGTGTACAGGAAATATTTCATTCCTTTCAGCAAATCACATATAGTCATATCCGATCTTTGCACATTAGAGATGGCACAGAGCTGGCAAGATGGACACAAACAATATCATTTGTGTATTTTTTTAATTATTAAAAATTGGAACTCTTATTTTGAAGGATGACACATCGAACATCCGGTATCATTCTGCGCGCACACACTATCCTCATCTATGAATGATGCTCTCGGAGTAAACTGGGACGCTTACAGTCTGTGGACGCTTCTTAGTCGCGCTTACCATCATGTGGCGTGTGAGGAAACTGCACGTGGAGAGGGTGTGACCCAGACAAATGAAACAGACACAATTTACCACCAGCTGAAGCTCATTTAGATGAATTAAAGGGATGTCAGTGCGCAGAAATACATTTCAAAACAATAAAAGCAAGACAGCCACACATCCTCCAATAGAATGTCACAATCCACAATCAAATTAATTCTATTGCTTATTTTTCTGCTGTTGCTTATTTTATTTCTTTTTCTTTTTCTTTCTATCACTACTTATCTTGCCCCTGCCTCTGTTGCTGCTGTAATATGCGAATTTCCCCCTATGGGGGATCAATAAAGTCTATCTAATCTGATCTAAAATGGTCTCTTTGAGCGTGTCTCTCCCAGCAGTAAATGTCTAGTAAACAGAGTGATATGATGCCATATGCAACAAAACCGAAATTCATCATAGTGCATGTACACTGATATCATCTTTGTCCATAAACCTCCAGTCTAATGATTATTTCTTTGTTGGCTAATGATTGGGTCTGAAGTCATTCTGCTCCTAATTGCCTCAGAGGAGGCTTTATGGCTCTTAATGTGATGGTGTCATGTCAGGTTAGCCTCATAAAGACCCACTCAGTTCACACGATAAAACAGCTCAGGGATTTTTTTTCTGAGTGGAGCTTTTCAAAGCATTTCTGGGATGCTGACATGACTGCAGAGACAAAAACAAAATCTACCTGCCTGTTCGCAAACAAAGTTTAGATAAGAAAACTTACCATGAGGTGCAAACAGCTCTACAGTATAAACAAAGATACACATTTATTTTATTTTGTTTATTTATGTCTTTAATTTAACATTCAACTTCAAGGGTAAATACAAAGCAATCTTTCATCAGTGATATTATCTTGGTTTTTCAAATAAATTGGAAACAATATGGTTATGTCATCTTACTATGATAAAGTACTATTTGTACACTAAACATTTTAAAGCATTCCTTACAAGTTATAAACCATTTAAAGTGTATTTGAAATGAAACTGGAGATGTATGATATGTCCTACTTGTCTCTCATATAGTTTAATACATTTGTATTTACAATATATTATTATATCATATCATTCAGTGACAATTATAAGGTCATATGTGAATGAATTAATGCAATAATGTCCGTTACCACATGAGTAAACAATACATAGTATGTAATAAAGATGTTGGAAATGTATTCAAGTAAAACTCCACCCTCAATGTTATTCACACAATCTCACTATTTTCTCACTACTTACTCAGGTTAGCTGTTGAAACATGAACTAGTGAAAATATAGTCAAGTTGTGTTGGTATCATTTAGGGCAGTTTGTCTCCCCCTTGTGGTCATTCACTCTAAAAGCCGCATCCAGTCAAATGTTTGCCTGCAGCTCATCAGCTCTCTTTCTTTGCTGAAATTCAGGTTGCCTGTACAAGTGCAAGCCATACGTTTAGGGATGCTCACAGGGATGTAGTTTTGTTGCTATAGAGGCACAGGTATGTTTTGTATATAAACTATATTGTGCATAATCTGTGTTTGGAATCAGTGATGGACGCTGAGGGGCAGGGGTGGTAAAAATAAAAAAAAGGGCAGCAGCTGCACGCGGTGGGGCATCTGCATGCAGTTTCAAACCCTGTTGTTTTGTTTTGTTCTCAGATTTAGAGTTTAACTACTGCACTCTGTAAAATCCATCCATCCATCCATTGTCTGTATCGCTCATCATTAAAGGTCGTGGGGAAGCTGGAGCCAGTGGACAAGAGGAGCGGAGTCCACTCTATCAGTAATCAGTATCATTTAAGTAAAATCCAATCCAGTTTAAGGTCTTTGACTCTGGCTGATACTGGGACGTTAGACAAGTGCAGAAAATCACTAAAAACACTTGATTATGATTTACTTAATGCCCTGTATCTTCCTAGAACTAGAACTAAAAAATGTCACTTTTTAATGCCGGATTTGTGTGTAGGCTACATTGTTGACATGCAAAGCTTAGAATTTCAAGGAGCTGTCTGACACAAATGGCAGCATAATTAGAAAAATCACACATTAGCATTGAAAAAAGGTGTATAGAAAGTCATTTAAAAGTCTCCTCTATGGGTCTTATGGCAGCAATGTGAGTTGAAACATAAGTCAGTTTTTTAAATGCAATGTACTGAAACAACTTTGAATTATGGGAAAATAATCAGACTGCCTTTGTTGAATACTTGATCCTGAGTTGCCACTTATGGCATTCTATAGTTATTTCTGTATAACAGACCGTAATTGTAAATATACATATAGAATAACATGTCTGTCAGTGTGAATGAAGCTTTAAGCATTTTCAAGTGCCACTGAGCAGCCACTGCACTGAGCCACTAGATGGGTCTGGTAAGGGGACCTTGTCAAGTGCTGTTGGAGGACTCTGCAAGCTCTTTTTTAGCATTATTGGATTTTTTTCCTCTCAGCTCCAGTGTCTTCGGGGTTGTCACGCTCATTAATTGTTTAATAATGTAGGCACTGCGAAAGCCTTTTAGAGTGTAACTGCGGGCTGTTCTGCCCTATTAGCCCCTCTCAGATAAGCTTGACTTGTCACTGCTACTTCACAGTTTTGAGGCATACATGTTTTAAGGTGAAATATTGTGGAGCGGCAAAGGCTCACCTGATTAATTAGATGGCTGTGACGTACACTCGACAATTCAGGAGTAATATTAGACCCACATGTGCCAACATCGCTTTTAAAATGTAACAGCTTCAAATGTGGAGAAAAGGTTTTCTGTGAAAGGCTTTGCTTCTGTGAACACACACACACAGAATAATAAGATAGCCGAGGGCAAGGCCTTTATCAGGATTCAGCACATTTCTGAATTTATTTCTTCAGGTGAAAAAAGACAACACAGAAACAAAATGGACCTGTCCTTGGGAAGCAGAAAAATATTGTACAATCAGAAGTCATGTCTGTATGTGATTATGAAGACATTTGTATTCATAT
The DNA here is from genome assembly GCF_042242105.1 of Pempheris klunzingeri. Lineage (NCBI taxonomy): Eukaryota > Metazoa > Chordata > Actinopteri > Acropomatiformes > Pempheridae > Pempheris > Pempheris klunzingeri. The sequence continues at coordinate 17,182,351 of NC_092030.1, forward strand.
GTTACATTTTATACTCTGCCACAAAACAGGCTCACTGTTCCATCTTTTGTTGGTGTGGCAGTACAACAAAACACCAGAATCTACATAAATGACAAAATGTGTTTGGAGTGTTTTATGGGAGCATACTTGAAAGCCAATTTATTCAGTTTAGCTCAGTGTCTTTAGTTTTATTACAGGAGACAGTTTTCACGCTCACCATTCCGACTTACATGAAAAGGTCTACTGGTTTTCCTTTAGAACAGCGAGGGAGACTAAACTGCATCATTCATCTGTGCGACTCAGCTAAAGCTACTCTTGGAGCTTACATCTACTGTGTGTTTTTTTTTTTTACACTCATTAATTCAGTGCTAGATCATAGGGCTGCTTGGCTTTAAATAAATTATGACCTTGGCAAGACCACAGTCCGGTGCTAAATCGACTGCAAAGTGCTTTCAAATTATAATATGTTGCCCTCCCAGTGATTTTCAGGCTATTTTTTGTTGATGGTCAGAGAATGGGTGGCTCACACACACGTTTTCTCCATGAATATTATAGAATACATGTTGGAGACAGTTTGACTGGCAGAAAAATTCTCTTTACACCATTCTACTTTTTCTTTAGAATTCAATTCATAAAAAGCAATATTCATTCAAAGGAATAATTTCATGTGAAGGAAAAAGTCACTGAGGCGACAGTGACCACCAATCTACCATTTAACAAGTTATCTATTAAGTGAGCAAACATGTGATTATTGTGCTGCATAATTCATTTGCCATTTTTATATCAATGTCATGTCAAAACTGAAGTGACAGAATTTGCTAACACCTGTCACGGCATCAAAAAACGATGATTATGTTTGCAAAGATTTGTCATTAGAGGACAAAATATCAACAGGTGATAATAATAGCACAGATGTGATGCAATTCCTAATCCAGACACTCATCCCAGTAAAACACACGGTGGGAAGGTCTTCAAATGGGAGTGATCACTTTAAATCTACACTGTAATTCATAAAGACATCTGAAAACACAGTGGAACAAAGGAAAAGAGCGTTTAGCATTCTGTATCGGTCCTATTACCAATGAAAAGATCAAACCCAACAATGAAGCGATCCCACAAAGAAAGTCTTGCCTCTGTAGCTTCATACAGTTTAGACCATCATTACTGTCCTAATTTCATACTACACACTGATTCTAATCAGCTTTTGAGCTCGACAACCCAAAGAACACTCAAACCAAATCGTATGCAGACTAAATATGGCTGATTTTTGAGTGTGCTTTGGGACACTGTTCTCTAATTGATCTAAATAAAGAAATGCTGGTTGGTGCTGGGACGGCTCCATACAGAAAACAAGTGATATTTCATTAGCATAGCAGCTCTGTGATGCTGTTTTTAGCTTAATGCTAACACCAGTATGCTAAAATGCTCACAATTACAATTCTAGCATGCTGATGTATAGCAGGTATAATATCTATGATGTTCACCTGCTTATTAGATTGCCTTAGTATGCTAAAAACTACAGTGTCCAACTGTTTGAGGTAATTACTTGAACTTTTTTTAATTTTATTTCTTTATTAAACTGTATAATTGTGACCAATTTCAAAGACTTACATCCTCAGTTGGAACAAATGCATACAGACAAAGTAGAAAATGAATTATAGCGAGACAGACTCATTTATCATTTCTTTACTCATTATCATTTATCATTTCATTTCTAACATTTGTTGACATTTTTCCGTTTGCTGCCTTGTCCTTTAATCGACCACTTTTGGATTTAAAGATTTTTCCTGCCACAGTTCACAGCAGGAAACATGTTCCGCAACTGATGAGGCTCACATGCTGCTTGTTTGAAAGTCCCATGAGATCCCAGAGGTCAACGATGAACATCTGGTGGTTCAAAGTGTCAAAGGTAACTGAGGGTGAGGGCCGTGGAAAACATACGAGCTGCAGCCGTGTGAAGATGCAGCACAGACCGGTGCTTCAGCGTGGGGAGGTCGTGTGCGTTCAAATGTTTGAAGTGGAATAGAGGGCGAAATGCTTGTCTGCTCTGCAGTTTGATGTCAGTCAGGCTTTGACATTCAGACTTAATGATCTAACAGAGGGTGGGCGGGAGCAGGTTAGGAGGGCAGGCAGCATCATCTATGATGATGGGAATAATTTTCGTGTCACCTGTACAGAAAGAGATGATTAATTCATAGAATTCGGAGAAAAATAATAAAGCTGTATGTGAATTAGGTCAGGGGTTAAAGGGTAATTGCATCCTTGGAGGGTGTCAAACAGAAAACAGGGATGAATAGCTGCAGGGAACTGAAGTTAGAAAAGGTTTCATCAGAATTCACAAAGTGAGAGGAAGGAATCTAGCGGAGAAAATGAGTTGTGAATGGAGGGGGAGGTTAATATGTCTTTCACTGTGGCATGATGAGGCAGGGTAGAGGAGAGGGGAATGAAGACAGGACACTAGAAGGAATGCAACAGAAGGCCAAGACAAGTTGATTAACTAAAAGCAAAACAAAGCACGAAGACAATTGAGATAATAATGACACAACCGTGAATTATACCACCATCCGAGCACACATAACATCACCACAACACCCCAGCCAAGCGTTTCAAGTCCCAGTGATCCACGTGCAAATGGAAACTATTTGAAACAAATATATCAAAAGGGTTTTTTTTTTATATACTGAGAGTCACACACACCACACGAGGGCAGCATTGATTCATCCTGCTGTTGCCTCTCTGACAGCGGGGCCACATTTATGCTCCCTGCAGTATATCAAAGCAGAAGCGGAAGGTCAAGGAAATCACTCACAAGAATCCCTAGAACAAAATATTAGTCAAATAGAAATCATGGTAACAGAGAAGAACACAGGACAACAGTGTTAACACTGACATAATAATGACGTAAACATACATTCGCCCAAATGTCATCAATCACAGGTGTGTATAGGTCACATCCTGGGAGATAATGGGTAGTCACATATGCCGGATGCTGAATACCAAGCTTCAAATTAAAGGCAATGACACTTGCATCACAAAACGAGAGCTTATTATCACATGTAAAGGCCGGCTAATACTGCAGTAGTCAGCCACCAGTCTCCTAAGCATATATACTTGATAGAGTAAGATACTTAGTTCGCAAAGTTTCATGCTGAGCTGCTCAGCTTACAAAGATGAATGTCAGAAAATATCGCTAAATTCTCCCTTAAATCAAGACTAAAAATCCACTTCAAGTCATAATATGAAAAGACCGAAGAGAGGAATAAAAAAACAGAGAGATATTACTCTTCTCCCCACTGAACCTGTGTATTAAAAAGATTAGTTTCAACTTCACTTTCAAGGGCTTCTGTGATCATATAGACCTGTTAATGCGCAACTCAACTTTTAAACATTTTAAGTGTAAATATTGAAGTAAGACGTGGAAACTTGACTGTAGGCCACATCTTCATGCTTAAATCAAACATCTTAAATCAAAAGCGTAACTTACTAATACACATCTTCTGATCTTCAGACATTGCTCTCAGATTGTTACCTAAAGAAAAACTGACTGGTGTAATTTCTTAACAGATTAAGGGAAAACACAAAAAACATAATTAGGCAAATTTTCTTAATGTCACGTCACTGGTAATTAACTTTAAAACTTTCATTAAATCCTTTGCTATCAGTAAACAGTTCAGGAAATTAACAAACAGGCCCTACCATTTCATCAGACGGCAATTAACTGCTAAACAATGACTGATGCACTGCTTAAAAGTGATTATTAGTGCTAACAATATTCATTAACTATATCCTTGATTGGATTGTGTGATCATATTAAAGCATGAAAAAAATGTTAATCAAAATAATTGTGTTGTTAGTGAGTTGCCAAGAGTGGCATCATATTTTTAGGCTCTAGGGGTGGAAATGTCTGTCTGTTGGCAGTTGGTCGGTAGGTCCACCACTGTGATCCAGACTGAAACACCTCAGCAACTATTGGAATGGTCGCTAAGACGTTAAATCTGTTCAGTAAAATTCATCTTTCCCAGACGATATATCTTCATGACTATATATCCTCTGACATTTCCTCGAGCACCACCGTTAATTTTGACATTTGAAGTTTTACGTGAAGTGTTTTGACAACTATCGGATGTATTGCCATTAGATTTGGGTGAACTGTAAAATCTTGCTGGCGCCTAAACTTTTCATCTAGCTTCATCATCAGGTCAAGTTCCATTTTGTTCCACACTTTATGCCTGCGTACCTGGAAAAATGGCACTCCAATCATCCTCGGCTGCCCTTTGTATTTAGTGCTAATTTCCATGCTAACATGCTAAACTAAGATGAGGAGCCTGGTTAACATTATATGTGCTAAATGTCAGTGTGTCTGAACAGCCTCACATAGCTACCATAGAGGACTGGTGATAGCTAACCTCTCAATTCTAAAATACAAATCCATCTATTCATGCAGCCATCTTCTTACTGAGTGTCCAGGTAAAAGCAACAATGGCAACAGCAGAGCAGCCCCGAAAACCCCATTATGTCAGCTACTAAATAATAATTGTTTATTCTGGTTCACCATCATTTATTATGTCTCCATCTCTGCCTCCGAGAAGTAATTTTTCTGCCTCTCTGACAGGATTTCCCATATTGTGAGTGTTCTGATGTGTTGTGATGAAAACAAGGCAATTGTAACCTTATCAGATTACACTCACACACACATTTATGAACAAATTGATAAATGAGGACCAACGTGAAGAAGCTGCAGCAGGACCCTGAGGTCTTGCACCACTGAACCCTTCCCTCTATCAGGCAGAGTGAAATCAGCCACCCTCGAGAAGAACCTTTTTTTATCTGCTTGCCGGTGCAATCTTTTGGTGACTTCTCAAAGCTTGTGACTGTAGGTGAGATCAGATTTAAGATTGACCTGTAAATTGAGAGTTTGACTTTGTGCCTGAGCTCCCTGCGCATCACCACAGCCCCTTACAAAGTCTGCATCACTGCAGCCAATGCTCTTAACTGAGGTCACTCTTGTGATCCTTCATATCACTGAAAAATTGTGAATAAACCGTCTTTTTTGTTCAGTTGCTTCTTGAATTGCAACTTTATCCTGGTAGTGCGCGTGTGTGTGTGTGTGTGTGTGTGTGTGTGTGTGTGTGTGCCTCAGTGACCCTGGGAGCAACGTTTTCAGGAACATGAGCTCCTGTTAGGGACACCTGAGGCAAACTGGTATCAGATGAGGAGTCAGAAACAAGAATCGTGCCAAGAATAAACACACCAGGGTCCGAGGCGAGTGACCTCTGTAGCAAAACTGCTCTGCAGCATTGTAAGCAATGTGACACACAAATCTTCAGCATTATCTTTTGTGCTTAATTGTGAGTCATGCTGAGATTAAAGTACCAGTGCAATGTGTGCTCTCAATTATATACTCTTTGCTAATATTACCATTGTAATGTGCCGTCCAGGATTGGGCTGGCATAATGTGCATCAGCACAACAGCCAAGTTGACCTTGTGTGTGCTTGTACTAACTAATTCAACTGAAAACTGAAAAAAGCCAGTGACGACAGTAAAACGGCTAAAAAAGGCTTGTTTTATTTACAGTTCTTTGGAAGATTTTGTGTGAAGATTTTGTGCTGTGTGCATGTGTGTGAGTACTACACTTTCGGATGTCACTGTACCAAGATCAAAATGCATAATTGCTTCAGCTAGTGTCACTGCTGCTCTACTGTCTCAGTATCTGATTCTTGGTGGTCTCAGTTAAGTTTGTACAAAACTTTTTGAACCTGCCCTTCCTAGCAAACAATTAAACTTCCCATTAAGGAAAGAAAAAATAATCCTGTGTGCTTCCTTGAGAGGACTGACACACAATAGACCCAGATTGGGACAAACATCTGCCACCTGTCCTCAAGGTAGACTTCATTCAACAGTATCTCTGAAACCAATTAACTGTTCACTAAACCCTCCCCCGAGCAGTCCAAACATAGCTTAGCAACTGCAACTAGGCACTGCAAGCCTGTCAAGCTTTGAATTTCCTCCTTGTCTTCATGGGGCTGTAGAAAGCAGTGAGAACACTAGTTAAAGAGTAAAAGTGTAAGGAATGAATTAAACAGCGTATTAAACAGGCAAAGCAACAGTAACTGAGGGAGGCGCAGCTTAGCGTATGGTTAAATTGGTCTGCAGTGGTCTGCAATGTTAAACTGAACCATTCCTCAGAGATGCTAAGAAGTCACTATAAAAAAAAAAATCTGTGAGGTGAGATTTAGAGATAAAACAGGAACTCACACAGTGCCATAAGCTTGCAGCCATGAATTTGTGAACATCTATTTCAACCCAGCCAGGATCTTCCTCAGGTCTCTGTAGGTGACCTAAGGAAGATGTGCGATCCATGAGGCTGCAATAATGGATCCATTAATGGGTCCGGCGGGATTGAGGAGACAGATGCTGCGTTTGAAATTGCATACCAACGTACTGCCTACACACTCAAACCGTACGGACTGCATACTCAATGAACAATTAAGTGTGCTATCACCAGCAATGTGTCCTCTCTGCATGACATGACCAAATCGATGACGACAATACCATTCAGAGCTTCCGTCGAAGCCTCTAACCAGCCAGTAGGTGCTAGAACCATCTGACGTGCAGTCCGGTTTAAAGAGACGCTGTGCATTTTGCTCAGGACAAGTACTCGAAAATTCTTGCGCACACAAACTGCTGCATGTCGCACTTGGTATGAATGATGTGTCAGTAACAGTCTTCTGTTTATTTATAAGTACATATCTTTTCAAGGGATTCACAGGGGGGTGCTTGGGTAGAAGCAAAACTCAACTGCACATCAAGCGTGTGTGTGGGCCCGTGCGTCACTCACCACTGCCCTCATTAACAGTTACAATAGCATAGTTTCAGAACTACATTAGAACTCCAATTACCATGCGATATATTCACTTCTTCAAGTTCTGTGGTGACATCTCTTCCCTCACTAACGTTTTTGTGACTTTTTGTCTCCACATTGTTGCGTTAAAGAACAACGCTTCAGTGACACACCAATCCGCAGACACTTAATATGCAGGTCTCCACACTATGACTGTGCATGCTATGCAGGTCTTTGACTCATGAAACCCTTTCAACTCTAGAATGTCAAAAGATACATCCGTATCAAGCTTGAAAGAATGCTGCTGCTTTGATTTGATCATATCATTTGACATTATTTTGAAGGTTTTTAAGGATTTTACCCGTCAACGGGGATAGAGAGATGTGACAGGGACAGTTACAGTGTAATCTCCCGTGTGATTGTGCATCTTTATATAAACCACCAAGCAGGGGATAAGAGAGGTTGGATCCTTTGTTGTACCGTATTTAGCAGGTGGTGACAGGAGCAACAATACTACCTGACTGGACCAAAGACTGGTTTTTATAAAGCGCTTGTATCAGTGGAGGAGGACATATGCTGGGCAAAAGTGCAGACAGATGCAAGGATTGTCTCTTTTTTTCCTGAGTGAATAATCCCCTCCCTTACCAGTCTCTTGATACTCCTCAGCAGTGAAGTCCGTTCCGGAAAGCCTGGCTGAGTGGGTAGTGTCAGTGTCCAGGTGTCAGCGGTATGCTTTCACTGTGTGAAGGTTGAGTGCGTGTAGGGATTAGTGGGAAGTGGTCTTTGAAGTGGGTATTACCCTTTTTATTCACCTCATGTGTATCTTTTCTTTATTTGCTTGGCGTGCCCAAGTAGCTGGAGAGGGTGGCACAGCAGAATGGAGAGGAAGGCTGAGTCAAAACTATTCATTCTGGTATCTTATTTAAAAGGTTTGATAAAATATACAAACAATTCCATTTCAATAGTCTTAACACATCTGTGGTGCTTTTTATGTAATGCATAAGATGATTGCAGATCTTGTAAATGGTGGCATCACAATAAAAATGTCTTTTCTAGTGGTTGTGCAGATGTCAACTTTGCTTTTCTTAAATCTAATTACTTGGCCAGTAAATGCATTTCTTTAGCAGCAGAGACAAGCTCTAAACTACAGACTATATACAAGAAGTGGACACGGCTCTCGGGTGGAAGCGAGGTTTTTACAAAAAGATTGTACGGATTGTCTGTGAGAAAATAACCATTTGTCTAACCTGATTACTACGTCAGAAAACATTTTCCTAATGAGTTTATGAGTATGGCCAAAATGCCAAACTCGAGGCCTCAAAGCGACGGTCGACAAAACAGTGAGTGACGTGACAGAGATGTTCACCTCTTTAATACAGTCTATACTGTAAACACAGCACTGACATATTCTCACCTTTTAAACTGAATGGACGAACTTGTTAGCAAATAGCTGTTAACATCCAGTAGACAAGAAGCAATATAACAATAATTTGGAGTTGTGCTTCATTTTTCGGACTCTTTGGCTGCTAAATGCTATGTTCCCTAGCCAGCTGCTAACACTCTCTTTTCTGTCAGGTTTTTAGAGCTTTTGCATATGAAATGATGAAAAAAAAACTCATGAAACTGGTGAGAGTGAACTAAAACAGTTCAATAGCAGGCCATACAACCAAAACAATTCGCTTAAAGAGGCTGAAATAGCAATAGTTGGGTATTAATTATCTCTGGGTTCGTCAAATCACAAATAGTCATGAAATCTCTTGTTAATTTAAAAATATTGATTGTAGCGGCTTTAGCTTACAGATATAACCCTGCCTGACCTTTTTACACAAGCGAGACAGAATCTTGAATGAAAGTTCTTTGCAGCCTCATGATTATCATAAATAGATCTGATGACATGTTTGCTCTGTGAACCTGAGTTAACAGAATAAAATAACAAGACAACACACAAAAAGGAGTTAACTGCTACAAACATACCTGTGTAAAATACATCATGGACCAGTTGGGCTTTTGTCTCTCTGAGGTGGACCTTCACACCTCTGCATGGGCTGCTTCTCTGAGAGGTGGAGTTATTGAAGCACTACAAGTTCCCCTGACAGCAATAGTCCAGCTAATAAACGCTAGATAACATAAACTGCACTTACCTGTCTAGGAGAAAAATGACTTGGCTTCAGTTTTCATTCCTTCTGCTTCTCTCAGGTTTGCTCTTCTTTCAAAAGACATTCCAAAGTCTAATGTTCATGATCTGACTCTATTATTGCTCATTTGCAAGGCATACTGGAGATGTTTGCAGACTGCCAGTCCATCATATTTTGCATTACACACCTAACCTTGGGATGGCTTTCTAAAGATGGGAATTTTACGACCAAGAAAAATACGCTGACCTTTATATATAAATAACGTCTTTTTTTTTTCTACCAGAGAGTCATTTCCAGTGAAAACAGCCCTTAGTGAGGTCTGTGGATTATTTTCTCAAATACCATTTTTCTATTCTCCGAGCACTGAAAAGGGACATGCCTTTCATCTTCATTGCTCTCTCAACTATCTGGATGACTAGATATCGTTTGACGTAATTGAGGAAATATTTAGGTGAATGAACCCTTAAACAACAAAATCTATTGAGTGAACAAATTCCAGTCGTGGTCCAGCCGGCAGTAAAGCATTGAATCAGCTCTTGCCAGTGTGTCAGCTGATGTAATAGTGCCATTTTACTGTGCTTTACCTTTCTTGCCATGTTTGCAGCACTCCAGTATATATGTCTCGTGCAGTGCCACGAGCAGGTATCACGATTGGCCTCCTATTTATGAGGCACATGCTGTATGCTTTTTTGTGAGTTTGCACGCTCTTCTCCTTCCTCTATGCCCGTGTCATGTGGAGCAGCACTCTGCTCCATTCTAGGACAAAGTATACTTTATGTTCCCACACAACAATTGTCACTGACAATACACAGCTGCATGTATTTGATACGTGACAGACTTTCAAGGTACTTAACCAATGGCAAAATGTTCCTGTGGTTAAATGAGAGTAAGTTAGGGAGATATTACTGTTTGTGGTCCTTAAAATTCCACTCCACTGCTGCGCCTCTGTCCTCAAATATAGATACTTCTTCCCAGAAATCTTGGTGTCATCTTCGGTCTGATCAAACATAGACACCATTGAAATGATCACTTTCTAACTCAAGTGTATTGAAAAATTAAAATAATTTATCCTGATTAGAGATCTGCTGACAATTCTAAAAATGTTCTTCCTCCTCAATTCTTTACACAGGAGCCAGGTAGTCCACCTCGTCTCTCCTACAGTCCAATTTAATAACCACAGCTTCTGACTGACACTAAGAAGAGGGAGCATATCTCTGATATTGACCTTATTTTTAGATCACTTCAGGGTTTAGTGCAAGTTTAAATCTCTCACCTCCACTGCCCATATTCCATCACCATTATCTCATCTCCTTGCCTCTCCTCTCTGGTCCTGATTTCACTTTGTGATTTTTGAATCACATCTCACAGAAGTTTGATGAAAACAGTCCAGAAAACAGCCACACCTAAATTGGATCGTACCATCTGTTCAGGTAAACACGGGGTGAGCTAAACAGGTGAATATCCCAAACCACAAAACAATATTTTAAAGTACTGAATTTCACTTGACATCTAAAATAATAATAAATAATAATAACAATGTGTATCCAAGTGCTCAAACTTTAACAGAATCTAATCTAATGCAGAACAGTTTTCTCACTTAAAGGACGTGATGATGCACACATAATTATATTCATCAATCCTCACCACAGTGATTGAGACCCTTTAATCCACCTTTGAAAACTTGTGTTACTGTCAGTTGTATGATATGACTGCTGAATTCACTGATAAGTAAACACCAGAAGTAATCACTGAACATAAAACACAGCAATGTCAGGACCTAGTGAAGAGAGAATTAATCAGCTCTATCACAGCAATATCAGGGCATTCATATCTGTAGACAAGATTTATAATTTGCTTTGGACTAGTTAGGGACCTTTCAACCTAAAAAGTGCCTTACTTAAGGAGTGAACACATCCATAAACATGATGAATGAATTAGTAATTAGCCCACAACTATGAGTCATCTTCCCCCAGCAGGTGCCTTTGCTTCTCAGACAACACATTCACAGAGAATCCAGCATAGTGGGCCGAACTATGACTAAAAAAAGCTGTGCCACCTCAGAGATTTCTCACACTTGATGTCACTATCATGCAAGTGAATCTCTCCCAAGTACAATTACATTTGCATGACTGCTTTTGAAAAAAAAATAAAAAAAAATTCGTGACATCCGTTGTGTCTCTTACATTTAGTGAAGTAACCCCACAGAGCTAAAAACATATTCCATCTAACCTGATAAAAAGGTAATGAGAAAACACATGATAAGACACAAAAGCTGTGATAAATCTGGACTAGGAGAGTGTCTATACTTTTGATTTATTATCTACCTGTCTGTATTACAAGGTAATCATTACAGATCAGTCCGTGTCTTTTTCTTCAAGCATTATTTAAAAGCATATTTCCAAACTATCTCTGGCCAAGAATAACACAAAAGCATACCAGAATCACATTCATATGACAATCTGACAGCTCTCAGAGAGAGTTTTGAGACCTGAAAATGGTCTCACGCCAGAACAGGTGGAAAAAATTCATGTAATTGCTTTTTAAGTGCATCGTTCATCCATTAAATCTGTTCGTCATCGTCATTTTTGTGTTTTGAAGGTTCTCACTGTTTCTAATGTAGCTGAATACTTAGGAGGGAATCTATTCAAAAGACTGCTTTAATAGTTGGAAAGGTAATTAGAAAATACTTTTTTATAATACCTTCGCCCTAATAAGTGACATTGCTTGTACCATTAGTGCCTTGAAAGACCTCTCAAGTCTTATTTAGTCATTATTCGTTTGTCTTGAAGAGCTAATCTTAAAGCTGCCCTAATCAATATTTTTATATTACCAATGGACAAAAGCACTGTTTAAAGTCAAAGGTGTACTTCAGTGACAATCCACAGATTCTACAGTTTGCCCAGCATTATGGAGCATTTTAGCATCTTTCAGCTCAATTTTTTGCTTTCACATCTTGCAGCTACTGTTTTGGTTGACTGTCACTGCTCTCATGAGCCCTTTTTTTTTGGATGTTATCAGGCACAAAAGCTCTGATAAACCCATTGTATGCTACCAGCCAAGTATTTGACAACTGAAGAGCCAGATATCTCCCGCAGGAGTTGGTGGAGACCAAAAACAGAGCTAACAGAGGGTGAAAATTGGACTAGCATTTGCCAATTGGCCAAAAACACAACTCCAAATAAATGATTATGTGTCTACTGAACAACTAAATAGTAAACAGTAACACATCAGTTTTACAAAATGATAGTTTGACAGAATGATGTTTGCCAGCGCTGTGTTTACACCTTGTTGCACTGCCTCAAATGGCCGGAAAACTCAATACATGCAGGTTTGCAGGCTGAGCCAAAAATATGTCTTCAGTGTCATACAAGATAATTTATTGGCCAGCTTTCCCAACAATCATCCACACATACTCGGAGTAACTACTGTTTTTTTTGTATTCTTCCCAGCGAAATCATTTTGGCACCATGTGCAACTTGTTTAGCACAAATGATTTTGTGTTTTGTTTTTAATATGCTAATCTATATCCTTCTTCATCTGCCAATTCTTTTTAACATGCTCACTCTCCATTGAAGACACACACACACGCACACGCACACACACACACACACACGCCATCATCATCATCTTTCAGCATCACCATAGCTTTCATAGTTCATTTGGGCTCTGTTAAAGCTTGACAATTCCCAACAGGACTCACAGTATGTTCTTCTTCATTGGTAAATGCACGAGGACTGGAGGCACGAGGTGTGATTGTAAATGAGGTTAGAATTATTTCATCATGCAAATCCCTTTTCTTTATAGTTTCAGTTTGAATGATTCCACTTGTTGCAATGCAGGAAGCAAATCTGTTTTCAGTCTTGTCACGTCACAGTCTGACTTCTCCTTCATTAACACAGTCATTAATGGAACAACTCAAGTATACTGAATTATTATATTAAAAGGAAACATATACGGAAATATTTTGGAACAGATTTTGTGCAGCAGATGATGATTAAACTTGGGTGATTTACTCTTGCATGTGTTGAGTACAGATGCTCTGCAGTATAACAGAAAGCAATGCATATTGTTAGTTTTATGACAAGAAAAAAAGTGTTATGTGGCAGAGAAAGTGCTGCAAGAATCAGAAATATACCCAACACCCTGTTCAAAATGTATTCCTGTAATTATATTTGAATCACAATGTACTGATGACAACTAAAAGGCATTTATTTGCATATGTTTACCTGATTTCAAAGGGTGAGTCACAGATACAGTACAAATCCTTCTGCCGTCGTGCGCAGTTTTTTTTTCAACCTGTGGTCTCTGACATATTTAAGAGTAATCTGACATTTATTTTTCTCCTTGCTATGAGCCTGTTTAATCTATACACTGCACTTCCTGCATGCTCATATCCATATTCACAGCCTCTGCATGATTGCTTGATACCAAAGCAAATAAAAGGGGTGAGGCAGACAGCAGCTGGAGGTTTCTATTTTTCTTACAGTACATGGGACATGGCAGGGTTCGGGGAGGAAAAGTGCTGATATTTTGGTGGGGCACAAACATTTTTAGTTTCCTTTCCTGAGCTCATTTGGTGACTAGCTGTGAAGTGGGACAAAAGGCACAGTGGGGGGGTGTCTGCGACTATCTTTGATGTTAAGGATTTGCACTTGTGTTGCCTGCTCAGACCATGTCAGGCATCTATGTTCTATTTTTTGTGGATTTGCTAGTTTTTTGTGGATTTTGAAACCGCTAATTTGACTTGTCAGTTTTTCTATCCTCAGCACATGGTGGTTTGTGTTAATGACACCCAATGTATAACTACAAGCATGCATCCTGACAAACAAGGAGGGAAATGTAAAGGTGGATTCATTCTATAGACGTGAAGGAACCGGCTCACCATTAGCCAAACTGTATCTATGACTCACTGCCAGTTTCTGTTTGGCTTATGGCATGCTATAACTCCAATATTGGGCAACGGATCGTCTTGGATTAGAACAACTTCTTAACAACATGCAATATATCCTTCCCAGCCAATTTAACATTATCTGCCCACAATATGTTATTTTTCTGCTCTTTGCAATTACCTTTTATGGTTTTCTCTGTGGGAGAAACTTCTTTTTGGCAAAAGCAGGCTTCAGACAAGAGTTATATGTGTGCAAATGGGAAAACTTTGACTGTTCAAATGATAGGGGCCGGAGTGCTTTTCAACAAGGACAGATTAAAATAAAAGTTGCAGCAGCGTTTTTCTCTTATACTGCAAAAAGTGAAAACGTTTGAAAATATAAACAAGTATATTAGCCAAGTAACCATACACTTTTACTAGAATGAAAAAAACAGTCAAATCTTGTTTTCTGAATGATTAACTGAGGTTGAGTGACAGCGAACGAACGGTGACGTCATGCTAGCATTGCTGAGTTGCATTGTAAGCTTGGTCATCTGGTCTCAGGGTTAATCAAATGAATATGTTAAGTATTGAAGTGATCATTTTACGTGGTTCTTTGGTTAATGTGGTCCAATGCTACCAGTTGCAATGGTTGTTGTCTCTGAGATGATAATTGGTCTCTTTCATGTGATTCTTGTACGAATTTAATATACAGCATACTGAGAAAACTAGACCCTACAGAAAACTTCTTCACACTCAAACACCACACTTAAAAAGGTACGTAGATACAAGCCTAAATGTACTAAACTTTTTAAAAGGCTACAAAATTGTATAATAATAATAAGTTGATAAAATCATGTCAATTTAATGAGGCCAGGTAACTGTTTATAATTTAGGAAATGACAAAAATGACCTCATTGAAAAAACAAGTTAATAAGAAACAAGTTTCCTATAAACTACATTTACATGTATACAGATTTGACTTTGCTTAATTTTCACTAATTCTTATTAAACAAGTTCAAGCACTTTTACACTGATGGTGGTTAACATCCCCAATAAAAATTAGACAAGAAGCCCATGTGTTTCTGTGAAGAACACATTTAGATTTGCAAGAAGCAAAACATTTTAAATGTCATTTTAACGTACAAATGTTTGCCTTGTGACAAAATACACTGTTCTCAGTGTCCTCACCAGCCAAAATATATTTAACATTTTACAACAGAGAGGTGGAGTAAAGCCTATCAAAGAAGAAAAGGGAAAATTAGGTTTGAAAGAGGCAGGAGGGAACCTTGAAAGACATATTACATGTAGAGGAAGGTTTAAAGGAGCTGATCTCTTAGGTAACTGCTGAGAAATGTGAGATCATACAGAAGTAAATGTTTCTCTGATTTCCCATTTTTTCTTGTCTTGAACTTTCAGATAACAACAACAAATGCCCTTGTCATATCTGTCTGATTCTATGTGACATTTTCTTCAGAGTTCTTTTCTGTGTTTTATGTCTATTTTCCCCTTTTTAACTCCTTTATTTAGAACTAACAGATCTGGTGTACAAAACGCAAATAGATTTTGCTTGAGAAACAAAACCATCTTTCTATTGTAATGCATTTGTTAATTGTCCAATTATTGATTTGCGTGCATGAAAATGTTCAACGTAATTTGCTGAAACTGCTTATGCTAAAAGGATGACCTGAACATGTGTTTTTGATTTCTATACATTTAAAAAGTTAGGCACAGCTACTTTTGCTGACATTGTCGATGTCTACTGACACTCTAAAAATTTAAAAGATCAATGGCAGTCCAGCAGCTGGTGCACTACAATGAGAATAACTGTTTTTTCCTATGTGAACTGTTTTTGAGGCCTCCTCTGTACCTCTCTGCCTGTGGACATCAGATTACCGAGAATCTAGACATTATGAAGCAGGAATATTTTAATAAAGTAATGATTTAAGGACGCTATTCTTCTTCTCCGTGCTACCTCTCAACAGTCATGACTTATGATTTCATTTTCATATGGTAATGACGCTCATCTCCACTTAGCCGCTAAACTGACTGAAAATTACTACTCTTAATTCCTAAAAATTAGAGTGGCATTTATCCACATGACAGATTTCCACGAATGCTCTCCTCTGTGCCATCAAAATTTGGATATTTGCAGTATTTTACCCGAATTTTACTGTTACCAATATTAGAAAAATCTTGGTAGAGACCATGATAGACACAGCTGTGGTTCTTTGATCTTATGGAACTTAACTGTACATCAACATTAAATATGTGAAAGAAAAAAGGCTACATATACCATTCGTGCATATTTCATTGCTGGTGAGTCAAAAATAAAAAAGCTGACTGCAAAGACGCACTCATGTTAAATATTTAATATGAGTACGTTTCCACAGTCAATTGGTGAGCTAGTATCTGGCACAGCATACTGGTGTGTTTAAAGCACTAACATGATTTGCTATTGGAATAAGTTTGACAACAAAAAGAGCACATTACAGAGATAGCAGGAATAGTTTGACATTTTGGAAAATACACGTATTCTTGAGTTAAATGAGGAACTCCATAAAACTCTCATCTCTGTCTGTTACCTATGTCCCGTTGCCTCCGGTCTTTAAGCTAAGCTAAGCTAAACTAACACTTTCTGGATGCTGAATGTTTCACATTTTGCACACAAACATAAGAGTGGTATTGATCTTCAACTAATATGCACAATGTCCTTGTGACAACAGTGTCATAAATCCAAACTGTATGCTGATCCATATACAAGGGTTGACACTACACTATTTTAGTAAACAAGAGATGAATGTACTTGACCATTTTAGAAGCTCCTTTGACGCCCTGCCAAATTCAGTTTTGAAAAATTCAGCAAAAATGCTTTCCAAGGACTCAATAATAATTTTATTGTTTTGATTTTCTGATCCTTTGAACCACCATCTACAATTTTCAACATTTTTATCAGCTGTAAGTAGCTCCGTCATCAATTCCATTGTACATTGCAGTGTTTTACAATAGTGTCCACTAAAAAATAGAGACATTTGAGTATGCAAAATGGTCCTGTATACTTTAGTGTGTAATGTTTTCTATGTGAAGGTCTTACATACCCAAAACATGGTTAGAATTATGTAGAGGGGTAACTGGGAACATGGATGAGACTATTTGTCTCGGTATTCATAAAACAGAAAAATGTGTCTCTTACTTAATGTTCATTTCATGAGTCTTGTAAATATCAATATTTGGAATACAAAGATAATTTGCTTTTACCTTTTGGTCACCAATGTGATGGATAATAACTCCAAGACAAGAGATTTTTGACCATTTGACAGTGACACAGAGAGAAAGGGAAGCCGCACCAACAGAGGTAGGCACCGTAAGAATCCTGAACACAGGTTGTGTGCTGTTGAAGCCTGACCTGAACCCCACTGAGGCCAAGAGGACTAATTGTTAATTAAGCCAGGCTGATGAAAAAGAGCTCAAGTGTAAATGAATGTGTCAGTCTGGAGGAGCACTCAGACACACCTTTTACCCCCACAAAGGAAAATCAGCATTATTCTAAACCTGACAATGCACTTCAGCAGTGTAGAACAGCTGGTTATTATTCACGGTGAAAGTAAAGTTCGGATGTTGTTGGTAAAAAAAAAAAAAAAGTGAGTGGGAGAAGAAAATGAAAGAAAAAAAATGAAAGGAGGAGGAGGAACAATAGGTATAAATCATTGGTGACAGTGGATAAGTCTGTGGCTTTTGGTGAAAATGTGTGTCACTGTGCCGGAGTGGGAAAATAAATTGTACCTTGGGGCAAAAGGTGGAAAGAGGGAAGACTGTGAAAGGATAGCATTGACTTTTTTGAAGCAGATTAAAAAACGGCCACGGCCCCTTTTATTGACAAAATCCTCCCTGACTTTCCTGATGTTCAGCTGTCTTATGAATGGCTTCTACAGTATCTAGCCTTTGCCTGCTCCTGTGGCCTGAGGGCAGGACTGAGGCAAGTTTAAGGCGATGTCCCTGAGACTGTCTCTCTCCTCCCTGATCTCCTGTAAGTCCTGTTCAATGAGGGACAGCCGGCTCTGTTGTTCCTTAGCAGCCGAGTGCAGCTTCTGGATCTTCAATCCCAGCGTCGGGCTCTCAACGCTGCCGCGAAGCATGCTCAGCCTGCGAGCTGTTTCGTTCAAGATCCGGTCAAATCTCTCCAGCGGCACGCTCCCATCTGCTCCGGACATGCAAGAGAGACAGGACAGATGGTGTGAAGGGATTTTTCTTTCATTAGACTCTCTCTCTCTCTTAACGGTAAAGGCAGTGCAAGACAGAGAGACAGACAGCATAGTTTCTTATTGTTTAGAGACCGACATCCAATAAAATTTTCACACATATATAGCTGGGAGGGGGAAAACCTTATTTTCAGCTTAGTAAATCTTGTGTGTCTGGAGAAGCTCCCTACACTGTGTTTCACTTGTATTTCTCAAAACTGTTCTCCTCAAAATAAAAGCTTTGGCTGTTCAGACACAACACCCTCTAGAAACTTCTTCAAAGTCGAGTTAACCAGTTTCACAGATTTCCATCACAGAAGGACAAACAGGAAACCACAGACACAGATGTCAGAGGTTTTTTTTGGGCATCACAGTTTGTAAATGGCAGTCCTACATCGGTGATCCAAGTGGTGGATCCGCCTGCTTGATGACCTAATTACTGTGATTTGGTCATTATTCCCTCAAGCATGTTAACTTATTGACCACAAAGTCACAGCTGCCTGCCTTTCTAGTTAATTCTACAAATTGCACAATACATTATACAGGAAATGGGTTTGAACAAATAGGTCAGATAACACTAGGTCAGGAATACACAGCGAAATCATTTTAATACACTGAAATTTAACCACAAAGAAAATGCTGCTAGGCACTATGAAGAGCAGTTATTCTTGCTTTACCGGGGGCATAAAAGTCTGGGAAATATTTCCATGTTAAATGAGGCATTGAAAAGCACAGAGCTCTTTAGTGATCTGACATTTAAGGTGTAATGAAGATTTATGATTTTTATAGATATGGGACACTAATAAGGGCAGCACAGTGATGAGGTGGTTAGCACTCTCGCCTCACAGCAAGAAGTTTCAAGGTTCAAATCTGCTGGCTGGCAGGTTTGTGGTTTGAACCATGAACTTTTCTGTGTGGAGTTTGCATCTTCTCCCAGTGCTTGTGTGGGTTTTCTCTGGGTACTTCCTCCCACAGTCTAAAGACTTGCAGGTTTGGTTAGTTGGTGACTCTAAATTGCCCGTAGGTGTGAGTGTGAATGGTTGTCTGTCTCTGTGTGTCGGCCCTGTGATTGAGTGGCAACCAGTCCAGGGTGTACCCCACCCTCTCGCCCAAAGTCAGCTGGGACTGGCTCCAGCACCCCCGTGACCCTTAAGGATAAGCAGTGTAGACAACGGACAGATGGATGGAGCACTAATAAGAAACCACAGTGAAAATCATCTATAATTGACTGACTTACCAATCTTGCTGATTAGCTCAGTTAGTGTAACAGAATAGGCCTTTAACTGGAGCTTGGCTGCCTCCATGTCCTCCTTTACGCTAGTCAGGGACACCTCAGGCTGGAGATGAGAAGACATACTCTAGAAGTAGCCAGTAGTACAGATACATTTGCATAGAATCCGCTGTTGAAATGTGTTTATGTATGTATTAGGTACCTCTGAGGTGATCTGGGAGTTTGCTGTGTCAGTTAGCGTCTCCTGCACAGCCAGCTGCTGTAAAGCAGAGTCTATATGGGAGCTAAGATGAGCAGATGCAGTCCTGGTATGCTTGGCCTGGGTCAGAATGGCTTTAGACTCCTGCATGCAAAGAAAAGAGGGAAAATTATTTGGTCATAAACCAAAGTACTAGACAAATTACAAATTTAATGGTGCTAGATTAAAATTTCAGGGATCATCAAAGTTATTACAGTTAATCCTGAGGGGTAAGATAAATGTCTGCTCCAAATTTCACAGCAATCCATCCAACTGTTCTTGAGGCATTGCAAAAAAAAAAAAAACTGGATCACTCTGCACACGTACTTTTGCCACAGCATGTGCTGTTAGTTCTGCCTCCTTCGTGGTGTTACTGGAGAGGCTGGAGTTTTCTAGAGCTGGTTTTATCAACTGCTCAATCTCT
This sequence comes from Pempheris klunzingeri, assembly GCF_042242105.1. Taxonomy (NCBI): domain Eukaryota; kingdom Metazoa; phylum Chordata; class Actinopteri; order Acropomatiformes; family Pempheridae; genus Pempheris; species Pempheris klunzingeri. The sequence continues at coordinate 17,202,305 of NC_092030.1, forward strand.
GAGACCCTTTTCCTGACATCAGCCAGAACCTTTTCCCCCAGGGGTTTTTCCTTCTTCATCGCAGCCTTGGTTTGGACCTGCCGACGGGGCCACTCCCTCACCATATCTGAAAGAAAATTGGGAAAAAGTTCAGGAAAGGGATTAAACAGCCTGAAAAATAAGCAACAATCAAATTTAAGAGTAGGAAAAACACATCCAAATGTATTATTTATTGGCAGTTTTACTTTAATGACTGTGTGGCTTCACAAACAACGCACCAACTGTCATCATATACCAGGCCAGTTGTTGCCAAATCCTGATTGGCACATAGATTTATGTGACATCACATATTTCCAACTGAGCCACCCCCACTTCAAACTGATGAGAGGAGCTCAGGCAACATCCCAGATACACAAATCTCTCACATGCAATAATCCCCAATTGTTCTAACTTTGGGAGAATTTTGACTCCATCATTCATAGTAAAAAAACTGATTAAGAAAATACGCTTACAGGTCCTTTAGGAAGGATTCAAGGTTGTATTGAATTATAAAACTCAAATGGGAGGGCATTGTCCACTGGCGGAAATTTATTTTCATTAATCATCCTGTTACTTTACTATTCCAATGAAAGTCTGGGGAGAGAAAACCACTTAAGAATCTCCTCCTGTGTCATAAACAGGCAACATTTCATTCATTAAGTTCATGCTTTAAAAATTATCAAAACATTCCACTTCATTACATTTTTCATGGAAGCAGCTGCTGCATTCAATACATGACAATTAGGTCAAAGCATTACAATGGCAATGCCATATTTATTACAGTAATACTTGAGTATGTAGGACTTCTCAGTTTGAGTGGAATAAGAGTGGAATAATTCAGTTGGACGTTGAACAATAACAATAATGCATGGCAGGTGATGAGAGTGAAGAACAGAAAAGTTGGACAGGTGGGTCGATAGGTGGTGAGGAAGAGACTCACGCTCTAGTTCTCTGTGCAGAGAGATTGCGTCCGATTCCATCTCTTTCCCTGCCACCACGGACGATAAAGCCATGACCTTTGCCCCTTGAGTGTGAGCTTGCAGCTTGAGAAAGAGACACGCAGGATGAAATGTGACCCCAGTGGAGCCAAGTGTTTGGCGAGCTTGCAACAGTCAGGTACCATCAAGGCTTTAAGGTAGTATAAACAGGAAGACAGCATACTGCCAGTTAAAAGAGTCTACAGCCATTCTGATGGGTCTATGAAGCTATACTTGTTCACAAATTGAAATGTTAACCTGACCTCAGCTCAATGGAAAGTTAAGAGATCCCCACAATTTTAACAATTCATCCTGAGGGGAGCATGAGCAGCTCTATTGAGTCCGATAGAAATCCGTCCAGTAGTCGATGAGACATTTAATTCAAAACCACAAATCTCAACCTCATGGTGGCGCTAAAGGGAAGAGTCAGGAGTTCATCCTCTGCGGACTGTAGTCAAGGCTTTATGTAAATCAGTGTCATAGTTGCTGTAAATATAGTCACCTCACTGATGTCATCTACCATCTCAAGTTTCTTCTTGGCAGTGTGTTTTAGAGGCTCCATGTCCTCTCTGATCTTGCTGATGAGATTGTCTTTGCTCCGAATTTGCTGGTCCAGCTCTTCTGTCTGTTTTTGCAGGTCCTCGCCCCACTAAACAGAGAGCAGAAACACACAAATGTGACACTTTCACTTAAAACAAAAAAAACATTTTGCTTCCTTTATCACTTTTGCAAAAGATTCTGCCTTCATTCAGCCATTTACGCAGGGCAAATTAGCCTATTTCTGTATCATTTCACAGTGTTTTGTCTGCATAGAGATGCTGCAGTGGTTAATCACCCTCCTCTGGAACAACATGTACCCCCATGAGCAGCAAATCCTGCCAGAATCTTCTCTCCTGTGCCTACTCTGCGTCCCCCTCTGCTTGCCAAATGTTAAATTAAGAAAAAACATGAAGTGGTGCTAACTGCCCACTCTTGAAAAATTGAGAGATACTTGCATATGAGCCTGGTTAAATGAGCCGGAATGGTTTCTTATATATGTGCAGCTATAAAACAAGTTTTAACTATCCTAAATGATTAATTTATGGGTCTATGATGAAACATAATAATGCTTCAGATTCCATTTGTAGCCTGCAGGTGCTGTCCAAACTGACCTCTGCAGTGTGGTTGGTTGGATGTGTTTGGTTGAGCTGTGTTTGGTCGGGCTGTGGTGATGGGCTGGCATCTGTCAGACCCAGCTGATGTAAGGATGATGTGATGTTTCCCAAGGCAACCTTTGAACCAGCAGCTTCCTCCTCTAGGGCAAGCTGTTTGGAAACTACATCATTCACCTGTGCTGTCAGGTTCTCCTTCTGCTGCTGCATTTGTGTTATTCTGAGATGAAAGAATAGATAGAAAGCATAGAAAATGTAGTAATATATAATTTATTGTAATAGCCACTGTTTAAAATTAATGTTTTTATTCGTATTGGGATGTCTTCTGTTCATTTGATTTATTGGCGTCAGGATGATAAAAAGAGTTACTAAGCTGCAGATTCATTAGAGCCTCACATAGAATTCACATTATTCAGCGTGTTCAATTTCACAACTTAGGTTAGAAAGATTTAAAATGGATTGCACTGTGTCATAGTGAAATCAATATAAATCTGCGAGCACGACAATAGAGCTTGTTATAAGTGAGCAAAGAGAAGTAAAGAGAAGGCGACATTGTGTAAAGAAAGCATGATGAATTCATGAAAGATGTTATCCACAGAGCACTGGATGTTAAAGTGTCATTTTATCACCTCCACAGCTATAATGATATCCAATCTGTTTTGCCTCAACAGAGCAGAGACGCAAAAACAACCCCCGTGTGTGTAACTTTAGCTCCTTCTTGAAATCCTGTGTTCCCGACAAGCACATGCAGTTCTTGCTAAAAATATTTTTTTACAATAATGAATTTTACAGTACATTCTAATGCTGGAGGATGTTTATAGTTGCCATTCAAAAATACCCACACAGTCCGGTTAAGTAAAGGAAACTAAAACTAGTTGGTTACGGTTGCTCTATAAGTATTAAAAGTATCTGCAGAAAAAATATGCCCTGTGAATGATACATCATTATTAATTACTGTACATTAGTTTTTTGCATCGTTTAGAGGGATAATCCCTCTTTGGTGACTCAGACATCTGACGTGACAAGCCAAAAAGGTTGCTTTAATCTTGAACAACTTATTTAACGCACCCTGAAAAACCTCCAGCAGTTTAACTTCTCACCTTTTTGCAGTGAAGCACATGTTTACGTCAGGACCCTGTGACATCAGTGTTGAGTGTGGTTACAGGTGCAGTGCAGCACGCTTCTGAGCCACACCCATTAGTGCTGCTTTCATCTTATCGAGTGCCATTAAAAACACAATATTTCCCTCCGAAATGTAGTGGGTTAGAAGTATAAAGTAGCTGAAAGTGGAAATACTCAAGGGAAGTACCATAAAACTATACTTAAGAACAGTAACAAGTAAAAGTACACTTTTGGGGTGATATAATGTCACACTACTTCTGCTTTTGCTGCTGTTAAAGATACTAGTCTTATGTGAGGCCTATTGTTAGTGACAGCTTAAACACATTTGTCATTTTTCTGACTGGATAGTTGCCCTGCTTTTAAAATGCATCCGATCTTCTTAAGTACAAACACATGGGAAAATATATGCGGGAAATGTAATTTTATGCTGCCCATCTGCGCATAAACTACTCAGTTTACATCCTACAAAGTGGAAACACACACGTGTATACTCATGCACACACTGTTGTACAGCCATGCTTAAAGATTAACAGAACTCTCCTGCGCCAAGCTGACTACTGTTAGAAGGGGGTAATCAATTTTGAGTTGCTCGCTTCTTGCTCTCATCATGGCCACCGGAGGGCTTTTTGCATCATTCTGTCTAGCATTTGGGATAATCCTCAGAGCAATCACACGCTAGGAGATGCAGCGAGCATGCTGCAAATCCAAGAAAGCAATAGGCTTACAGTGGAGAGAAGCTGTCCCCCTGTGGCTAAATGTCTTACTCCTAAACTCCAATGTGCCTTAAAAGGCCACCGTGAAGAAGAGAACCTTGAGCTGTAATACAGGGATAGGTGCACTTTGTTAGAAATATACTGCACAAGTTAAATAATCCAGGGAGTCCTGTAGCTTGTTGGGATTTTGCAATACAGAATGCTTTATGTGAAAGGGAGACATTCTCTCTCCTTGTGCTCGTCTGGGTGGGAATGTGTTTGGATTTGGTTGTTGTGCTCACTGCTCCGTTAGGTTCCTGATGTACTCCTCTGTGGAGTTGTCCTGCAACAGATCCATCAGGAAACCGAAGGTCTGCTTTGAGGCTCTCACTGCCCTGCTGGCTACGGCCTCAATGTGGTCTGCCGTTTCTCTGTGACTACAAGGCAAGAAATAAGGAAGACAAAGTGGAAGGAGGAGGAAAAAGAGAAAGTAAGTAATATAGAATAACAGAGCATTACAACTGCCTGAGGAAAGATGAAATGGATTTCAGCATCGATGACTTCCCCTCACTGGCTCTCTGGTCCAGATTTCTGTAGCCACCACAGAACATTGCTGCACACTCTGAGCAGCATCGATTCAAAGTAGTGATGTGCAAAGCAGTTCTATTCAGTGTCCTATATCACTAGAATCAGTTCATAGTAAAGATTTATTCAAAATACTTTTCTTCGCCGGATCGTTCAACGCCTGACTGGAGCCCTGACTGTGCAGTCCCACTCTCTGAACTGAAACACGGCTGAACGGTGCATCCCTTAAGAACCTTCCTTCCAGAACTAGAAGGACTGTGGCTTTGACAAACATGCCAAACTATGTTTATGATTCAGGATATTGAATCCTGTTTCCTCGCTGAACATCAGAAATGAACGCTGGTTTTTAATTACTTTTAAGCCTTTTTAACTGACCCACAGTTTGGCATTACTCTTGAACTTGCTGTGCCTGATTCTGGATGTTTATTCCTCCAACTATCACTCGGCTCATATTACTGCGAAGTACGTTCTGTGGACCAATCAATGAACCATTCACGTGCAGTGAAAGGATCTGAGACTTTAGCCACCTGTTTTGTCACATTGCAGGTTTCACCATGCATTGTAAACTGCACTGAGAAATGAATGGATCTTTTCAGGAAGTGATTCAGGTCAGTTCCCAAAAAATTCGCTCTTTTGAACAAATCCTTCACGAACGACACAACACTAATTCACAGTTGCTTAACGATGATGTACGCGACAAGCTAAAAGAAGGAAGCAAGGAGAGTAGAAGTTCCACAGATTACTACAGTGGTCTTTTCTTAGAATTGGACACAAAGTCCATTGACCTGACTTACCTTTTCATTAGGACCTGTGAGTCATTGACCATTATGTTCCATTTGTTAGGTCCTGACACCACCTCAAAGGGAATGACCTAAGTGAAAGCCAGAGAAGGAAAGCAGGTCTGAGAAATGAAAAAGTAACAGTTTGGCATTGAAGGGACTTCATACTTCATAGGGACATGTTTAATCAAATCATGTGAACTACAGAATTCATCTTATAATTGAGGGATTTTTAACACTACAGCTGACTGGGGTGTTTTTTTCTTAAACCCAGCACTGACAAACTTTGGATGTGAGAGGTAGCTGTGATGAAAACCTGGATGTAGTCCAGAAAAGCAGTCATGGCCCGGCCTCAAAATGGTGATCTGGGGTTTGCTTTAAATTTGCATATAATGAAACTCATCTAATGAACCCCTAAACTTAAGTACATGTTATCAAAAAAGGTTCAAAGCAGGGGCAAATGGAAAAACCTGCCTCAAAATATATCCCCTGAAGTTTCTCCTGATAAATGTAATGTGTATACATTCAAATGCAGAATCCTTCCCCGAGTGACATTTAATTTGAGAAAATGCTAATAAAAATGGGAAAACTGAATCAACAATTGACACTCAAGCATTTTTTCTTCATTTTGGGGGGGGGGCTGCACTGCTTATTAATATGAAATTAAATTGCTGCTGCTTCAGGCTTACCCAAGTGATAAGGGCTATGGAGGTACAGTGTGTCTGGGTGCACACACACACACACACACACACACACACACACACACACACACACACACACACACACACACACACACACACACACACACACACACACACACACACACACACACAGTAACACAATCAGAAATAGAGAGCCATATATTGGCCAAACTAGCTCTCTCATCTCACCGAGCCTAAATAACAGCAGCAGTATCCATAATAGATTCCCGCTAGCGGCGTGGAGAGACAGTGAAAAGCCTCGCGGTGGGTGAAGAACAAGTTGTTAATTTTAGCGTCCATCAAACATTCTTTGGGTTTTCCTTAGGAGGCAGAAATTTGCCACTCAGAGGGAAGAGGGTGGTGGAGGTGTGAGGGGGGGGGTAAGAAATACTGTTTTGCTTTGGGGATTCTTTGTGGATCTGCACAGAGCACCTCCACCAAGAGTAGTAAACTGTAGCATCCTATAATAAGAACAAGGGATCAATTGCGTTACATACAATATCAGCATGCTTGTGGACTGGGAGAACACTAATGCAATCAATTACGGCTATCCAGAGCATTTTACATAATGAAATACCTGGAATATATGCTAACTAACTATGTGGAACATTCACACAATGTTGAAGCTGCGGTATGTTTGATTTGCTTACCATGTTGTCCAGGTCCAGTGTTGCACGCTTTAGCTGTTTCTGAGATGCTCTGATCATGAAAATAGTCTCTGTGAAGGTTTGACACACACCCCTGCTCCCCTCATCCTTCCTCCTCTCCTCGCTCCCTTCCTCTGTCATGCTGATGCTGCAGTTCAAAGTAGATGTAATGCCATGCAGCTGAGCTAAGAGTGCGCCTGTGGAAGCTTCCAGCAAGGAAAATTGTTTTATGAAGGCCTCCCGTGCCTCTGAAAGAACAAAGAGCACAACGCAAATAAAACCGCAGTAAGTCCTTCACGGATTATTTCACCAAGAATATTATTCTTCCAAGTCTTTGTGGCTAGAACGCTGCATTTTAACACATCACCCTCATTTACTTTGTGAAATCAGTCTGTCATCCTTCCTGTCTATCTGTTTGTAGTCAGAAAAATCAAAACCCTATAGAATCTCTATCCAGATGTCACTTTTGTCACAGTGTCACTTTGTATTCTGTGGTGTTTCTGGTCTAACTAGCCAGTCTGGAGCGGAGTACAATTAGTACAGTGTGTCTGAATGTTTGCTGCTTCATTTTGTGACATACTTGTCTCTTTGTCTTTGTGTCTCATAAAAAGACAGATAAAATAAGAGAGATAACAAGTGTGTGCCCCAGTGTGTGCTATTTTGCCTCTGTGCGCCTCCACAGTGAGCCTGTCGCTCCCACATACTCATTAAATCATTATTGGGCCACCCAGAGTTTTAAAGTGGATGGCTGATAACTATGTGTGTGTATGTGTGTATAAGTATGTGGGTGTTGGGAGGGGGATTGTTAGACAACTGTTATCCTGATTGCAACTATAATCATAATAAACCAGGGATTAGAGATGTACCGCCTGTCATATAAATAGGGATTAAGTTGGTCACACGGCGCCTTGTTCTATATTGTTATGATTTGTCTCCATTTGGCCTGTGCAGCTGAGCCTGTAAGCCCTTTCCCCCCCAAAGATAATGAGGATATATCAGCATTGTGTTAAAGTAATTGGGAGAGGTTTGTATTGTTGTCTGCCTCCTGATTTAATCGCTTTGTTGTGTTGTATCTGCAACAGTGTCTCACTGAGGAGGCGCACACAGAGCAGCATCCCATTTGCAGCACACTGGGGGCGGTTTCATGTCAAATTTCTTAGCCATGCTTGCTGGTCTTGTATGAACTGATATGGCACGTTATCATCTCACAGCCAAAATGTGACACAATAGTTACAGGGGCACATAAACCAGCTTCGCATTTCACAAAGCAGGGGCTGCCAACTGTCTCGCACATGACCACATAGGAAACATTAAGAGGAGTGACAGGCCAAGTGGAATTATCTTGGCTTCTGGCTGCTGTTACCTTGGAAGGCTAGAAAATCCTCCAGAGCATTAGGTAGAGTATCCTCCCTCTGGTGCTCATGCTCATAAAGCCTGGCCATGTGATACTTCAACAGGTGTTGCTGCTTCGCAAATCTACCTCGACAATCAAAGTGAGCGAAGAGCTTCTCCAAATCCTGCAGGCGAGTCCCCAGCTTTTCTGCCTGTAATAGCACCAAGATTTATCACTGACGGTGTCAATGAGAATACAGATTTTGAGACCAAAAAAAACACACGGCTGCGACAACAAATACCACAACAAAATATCTATCCATCTAGATTTGTATTTATTTATTCAGACACAGGGTCTGAGATAGGACTCTGGTTCTTGGTACACCAGAACATCAAAATGTAGTATTTCAACAAAAGCAATGAATAAATGAATATCAACAAGAGGATAAGGATAGAATACGGTTTTCATATCAGCATCCACTCAGACTATTCTCTGCATAGCATGTGGTCTACGAAAGCATTTCAGGAGATAACCAGATTAGACATCTTAGAAAATGGAATCCAAGTGGGAAAATGGAACAAAGGTGCTGTGATTGGCACCAATTTGTTGACCCTGGCAGTTTAATGGTCCATACCTACAAAAAAAACCCTGTAATGTCAGTGTGATCACACCTCTTTTTCAAGCCAGGAGACATGTCACACATGTGTGATTGTGAGGCATGTTCTATGGTAGCAGAAACATCCGTGAGCTGCTGATCGTATTAGTTAGCAACCAAGGTGTTGAGATCTTCAGTCCATTCATTTTAATGCATCTTATAAAAGATACTGGGTGCTCCTCTGCAGTGATTCATTCCTGTCTTGAAATTCATAGTATCTTTCTCATTATTTTATCTATTCTATTCTATTTCACTGTTTTCCAGTTCCTTTCTGATATCTTTCCTGATCACCGATCACACATCACATCATTTTCAGACTTTCCCTCTATGTGCTTGTTAGTCCTTTTCATCCTGTGCGTAAACCAGAGGAAAATGTGAGCAGAAAGACAGAGAGTGGGAGAGGCAGAGAGGAAGAGCTGGGGGAGACTGAGGATAGTGAGAGTAATTGCAGGTGTTCAGAGCAGACAAGGCTTGGGATGTTCACTGAATTGCTAACACTGTGGAAATCACAGCATGCATTCGCACAGGTACAAGCTGGTCCGGAGAGAACACAGAGCCACTTTAGCTGGAACAAGAATATGTACAGAGAAAAGACAGACATGTCAGTGGTGCTGGATTGGCCTCAGAAGGCAAACCCACGGACGCAGCACCTTAGTATACAGATGTGGGTTGCAACAAATCTAAAGAGACACAAAGAAGCAGCACAGGAGATCATTAGGGCAAATGTCTCTTTCTGTTTCACTGCACATCTACTGTTTACTCACAATCTACAGATACAAAGGAGCCACATGGCTGTCATGAGGGTCTACAAAGCAAAATGTGTCGGGGGAACTGTGCTATTTCAAGAACAAATTGCATCTCATAATAGCGAGAGTCTAGACACAGTATGAGAAATATGAATATGTGCAGTAAACACACATTAATAAAATGTGTAAAGGGGAAGTGGACATCGATGATTAGAATCAAGATTCAAAGCATAACGGGCTAAAGCACATTTTCTCAGGTATTGTACTCACAATTATGAACTGGATACCAGACTGGGTATGGCAACTTTTCAGTCCATTGAGAATTGCTAGCCTGGCGCATACAGCAAAAAAGTTGTTTCTGTTGCCACATACCCCCAGAAAATCAGTAATTGCAGGCCATTATGAGTAGAATTTGGAAAATTAAGGTTCTAGTGGGCAGTAAAGGTGGTTTTATCTCACACACACACACTGGCATTCACAAACAACCATAAACTCACCTGTTTCTTGACAAGGCCATAGCAAACTGGGCATTCCTGACATTGATGTGTGGATCTGTTGTGGAAATAGTTCAGCTCACATTTGTCACACTTATAACCCACAAAGCCCTGGCGACAGTGGCAGGTTCCGTTACTGTGACACTGCATGGAAATGGAGCCCATTGGGTCACAGTTACAGGCTGGGAGAGGACAGAGGACGGCGGGATGGGACCGCAGAAGATGGGAGAACAGAGGTGAGGAGTTAGAAATGCCTTCATGTGTGATCTGGATTAGACAACGTATGAGAGAATTAGAGGATGGTACAGAGTGGAGTTGTGATGCTTGAAGTAAAGTGCTGTACCTCTGCAACCTCGTGATGAGAATCCAAAGAAGCCCACACGGCAAGAATCACACAGTAGTCCCTCCACTCCTGCACGACACATACACTGCCCTGTGAGTGGATGACACGCGTTGGATGATGAGCCAATTGGATTACACTTGCACCTGAGGAAGGCAGGAAGAAAACATCTCATTAATAGATTCACATTGTAAGCTCACTTGTGCGTGTGTGTGTATATAGAAGAAATCCCTCTAGAAGTTCACAGGTGATCTCTATACCTTTCACATCCTACACCTGGCTGGAGGTTGAAGAAACCGACGTCACAATAACTGCAATCCCTTCCAGTCACATGACTGAGACACTGACAGTTTCCTGTTTGAGGGTGGCATTCATTTGCATGTCCAGAGATTCCAGCAGGATCGCAGCTGCATGCTAGAAGAAACAAATAAATAATATCATCTCAAATTATGGCATTACATCATCTCAGCATGGAGGACTTCGCATTGATTTGAACCTGCGGTGCTTGAAGGAAAATGGAAGTAGATTACCGACAGTGCCAGGGAGACTCATGGATCTCTCTCTGACATTGTTCTGTACAGAACTTCGACTCGGGGCTTAAAGAGGATGAACACATCACAGCCATTACTCTTTGGGGCTCTGTCTGCCTTTGTAGTTTTATTTCACAATTTAATTCACTTAGACCTTTTTAATTCACCCAAATACTTTCCTTTTCTCTTTTTGCATATCTTTCTGACTCACATCCATTTGTTCGCCCCATTTTCAGCTTTTGCCTTTTATGACTCAAGAGTGCTTCACCTGTCAAATATGAACTCCTGAGCTGATTAGCCAAGTCCATTTGAATGCACTTCTTTCAGCGTTTCTCTAAAAGCTGAACCCAAGGCTACATATTCCTTAATGGAATTGGTTCTGAATATTGCTCAGACTATTACTTGGCCCTTATCTAAATTTTAACAGTCATTTTGATGGCATGTCATGAGTAAGGACTCAGTAATTTGTAAAACATCCCTTTCTAACATGTTCACAGATAAATAACAATATTCGTCTTTGATTCATTTGTGTCTGATATGGCTTTTCCACAAACTAGCTGTGATGTCACAAAGTCATGCTTTATGTACACAGTGAGATTTAAGGTGAGCACAGAGCAATTTCCCCCCTTAAGCTGCTAATGTGAAAACAGCTTCCTAGTGTCTCTGCACATACATCATGATGCACAGAGAAGGTCAAACATCCAGGTGAAGTAACAATGATTGAAACGGTTTTTTTTAAATGGAGGGGGGCTTTAACATTGTCTTACAGAAATAAAATCACACTCATCTTTCTCTAAATAAATTAGAAACATAGTAATACATTTACTGTACTGTACTCACGCTTGCACTTCTGGCCAGGCGTCTGTTTCAGGGCATCGCCGTAGAAACCCCGTCGACAGCGTTGGCAGTGGTCGCCCTCTGTGTGTCCCAGGCACTTCAGACATCGCCCAGTGATGTGGTCACATATACCCACAGCGTTGAAGTCCACGTTGCCATTGCACTCACATCTCACACACGGTCGAGCCGGCCCAGAGCGTCCCAGGGGGTCACCATAATAACCATCTTCACACATCTGACAGCGCATCCCTACACAGAGGTAAAGGTGAAAGGAAAGGGCAGCTAGAACACTGTTGGAGGTCATCACTGTGTCACCTCAAAGTCTCAAAGCCTCAAAGTTACAATTTAATTATAATCTCAGATATGTGTGAATCCCAGGTGGTACTGTAGAAGGACAGTTCCAGCAAATGAGCTGCCTTAGCCACAGTCTTTTCAGTACAAAGCTGTCTTGTGAAAGTATTATAATAATTTATTTCTTGACAAAACCCCCATTATTTACTGCGTGTGGTGCCATGAAAATTGTTTTACATTGTTGGTGGTTCATCTCACCTGTCTGTCGTGTCGGACAGTTGGTACAGACCACCTGTCCTGTCTCTGAAATTTGGACACAGCTGGTACGGTCCGGGCAAGGGCAAGGCTGACAATCACCAGGCGTGCCAATCAAAGCGTTGCCATAGTAACCATCCAGACAGTGCTCACAGGTCATCCCGGTGGTGAAGTCGGAGCACTCACACACACCTGAAACGGAGAGGGGAGTGTAACAGTTAATGTAACACTTCTTCTGCACACATTCACGCCTGCTTGTGTTCGTCATTGTTTTTCACGCTTTGGGTTTGACACAAATAGACCACAGAGGCTGGTGTTCTTCTCATCACCAGCAGAGTGCGCTGTGTCTCTGACCATAACTGCAGCCACTCCACGCAAACACTCCACTCCACAGCCCTATCTGGTAAGAAAACATTCCCCACAGCCCACCATGGAGAGCAGAAGACAACTAAATTCACCCCAACTATAATTGCTTTGGGAAATATAAGAGCCGAATGCAGTCTGAAAGACCTTCAAGAAGTAAAGCAATTCCCCCACCAAGTGGGAGAGATTACCAATTCTATGATGTCCTAAAAACAAACTGTTGTTTCGAAAGCCTTAGAAAAACAACTCACAGCTTTAAACCATTTTGAAGGATTTGTTCATGTGCAACATGTGTCGATATACACGTATATACACCAAATCCCTGATGAATTCTCCTCAGTTTATTGATTCAATTTTCTCTCATCAAATGCCATATTTTAAATCAAACAAGCTACAGACGGTCCCTAATGATACAACATGATAATCAGACAAAATATCCACAGTAGTGAGAGAATGACATTATGTCTGGGTGGACTACATGACTGTATTCAGAGTAAAACAGCCCTGTATCTTGCTGTAGCTCAGTGACCTGCAGTGTCTCTAACCTCACTGACTCAGATTGGACTCACATACACCCTCAAAACCTCCTCCGTGCTTGTTGAATTTGAGCAACAGCAACTTCTGAAATTAAACAGTGAAAAATTGACATAATACAATGTGGCACTCTAATTTAATAACTGACTGACTAAAGCTTACAGAGGACCACAAAGTAATAAGTGTTAACATTCTTGGAAAACCACAAAGAAAAAAACAACAACTGCTAAGATGTTTACAAAGTAAAATTCATCATAAGATCATAATGAGCAGACATTCATTAAATTTTAATCAACATTTATGCATTTTGAAAGAAAATAATAGCTGCTTTTGTGTGCTACTGCAAGAAGATATTTAGCATTCCTGCTGCACTGCATCATGTTTGGCTTTTAGTATTCACCGAGCGTCTGGATATCAGAGAACTTACAATAATTTGAATAGTTTTTTTTAATTTCAAAGTTTCTCAAATGGCTTCAGCATGGTTTGATAACAATAATTGCACTGATTTTCTAGAGAACACCAATAAGATCTCGATGCATAGAAAAATAATCCACAGGCATGCGGTTTTACAGTCTCCTCATTAAACTTTCCCATCACTCCCTCATAGCCTACAGTGTGATTCAGTCAGGAGCTCTTTGCTGTGCATTTTGAAATCAGCTCACACCACTGACTATTGGAGTAAAGAAATTCTTGCCTCTAGTTATGGGGTCACTTGCAACCAGTGTCTCCCATCACTAAATAAAGCCCTGTTAACTTCAGACCTGTAAGTCAAGTATATGAGATAGAATAACGGCTGCAAAGCTAAATTGATCACATAGCCATTAGGGGGAACAATTATCCCTTTGCCTGATGAAGTGTAGACTTCTGGGTAAAAATCATTACTTCTTCAGCGAGGTGAAGTGAATAATACATGACTTCCAAGCATGTAATGCCGGTCATTTAAACAGAGTATTTAGTAATAATGATTGTTCCTAGCATAAAGAAGTGAATCTTTCTCAAATTTCACAAGGCATTACAATGACACTGATGGTGTGCAGTGTCAATCCCCAATGAGCCATAGTAAACTTAATGGCAGCAAAAATGTGCTGACTTTACTGACTGTGAAGATGACTGAGCGTGATATGAGGCAGCAGAGCCACTGAGGGCCTCCTCGACACTATTATCATTCCATCGGCCCCTCGGAAAAGCTAACGGCATGCATCACAAACTGTGGCTGAACGGCAGGATCACCCTTTTGCGTGATGTTTCAGGATCATGCTAATCATCATTACTGCATCACATCCCTGCAGAATCATTTTTATCAATGAATCAATGACCGCTCATTCAGGATTAATGAAATGGGATTTCCGTGAAGCTCCCCTCGGAGCTGCACACTTTGAATCCTTTGACAAATCCACACAATCCTGCCATTCTGCTCTCGCCCTCTCGTACTCCTCCCCTTTCAGCCATGGAGCTCCGCACTTCAGCGCGCTGCTCTCCGCCTGAACTCTGCTTGTCTGTTATGTGATGGCAAAAAAATATTTCTGTATAATATTTCATCTTTTTTTTTTTTTTTTTTGAAGAGGTGCCCTCCATGATCACACTCCAAAGAGCTCCTTTCTACCAGTGCTCATTCTACCTATATTTCATCCTTCCACTCTGCTGCTCATTGTACTCTCTACAGAAATACACACACAGTCAGGAATAATGGATTTCATTAAGGAAGCCACTTGTGGAAAATAGGAATACACTGGAACACATCACTGTAGGATAGCTGCAAGGGCATGGACAGACACGAAAGCATGAACGTAATGTTGGCTTTGGTGGTTTTGTCAACTGCTGTATGCTTTTCCACATTTCTCTCACGAAATTTGTGTTTATACTTGTGCGTCATTTAGTGTTCCTCTCAAACAAAGTGAGGAGCTCTTCCAAAGATAGTGGTTATTGTTGTTTGCAATAGTTTGTAGCTCTAACTCCAGATGGAGATAGCAAAGTGGGACAGATAATCCAAGGAGAGATGGATTTAAAATAAGTGTGTTTTTGGTTAGGAGCATATCTGTGTGCCTCTCTTCTGTTATTACAGTCTTGCCCCCCCCAAATCTCATTTACAGACCAAACTGAGTCTCTCATTGGATGTCACTCTGCACCATCTTGGGAGGTCTTTCTAAAGGGGAAGGGCAAAGTGTGGGGTCTTTGATGACATGTGAGCCCAGAAATACAAGTAAAACAAACCACAAGAGTTCAAAGCAGCGTGTGGCTGAGTGACTGCAGGACTGCAGGACTGGCTACTGTGGTCACTCACACACTGACAAATGCCTTTCACATGATTGTGCAGCGATATTAAATGTAAGATTGTTTTTTCCTACTTTACATAAGCACAAATTACAACATGGATGGGATGTCAAAAACACGAGCTTTTCAAGACCTCCACATTCTCCAGGAGGCTTGTCTACTTAGCTCAATGGTACATTAAAAAGCTTTGGGCCGAGGAAATCTATTTACTAATGCATGTGAACTCCCTGTTTTAATGATGAGGAGAAGGAAACAAAACGGTAAGAGAGAGGCAGAGAGAGAAAATTTGGTGTGCAGCTCTGAGGCCTTGAGGGTAGAACTTAGGATAAATCTGCTGAGGGACTGTTTGATGGTGACGTTGCTCTCTAATTTAACACAGATATGCTGCCAGTGGCTGCTGCCGCAGACGTGGCTTGTCAGTGGGGTCTGAATGAGTGGACTGCTACAGAGGAGAGAGGGAAGATGTTGAAGGAAAGGAGGAGGGACTGTATATTCTGTCCACCCCCATACATAATGTAGACACTACGGATGGCTGGGGAAATATCTTTTGTCACACTGTGACTGTGGAAAATAAATGCATCAATTCCTGTTTTGTGTATAGAGGCTGTCAGCCAAAACTCCATGGCCAAGGCCCTAGGGTATCAGGGATGGGAACTCTAACAGCATCGGTTGTAGCTCATGTTGTCTTGCCAAAGCTCTTGGTCACCCAATTGTTACAGACGTGGATAAATGACTTACTGTGTATTTACTATGAATGTCAATATACTCATGAAACTGATGCAATAAGCTGCTGAATAATTATCCAAGATTGACTGTGTTTGAAGATCTTCCAACTTAGCCGGTCTAACAAAAAGGGTGAGACGTCCTCTGGGAAGCACTCGAGACATATTGCACGAGGCAGAGACAAAAATACACTTTTCTTTCAACTTCCGCCACTTTGGTTGAAGCAGGAGTAACTCAACATCTATGAGGTGGATTGCCATGATTTTTTTTTTTTACACATTCATGGTCCCCAGATAATGAATACTTTTCATCACCAGCAGGTCAGCAGTTTATGACTTTTGTGGTTCCTTGACTTTTCCTCTTGCGCCACCATGACGGTCACATTTGTGGTTTTGAGTAAAATGTTTCGACTAACTATAAGATGGATTGCCATGAAATTTGGAACAGACATTTACACAATGAATTCCACCAACTTTACTGGTCCACCATTTGCCACAACAGTGTGGAGCTCTTTCTGTAAGGTACGGGGTGTAGTTTTGTTCTCTCCTGGACTTTTGCTTTTCATATCGCCTGTTTTTAAGCAGGGGAAGCTTCCTCATCTTCATTCACTTTGGTGATGCTACCGGTTGGTTGTGCAACTTGTCCTTGTCTAAACTAATTTCATCAAGGGAAAGGTTGAAACCTTTTCAAACGAGTGATTCCTGACAGTGTGACTGGAAACCAAGGCAGGCAGACAGAGTGTGCACATTGTTTTTCTTTCTGTTTATTTTTGTGTAAAATAAATGCGCTGCTTGTGAGGAGATAAGTAAGGCGTGCTGAATAGGATCAGCGGGAGAAATTACATGGTAAGATTCATTCTAACTGACTACATCCGTCTTTTCTGCTCTTTCTGACTTCCTTCTCCCCTCACTGTCGCTCCTCATATCCCATCACGCTACAGGCCAGACATCTCACGGCTTAGCCTGCAACAAATGCAGCCCACCAGAGAGATTAGGGGGTTGAATAAGCCAGCGCTAGAGCCAGCTTCACTCTCTATCAGTTTGTCTGCCTCAACTTTCTCCCATGGATTTTTCTAAGTAATGACCTTAGAGAGCTGAAGATGGCATTTAAGCAGGCATTTGGGAAATGCACGCCCTGGCTTCCTCTGTGTCATTCTAAAGCGGCCCTTTGTTGGTAAACACTGCCTCACAGTATCCTCCATTTTAACCTAGCATTCTAATGAGAATTGCAGTGAGCAGCATGTTTGGTAATTTCTTCATCTGTACCCTAATTGATGCAATGAGACAGGTACTCTGGGTGATGGCCTTTATTAGGCCGACGTCAATGAATTTTGCTGCAGGAGCCCCTGCTGGTCCGTTCCCCTTCACAGACCAAGACCAAAAAAAGCTTCAGTTTCTCAACCTCTTCCACCAGACTGCAGTGGTGTGACATTTAGCTATGCAAAACCACTCTGCATTATTCAAAAATTTGGCCTTGCCCAAATGTCAAAATGAGAAACAAGCATATGCTGTTACGAAACAGACCAAGGAACAGAAAGACCTTATTTTTTCTAGGGTTTGTAGAGCAGATGCACATGCTGCATTCAGGTACTTGTGGTCTGCAGAATGCAGCTAACTATAGCTGGCCTTCTTAATAGCTGCAAGATTATAGCTAGATCCAAAGTGAGTGGTGAAAACATGTGGTTTAACTTGAGGTCTGCGCACTGGGGAAACGGTCCCATAGAGTCTGTTCGTAAATGAGCGGAATGTTCAGACACAAAGTACTTCTGATCCACGTCTTCAGATCTTCGATGCTTTTAAGCACATCAAAATATGAAAATGCACAAAAGGTTTCTGTGCATGAGATATATAAAAAAAAAACTGGGAAGTGTGGTTAATGTGTTATTAACCTCATTAATATCTATCATTAAGGATATGCCATTGATAAGGAGAAGAGGAAATTCATCAAATTATTTTCTTGGTTTGGTTCACTAAAACCCACAAAGGTTGATTTTGATTACATGCAGCTATTGAAGTAAAAATTAAATTGCCCATTAGCTTACTATTGTGTTTTGTATGTTAATCATATTGTATTTCGTTCAGTACGGTCGTGGCTGAGGACAATGGGGAAAGGCAACGAGACAGATGAGACAAAGGATCCAAATAACGAGATCTCTCTCGACAATAGATTTTCTATGAACACCACATGAATAGGCCAAATTTCCTTTTTAAGACAACATATTTGACAACATATAAACAGCTGTTTTAGCACACAAAGATCTGCTAATTAGCGCTAAACACAGTTGTGAAGCTGTAGCTGAGAATTGCATTTATTTTGAGTGAGTGCTCTAGAAGAAGAGTTAAGGAATCACCATACTTGTTACAGTTCATTCTAAGGGGGACACAAACGTCTTTACAGAATTTCATGGTAGTCCCCAGTTTGTAGCACAGACTTTCTGTTAAAACTGTGTTGTCCCCTCTCACTTGAGTAAAGTTCTCAGTCTACAAAACTATGTTCACAGTTTTAGTGGTAATCCCAATGACTAGTAATTTGACTTCTCCCTATAATTATCTAGCTGTTTCCGCTTTGACCTTTAATTTTAAACTCATAATCAGCCATTTCTGTGGAGACGCAGAAAACTACCTCAGAGGACATTGTTCTCTGACGATGTAAGTACAAGTGTTGTTCACCATGGAGGGCTAACACAGGTCTATTAGGGAGCAGGGCTAACAGAGGAGTTCTAATATAACACCTTAATGCTCAATACCCAGCAGCGACACTGTCGTGAGCATCATGTGTTTCATTTGTTTAGGTGATTAATGAGCGCTCCCCTACTGTGTGGGCGGCAGAGAAAATTGAGTGTCTCCATTTTATCTATACATTACAATCATCTCTCTCCTTCCTCAACACTCTCCCTCAAGCTTATAAATTATGGCCTCAGCCCAATTTTATGGACGGTGTGGATGTAATTAACATAGTGTACATATTGTATAGAAGCATGTCTGCGCCTGTGGGACACTGAGATGAAAGTATGCTCAAAACAGTGGGAACACGTGCACAAGGTTTTTTGCATCTGAAGGACATATGTTTGACTTCATCAGCCGTGCAGCACCAGCTCTCGGCAGAAATCGCAATTTGCTCTTCCCACCACAAATATTAACATTTCCAATCTGTTGTGTTGTGCTACAGCAAATAGAACCGACACGACTTACAGAGTGTTAATAAATCATGATTATGATGCACCATTGGCTGCAGCCTCCCTCGGCAGCCAGTGAATAAACTCCATCCCAATTCTGTCTGTGGGCACACCCTGCATGATGATACAAGTCGTTAGGTAATTATACAGCAATTAAGATTCTGATAGGAGAAACAGCAGGTTGGTCCGCCCTTCTGGTGACAAATGATGAACAGGGTGTCTCTAATCGACTTACTTTGATAGTTCCCCTTGACCTGAACTTATAGATTTATAGAGAGCTCCTCCTGTGTGTTTGGGTCTTTTTTTCATTTATTAAAGACAAGGCCAGCGGGTCCTCAGAAGATGACATGCCATCATCTACCATTTGCAAAAGAAAGGCTAATTTTAAATAGCTTCCTTACCTGATAGTCAGCTAATGCTATTCAACCCGAGAGTTTTGTGCCAAAGGACACGACACACGGGGGATTTTTGATCCGTGACTCAGAGGACATATCATGTTCCATATTTAACACTCATTCATCATTTGCATGGTACTTGTGCCATGTAAATATTTTTAGAGAAGAGTGTTTTTATGTGTGTGTGTGTGTGTCTGTGTGTGTGTGTCTGTGTGTGCATGTGTGTGTGTCTGTGTGTGCATGTGTGTGTGTGTGTGTGTGTGTGTGTGTGTGTGTGTGTGTGTGTCTGCGTGTGCGTAAGTCTTCACAGTCTGTGCAGACGTGTCATGGCTGAACTCTATTAAGATGCTAAATGTTGCTAAGCTTGATCTGCTGAGTGTAAACCAAGCCTTCTTTGATGTTAAACAGTTAAACAGGTTCATTAATAAATAATGGGGGTTTCCTTCCAGAACAATTCAGTACATAAGCACATTTGCATTCAGACCGCCCTGAAAACACTCTCCCAGTCTTCTGACACCTTCAATCTTTTTAAAGAATGGGGGAAAATGAACTGAGTTTCTAGTATTTAACTTGCTACATTTCCTCTCATGTCTGTTCTCTGATTTTATTACTGGCCCTAAATCTTGTTCTACAGTTTTAAAGCACTTACAAATTACACTTGGAATGAGAGAAGAGAATGGATACTACATTAATACAAAGGAAATATACCTAAGAAGAAGAGGATGATGTACAGGTGGACAACTTAAGAGGAGTCTGCACAGAAGGGAGTCAAGGACACTGAAAAGAAAGTCAAGGTGACTAGGGAGAGCAGGTGCAATCCAAGCTGAGAGGAAGAAGGAAGCAGAAGACAGGGAGAGGCTGACTAGGGAGTCTGGGGAACAAGAAGAGGCACAGAGAACAAGTGTGTGTGTGTGTGTGTGTGTGAGAGAGAGAGAGACATCCAGATTGAGAAGAGACATAAGAGACACAGGAAATCTGCAAGCAAATTAGACATCATTAGCCAAGAGGCGGCTAACAAGTCTAATTAGGGGGGAGGCAGGCAGGCAGTGATACCAGACTTGCTTCCGGACCTCAGATGCACACACACACACACACAGTCATATAAACACACACACAGTCACAAACATAACACAGTCAGCCAAAGCTTCAGGCATCTTCTAACTAGGTCAGATCCCTGATACTTTAAGTCTGAGGGTAGGAGGGAGAGATAGAGAGGAAGAAAGAGATTGAGGAAAGATAAAAGATGGAGGGTGGGACCTTGGATGGGAGAGTTGTCTACTCTTGGTGAGATGGAGAGACTTGTTTAAAGCTGTGAGAGTGAGATAGTGTGGAAAGGACTCAAGGAGAAAAAGAAAGAGGGCGCCTATAGTACACACTCTAGACACACATATAAATAACTGCAAAGAGGTTGACTTGTTTACACACCCAACAGCTGCTGTTTCACTTCCGTCATTTACGGGACGTTACGTTTAGGATATAAATCTGAGAGAATGCTGCAGCTGCTGTTATTATCTCCCATAAAATGACAGGTGCATTAAATACACACTTCTAGTTTGGCTGTTATTATAAAGATTAGTTGTGTGAAAAGAGGATATTGCTGTATTAGAACAGCCATCCAGTTCTCAGTTTGACTGATAGCTTGCCAATGCTCCTGGGGGATGACTGAGATACATTCCCTTGAAGCGATGATGACTGAATGTCAGTTCTAGAAAGACAGGAAAACGCTTCAGACGAACAGCCTGCATCTCTTTCTGTTCCCTCTGCTCTCTCAGAGGCACGGTGACAAAAAATATTGTCTCAACAACCTCTGATGATCCTTCATCTCATGTTAGGCTGGCTGAATGCTTCAGAAGAATGGCTTCATCACTGAACTTGCAACTTGGATTGGTTTAATATTCTATAATAACGCTACAGCTCACTGTTAACTGATATACACTATTAACTTTGAAAAAAGGTTATTGCCCTCGTCAGTACTAATGATGGTAAATGTTTTGAGTGCCGACTTGTGAAATGGTGGACTTTTGAATCACTTTACTCATGAAAATTCAGAAGAAAAGTCTGTCTTACAAATATGATTGAGCAGCTTTTTTTACAGCCTGTTTGATGCTACAATTTCGAATGCAACGAAGAAACATAATGATGGATCTGATTTACGTCTGCTCCAAAAATGGTTGTTCCTACACTTCCCATAAGTAAAGCTATCTTTTATGGGACTATGGGACGAATGGTAGAGATCAGACACTGCACTACTGCACTATTAGACCCTCTCTGATTAGTAAATGACCAAGCCTGTGTCTAAAATCACTTCCTTGTTAACTCATTCACCTCTTCCTACATAATATTCATTCAATAGTGAGAAGTAAATTAAGATTTTGGACACTTAACATGCTATAGACACTACTTTCATTGGGGATGTTTACTTTGAGAGAAAAATATAGTGGATAAATGTGTATACTCAAATAAAATGGCACATAAAATCAACAGTAAATATAGTGCACTATATAGTATATAGGGAGTGACTTCAGACACAGTGTGTCAGACATAACTTTCTGTTGAGTATTTGTCGTCTCATGCTCAGGCTGATGTATACTTTCTTAAGTATATCAATATATTTTCTTACACTTCTTACAAAGCTCCTCCAAAGCCATTGAAGACATTACAGAGAGAACTCCTTGTGAATGGTAAATTGACTTTGGCAAGTAAAACTGGTGGAGTTCTCCTTTAAAAGTAAAATGTTTTGCAGTTGATTTATGTATTCACTTTTTATATGCTTTTCTAGGGTTTGTGCAGGAGTCACTGAAACACAGCTGTGCACACACCAATTACACTGTATATGTTTCACTTATTACCTGTCTCTGGGTGACAGGTTCCATGCTGGTGGCAGTTACACAGCACACATGTAGAGAGCGGCCCCCTGCCGGGGTCTTCCCGGGTGAATCCTGGGGCGCACTGCTCGCAAAACTGGCCTGCGAAACCCGGGGGACAGGAGCAAGATTCCACCCATGGGGCAGGAGGGCTGGTTGGACCAGGGGGGATGAAAGCTGAGGGCAGGGTTACCGCTGCAAGCTGCGATGTGTCTGCAGAGGAAGGAAGAGAAAAGACAAGAAGAGCGCTTTGTAATAAAACTGCTTCTTACTAAGGTCAGTAGTAAACTGATAATTGTTGCTCCAGAGGCCTGTTGAAGTGTTTGGGGCACCTGCTTTTCTCTGAAATTAAGGGTATGTGTATATGTGTTAGTGTGGGTGTGTGTTTGTGGGTCTCTGTATCTCATTAAGCAGCAGGTTATTAGCATTTGTTGCGGTGCTGTCCCTCCCTCCCTGTCTCATTACAGGTTCTGGCCTGTGTTTATAGTTTACAGTCTGACAGACACACACACACACACACACACACACACACGCACACACACACACACAATAACAGATTCATCCACCCACACGGCCGTAAATGCCACACTTAATGCTCACTTGCACACGCACGTGCGCACGCATGCGCCCACACACGTACACTCATCACCCGGGGAATCTTTGATATAGCAAATGAATAAATCACTGCAGCAGAGCAAGACGAGAAGAAAAGGAGACAGGAGACTCGGTGGAGGTATGTCAGACGTGCAGTTCCTGTGGGGCTTCAAGATCCCTCTCTCCTCTCATGAATAGTGATGGGGCAGGCGATCCTGAACCGAATCCCTTTCACCCTGTTCTCTAAACCACAGCCACAGAACACAAAATGACTTTTGTTCCTGGTCCATGGCCATGTCTGCTCTTATTGAAGACACGTCAGATAGATAGATAGATAGATAGATAGATAGATAGATAGATAGATAGATAGATAGATAGATAGATAGATAGATAGATAGATAGATAGATAGATAGATAGATAGATAGATAGATAGATAGATAGATAGATAGATAGATAGATAGATAGATAGATAGATAGATAGATAGATAGATAGATAGATAGATGGAAAGATGGATGGATGGATGGATGGATGGATAAAATATGCTATGCACGTCAGAAAAGAAATAAATCAAGTGTGAATGACCAGCTGCATAATGAGCAAAGTGTGTGAGGAAGAAACAGTGAGGGGTGAGAAAGTGAAAGAACCGGAGGAGCGGTTGGACCTTGACTTCTAACCAGTCATGATCCAGCCATTCCTTCAGCGATGATGAAACCCAGTGCATTTGCACCTCTGAGGGATAATCAGTAGTCCGCCCTGTCCTCCTCCCTCTCCATGACTCGCCTTAGCCTCTACCCTTTACTCTCCTCTACCTCCTGAATTCTATTAGCTCATTCGACGGGGGGAAATGTGCAATTAAACCGTTTTCAGACACTGTACCCTATATTTCAGTTAATTAAAAACATTTCATTTTAAGGCATGCTGTGCAACTTGTCTTCCAAAAATCCTTCCTTAAAGAACCCTTGTCAGGCCAGTTGAGACTTTAATTTCCTTGAGTGGTTCACTCCAGCCTTACAGGCCACCACAATTTAGGTCTTTCTACCTCTTGTACCTGTACAGTCAGCAATCAAGCCGCTGACTTCTCAGACACTACCAACGTGCCTTACTGTTCACAATTCAATTTTTGTGTTGGAGAAAATTAGAGGCTTTTACTGTGACTGCTGTCAAAGCCTGCCTTTATAGTCTAAAGACAATACTGTCATTAAAATAATACAGTTCTGTTGTAAGAGACTCTCTGTGGTGCAGAGAAATCTAAAGAGCAACAGAGAATGTGAGAGGGACAGAACAGAAAGACGAGAAGACAGTTTTATGGGATTTTGAAATTAAAGTTTGCTGTGCAGCCTGCAGCGATGAAGCACTTCTAACACTGTTTGAGAATGACTTTGAGACCTAACACAAATCATTAACAGAGTTTCTCCCCTGTGATGTGCAATAGATGCAGTGTAAACTGTGTGCTTTACTGTGTTTGCACGTTTGTGTGCGTGGGTGGTTACAGGAAACAGTTTGATGGAATATGCATGGCTGTGCTTCAGTTTCTGTCTGCACAAACTTGTGTGCCAGTCTTTTTACATGTGCTTGTGCATGAGGAACTACACAAGAGTGTTTATCACAACGCCCCCACTGAGCAACTAATTAAAATGGTGTAAGTAAGTGTGAGAGAACCGGTGATTTTGGCCAGCTGTTCTGTCTTCTTGGTGCTCTAATCTGCCGTAATGCCTCTCAGATCCTGCCTGCACTTTACAATACAGACTATCAGTTAGGAAGGGAGGAAGGGCGTGATAAAAATAAAAGGAGGATTTCAAGAACTAGCTCCTAACAGCTGGGAATAAATGTCCCGTTTTTGCTGAGCCAGATTTGGAACAGTTGAACTATTCCCTGAATACAAACACTGACATTGTTTTAGCAACTAACTTTGGTGCAGCTTTAATAATTTGTGCTGCTGTGTGACGAAAATGTATTCTTTATTAATAAAAATGTGACGGTTTTGGAAACTTTCTGTGGCACATTAATTTTGCAGGTATTGCTAGGGAATGGCCACACATTCAGAAATAATATTACATAATTATTTCTCTACCATAATGCCTAAATGCTTTTAAAGACATATAAACTGTACATACAACTGTGATCAAAAGGTTTGCCACAATGCCCTGTGAACAGGCAAATATGGGTATGTGACATGGTAGTCTAGTTAAAAGACAAACACCCTTAAAATAACAAGTAAAACAACCTGAACTAATTGTGTTGCATATATTAATGACAATCTAGAGTATTTGCATACACTAATAAACACTAATACAAACTTACAGTTGTGTCCTCCAGCATTGCTGATTTTGAGAGCTGTCAGGTTGTAAAGGAGACGTTGGAAATCAAAGGCAGACACTTGAGGTTTGAATCTCACCTCACTTTCATGAAGCCTGTGAAGTGAGAAGATAGAAAACATCATTTACAGTATATTTGTGCAATCAAAAAGACTAAGATTAAACAGCAAAACCATCAAATTTTAAAAGGTTCAAAAATCTATTTGAAGTGAATTTGTTTGTAATGTGGCTGATTTATGAACAACTGGAGTATTTTATAGCAATTTAATTACTCTCCACAGCCAAGAAAATAGGGAATGCTGCCACAGATGTGACTTTTTATGGTAGGCTATCTACAGCATTACCAGCAGACGCACACAGTGCAAAGAAAAAGTAAAATGCGCTGACTTCAACACAAATTCAGGGTCTTGATCATTGAGCTTTGCCATCTGCTGAAGGATGTTCTGCAAAGCCAGGCTGCACAGCTGACATCTGCCAGTTTTACCCCAGGTATCGTGCACTCTTTCCATCTTGATGATAGGTGCTGTGTCAGCTCCACAGGCGATGCTGTGTTAAATGTTCACGCAGTATCATGTGAAAGTCTTAAAGGTGAGAAGCAGCAGCATGCACTGGAGTTAGAAGCACAATTACAGATAACACTGTCAAATGTGTGGTGCATGCATTTGTTCCAAATGAGCCATTGAGTGTGCAGTTGTGTATGTTAGTCAAAGGGTAGATGAATACATTTTTGGTCTGATTGTAAGGGTTAAATAGTTCATTGTGATCTTCCTAAGAAGTTAAAGAGCTACAGGCACTAAAAACAAAGCCCTTGTCTCCTGCTGAAGGAGGAAAAGGAAGAAGCCGAGGGGATTTTTCAGAACCAAGGTGTCATAAGACTTCTTCTTTAGGTAGAGGAGATTGGAGCCAGCTTGAAAGTTATACAAAGTTTAATCTTACATGTAAGAGGAGCGTTTGACAGTGCAACAACATCATGGAGGTTACAGAGTAAAAGGCTCATCTGGTGAGCATATACAGTTAGGTTTTATAATGGGCGTTGTGGGTGTAGTTCTCACACATCGTGTCATCATCTACTGGCGTGAGAATTTCTTCTTGTCCTTGTAGGTATGAGGCTTCCCACCGCTGCAGAGCACACCCTCGATTGCCACTCTGTCTGGCAACGTGTGAGCATGTCCTTGGATGGCAATTCTCATAACACAAGGCATGCCAGAGATTTTTGTCAACCCAACTTTTGGGTTTTATTTCTCATATTCTTATTCTAAGACATATAGAACAATACGAGGCATTAGTGTCATCATTTTGAGCCACACTGCTAGTTTGGCTCAGCAATATCGGTGCACCACTTTGGTCCAGACTGATATATCCCAACAACTACGGGTTAGATTTCCATTACATTTTGTAAAGTTATTATCCTCCCTTCAGGATTATTTGCAACAAGTTTGGTGATCCAATTTTTTAAAAAAAAGTAATTTGTCCAGTACTTTTCCACCAATTTACTCACCTGCTTCACATTTCCCCCATTCCCCCTGTAGTACATATCCCTGTTATCCCTGTCTTATTGTCAGAGTTACTTTGTGCCTTTGCTTTCAACTCTTTATACTCTTTCTTCTGTAAATCTGTTATCTGACAGATGAAACCTATTATCTGCCTGATGTTTTTGGACTTTGAATTTCCTGCCTTCCCCTTTAGATTTGTTTGCCTGTTTGGACTGCATTCCTTGTTTTGACGTTTACCTGCCTCATTACTGCTTAAGCTTATGCATCTTTTTCACTCAATAAGTCTCTGAACTGTATCAGTCTGCCTAGCTGTCTACATTCAGGTCCTATCCCTTTTGCCCTGTGCTCACCAACCATGACACATTCAATCAAATGTGTTTATGGTGAAAAGCTGGGCGTCACAGAGAGGTCGGAGATGTGATATTGTTTGACTATGAAAAAAAAACGTGCACATTTTCAAACAGTCTCTCCTTGACAGCATTCACAGTGTTACACTTGAGAACGAAGTTCAAACCTCGGCTCCATTCGCACCTCCGTACAGCGGGAAATGGGTGTGAATGTCACATCATTATATTTATTTGACTGTTCGACAAACAACCCTGAAGTCTGAGTTGATTAACCCTTAGTATCCTTGAACACTCAGAGTTCGGGCTTTCAGAACAGCTGAAGTTTGTTCGAGCATTTTATTCAGTGTTGTCCATTTATTTATCATTAACCAGAGTTATATTTCCGTAATGGATCACAAAATGGTGGAATCGGGATTGTGTACTAGCCTACATTACATTTTAAATATGCGTCTTCAGATTTTATCTGGCGGGCACAAAACGCAGGGGCCAGCAATTAAAAAATGAAAAATATAGTTGAAAATTGAAAAACAACCCAAAAAGAATATCGATAAAAGACAGAGACATGATTGTAAGATCATAATCTGATCCACTGATGATGATTGATAAGGTGATTTGCAATTACAACAGGCATGGAGGTTACAATACAGAAGATTTTAAATTTTAGACATCTATGTAGATCTCGGCTCAGCAACATACAGTGGCTTCATTTTCAGCTACTTTTACAAATGTAGTGATCAAGATTATCAATAATTAATTCATCCCAAAGCATCACACCGACCTGTTACGATTTCTACTGAGATTACACTTTAGAATAGAATAAACTGACAGCTGTCTTGTGTGCACAAAAAAAAGAACTTCCATTCACAAAATGGCCATGCAGAGTTTTTATTCTGGGTTGAGTGACTTTATGCTGTGTAATATTTGAAGGTCTGGGCAAAAAGTGCTGTTCAAAGACATGACTGACAGCACATGAAAAGCACAACTTATGAGACTAATGAGTATCAAATATCCAACCAGGATTTTGATTTCAACATACTGTAAACCTCCGCAAATCGATAAACTTTGATACAATCAAAAAAAGTGTGTCTGGCTCTGTAAGAGGAAGGAGGGTAACTGTGTCTGTGACCATACCAGTTACCGTGGTAACTGACTCAGAGTTTAAGTTACTTCTATCCCTGGAACTGAAAACCCAGCGTTTTCTTCATCTCAGGGTTAACAAACTGAGAGTTTTCACTGAACCTGCTCTCTGAAACTGGAACCTCATCTGTGTTGAAGTCCTCCTACTTCATCTGCCTCAGCGTCTAGAAACAACAGTGCAACATTCACGTTGCTGAATACTCATTCCCTAAACAATAAAGCACTTCTCATCCATGACATCGTCACAGACAGGAAAATCGACTTTCTAAGCTTGACTGAGACTTTGTAACACTGAATCAAGCCACACACCCAGGCTAAGTGTACACACACACACACACACACACACACACACACACACAGGTCGTGCTCCATGGGTTGTGGTGGTGGACAGACAGTTATACATCGTTCTGACAACCCGGTTAAAAAAAATCAAGTACTCAGTGCTCAATGTTTTAGTGTGTTACATTCACACTGGCTGGGTCCACACAGCTCCAGGTGGTACTTGTCTACCGCCCCCCAAAAAACTCCACTACCTTCATGTCCAAGCTGTCTGAGCTACGCACTTCTGCTCCATGTCTCCATCTACACTCCTGCTCAGTGGCGTTAATATCCATGTGGACTGTTACAGCATGTTAAAATTCCCATCCATGCAACAGTCACTTGCTGGATGTGGTTTGCTTCACTGGTATAACTCCTTCAGGTTGAGGAACATCAAGACAGGGAGTGCACCAGATCCTCAGCTTTCAGATCCCTCTGACACCATGGTGGATGGCCTGGCCCTCAATCTTAACTCTCTTGCCCCACCTCAAAAACCAGGCTGTCTGCATCTCCTGTCCTGCCCATTGGTTCACCAGCAAACTTGGAGAGGCTCAATAAATGATCCATTACCACAGCCTACGCTTCCACTGCTATGCCAATGAAACACAGTTGTATCTCAGCACTAAACCATCCACTCAGCTGCCCCTACAGTCTCTTGTCAATAGCCTGCACAACATAAAAACCTGGATGTCATCTAATATACTCAAGTTAGATAGCAATAAAACAGAGCGTGACATGGGCAGCTGCTACATTTGGTCTCAGAGGTCTACACCCTGGGTGTTATTCAGGACTTCAAACATCAAATCCCACAATCCGACACCTCAAAAACAGCTTCAGACTGCAGCCAACACTCTCAGACACGGAGGTAGAGACACTCATACATAAGCCTTCATCACTTCCTGAGTGAATTAATGCAACTGAGTCTTGTCCAGGGTACCCAGCAAAGCCTTCGACAGGCTCCCATATGTGCAGTTCTCATCCACTCCAGGCCCAAGCAGCACATCTCACCCAAACCTCATCCACCTTCACTCATACGAAAGCCTCTTCCTCACCTATTAATCGCTCCATGCCCCTTGCCCCACAGTACTTATCAGACCTCCAACCTTATACACTATTCTAGAATCTGTGGTTCCTTTAGATATGGACCTCTTCACCAACCCCACACCAGCCTGTGGACTTTTGTGGACAGAGCCTTCAGTGTGACAACCACCACTCAGAGGAACTCTCTCTCTCTCCAGAGATCTGCAATGCAGCATCTTTGGACACTTGGGTTAGTAGTAGTAGTAGTAGTAGTAGTAGTACCAGTAGTAGTAGCAGTAGTAGCAGCAGTAGAAGTAGTAGTAGCAGTAGTAGCAGTAGTAGTAGTAGTAGTAGTAGTAGTAGTAGTAGTAGTAGTAGTAGTACCAGTAGTAGTAGCAGTAGTAGCAGCAGTAGAAGTAGTAGTAGTAGTAGTAGAAGCAGTAGTAGTAGTAGTAGTAGTAGTTGTAGTAGTAGTAGCAGTAGTAGTAGTAGTAGTAGCAGCAGCAGTAGTAGTAGTAGTAGTAGTAGTAGTAGTAGTTGTAGTAGTAGTAGCAGTAGTAGTAGTAGTAGCAGCAGTAGTAGTAGTAGTAGTAGTAGAAGCAGTAGTAGTAGTAGTAGTAGTAGCAGTAGTAGTAGCAGTAGAAGCAGCAGTAGTAGTAGAAGCAGTAGTAGTAGTAGCAGTAGTAGTAGTAGTAGTAGTAGTAGTAGCAGTAGTAGTAGCAGTAGAAGCAGCAGTAGTAGTAGAAGCAGTAGTAGTAGTAGTAGTAGTAGTAGTAGTAGTAGTAGTGTTAAGGCATTTGTTACAACTTATAAACCACATTTATGAAGGACACCTTTTTTTAAGTGGTACCCAATTATAATACATGAACCATGTAATTATAGCCAAGAACCATAAAAGAATAAAGTGTGAACCCTTTAGTTTGTTGACCATGTTGGCCTAACTCAGGGCTTTAAGTGTGAGTGTTCTTTTATTAGGTCAACTGTTCTAACTCGGTTTCAAAATCCTTTATTTTGTGTATGGCCTCTGTCTTAGCACTCACATTTATACTGTGCACATGAGAGCATGTGTGTGTGAGTGTGTGTGTGTGAGTGTGTGTGTGTGTGCGTGTGTGCATGCCTGGCTTGCCACACAAGACTCCATTGATGCGGCGGGTCCTTGTTCCCTGGCCTGACACGTAGGCACAGTAATAAAGAGAGGCAATTACAAACTGGGCCTCAAAGCCATGGTAATGGAGCTGGTCAGACAGCGA
Source organism: Pempheris klunzingeri (assembly GCF_042242105.1). Lineage (NCBI taxonomy): Eukaryota > Metazoa > Chordata > Actinopteri > Acropomatiformes > Pempheridae > Pempheris > Pempheris klunzingeri. Next base: position 17,233,259 of record NC_092030.1, read on the forward strand.
TAAGCAGAGTGTGCATGAAAGTGAACAAACTCCCAGTCAGGCTTTCCCTATGGAGCATCAGTGTCCCTTTTAATCAGTACCAAGCAGAGCGCAGAGAGCCACACTGTAATTAAGCCTGCTCTGCTGAGGATGAGAGGAGATCATCAGGAGAGAAAAGCCCAAAAGAATACTGGACACACACATACACACACACACTCACTCACTCACACACACACACACACACACACACACACACACTCAAGCACAAGAACCCTTAGAGAGAAAACAGAGACACAGATACAAGGTGAGCAAGAGAGCAAGACATGAACAATGTGTGAGGGACGGAGAAAGAGAGTAAGAGAGGAATGATTAGGTACTGGGAGGATAAACAGGCATGTTAGTGACTGTGAAGTTGAAAAATACAAATTAGTTACCAAACACATTTGATCTTGATTGTCTATTAATAGCAGTGAAACATCAGCCCTTATCCTTCCAAGCAATGTGCACGTGACAGTTTGGTTGTGAGTGATTCTTCTTAAAGATGGAAGACACTGTAAAGAGTTCATTGAATAGTTGCTTGTTTCATTTATTGATGAGAATATTCACCACCTCGGCTTGTTGTTGAGCAGATTTTGCTTGTTTTATTTATTGGTTTTGAGGCCGTTGTGAGCCCACATTTGCTGTCAGTAGTACCAAAGCTAGCAGAAGTAGAACGCTGCTTCTACGGTGCAGGAAAAAGGCTGAAGAGGTCAAAACTCCAGCGACACTGGAAGAATACAGAACAACTTTAATGTCAGACCAGGCCACAGGCTGAAACACGTTGATCTGACAATAAAGTTATTCTGCATACTGCAAGTGCTGCTGGAATTTCGACCTCTTCGGTTAAACCAAAACCTCCTAAATTTCAAGGATTAGTTGGATTACTGCTCTGAAATGAGTTAGCATATTTGACATTCTAATAGAATGCTTTTTGTAGGTGAACCTACAGTCTACAGATAAACCATAAATATGGAATCCTGAAAAGGGCATTGTATATGAAAGCGCCATTAGGACTGAGCTTTTAGTTCGGGACTGTAGCGGTTAATAAATCCCAAATAATTCACAGGTTTACCCAGGCACATAGTAATTCCATGTTTCTCCTTGCTCTGCTCTGTCACCTACAGCTAAAGTTGTTTTCTTTTCTTTTTTTCATTTTGGCAGCAAAGTCTGCTTTCTGTTCAATATATTTAGCTGTCCCTGATCTATGATCAAAGCCAGTGAATTTTCAAAACATGACAGGAATGATCTCAGTGCCAGATGGACCTCATGCCCACACTACTACTAGCGCTCTGCTGACTGCTACAAATTGGCTCATACATTAAAAGGCATTCATATGAGCAGTTTCCTGAAGCAGGCAGTTAGAGGAGTGAACAGCTGATAACCAGCGACTAACTGTATGTAGAACATTTATCAGCTGATAGTAAAAAGTAGCTGAGTATCTGAGGGGTTCTTTATGGCATGAATATTATCCGTACAAGCCGCAGACGTGCACATACTGCTACAAGCAAGGCAATAAAACCTCCCAGCCTGCTGATTTCAAGGGAGCACAAAGTGAGCAGAGGTAACATCACAGAGAAGAGTGGATACTATCTTAATACAGGCCATTCACCTCCTCATCAATCCCCTCCACTCCAATCCCAGTGCCTCCATATATTTCTCCTTCATCTGATTTTGAAATGATCTTTGCACCAGGTGGGAAAACGCAGCCACTTAACAGGTTTACACCTTTACCAGCAATGAATGCAGATGCTGACAGTCAAGAGCGATGTGTGCTGCTACGGATGTGTTTTGCTTTCGCATGCCTACAGGGAACCACGTAAATATACCCATTTTTGATACATTTTTTCATGCATATGTTGCATCAGATTGTTGCAAATCAAACTGCCAGATGGCCAAATGGATTGATGTGTTTGTGTGGAAGCTCAGACTTTCACAAATTATTGACATATTTGCATATGTGAGTGTGACAGAAAGAGGCAGGAAGAGACAGAGGGAGCATGAGGAAATGATATAGAGCACATGGAGAAGTGCATCTGTGCATGTACCTGAGAAGTATAATGTGATCTGAAGTTCTCCGGAGAGGAACACTTAATGGCAGTCTCCATCCCCCAAGCTCCAGCGCATTTCAAAAAGGGAACCGAAGAGCTTCTTTAGCCAGGGCTCTTGGTGCTATGGGGGAACTCATTACTGGTGCGCAGACACCAGAGAGAGGCATGGCAGTATTGGAGGGGACAGTAAGACACAAACTGTGTCCCAGTTCAGGGCTTGGATCCTCTGATGTGGCAAGCAAAAAAGATGTGCCTTTCCCTTAAAGGCTAATGTCAACATACACACAACGCTGATGCTACGGATGCTATGCTATTAGGTTTACTATGTTCACTAGTGGAGTTTAACATGTTAGCACACCAACATTTGCCAATTAGAAGTAAAAAAAAAAAAAAAAAGTACTGGTGAGGTTGATGGATTATATGATGACAAAGTACACAAAGAACTTAACACATCTAGATTTTGACCTAATGGTGGTGTTAAATGAAAAGTCACAGCATCACCAAAGTTATTACAATTCTACCCGAACGGAACATCAACACAGGACCTTGAATAGTTGTTGAGACATTTCCTTTAAAACCGCAAATGTGACCCTCTACAGGAAGTCAATAAATCATATTGGGGACCATGACTGTCTGACAAAACTTCCTGAAAATTCATCTGGTTTATTCCATCACACTGCCATCATCTTGCCAATAACACACTGTGCCTCTCTTTCCCATCACCTGATGCTCCAGTTGAAGAGGGCATCTCTTCTTTAACCCACACCACTAAAAGCAATTTCAACAAGACTGATCTGTCCTTTGTCAAATTCTGTTATCCACCGCCACAGGCAAGAGCACAAGTATATTGACTCCTGCCCAAAGTGCCAACAATGGTAGTGCGATTCTAGACAACCACCTGCTGTGTGAGCCCATCATTGCAACCACAACCTGATCCAGCAGGTTGACGCTTTGCAACATCCATCAGTTCAGACCTTTGCTCATTGAGGATTTTGGTCAGCTTCTTGCTCATGCTTTAATCATCTCCCTTCTGAACTCATGCAGCTCCCCTCCTGGCAAAGTACAACTTATTCAAAATGGTGTAGCCCATTGCACCTTTTCTTTCTCAAAATGTAACCTACCACTGTTTTTGTAGATTTCTTTCAGTGGCAGCCAATAGCCGACTGCCCATTGTTATCAAGACTGTAGGAGTGTGATCCCAGAAGTATGCAAAGGCACTACAGGACTGTTTTGAGCTAACGGACTGGAACATAGTCTGTGGAGCACACAGAGAGGACAATGCAGAGCTCCCTGGCTGCATAACATGTCAATTTCCATGTGGAACCTTCAATTCCATTAAACAGTTTGCTGTTTTTTGTGTTTCATTTAAGACAAACCCTGGAAAACAAAGAAAATTAAATCCCTTCTTAGGGAAGAAGAGGGCTTCCAGGGCTGGCTACAGGGAGGAAGTTAAGTTGGTCTGTGGGTGCCGAGGAGGAGAAGTACAGATAGAAACACAGGGGCAGAATTGAAGACAAATTGCAACAAAACAGTGTGAAGGAGGTGCTGAGTGGGATGAGAAGGATTACTGGCTGCAAGACGCCAGGCCAAGTGGGGGAAGAAAACAAAAATAGAGTGAATGACTTAAGCCTGTTTTTTAACAGGTTCAGTGTGGAGACCAGGCCAGCTGCACCCAGTCCCCCAGGTTCATGGGCCTAATGAGATCTCGTCACAACAATGTGAGTGATTACGCTGCTGCTTCCCCACATACCGTCACATCACTGTTCACCTCTTCAGCCCCAGTCTGCCTCCTCCAGTCACTCCCGCCTCCAGATTGACCATTTTGCCGTGAAGGGCAAAAAGGAAACACGTCTGCAGGAGGTTTGGCAGAGAGCAAATAGGTGCAAGGAGAAGCAAGCGGAAGTCCACTGTGTGATGAAAAGAGCCAGTAGACTCCAGCTGAGAAAATGGCGAAAGCACAGTTGTACGGATACTTGAGGGTGAGTATCAATAACAACTAGAACTAGTCTGCGGGCACAGGATTATAAGGGATGGGAGTAGGCAGTTCCCTTTAAGAAGGAAGTACTACAGTTCTAACCACAGTCTACATTTATAGTATGCTATTGAGGCACTATTAACATCTTAAAGGAAACAGCAGATTTTGTTGCTGTGCTGGAGACAAAGGCTCGAGATATGTTCACTTTTTTCAAGTCTGTCTTAAATAGGAGATGGATAAATGATCGATATGACAATATATATTATATATTACCTTTATTCCCTTGATGCATGATCAATACATGCATCACGCATGAAGTACGATCAAATGCTGTAGTCTGTACTTTCCTGCCTTTTGCCCATTGACCATTACCTTACTAGAATGTCACCTGGAGAGATCACCAATCAAAATAAGAACCAGTTTCATTTACAGGAAGTAAACACATAAAGTGTCGCAGAGATGGTGAAGTTTGGTTTCTGTTCCATAGATGGAACAAACACAATCAACAAACAACATGTGGTGTGTAAAATCTGTTGAACTAAAATACAGAGAAAAAACAGCAAATGTGCATAGTCAAATTCTCCACCATCACCCCGTAGTTTCAGAGAAAGTCAAGAAACCAGCCGACTAGACCTCACAGTGTCGTTGAAAATGGAGGCTGCGCGATATGAAATGCCAATAGTTGGAAACATTTCCCCCTGAGAAGGCCACTGTATGCAGAGACAAAGGTGGAGGACGCACTAGAGTTAACAGCCTGAGGAATGTCTACTCTGTTACACTGACTCACACTTGCACATATTCATTCACTCCCTCACTTCCCAAACTGAGGTGGAACAGCCCAGGCCTACATGTACCTTTTTATTGCTATCATAGCATTGAAGTAAAATGCAAATCAAATCAGTTGCACAGATATTGTGATATATCAAACTGAGATTAGGAACCGCGTGTATCGTAATAGGGTTGTTATTGTGTTATTATCACAAAATATTGTGATCATGTCTGCAATGCCCACCCCTAGTCATAGAACAGTACATATATAGATATATATATATATATATATATAGATATATATATATGGCTGTATATATGGCTATATATCCGCTGTAATTGTTCCTTCTGTCTCGACTGATTCAATGATTGCATCATAGTTTGATTCCAATAAAAGTGATGGGGGACCAAATCCATCATTGTCTGGGGAAACTAAACTGACTGTGACTGAAGATGGCTGAAGTCTCACATTAGCTTCAGCTTAACTTTCAGAATGTGTTTTTACACCGAATGAGGATTTGTTCCCTAACAACATACAAACTAAATACATTATAAATCTCTTCACGACCAGTATTGCAGTGATCAGTAACTCTTTCACTTTACACAGGAAAAGGGCACGGAAGAATAACTTCAAGGCAAATTTGAAAAAATGCAAACATGTCCTTGAACTTAAATGAATCTTGGAATAAAGAAAATGATCAAAAAAAACAATTATAAATGCTTCAACACAGACTTGTTTAGGAAGTGAAACGAATAAACTCTGGGTCACGACGCAGTGAAAAACAATGCAGGCTGGCAAAAGACAACTCAATCAGCGCTTTAGTCTCAGTTTCCAAATACAGATGCTAATCAACTGTCTACAACACAGACAAACAATTAGAGCTGACTCATACACAATTTAATATAATCTAACCGTAGACACTCAGAAAACAAAAACAGCAGACTGCCTGCTACGAGTCATGTAAACACCATCAGCTCTGTGTGACAGGAACTGTGTCGCTGCTTGATTTTGATTGCTGCTAACTTTATCACAACATCCAACCCCTGATTGCTGCAGTATTCAAAGAGGTGCTGCTGCCCTCCAATTATAATAAGAAATGTTACCCGCTAGGTCTAAATAATGTAGTACTGTTAATATTGAATTGCTCTGTGAGTTTATATTTATCTGTGATGTGATTACTATCAGAGTAAAAGTGTGTCTATATGTAGGCGTGGGAGGGTACAGTACACATTACACATGAGTGAGTGAACTGCTCAGAGATTTACAACTGCAACTGTTAACAGCAAAGTTCTGCAGCAGGTCAGAGATGTTTTAGCTATAAAATGATATGGAAAAAAAAATATTCAATGCAAACTTAACTTTTCCATTATAATAGAAAAGTTGCTGAGTCAAATCCTGACACGAGGGCAGCCGCGATCCACAGCATACACACACACACACAGTGTATGTTTCTGCAGAGCCTGAAGAGCACACATACACACATTGTCATTCCCTTTAGGAATTTGTCCTACAAACAACTTCTACAGTTCCTAATGATGAGAGTAGCAGTTCCCTTTTTTTTTTCCTGTATCTACTGATTTCACAAGACGTATAGCTTTTACTCTCCTCACAAGTTAAGCTGCCAATTAAATATACAACATAGCAGAATATTTTACACCACCAACCCAAATTAATCAATTAATAAGGTAAGAACTGTATTTGAACTCCATCTTGCAAAAATCATTTAAAAAAGAATCTAATAGGTCTGCTCATCGGCTTCCAGTGTACTGTCCAGTTACCAAGGTGGCAGGCTGGTGAATACTGTTCTTATCAATATAGCAATGTGTATGTGTGAGCGTTAATGTGTATGCTGCTTGAATTGCTGTTTATATCATTATCCCTTTATATCCGAACCATGCATTCACGTTTGTTTACCTCCTTAATGTTTGTATGACCGTCTTTGGTATGATATCGTTTATATTCTACTTTTTCTTCGCTCCTTCAGCGGCCCAGTTCTCTCACCAAAATCAATAATGTTTCATTTGATCAGCTGGCTGTCTGCAGCTGCTTTTATCAAATTTGAAGCCCTAGTTTTGGCAAATCAGGCTGCAAAGGGACTATTTCCAGGACATGGACCCGCTCTTCACTCCACCCGAGGCTCTACATGCTATTGCTATGTTTCTATTAATGGTCTGATGTGATCTTTCAAATAAGAATCCCTTATATTTTCTTGTTTTCAGCGATGCCAGTACCATGGCTCTAGGGATGGTGGTGTTGGTCATATATATCTATGTATATATGTATAGTCTTATTATTCTTGTAATGAACTTTGTAACTTGTTTTTGGAAGGTGCTTTGCAAATAAAATTATTAGTCAGCCAGTCAGTCCACCGCACTGGTCCAGACGGACACATCTCAACAACCGTCTGAGGATTGCCACTGAATTTGGTAAAGACGTTCATGGTCCCCAGAGGATGTGCTTTGTTGATCCCTTGGCTTTATATATAGCACCAGCAGCAGGTTGACCTTTTGCGCTACCATCAGGTTTAATTTTCACTTGTTCAGTGAAAAATCTCATTTCACACATGTAATGGATGGATTGGCATGGTCCCCACAGGACGAGCTCTAAAGAAGTTTGACATTTGTAGTTCTGAGCAAAATTTCTCAATAATAATAATACTGGATGGATTGCCATAAAATGGATTACATACATTCACGCCCAAGATATATTTTAATAACTTTGGTGATCCTTTAATTGTTTATAATGGGCCAACATTGAGTCAATATTTAACTTTGCAAAGCCACAGTTGCACTTTATGGTAAGTGCTCATAAGAAAAGCCTTTTAACACTAAGTAGAGATGGTGAGCATGGTCAACATTATACCTGCTTAGCATGTTAGCATTGTCACCGAAAGCTTGTTAACATGCTAATTTAAGCATTCAGCACAAACTGCGGCTGTACCTACGTTCAGTGCAGTCTTGTTTTAATGTCATTCCCTTATTTACTTCTATGTCACAATAATTGCCTTTCTTTGTCAGTATGTTGGATTGCTGCTCCCCCATAGTATCCCTTCTTTTGCACTTTTTGGTGACTTCCCTGTCATTCTACTGCTACACACATGTCAAGGCACTCCAGGTGAGACCATCTGCTAAATGTATAAGATGTAAAAATGGAAATGTAATGCCACTGCTCTGTACCTGCCAAATCTACATGACAGCTAGTGCATTGGGGAGCTGGCTCATCACTACATTCATATCCTGACGTTCTTCTGGGAGCATGACAGCACAGTCAGTGTGGGTGAGCTGTGAATACTTGGGTGTCCTGGATAGTCTGTACTCTGCGGACTCTATATATATTGTAGCAAGGACGACAGGCAACGGGGAGATGCACAGAAAAACAAACATCCATTCTTGTGCGCACAGTCTGGTAAGTACTTTGGTATTTTCCAGAGGGACTTAAATTCAACAGTAAGTGAATAAATAAATAAATAAATGAATAGCACGTGCACAGCCTCATAAACTGACAGCACCATGCCTGCATCTTTGTACCTGACAATGAAGGAGCGCCGTGGTGTGAGGCTGGGGTCATGGTCAAGCACTGGTTGGGGTGAAAGGTCAGCAGACAGGGCGATTCCAGAGCCTCGGAGGAGCAGGGTGACATGGTGGGGGAGCAGCTCTGTGGTCTCGGAGGTGAAGGTGATGGAGAGGAGCTGGCCGTAGCTGTAGACTTGGTGACCCAGGAATTTCTCTAGTGGAGGGGCCAGAGGTTGGATGTTAGGGAGGTGACTGAGTCAGCTTTATTATTGAAGTCTCTGCCAACTGTCTGCTATCAGTGTTGTAAACACAGAAATGGAGCAGTGTGTGTGTGCAAGTGTGTTGTAGTGGAAGCTGAATTAGTTTTTATTATTGTGTACATTCAGAAATATTCTGCCTGTTCCTTTCTCTTGCAGTCTGTGTATGTGTGTATGGGAGGGCAGAGGGGTACAGGCTTTTTGAGCCTGCATGGAGCACTGTGGGATTCAATGTGTAATTAAGCACCCTCTCATCTCTGGCTCATTACAGCACATTAAAAGGACTTCAAAGATCTTAACCAACACTAGACATCCCTTCACTGTGCTACTAACTCCCAAAACACACACAAGTTGTACTTTTGATATATAAAAATAGGCAGAAGTCTTGACCTCCATCAATATGGAAATACGAAAAATGTAAACTATACATGCTTTTTTTTTCTTGCATCATGAAAACAGGAATAAAAAGACAAAAATCATAACAACTATGCTGCCACTGTCTAATAGTTCTGGGTGAGCAAGTGAGCAAAACTGACAGGTTGCACGCTTGGTTGCTACCTTGTTTTTGAGTGTAATCGTGTGTGAAGTACATCCTGAGCTTTTCTGGGGGTTGGGAAGGCTAAGTGAGGTGCTTGTGAGGTGCCCATAATGTTGACGATGTTGGAGCAATTCACCTGTCTGATTATCTAATATTTGCTCAACCAACAGCCCCCTTTTATCATCTCTTCTGGGCTCTTCTGTACATCTACAGCCCACCTACACCGTCACATCTACAACCAGATTAATGAACGGTTTTATCTGACCTGCAGCACTTTTAGCCTCAATTTATGAGTCCGGGAACTGATGTTTTTGGCTGCTGCTGTTAATGTATTACTCAGTGATGTGGTGATGTATTGAAGTAATTAGTTAAAGTAACAAGGAATTACCTTTTGAAAGTATAAAGCAGTTTAAGTTAAGTGTAACTGTTTTTTTTCTTTCATCATTTCATGCTTTTCATGGTCAAATAAATAATGCTATTTGCATTAGCATCTCTTCATTTAGTTTATTATAGCAGTTCCAGCTGTATGGGCAGCTCCATTGTAAGAGAGTTAAAGTTAAGTTGTTCTTTTTGTGTTCAAGTGACACATTACTGTGTCTCTTTTCTTTCTAATACGCTGCAAACTTTCACAAATAAGGAACAAAGCACAGAAGGTCCAGGTGCAGCTTTTTTTCAGCATTTTACATGAAACAACACATCCTGCCTCCACCATAGCTGTTAGCTCTTAAACAATTCAATTTTCCTATACGGATAAACTAATGAATCAGGTGCAATACACTGTGTTATATTACATTTTTCATTCGGCTGTGGAATTAGTGTTTATAGGAAATGAAAAACAGGCAGTGATGAAAGGGGAAAGGCTTCAATTACATGACTAATCAATAGCACTTTCTGTTCAGAATCCAATAAGGCATCACTCATGCCAATATGACTTTAGAATCAATAGAAATAGATGATTACAGCCAATCAGGGGCAAGGGGAGCGGCTTATCAACCACCAATCATCACCAGTGAAGACAAAATGCTTTCTCAGGTGAAATGCGCTGTCACACATCTCACAGTAGTTTCAGAATCGATACATATTGATGACAAGGAATAAAAAAAATCAGTCAGTCCGGAAAGCGAAGAAGCTTAGATTTAATCTATCACCAATTAGACAGGGAATGCCTTCAATGAGCCCTCTCACACTGAAACATCTTAAGCAGTGGAAAAACAACCGATATGGGTGAGAGGTCTGAATGAAATAACCGATCAATACTCACTCCTGAGTCCAACAAGCCACCACTGACAACAGTGCAGAGTCAGACCCAAACACATAAACAACTCAAGCAGACTACTTGTAGTGCTCTCAGTGATCCGTTCGCTCAAATGCCACAAAAATACACACTTTCTTACTTTAATATTCTCAACGTTATTCTTACAAGAGTTTGTAAAGAGTCCCTTCAGCAGCACACGGCATACAGATGACATTTACACTTTACATTCATTTGGCAGACGTTGGTTAAGGAGGATGATTATCTTTTTATGCACAAGGTTAGCTGCAGCTTGTAGGTGGGTGCTCAGTGTGCTGTATTCGTTTAGCAAGGAGAATGTGGCAAGAGAATGTTGTGTGAGGAGAACAGGGCCTTTGTTAATGATTAAACATGAACTATGAACTGAAAAAAGGAAAACTGAAGAGAAAATGAAGATAAATAGATAAATAGCTTCATTTATTCTGTATACTGCAAATAGGCAAAGCTAGATGTGAAGGTCGGGTAAAAAGTTTTCTATTTATTCTTCCTGATTTTATTACTTAACTGAATGATTTTTTTATTAATATATTCCAATAACATTTAATTGCCTTCAGTCAGCTTGTGAGCTCCATACACTACCTTTGTGAAAAATACCTGTGGACATATTTGTAAAACTTTATGCATGCCCTCTGCACCCTCCTGTGTGAGCTGCTATTTGCCATTTAGTAAGATTTGGTCTCTACAGTCAGTGACACACACAGTGTACTCAACAGAATAGCATCCACCAGCAGATGATCATTGTTGCATTTAGTTTATAAATGAGATCAGTCTCAGTAGAGCAACTGGTTTTGGGGAACAGAGAAGATGCAATTACCTACATTCGGGGAGTGACGCCCTGTAATAATGAGTAATGTAGGAAACTCATGTTCACAGGAAATAAAAGTCAACAGATATTACTTTTGAAATGATTAATATGAAATATATACTGCACATTCCTTGCATAACGGTGGGTAATGAGCCCAGTAATACTATTGTGTGACCAAGCTAATATTCTCTCCTAAAGTGCTCCCTTATGGTTGTGAGTGGTTATGTTTCAAATGTAGCTTGCTGGCCATTATTCTGCCAGGGTCTGATTTGCGCCAGTGTGGTTCCTTGATGTTCTTTCTCGGTCTGTGAGGACAGTGGTACCAAAGCATAATTACTCACAACCCTAATAGACCATCCACGAATGGCGCCAGTGGTCGGCCCCTCTCCAACGTAATGAATCAATATAAAAAAAAACAATGAAAGGATTATTCATGTGTAAGTGTGATATGCTGTCTGTGTATTGCTATGGATTTATATTCATTATTTTATCTCACATGACAAATTGGGGAGAATTAAATAGTTTAGCAATCTCTAAATACCACAGCACGCTGGCTGCTCATATGAGAGAATGTTTCTCCTCTCACAGTACTGAGATTCACATTTTCTTGCCTCACAGCAAGATGGTTCCAGGTCCGAGTCCAGGTTTGAACCTGGCTGCTTTCTCTTCTCTGTAACAGTTTGCATGTTCTCCCCGTGTTTGGGTGGGTTTTCTCTGGGTACTCTGGCTCCCCCCTCACAGTCCAAAGACATGCAGGTTAGTTTTTTGAGTGTGAATGGTTGTCTTTGTGTCAGCCCTGTGATTGACTGGCGACCAGTACCCTGCCTAAAGATCCACCTAGCAGCACTTTCTAATTAACACATTATATCTGATTTGTTTCACTAGTAGAGAAAACAAAGGGTAAAAATAACAAGTCTTGGCATTAAGGTTAAACAGAGCAACAGTCTCAGTCTCAGATTTCGCTTCTCCAATAGTTGTTGTTTTTCTCCGTGTATCATTAGTCATTGAATATCTTGGGGTCAACAGAACCTCTAATAAAAAATTGCAGTGAGGTCAGTCCAAAAACAATGGTGCATGTATTTCAATCAGAAAATTCAAAAAACAGAATAAAAAACAACAACAAAGCTTCAACCTGTTCCACTCCATTTCCATTTTGCCTCTATGAGTCAGTCAGAATTATCTGAAGTCCACTGACTGTGCTCCCACTGACACTCTGCCAAGAACACATAAAGCCGCCATCACAAAAAGTGATGGATGTGCATATAACTTTTGGGGAACGGCAGAGGAGCTCACAATCAATCAGGGGGTTTAGACTTTGCTCCAACCAAATTAAATCAACTCCATTTCAATTAAATCACAACCACCTTGCACAAACAAAGTCCCGCTGAGGCTCTAACATCGACCACCATGCAGACAGTCTGAGGGCAAAGGCTGGATGGACAACCTTTAAACTTTTAAACAGGCCCAATACTATCAGGACACTGAGTCTACCACTGAACTGCACTGGTTTCTGGTGCAATATACGTGACCTGAAACCTAATTACATGAAAGCTAAGTGTTATTCATATTCATTGGGACTTTAAAAGGAACATACACCAGATAGGCATATGTAGAATGGTACACATATACGCTGAATACCCCTATGTAGCGATGATTTATCTTGGATATAAATCTGATACAATATATATGAAATTTACTATTTTAAGAAGCAAATCTATCTGATTCTTCCGCAGGGGATTAACACGGTACAAAGTAGAGTGTGGAGCAGGGTGAGACTGGGGTCACCTGTAAGCGGAGATCAACTCAGAGGGCTGATCTCCGCTCAGCTCTGAGAGTTCTTGTCCAACCCACACAAAAGTTGTCTAAGCGATTTTGCTCAAATGTCAAAGAAGGAGTCATACTGTTCTTTTATTGGCGGCTGTTTAGACTAAAAATAGTATGGCATTGAAAGAAAACGCAAGGGCTTTTGTTGGTGTGGGAAAAGTGAAAAGATACAGTTTGAGTGATAAGGCTTCTGAGGAAAGACTACAACAGAAGTTATCATGACTCCAATAATGCTATCCTGTCTTGACAATTGCAGCATCTAGTGGTCTGAAATGAATGAGAACGCTATATTTTACAACAAAGCACTACTTACTTACTTACCAGGATCAGTGTACATTAATTAACACTGAAGTTTCCACATCAATGTAAATGTGCCAGAGTTAGCTAATGTGTTAATTTTCATTTGTAATGTTCATCTGAACAGCCTTAAGGCCTTAGTATGCATAAAAAAGTGAAATCCCACAGTTGGTCAGGTGTGTGGAGGTGAGAAAGTACCCAGAGTTTGAATTTCTCTCTCAAGGTATCTGTTTTTTCATTCCGCACACAACTACTTCTGTCACTTTTTGTGGGTGCGACCAAGTGCAACATCATGAATGAGAATGAAGAGGCTGCCCGAGAGAGTCACTGTGTCAAGACAACAGTACACACAAACAACACGGAGCTCTTAGGGAGAGATTGGGGAGGCAGTGGGATGCAGCCAGGACGAGACTATAATGGCAGCTTTTTCACAAGGCTTTTGAGTGTTACCACTTGGAATGGGTATCAACACTTTCACCTTTAGATGTGGTCAGACAACACGTTGTACAACTGAGTTTGTTTCAAGCATACTGAACTCTTTACTCTCCCACTCGAGCCTCGCTCAAGCACTCCTTCACCTTCCAAGTTAGTTGACTTTCCCTCTGTTTCTCTTCCTCCATACACCTCATCATCATCCCCCGTCTTTGTTCTGTCTGCTCAATTTTCTCATTTCCCTTTGCTACATCTCCTTTCTGCTTTGCTTACATTTCCAGATGACAAGGCCACTAGGCTGGATTACAGGCAGACCTGGGTGCAGGTACCGCTCAGGTTGGGTGAGGCTCTTAGTTGCAAATTCAGCTTGAATCAGAGTGACAGGCAGCCCGGAGCTGCTCTCATGATCTTTTGCTCTTCTTACTCTCTCCTTCCACTCTTCAAGTGAACACAAGAGCAGCCATATGCTGCTCTCTTGCCTTCTAGTAGAGGGTTAGTTCATTAAAATTCTATTTTTTCCCCCTCTGTCTTCAATTCTTCCCTTTTTTCTTTCGGTCTCCGTACTGCCTTAGGCTTAGCAGGTTGGCCTGCACTGCAGATATGAAAAGGATCAACATTGCAAGCTTCTCAACAGATGGCTGCAAGGACTTATGTTAGATGATGTCCCCTTCAGCATGAAAGCCGCTCAGCCAAGAGAGCCAGTTACTGTCCAGCCGATTCAAGTGGTGACCACGGTCGTTGGAGGCAGGTCAAAGCAACTGTTTAGGGAGGTACTTCATGCTTGTGTATGATAGAGCCTGGCAGCTGCGCTCAAGTGTTCAGTCTGTTGAGTCACCACAGGGACTTGAACTCCGCCTGTGTCAACTGTCAAGCAGATGTCCAGGATCAGGAGGAGGACAAGTGGCAATGCACATGCTCCAGAGGAAGACTTTGTCCCCAAGTGCACTCATGCATACACACGTCTGCCCACGTACATTTATGACTTGGGCACTTGACACATTAGTAGTCAAAGTAAAGTAGGGAAGGAGACATATTAAGATGTTAACAGAGATTAACTGTTTCCACCGGTGAAAAAGAAGGATTAACTCCGGACTGGGTCGGTCATCTGGCCTCCGGGGTGAAGAGATGAAGAGTTGAAAAGAGTGAAGGCATAAGTGTCATGTTGGCCTGATTTTCAAGGGGAATTTGGGAAACTCAAGTGAAATTCTTCCTCTCTCTCTCTTTTTTGCCTTCACGCTCTGTGGCTGGTCCAACGACGCCTTGTCAGTCACTATCCTTGTCCTCTTTAGCATCGGCTGATATTTCTGGAGCTGTGGAGCTACTGTATGCAGATCCCAAAGAAAAGAAAAAAGCAATGATTGATTCCTGTCCCTCGCGTGACAGCTGAAGCCCAAGACAAACTACAGCGGCGAGTACATTCATGCGAATCACAGAAATTGCGTTTTGTATGATGTTCGACGTGGAGTTGTCACTCAGAATTATCGCTTACTTTGGTGAGCAACACAGAGGAGGGATTTCAGCACAAATACAAATTAAAAGTAAAAAGAGCAGAGACAGTGGCTGTGAGAGAGAGGGAGCATTCCAGAGCTGCTTCTAAAGCTGCTGCCACTCTGGTCTAATCGTTAAAGTAACTGTACACATGCACCACTATGAAAAAATGAGATCATTAATAGGGATGGCAAGGCAATAGATTTGTGCATTTATTATGTGGAGAAACAACATAAACAAGCACTGTGCGAAGTAGATAAGCAGGCTGCCACAAAGCTGCTCTTGGCCAGTTGGGCCGCTAATCTGTGTGTTGTGGCCTACAGAGACGCTACTATAGGCCGAGTGCAGAAGAAAGCAATTTAAAAAAAGCACCATTAACTATGTGCATTTATAATTACACATATATGAGCATTCAAGCACTCATTATGGACTTCTATGTACACCATGTACACATACACACACACACACTCACAACAGAATTTGTACATCCATGACTTAACGCATTTATAATGACATTCAAGCCTGACCACCAGGCTTTGTCACATCCAGCTATAAGCATTTCATCTTTCTAAAATAAGACGCCTCCAAATGGAGCCGTTCTCTATGATTGCGCGTTTGGGGCATTAAACCTCCAGGATGCGGAGTTAATGGGATTGCTCCTATTTTGCTTCTGGCTGCGGACTGCATGGTGGCTGGAGGGGCTGTGAGTTGATGCCTAGAACCGACTTAGTGGAGACAAGAAGAAACCAAGCCAATTTTCACTTTGTTGCTTCTCCAGCATGGCCGAGACATCCAATTCCATCAGGCCTTTGCTGCTGGGGCGGCTGATAGAAATGGGCCCTAAGTCCTGTAGCTGTGCCAGCTTATTCCCTTATCTTCTAATGGCTCTGATAAAGGATTGGAGGAAGTGGTGTCAGAATAACTGCCATATGACCTGCTGCCAAACACCCTGATTAATCTCAGCAGGGAACAACAGGAACAAGCTATGGCTATTAAAGATGCTCTACTAATGCTAATATCATTTACATATTTGCTAGAAGAGCAACAACTAAAGGATTTATTATCTAATAACTTAACTGGCTACAAAAGTAAAACATCCTCCTGGGGACTGTAACCCTCCCATTTGACCTGAACTGATGTAACGATCTGTTCTTGTGGATTAGCTCGGATCTCTGTTATTTTGCTGTCCGACTCACCAGGGGCTTTGTAGAAGCCGATGTCTTCCTCGGTAAGAGGCAGCAGGTAGATTTCACCTTCCTTCCACAGCAGGGGGTACTCCTGCCCTCCAAAGAACTCTCCCAACCAGCCGTCCTGATCTGGAGGTAAAAGGAGACAAAACATGAATCACAGCTATTCACCTCTGCATCACAGGCAGTCAAAATAAATATGACAAATGCCTGTGTTCATGTAAAGAGTTTACACGTTTGAGTTCTCAGGGGAGATGTGTTCAGATTATTTTTCCATTGCTTTTATTTTATCTGTGATCAACAGAGAAAAAAAGAACCCTATATTCATTTATCTTCTTTCCCTGGCCACATGTTAAAAAGACCCCCTAAAAATATAAAACCGCATGTTGATATAGTTGATACAGTTACACAGGTTGATATAAAAAGGAAACACAGCAACTTGCACAAGAGTACAATACACATTCACCAATAATAAAAGCAATGGTAGTTCATGGTAGTTGGAAGAGGGTTTGAAATCAGAGACAACAAAGTAAAAACTGTTCTTCTTGTTAACTTTAGCTGGATAGTACAACTCCACAGTAACAAGGGAATCTCATTAATGGCTGATGAGCTTTTGACAATACCTTCAATGAAGTCAGAAGTGATGTTGACAGCAGTATAGTGATTGGACGAGGAGCAGGCCAGCGAGTGTCCGAAACAGAAACACGGTTGGCAGCCTGCTGGGTTTACTTGCTGCAGGTTGAAAAAGCCTGGCTTGCATCTGTAGGTACACAAACACACACATACCCTCATGCATAAAAAGCTATTAACATTTACATACTCTGCACTTGCTTCATTGCAGCGATGTAGCTCAACCTTGCTGTAGTGTTATTCCTACTAATCTTTTAAAGTTGCTCTGAGCACAGCAGTCTGGGTATTGGTTGCTGCAGACCGCAGTGTTAAGTAAGAAGGGACCAAATTGAGCTCAGCTGCAAGGACCCTCAGCGCTGACCTACAGACACTAGCTGACACATGGGTGGGACAGGAACACGGCTAAAAATCAGCCACTACACTAGTCACATTACGCAGGAGAATTGCCTGCTCAACAATCCGTGAAATCCCCCCAAAAAAGTCAACAAACAGGGAGCACAGAATTATTCAGTAGTTGGAGACCTGGGGCTGTGTGTATCGCTAATGTCACAGTGAGTTCATCACTTTGATCCTGTGTCCCAGAGGAACAGGATATAAACAGACAGGGAGAGGCAGAGACTTATTGACATGTTCACTGTCCAAGTAGTCAAAATGATGGAGGGCCCCAAAACCTTTTTAGTTTTGATATTTTGGAGCACCTGTCTGCTGGGTCTAATGTACTTAACTTATGTTTTATAATAAGCAAATTCTCATTAAATTTCTGTTCAATCTAGGAGTGATACTGTGCTTAAAATAAAGACTTTACAGATCAGACATGATCAGAAAGCACATAAAGTACAAGAAGTTCGCAATGACTTCAGTTGCTCTTTTGTGGAGCACTTAACAGTTGCCGTGGTAACTAGATAGGCGCACACATACCTAAGAGACAGTCTCATAACACACCTGTCACAGCTCTGTCCCTCCACATTTGCCTTACAGTGGCAACGTCCATCCAGAGGAGAGCAGTGGTCCACACTCCCGCTGGAGTCACAATCACACGGCCTGCAGATAACAAGTGATGCGAAGATGAAAAATTTAAATCCCATGCTCTTAACATGTGCATGTGAAAGAAAACATGTAATTAAGGAAGAAGGAGCAAGAATTTTCAAAGACAAGGACGACTGAATGTGATAACTTCAGTGACCTGTATGGGGATATTCTCTGTTCGCTTGCCCCCCCTCCAGATCACAGATGGTCAGCTACACAACAGCAACCTTGGAAACTGTGGGGTGTCTTGTTCAAGGACACTTCAACAACATGGACACTTGTCTTGGGGCTTGAACCTGAGTCTCCTTAGTAACCAACCTACCCTGTGAGGGCATTTTTGTCATCACAACACTCAAGTGTTCTTTTAACAAATCAACAACACTGAGATGCTTAATTTAGTACACAATATATCACAAAAATGAAAACAACCTTGATAAAAACAATTGAGGCACGTGGGTCAGAGGTGACTTGGATTCTGTCCAAATTTGTTTGATCACCGTCATTGATTGATTGCTTTGAAAAACTGTAACACAGAATCTATTTTTTTAATGAGGTGCTATTACAAATAATTTAATTATCCCAGGGCAAGCCGTCTCCATTTGTTTCTGCTCCACTGGTCTGAGTAATTCACACCTCAGCTCAACAACGTGATTTTGCTTCATGGATGAAAGGAAGCCATGCGTGTATGCGTGTGCATGTATGATGGCATGTGTGCATGCACATCTGTGTGTATTAGCAGAATTTGGGCTGTGTGAATAATCCTTGGTGAACTAAGCATCAGCTTTAATACCATTCTACACTTGTGATTTATACATACATTTGTTATTGCCAAAACGTGTGATATTCCATAAAGGAAATTTGGGTTATGGGTACAATCTTAATCAGTAATTGTTTTCAGTGTAGCCTCCTCCATGTTGGGCCTCACCTTAAACCCTCATTAACTGATGTTTTTGGCCATGTATTGGCAGTGGTGATGTCCTGTCACCTCCTAAGGTCACAAGAATAAATATTGAAATTGTCTGTCAAAAACTAATTCTGAGTTTTTATTTTTCTGATTAACAGTCCATTGTCTGTTGTCACAGCTAGGTGGCAAGAATAATACTAGCACCAAATCATCATTGATATGCAATTCAACATAATCACAACTTAGCATTCCCTCGGCAGGTAGAGGGGGTCAGGGAGAGCAAGGATGGACTTCTTATGAATATAAATTCTACAACATACTTCTTACATGCACGCACACACACATATGCACCATCATTTACATGCTGGCTCATATGCACACCCAGGTCAGAGAAAGTTGGACTCTGCTTTTCATCATCGAAATGTATGCAGCAGGTCAGTGCATCTTCAACCTGCAACAAAGGATGCAGAAAAACGCCCCGACTGAAAATGTGAGTGTGCAAAGCCTCAGAGGTAAATCAGTCTCAAATCTGAGGAATGAAAGCAGCCCTGCCTATTTATTACAGGCTGTTGAATTTGATTAGAAATCTATAAATCATAACCTGCTCAGCTCATTGTTGGAGCCTCCTGAAATGATCAAAATCAGAGAAAAGTGTAAATATAGAAAAACAATATTTCAATAAATGCACTAATTGTGTTCTTATTCAGGGGATCTCCTCAATTAAAGGAGACATATTATGCTCATTATCAGGTTCATGTTTGTATTTGGGGGTCCTACTAGAATATGTTAACATGCTGTATTGTTCAAAAAACACATTACTTTTCTCACATTGTGCATACTGCAAACAGCTTTTTAAACCCTCTTTCTGACTATGTCTATTTAAGGCCCTCCCTCCCAGAGAGCAAAGTCTGCTCTGATTGGTCAGCTCCCTGAGCGGGCACTGCCCTACGACTCTCGCATCAGCTCTGCTGTCTCTGAAGGGAAAACACATTAGCTGAACAACTTGCTAATGCTTCACAAGGTCATATGTTCAAAAGATCCCTGTGTGTGACATCACAAACGGGGCCAAAACTAAACAGAGCAGTTTTACACATATTTGCAGGAAGATGGAGCAGGAGCAAAAAAAAAAAAGATGGTTTTGTCTCATTATTTGAGGATTAAAAGACACACCAGTCACATATTTATGTTTATAAGACATTAAAAAGTGCATTTTGCATAATATGTCCCCTTTAACAGTGAACAATTTCAAACAGCTCTCAATAACAAGCTATCAATTGTGAGATCTTTTTCAATCTGTGATTAGTTTGTTTCTGTAACAAAACACCAAACAGTATATCTTTAAATAAATGGATGCATTTATGGACTGCATGCTAAACAATGCACTGTCATGAATTATGTGAAACACTGGAATTAACTGGTATTACATAGTTGAATTATGAAAGATTACACAGTAAAAGGTGTGACAGTAAAAGGGGATCATGGATGTTTGGGTCAGTGAAATCAGATAACATTGAGATGGGATGTCATGTCAAAACTAGACTACAATAACCTAACTGAAGTATAATCCATTCAACTATTTTTGGAGGAAAGCAGGGGTGAGTTTCTCTTTGGCTTTGGCCGCAGCTAAACATCTGAAGCTCCTGAAGGCAGCGAGGCTGGATCCGGTCACCATGGCAACAGATGGAGGAGACCGCATGATTGCTGGCTTGGTTCTGGAGTATCTTCAAACATCAGGTCTATTTCTCCTTGTCAGGGACGGCTGGCCAACCAAATCACTGACCATATGCAGCAGGAGGGGACTGATGGCAATAATTTGCAGAAGTTGTGGTTACTTCAACGCAAACAGCAAAAGTCCAGTCTCCACAGAGCAGAGGCGTGTTTGGGTTTACCTCATCATTCACGGGCTGATTAAGTCAACTTAAGCTATTATGTTAATGCAAATATGCTGAAGGTTGAAGCCAAAACTCTGAGGTTTATTTGAAAAAAATGGTTTGATGCCAAAATAATTAGTGTTGCAATTTTTTAAAGATTATATTGGAGAGGGAAAAGTATTGTATTGACCAAGTATGTATGAATTTCATGCTAAATCTGTTGGTATAGCTGACTTTTTGGCCACTGACATATTATCTCGTAAATTTGATGTAGCAAACTTGTTAGGAACTACATTTACACATCCACCAGACATTTAACATCAGCATTTAGCACCTCGAGAATGAGGCGACTTGATAAAGGTCTAATATTTACCCTTTTAGCCCTTTATTCTCAAGTGTGTTCTCCAGGTGGTTGCAGATGTCGGCTGTCTGACATTTTGTGAGTTGATAAGAGTTTTATTTTTGCTGAAAACAGAGCATTTGAAAACAATGCTCATGAGAGTGATCCGGACGAACCAGAGCAGGAAAGCGGCCGAGGACAGGAAGAGATTAAATGACCCTAAAGTACCTTGTTATGAGTTTGTCTTGTTGAAGTCTTGATTAAGTTGAATGTTGTTGTCTTTTTTCCCTCAGCTCTATTTCTATGTGGAAAATTGGGTTGGGTTAGCTTGCTTGTTTTTAGCAGTTTGATACTATATTGGGCATAATGTGAATCTCACTAATAAGAAGGTCACTAATTCGCAGTGGTGTCACATAAAGCAATGAGAATGCTCTTGTTTATGGCGGCTTTGTAGTTTGATGAATTCAAGTTTGGGGAAGTTACGTGGCATAGCTTTACTAACCTTATACCTGTTTTACTTGTTCCCTTTGTTACACCCACTCTTTTTTTAAAGGGTATGCTTTCCCAAATCTTTAGTCACACTTTCAGTATTTGCTTTATTTATGTGAGTCTCATGCATCAATATGTCTGTGCACCTGTGTATATAACTGTGCTTGTTGCTCACCTGCAGCCACCGGGGCCGAGCGAGTGAAAGCCAGCCCGACACGTGTCACACTTCTCCCCTGTCACGCCAACTCGACACGCACACCTTCCCCCTACATCACACTGCAGACTCACTGAACCTGAGAGGGACAGTAGATGGATCATCCAGGAAGAAATAAGAAAACAGAATGTACATGACACACATAGAGAAAAAGGGAGGAATATTTTCAAGAAAATGGTGGAAAAAACTAGAATCCGTTGAGGTTATTGCAAAATTGCATGAAATGGATCAATATATCATTAATAATTTGCAATGATGGGGATAACTGAATACCTGTTATTGAACTGCTGTTCAAAAAGCCCACAGGTGAGCCTGGAAGAGCAGGACATAACCTTGCCACCACACTATAGCTGACATACTGTAGCTTTAGTTAATGGAGAAAAAAGACCAGCTGGGGCATTGTGGACATGAGAGAAAAGGAAGCCTGATGGAGTCTGCTATAACCTTTTATCAATATAATGGACTTCAACAGCTCTGTGCAATCACCTTACACCATTCAGGAAACACAGGGGAAAAGATAGCTGATGTATTTGTTCATTTGGCCCTCTGGTTCTCTCTCTTTACCTTGATGATGGTGTAATTAAGAGCCGAAACATTTAATGTTCCACCACCTAAAATAAGACTGTGTGTAATGACCACAGAGTCTCTTCATTGACAATGCTAGGTGAGTCAGCTGGATCAATTCACGACAGCAAAGCTGAGCACAGTCATGGTTTTCTTTAATGGTCATTTGGGAGGCTGAGGCAAGAATACATCTAATGAGATGTGCAAGACATGACAAGGAACAAGACTGTATAAATTATGAAGCAGAAAGTATCCTACTCTTTGACAGGGTTTGGCAGTTGAGAAGTCGATGCGTAAGAGTAGATATTAATGTAATGCTGTTAATGATTTAAAAACGTTTGGCCATAAAATTTGCAACAATTAATCCCATGAGCCATTTCTGTCTGTAGCTAAATATCGCTCATGGTGCCTTATTGTGCCAATACAGCATTCCAATTGAACCATAATTCAATTTTCTCATGCCAGTAGTGAGCAATGATTTTGGCAAGGATTATAATTACGGTTTTTAAGTTATTACCAAAACAATTAAGATTATGTATCTGCATTTTACCATTAATATTGCAGTTGCAGGGTAGGCAGGGCTCCTCAGCAGATTTCCTGTAGTGGTTCTCTCTGCAGCGCTCACAATGGGGCCCGTCAGTGTTGTCTCTGCAGCTCACACAGCGCCCCCCACTGCCAGTGCTCCGGTACTGCTCCATGTCAAACACGCAGTCGTCTGACCTCCCACTGCAGTTACACTCTGTGAGGGAAAGATAGCAAGAAAGAGCAAGAGCAAGAGGTCAAGTGAGGGGAGATGTGAAGAACGAGGAAAGAGCAGCCGCAGGGGAGGAAGTAGGCAGAGGAGGCAACAAGGTAAAAAGAGAGAAGACAGAAATAGACAGAGGAAAGAGACAGAGGGGGATATATGTGTGAAAGATTATGTGTTCTGGGATTGGATCATAATTTAGAGGCTCGTTGCTAATCTCATTTCACACAGGCCTAATGAGGAGCCAATCGGCTGTCAGGGGGCACTTAGATAACAGTAATTCATGTTTATACAAGAGCAAATTACTCAACTGATAACACACCATCACAGCTCTCATACCCCTCACATCAAATCCCTCCTTAGTTTACCAGTTACCCTGAGGGGGGATTTAGGTAAAATTGCCCATTTTATTATGAATCAAGCTCTCTGTTGTGCTAGCACTAACCATATGATTATTCCTTCCTGTTAATAAGGAGGCTCAGCAGCGTTCGCTGTAGTTCAAAGATAAAAAGGATCACCAGTTGCTTTAAAAGCTAACACGGTAGAAACTTGGAATTGGTGGTGAAAAACTTGAAAGAGATTCAATGAAGAGCTCTATACTCCATTTAACATCTAATGCTACCTTTGTGAAATTATTATGAGTACACGAGGGTTCACACAGTCTTAGAAAAGCCTGCTTCCTTCATAATGAAACTCCTCTCATATTTGTAATGAACACTTTAATTTTGGCTTGTAACAAGCTGTTCGTTGTTTCTCATTAGATCTGCATTAATTAATATTATGGTCACTCCTGTGAAGCACAGCAAGCTATACATTTTGTCACACCCAGCAGACACGAAGCAACATTTATTTCAGGTTGTGTTTCTGGCCACCTGACAACAGTCCAATATTCATTTTTCCCTCTCGGTTTGGTCTCCACCAACTCCTGTGGGAAACATCTGGCTCTTTAGCTGCTTAATGCTCCAATATGTTCACCAGTGAGCAGAAGGTGGGAAGTAACTCACTACAAATACTTCGCTATTGTACCCAAGTAGAATTTTCAGGTATCACTTCACTTGAGAATTTATTTTTCTGAAAACTTTTTACTCCCTACATTTTAACAAAAACACATGGACTTTCTAATCCAAAATAGGCTCATTCCTTTATTACTACTGTATTTAAAAATTCATCATTACACACCTTGCCAACATCAAAACTGATTTAACCTAAATAAATGGGACAATAATACATAGAAAAGACAATCAGTTTGTATATCCATTGGTGCTCATTACTCTTTCACTCTGCAGACAACACAAAACCAGATTAAAACAGAGAAGAGAGGGAAACTGCAGAGAAAAGGTCTCTAGTGAGTGTCCACACAGTGGGAGCTAGTGGCAACGTGGATTAAAGTAAACCAGCAGATGTTCAGAGCAGCAAGACATTCCACATTTCTGGCTTTATTTAAGAGAAATGTAAGAAATGTACTTATTACATTTTTCACTTCTACCTTTTTTACTTCTTTTACTGACTAAAGAAGTTCAGTCAGCACTATGAATATTTTTTTCTTAAACAAATATCAGTACTTCTACTTGAGAAGAGAATGTGTGTACTTTTGCCAACACTGCGCATAACCTCCTGGAAATAAGAAATGCACCTCTCAGTAACCCTAAAGTTGTTTGATTTACACATTGTTGATCATCTGTGTTTTGGTCGGACTTGAAACTAGTGCATTTAATGCTGGATAGTAAATGCGGTGAGTCGAAGCGGTTTCCTGTTGCTTGTTAAACCAACATATCTTCATTTTCTAGATGTATTAAATACAGAATTAGAGACGTGTGGCTGTGGAGGCTTTGTTTGTTTGATAGAGCTGTGAGTCAACAAACGTCTTGAGTAGAACAAATTACTTTTGCTGACGTGTAATGTAATTACTTTATCAGTGGGTTTATCAAAGCTGTTTGGCTGAAACAGAGCAGTGAGTGTAAAATCAGAGGGCAGAAACATGGCACAAATGCACAAACGCACATCCCTGGTTAGTGTGCTACTCAGCGTACGCTCTTATGCACCAGTGGAGGTAACAAACATCAGTCCTCGAGGGGGCGATATAGAGCTACTGAGCATTTCCACGACCACGGTAGTAAACAACCATTGCATCTTTAGAGGAACATGCACTGCTGTACTTACTGCACAGAAGGAAGGAAAAAAGAAAACATGAAGACGATGAAATGCGTGTCAGAATTAAGCAATGTGTCATAAATATGCAGATGCCTTTGGACCATGGTCGTTAGGTAGCGCTTCGCAGCTAGAGCTTCACGGTTGCTTCAAGCGGAAGTGAACCCAAACAGAAGGGCTACATTTCAGTGTTTCATGCTTTATTGCCTGCTAGCGCAATGCTTAGACTGCAGCTAGCGCTTGCATGCATTAGCATTTTCAGGTGACACATTCCAGAACGCAACTATGTGTGAAATCAATTTTGAATCTCCGCCCATGTACATGTGTGGACCATGTCTGTGCTCTAAACTTGAGGCCATTAAGCCCAAAACATTGATCTGAAAGATGCTAAAAAGCTCTGTAGAGCTGAGGGGAACTGCAGTCACAGAGAATAGAACACACTGTTAAAAAAATTATATTAAAATAATAATTGTAAAAATATTGACTGGTGCAGCTTTAAGCATCCGTCCTAAATCCAGATTTCTGATGGAAGGAATGAAAAGATACTGCAGGAACCAGTAGACTTTGCTACAAATGTTTGACAAATGTTGCGTCCCTTGTTATCACATCAGCAATCGCGCTCATAGGGCAACGGAATCTGACAAAACTGACACCCCACATAGAAAGTTGCTGCAGCATGACGGAGTTCTGAGTGGCACTGGTGGGCAACTAGAGCACAAATACAACCAGCCGGCTCTACTTGTCAGCTTCCATCCACTCTGTCTTCATTGTGCCAACTAGTGCTGCCACTGCTGGTCAGGCTAGCTGATAGCCAGGTGGCAGTGCTGTCAACAACAGCCTGGGCCTTTGTTGCATTTTTGTATATTATTATTTGGTACTTTTATTATTTTATTTGCCTCATCGCAGTCCTTCACTGTAAAGCACTTTCTATCTTTCTTTTGAAAAGCGCTAAATAAAGTTTGTTATTACTATCATAAAAAGTTTGCAATCATCTCAAAATTAGATTTTGCTCACATAACTTCAGGTCTATCAATAGGTTTTGTCACAAGTTACTTCATGTGTGAACAGAAGTGAGGAGAATAACTTGGTGTAATTATGGTCCTCCATCCTGAAATGAGCTTCAGGGAAAACTGAACATCTGGCTTACCGTCCCTCTCAGCACGTTCAAAAGTATATTTACTAACGTTTTAATTGCTTGCTTCTCTTTCAGTACCTGCCTTTTGTTTTTACTATTTTTATTTGGGTTGGCTATCTGCACTGAAAAAATAGTTATGTGACTATAATTATTCTGGATCATTCCCAGCTGGGTTTCTATATTACGTTAATGTACATTAACAGCCTTTGATGATGATGCCATATTGGCCTTGTCAACCTCCTATGGTAAATGAAAAGAACTCGAACCAGTAAAGACATTATAATAAGCCTGTTAAAATGCCGCAGCTTGTTTTCCATCTAGGTAAAGGAGTGAATAGTAAGTGTGGTAGAACAGTTTTTAGCAGAACAAATTGCTACAAGAGGTGCAAATATAAAGTATGGCAGAGGGAAACTGAAACAGAACAAATCACTTAAAGCTGTTAACGACAGGTTCAACACAAAGACCTCTACAGAGCTTCCCACAGCCTGTGCTTGGCCATCTTCACCACATTTAGGTCTGTCCACCTACAACCACCTCTTCCACATGCTGTCCTGCTGAGCATGCAGCCTGTGCATCACTGCCACCCCGGAGGCTCCACACAAATAAGGAGGCAGACTTAGCTTCACACTCAGTACAAACACAATAATGCAATGACTCTTTCCTGTGATTAATGGAACCACGTCCGCAAACATTAAACCTTACATTTTTGAATAAGAAATTTCCCAGATTATAGCAGAAATACTTCAGAAAATAACGCTACAGAGCGCTTTGGTGGTAACCTGCAGTACTCTCAGAAATCTGTCTTGTTTTTCACAATTACACAGACACAGGGACATGCTTTTGTACTTGCTCAACTAAAATGAAATTGAAATGTGACTGTAGCACATAGCTTTACACAAGGTCTGGTATGATTGAATTTCTAGAGTGTAGGGTTGGTGTTACTGGCGGCTACCTGTGACAGAAGTGAGCTGCGAATGGTCACAAATTCATTGCAATGTGCATACAGCATACCGGATTTGTTCAGTAACAGTGCTCTTTAAGTCGGGAAACTAAACGCCATGTCCTTAATAACTCTGAATAACTCTTCTCAATAGGTTCTGTGCAACTACACTGTAACTAGCTGTCTCCCCTACAGACTACAAACTTCCTGCATTGTCCCTGTGTGGAAAAAGGGACTCCCCACTGCCTTCATTGACTGTGAGTCAAGGGCACTAACTTCTCTTGAGAAGCCAGACTTGCAGCACTTCATACTCCCGCTGAGGGCTTCCAAGGACTCTTTAATTTGCATATCATGCCCATATAGGCGTGGACATTGCCCTCATGTTGCTCCTTGGGGCTTTGTCTTATAGAGATTAGCCTGGGCTCACAGTAACAGCCATCTCCTGTACGGTACACGGCTCCTTACAGGCCAGAATAAATTATTGCAGTGTGCTACTATATAGTGGTATCTGCACAATCATTACAATCAAAGCAAAGAGATGGAAGGTTGTAAGGTTGATTTCATACTTCTTAGTGGTTTCCTTTTGATAATCAAAATGGTAGCAGTCAACAATCAAACATAACCTTCACCAAAGAAAACCCACAAAAATCAACTATTGTGATGCAAGTATATCTAATGACACAATGTCATACATAAGAATAACAACAAAGTATGAAACCCTGGTCACATATTAGCTCAAATATTGAGATCAATTATGCTGAATGTTTTATTTCGTTGTTGTTTGTTGTTTTGATAGCAAAAAGTATAGAATTATGGACTAAAATGGTCAATGAAACCAGTTAGAATGAAAAATAGTCAGTGGCAAGCAAGCTACACTGACTTTTCTGATTGAATTATGAAATTCAGCGCACTGCTTCTGGGAGGCTGACGGAGGTTGCCACCTCACCTCACCTGTATAAAAGGTGACACAATTCACCATCTTATTGTGTTTTGCCCTTTATGTGAATAATTGCTTAGTTCTGTTGCAAAATGCATTGCAGAGAGGGAACATAATCCCTGCAGGCAGAGTAATTTCTCATTTTTACATCTAATTTGCTGGACGAATGAGATGTCGGACTAGCCAAGGGAGTAGAACACCAGCAGTGATAAGAAACCGTTCTATGAGGAATCATGCTGTGTGTGTCTATATATATATATATATATCTAACTGCACAACCTTTTGTGTACTATTACCGTCAAACCAGACCTCTACCTACCACACACACCATTCCGCCTGTTACCTTTGTCCTTAGGTTAAGATGTGAATTTTGATAAGATGTCTTGCAAAAAAGCTGCATTTGCAAACACGTCAGCTTAACTACAACACCATTTACCCCACCGGAGGAGAGGGGCTGTGATTCTTCATGTGTATGTTATGACAGAGTCTGCAGTGAGATATACAAAGTGGGAAAAGTCATTTATATATGGTTTAATGTGTTTAGCCTTAATGCAGAAAAGAGTCATGAGTGTATTAGATATATTTTAGTATGCCTGGCCTCCTGCTACAGGAATAGTGTGACATTGGTTTCTGTCTGAGGGGTAGATGAAAAAAATGGATCCTATTCTCATGTCTGTGAGCTAGATATGAACCTAGAGCCAAGGGATGGTTAGCTTAGCTTAGCATGAAGACTAAAAGTAGCTGGAAACTGTTTACTGCATTCCTGGAAACAAATCCTCCAGTGCAGAGGTGTTCTTTTGTATATTGCTGGGGGAAGAGTCAGGCTAAGGAAGCTCCAGTGCGTTACTGAGCCACTATTTCAGCCCGGTAAAAAAATCCTCCACACAAAAATGGTGAGAAACATGATAATGGATTGATTCCACAATTCAGTGCTACATTAGTCACAGTCTTTTCACAGCAGTAACTTTCTAACATGTATAGCGTGTTTAGAAACAAATTTGATTTACTTTAAAAGTGTTGGTGGTACCTTTGGTGAATGAATGAACTGGAGGCAAATTGCAACATGCTGTGTCTGTGGTATAGGTCTGCATGAATGTACATAGCTGCAGTTTAACATAGAAACGTGCCACTGATTATATATATATTTTTGTTGTGACTTGTGGTTCGCAGGTAGTTGAGTTTTCACAGGCCAGACCCCACTGCATGGAGCATAATTGTAATGTGGATTGTGTGGACTCAACCATGTGACAGTTGAGGTGGAAAGGACTCAGCAGGAAATGAAGTGGAAGGGTGTTGACAGGTGCCAATTTACATTCTGAGAGGGAAAACGAAGATTTCAGATTCGAATCACACTTTTCCAGACACAGTGGGAACTTATTATCGTAAACAGGAGACGTGTCTAGTCAACCCAAAATCAGAAGCCTTTTAGGTTCCGTTCTAGATCACATATTTTCTATTGTCCTAAGTTACTCGCTATGAGCTCACAAAGCAAACATGCAAACAGAGAAAGAAAACAAGCAAATAGAATGGGAGATTAAACAGATTTTAGGCTAAACTCTAGTTCTATATCCATCATATTTCACAGTAGGAGTATAACAGGAGGCTTTGATGATAAGTGTCTGAGATATCTGCAGTACTATGAATCATACTATTGATATTCAAGAATATGATCACAGTCTCTCAGCTACAATCGCAGCCTTCAACCTTAAATCAGTGGCAAGAAAGGATTTAAAGAGTCTACCTACTGGAACTGCCTCAGGCTAAGCTGATGACAACATCAAACAAACGGGGAAAATTATCAAGACCTGCAGCACCCTGCTTGGGCTATGAGTGATTTCAGTCTCAGAGGGGGAAAATCTTGATGATAATGACATCCCATATACCCACTCCTGATATACAGACACTCACACACAAACGACCAGGTCTTGCACACCCCTTTGCATATTTCTCTCTGCCACTTTTAAGACGGCAAAGAAAACAGCAGCAATAGCAGTCCAATATCAAGTTTTGATAAACAACCTGGACTGATTGTATAATTCCCAGTAAAAACCACCCAGACATGCTCACAAAACACTGAAACAGTCACATAAAAAGCCCCCCTAAAGCTTCCATTTACCACCTGCTACTACTATTCACACAATACAGAGAGATAGCAGTAATGATCATGATTGTCAATACTTTTCTGTCTTTTCCTCTTTGAAAGGATTTCTAAATGTTAAGCAGTCTGCCTAATAAAAGCCTTAAATCAAAATAATTGCAATTGACATGTGGCTGTTTTTACTGGACTAGGATAAATATTATTAAGATATTACAGATACTTCCTTTTGTCTGGAAGAGAATAGCATATCTTGCACATCTTGCACTCATTTGCATGTGTTTATTTAGTGACAGTCTGTCAAAGAATCAACACTTAAGTCCCTCACACTATTGCAAACAATAGCCTGACATCATCAGACCAAGGCAGGACCTCTGAGTTCACTCTTGATTTCCAAAGGATGGACCAAACGGCTGCGGAGCAAAATGCCTCTGGACACGACTGAATGGACCTACAACCGATCAGATCAGCAAAATCGTTAACCATCTTGGTTGTTATTGAAAACGCCTCAGCTGCTTTCCTCTGTCATCGTATCAAGCCCGCCCCATTTTAGATAAACGATGTTGTGCTCAACCCCGATCAGGTCAGCTGGATATATGCCTGCATGGGAGGCGTCTGCCAGAGCAGCACATGCAGCACATGAGCTTACAGATTTGTCTCGTTCACAGGTCAGGAAAACACATTGATGGTAGAAAGTGGCAAGAAAATATTGCTGGCAGTTGCTATTTTGTTATATTATAGAACCATACTCAATATTTAAGGCAGGTTAGTATTGTGCCATTGTATGTGGGAGGATTATGCAATTTAACTAATTGGCCAAAGGATTATTCTGACACTCTCCATTAAGGGTCAGCTGTGAGGTTACTTTAACGTGTTTAAATGACTAGTCTTGTTCACTGCTATTTCAGGCGTTCTGGTTGATGTACATTATCATTCACCTAACACTGCACTATCTTGTCCTGACATGCAGAACCTTTGAGAAATTTGATGCTTGATTCATATCATTTGCATACACGTGCAAATATTCAAACACACACTGCACTGACTGAGATAAACACACATTTTATAAACAGTGTACTGTAATTGGATTTCCTAGGATGTCTGTATGCGATATGAGGCTGCAAGTTAATTATTTGAAATGGAGAGATAACAACCAATACGAGCGGTAAGTTTCAAATCCTCACAGTTGTGGTGCCAGATCATGATAAAGAGGATTTCTAGTTTTTAAGAGTTACAGAGACAAGACACCAATGTAGAAAATAAGTAGTTTATTGATTTTGTCACTTTGTGTTTATTTTATTTTTATCTTAATTATTGTCTTATTCTTAGATTCTGTGGTTTTGTAAGCCTAAAAAGGTCATTAGTCCGTGACAGTGTACTCTCCCTGCTGAGAAATTATTTACTAAAATATTACCTGAAAGAGACACTTGACATTTTTGCCAAATTTGTTGGAAATTGCCAGCTTCTATCGGTACCAGTCATTGTAAATAGCCGACATAATTGCACAGCACGTGTTTTGACTTACCACTACCCTTCAAAATGTCGTTTTTTGTGAGACAATAATTGGAGTCGATGTTGCAAAGTATTTGAAATAGGAGCTGCCTCTTATTTGCATGAGTGCACCATATACATAACTATATGTCGGGTTCTGTTGTTGTTGTTATTGTCTGAGCTCTAATAAAAAGGTTTTGAAGAATATCTGTCATAAATATTAACCAACTATCAAACTAAAGTATTGAAAAGATTAATTATATTTTTGATGTTTAGTTTTTCAGCGTGCTGTATTGGTATGTGAAACAAAAGTTATACTAGTGAAGATTTGTTGTATGCAAATTAGCTTTACATGCCCAGTTCTTAAAGGAAAAGTTAGATCCCTTTTGTTTACTTCCCACAAAACACCTAAAAATCACATCAGTGTTCATATGACAAATCCTTACTTTAAAGGGGTAATGCATCACTTTATGTCTTGATCCACACCAGTTGCCTGGCAACAGATAGAGAGTCCCAGAAGATAGTGGTCCAAACCCAGGAATTGCCCAGAAAACCACAATACATATATACTGGATTTACATATTTACAGAGAAAAATCGGTTCTATGTGAGACAATGGAGAGAAAAAGAAAGAGAGAAGGATGAAGGAGAATAGGGGGAATACTTCACTGAAAAAAACAGTCCAGAAAAGAGAAGTAGCAAAATACTATATGGCCCCTCTTACTTTTGTTGCAGTTTTTATTGTGGTTACTGAGATAAGTTCATGTACGTATCATGTTGAAAAAGGAAGAAGGAAAAAAAAGAACTGTGATCATTATTAATACGACCATCCAAAGCTAGAAAGATTAGCAAAAAGCAAATAAAATCCTCCTTCCTCCTTCACTTTGTTCTAATCACTGTTTTTCTTCAGCTGCCGGGTTACAGAGCTAGTTAGATACAAGGTATGTGAAGCACATGACCTCGCTTGCACTGCGTTTATATTGTGCTTACACTGGAAATCAAAACCGAATCATAGCAAAACATACAAATCATTCTATGTGCAAACAGGTGCTACAGTATGGCAGGTGGATACAATATAGGCTACATAAACAGCAAACATATGCAAATACATCAACAAACAGCTCTAGTATCAAATATACTGAAGCTCAGCAAATTTTTGCTTTTACTTTCAGTGCCAGCGAAGCCAAAGATCATGTTCTCCCTGTTTCGCTTGGGCCGGCTTTATGTATTGTCAGCCTGGACCTTATCCTGTCCGCCTTGTTCCAGAGTGGTCTAAAATTAGTGCAGCTTAAGCAGTCTCACACTGCAAATGTTACCGCTGCTCTCCTGCAACTAGATATCAAATATAACTATGGGTCTCAGCCCTCTCAAGCCCACAGATGTTTCCCACCGTAGACCTCTGACAGCTCAGCCTGTACATTTTAGCATGGGGACATCTCCCCTGTGAGAGAGAGAGAGATGGGTGAGAGTAGATGGGTGAGGCCATCTTTTTCTGGGTAACAGAAAAAAATACTTTTATGAAGTAATTTCTTTAAAACCTCTCAAAAGTTTTGTTTTATGTGAAATGTCTTTTTTCTATCTTGTTTCTTTTGTGGTTTCGGTGACAATTTCTTTAAAAGATAGCTGTCCTTAAAGCATTTTATGTTAACTGATATATCAATCTGTCCAAAAACATAAATCTTTTCGCTTTTTTTACCTCTCATGTTGTGTTCAACACCTTCTAACCTTGGGAGGCATGCCCGTTCTAACCAAATGGTTTATAAAATGAAATAAAACATAGATTCTGATCTTATTTTGCCATAAAACATAAAAACAACTTCATGTCTATTGTTTATAAGTTCTGTTCTTTACAAAGTTTTCATCAAGTTTAGATTTTACCTCTTGGTATATTTAGTGTATATAACTTCCTTGATGTAGATTTGCTGATCACAATCACCAGCAGATAAAACTATGTCCTTTATCAAAATGTTTTCCCAAACTCAGAGAGAATATTATGGTGGCTGTTCCGGTGCCAATGCAGAAGTATAAAAGGTTGGTGGGGCTAACTGAGGCAAAATGAGTTTTGTACCAGATAGAGATGTGCAATTACACTCAGCATACATTATTACGCTTCCATATTCTGCATCTCCTTTATATGAAGTCTGTTTATTTATTAATATACCGCATTGATTAAGTTGGGTGCGGTAGTCTATTTAAGACACCATCTGCTAGGATCCAAGAGTAAGAGTAATTAAAACAAGCTTGCTGGTTAATAGAATTCAGCAAAAAAAACAAAAATACAATTTGTGAGCCACTCTCTTTTATGGTTTTTAGCCCTCAGCCAATTACAATTCATCCTCAACTGCATTCAGCAGAAGTGCACAGTGTGATGAACTTAACCTGATAATACTCACGCTAATTCACAGCAACAGAAGCTTTGAAGGGAGTGTGCCTGCAAACATATATGCAAACGAACAATGCATGTATGTGTATGTATTCAAACATAACAGAAGTAGACGGAGCTGATTTAAATATGCACACATCATCTAAGGGGCAATGCTTGCACTGTAGACTTTACAATGCAGGGATTTTAAAATCATTATGTGCTGTAATGCAGCCACAAAATTAATTTCATTACAGTTTGTTTTTGCTCGAAAAATGACAACAGAGATTTCAATTTACAGCATAATGAGAATCAATGAAGTGCAGATTCTATGAACGCAGTTCTATAATTGCCATACTGATTGTCATGCTGGAATCTTTTTTTTTTTTTTTTCCAAAGTGATGGAGTGTATTTGCTCACTAACTCGCAAACCCTAAAGCCGCACATGTGGAAATCAAAAGTTCAAGATATATTGGAGATTGATGTAAGGTGGTACACTGATGGCCTTTGTGGGACCTTTGACTGCCTGTGCTTGTCGGTTGAATTCAACACTGCCCTGTTGATTTTGAAGAAGCAGGCTACTCACTTAAACACTCATTGGCGGAGTCCCCAGTGGCCCTGGCCCAGGGTCTGTCCTGGTAAAAAGGGTGACATCTCTGGCAGTCATCTCCCACTGTGTGATGTTGGCAGGAACAGACCAAACCCCCGTGTTCCCCCTCAATGCACTCGCTGGCGTGACCGTTACACTTACATCTGAGGGAAACACAGACAGGTAGTTATGTAAAGGCTGCAAGGACAACCTTTCCTGTACACTCCCTCTCTCTGCTTTACCTTGCAGACTCAAGTGTAGACATACTTATGCACAGTGAATGGTGTAGAAGGCCGAGCAGAGAGGAAAGTGAGAAGGTATTTCCACCGTAAGGAGTTGTCACTTCCTATTATCTTTCACGGACACAAACACGGCCTGAGCCTTTTCATTCCCCTTCAGCAGCTGCACTATTCAACTGTGTGCTCAGTGCTAATGTGCTCACACTGTCCAGGAGTATGAGAAACAGCAACGAGGATAAATCTCTGTGTCTATTAGTGTGTGTGCATTTGTGTTACAGTTTATGCAAGCATATATTTACTCATCTGACTCGCTTCCTCTTACCTCTTTATGTATGCACACAATCTTAGCTAGTTAATTAGTGTATGCTATAGAACTTTTAAAAAGTAGATAAGATATGCAGGACTTATTAAGTCCATTTTCACAATAAGATACGTAGTTACTATCTGCTAATTTCCTCTCTCCCTGCATGTGGAAAGCCTACATGTATCATTTCCTCTGAAGCACGATGGCAGCTATGCTTTCCTGTGTGTAATATTGCCTGGCAGTGTCATCTAGGTTTGTCGAGTGGCTGTGATATGGGACAGGGACTTGTCGCTGAGTGGCAGGCTCTGTCAAATTTAGCCAGCTGTCCCGGATCCAGACGTATGCTTGCCCGAGGCTCATACCCAGTTATTTCTGTTGTAGCTGAGACAACAACAACCTAGTAACTCAAAAGTACTTCCAATCCACACGGTTCTCTTCTACACTAGACTTGAGCTGCTTGGTGATCATTCTAACTGAATAAGTTATGAGGGACATCACCTGAACTGTAGAGGCAGCATATGTGCAGTTCAAAAAGTGATGTGCAATATGTTGAGTCCTCATGTTCTACCAGGGGGAAAATACGCGCAAACAGCATTTTTCATACATGTGGATTGTTACCACTACAATTCTAGCACATTTATTTTCTTAGCAGTTCACCTTGGTTTTGCTTGCAGTGATATCCACTATGAATCACGATGAGACTTTTACAGCATCTGTGCGCAGGACTGGCCAACTTGAAGAGGTGTAAAGACATGTGTACTCATACAGGACGCACTGGAACAAGGCTAACATGTTGTCATGTGGGCCTCTCCCCCAAGTGTTGTGGCATTGGTGGGTAATTTGTCATGCCGCTGCAGTGATCTTAAGTGTTTATGACAGGTGTCAGATCAAATTTATACTCTTTCTGAGGGCTTCATCTCAACTACTTAATCGTCCACTTCTATCTGCAGCGCCAAGGTGCTGGCCTAGTCCTTGGCGCCATGTCTTCTCTCATTACTTTGAGTAATAAAGCAAAAGAAGTGGAAGGAGGTTGGAGGATTATGTTGGTTTATGCTCATCTGATGGCAACCTGACAGACAGCAAGGCATTTTATCTATCTCTTTCGCAATCAGCAGTCCGGGTGAAGATTTAAGATTGCTTGTCTCGTTTTGCACAAATATCATAACCATGTGTTACACAACACTTAACAATTATGTTCATATTTTATTCATATTCAAATATGTTTTGAAGGAAACGTGACAATGTTTTTAATTCTTGCAAAAAATGACTTTTTAATTTAAAGATATCTACAAAGTGATTATGGCAAATGCAGAATGATGTTGGCTGAAAATGACTGCTATGGTTCAATGCTGACAAAGATAAAGCTAACTTGAAGCACCAGATAGGACATTCTGAATTTATTTTATTTATTTTAACCAAAATCACAATCTTTCCTGGAATTTTTGTCTCCCCCATCTGGCCGTGAGAATAATCACATAAACACTGTCAACATGCTTATGATGAATGCCAACAGGTGATTTTGGTTGCCCACGCTTGTCCTTGCTGTCTTTCCTTTGAACGCTGAGTTTCTTTTTTTATCTGGAGCATCAGAAACTTTTCTTAGACACTTGTTGGGTTTTCCCTGCCATACCCCTGCTCTGGCAAAGCATTCATTGAGGATTAATGTAAAATGCATCACTTCTGGTGCACCAGCTGGGGAATGTCACCAGACTAGATAGAAACTCTGTTATACTGTGAAATACAAGGATTTACCTGGTGGTGATAGGCTCAATCAGTATTGTGGGAACTTTTTAACTTCCCAGCATTCCAGCTTTAACTTTTTAAATTGTTTTAATTTTTATTGGTTTATGAGCCTGACTCTAATGATATTTGAGAAGCAGGACATGAACCTCTGGTGTTAAAAACTGCGATTTGTATGCCCATTCACCCACCTCCACCTCCTAAGGCAGCAATTCTATTTGTTGATGTTGCACTATGTTTGAGATAGCTGGAAGCTGAAAATTCAAAATTGTTTAAGCATGAAAAAACACCATGATACAAAGAAAATACACTTTGACACCACAAAGCTTTCTAGTTTTCGTTTGGTGTTTGGTTCAACCAAAGTTTTACAGGACAAAGCTCAAGGTTAAACTTTAAAGTGACTATTTTTTTTTACATTTCAGAAAGAATGTTGGCCATGCAGGGTGACATTGCCCTGGGTTGCACATTTTCAGGTGTCTCTTACCTGCCACCCACAGAGAAATCAGAGATGGCATAGAAGTACGAGCGCAACACTTTAGCGTCCTTGAAGAACTCATCTCCGAATGTGTTAAGCCTGTCCAAAGAGATCAGCAGGTCAGTGGCTGTCACCCATTCCTGGAAGGGAAAAAAGGTAGGGAAGAAGAAAGGACCAACAGGGTGAGTGAGATGTTAGAAAACACCTTTCGAGGTCACCCACTTTAAAAAAAGTGGAATGAGAGAGAACCTACTGCTGCAGCTGCCACTCTCAGAGGCACAAGGAACCAGACGGGAAGTGAGAAGAGCACAAACTGGTCTTTAGTTGAAGAGAGGGAAGAGGAATGGGGACACAAAGGAGAACAAAAGTTGATACGGCAAAGAAAATAAGAAGTTGGAATGGAGAGTTGGTAGATCACAGAAAGGAAACAGGGGTGATGGTGCAACAGCAGGGGAGAGAGCAGATGTAATGGGGAGATAATGAGTATGGTGCAGGAAATTGAGTTAATGTCAGAAAGAGGGCTGAAGAAAGAAGGGGATTAATGGAGACAAAAGCTGAATTATGAAAAAAACATAAGAAAAGAGACAACACGGCAGCAGTACTTCAGTATAATGGATGGCACGTGGCAAAGCTCCCATCCCTGATATGATTTAAGCTCCTCTGTTTGAGCCCACTGCAAAGGTAAAGGCAGGATGAAGCAAGAGTTGGAGAAGAAAGTGGAGAGGGATAACACAAATAGAGAAAAAGCAAATGGTAAATGCAGTAGTGAGGTGGAAGATAAAAGTGAGGCCAGGTAAAGGGAGAACAGATGATACGAGGAATCTTTTAACAGTGTACAGAACCAACTTTAAAACAAATAGCCTGGGAGAAACTTTATGTTTCTTGGCTGGGACTCTGTGGCAGTCCTGAAAAAGCCTGCACCGCTGTACGTTTTGAAGTTTCTCCCCAGAGGTGTCTTTGAAGTGCGGCAATGGGAGAGAAGGAGATGGATGGGCCTCAGACTAAAAACAAGTGTGATGAGTTCATTCATGCTTTTCTCAAGTGCTACACTTTGTCTTTGCAGTGCTAAAGCCCATCAGATAGCGCCTATTGGATTGGACTGGGTTTAGCCGAGCTAACTACAAATTGTGTATAGATAACAAATGTTTGACTGTAAAAACTATAATACTATACATTTTTACACCATGTTATATTGTTATCTTTGTGTGAAACATACCATATAGCTCTAGATTATGGACATTTTCTACAGCCATACATGTTCCCCAGAAGATTTCCACTGACCAGCATGCTGAAATTTTTGGCTTTTAGTGAAACATTTTGAAAACTTAAGGATGGATTTCCATGAAATTTGGTACAGATATCTATGAAGGCCAGATGATGTATCCCAATGACTTTGATGATCCTGTGACTTTTTCTCTAGAGCCAATATGAAGTTTCCATGTAGTTTTGAGAGAAGTGTCTCAACTGCTGGATCAGGTCAAAATTTCAATTTGTCCAATAGGCAGTTTGAGGCCAAATTCCTGCAAAACTAATAACATTCCCATGAGCATCAGTTGCACTTTGTGTACATTGCTTCAGACAGACCAAATAGTCCTGTTTACGTTGTTGTAAAGGATACAGCTGTTAACATGGAAATGCAGTTGAAAGCAGGGACCATCCTGATAATAAATGGTGCATTCAGGGGCACACTTACAAATGCAATAGACAAACATGACTGTTTTCAAAAAGAGACAAGAAAGAATCATGAATTTAGATATTTCTATCATTAAAAAGGCCGCTGTTTGGCAGCCCACTCAAAATCTTGCATTGGAGCATAGCAGAGCACAACAATAGAGAACATTTTCAAAGCAGTCCCTGCTGACGACTGCATTATCAAGCAATGATAACATCTGAAGCAGTCAACATTGATGGCTTCTCAAACTTAAGCAAGTTGTAAATGTCTGCAAGCTGATTTTCTTGCTGTAGAGAAAGTTATAGAAACCAGTCCACAGAAGCTGTCTGACAGACACGGTTCCGGTTCTGGAGTCTCAGATGGTCTCTATGGTGCTTTCTGGTGAACCAAACCGCGTTCACACCAGTTTAAGCGGAACCAAAGTGGGAGGACGTTACTCTGCGTTACTCAGGCGGAAGTAAACACAACACCGGCAAAATGGCGAATCGCATGGATTATCGGTAAGCTTTCGTTGACCCACTGTTTATGTCACAGTTCTCAGCTGGAACCAACTATTTTTTGGTTCCAGCTGAGAACCAACTTTTCAGGTTTTGTTCGGTTTGAACGCGCCGGCCGGTTCAAAATTAGGTCAGGAACCGGAACCGGAACCGGCACGGGGCCCTGCCGGTGTGAAAGCGCCATGAAAGTTGTGAAGTTTGTCTTAAACAATCTAATTTTCAGTATTGGAATGAACAGAGTAAAAAGCATGAAAATAGTCCTTTAGCTAGAGTACCACATCAGAAGCTGTACGGTACCTAATAAGCATGAAGTAAAGGAACATTGTCATTAGCTTCATTTAAAACAATACAGTTAAGCATTGCTCTGCTCTGTTCACACTGTGAAGAAAGTGGCTTAATTGGTTCGTAGCGAGAAATATAACAAAGATGACACTACTGAGCCCTCTGAGGCTTTCTTCACAGGGTCCTACCGTGTTCTCTTTAAGCTTAAAATTGCCTGAGCAGCACTGCAGTAAAAGTTAGAACCAAGTTATATTAAAAAGAGTTCCTACTTGAGGGCTTTTTTGTTCTGTCAACGTGACCGCCACCCCCCTCTTTCAAAGGAGAGGGTCTTGGGATTGAGACCACCTGCGTGGACTTTGCCTGCAGTTCCAACAGACATGCTGCATCAAGAGGTCACAGCCCCTTATTGGACCATCTGGTGTGAATATACCACACATGTGTTTCTGATTGGTTTAACCCTTGGGTGGATGGTGTCAGCATGACTACTGGACTTCAGTGCCACCTGTGGGCTGGCTTTGTCAGTAAAGACCTCTCAGGATGGAGTCTGGTATACTCAGCAATGTGCAATCAGTGGCATAGTGGATAAAAATGAACAGGTCTTTCTAAAGAGGGAGGACATTTCTTAAATTTTAATTACACCAACTGGTGTCTCCCTTTCAGCAAAATTCTGACTGTTCAGCGGTTGTAATTCATCCTACCTTCAGTGTTCTTACCTGAAATACCCTCTCTCTTCACTTTATGCCTTGCCTCTTTATTTTCCTTTCTCTCCCTCTGCCAGTCTTATCTCTGCACTCTCCTGCTGGAGCTGGAGTGCACTTCAGGATTTCCAGACAGTTCTGTGCCTTAGCAGTCTATTGAGGGCTATAGAGCTTCTATTTTGTAATCGTAACTACGGTGTTGCAGAATTGAGTGCAGTTGGCTGGCATGCTGTTGTTCCGGCCCTTGCTTATCGACTGTGCCCCTGCTTGACATGGCTCTCCTAGCTAATGGGGTTTGGACAGTGCTGGGTGACCCCGATGCACTGCGGTTGCCAGGGAAAACACATGCTCATTCTTCATTTTGTTTTACACTACCTGGACATTTTATGATTTTCATCAGAGTTTGAGATGGGAAACTTAGCTGCAAGTTAATAAATTATGCTGAAATAAGTGCCTCAAGGTTGAGAAAATGGAGAGGAAATAGTGCAAAGAAATTATGGTTTCATTTTCCAATAGAAACAAAGCAAAATAATGCACAGAGGGCAGAAAATTATTCTAAAATGTCATCATGTCCATTTTCTCTTTGATTGCTCAGCTCTTTACCTTGTCACCTATGCTGTACTTATCCTGTGCTGGGTTATCACCCGACATATAGTGAAATGAGCATAATGTCCTCACATGCTCGATGCACAATAAGTGAGGTGTTCAACTAAGGACTTACATAAAGACCACATAAATGGATACAGGTAGGCAGCATTACACAGAAGCACATGGGCAATATTTTGAGAAATACTACATGGCTCCATGAGGCTGTACTCAGGAGCAGCTGTGCTTTGAGCTAAATGCTAACCCTCTTATACTGAAATAACCAAAGTTGGTCAAATGTATCCTCAGGTGAACAGGAATGTGTGCAAGATTTGGTGCCAAACCATTCAGTAGATGGAGATATTCATATTACATAGCAATCAATCCAAAAGTTGTTAAGATATAAGAGTTCCTTTCTGTGTTTTGACTCAAGACAGCAAGATTCATACAGGGTCAATATTTTCCACAGGTTCCTATTTATCAAATCATGTGCAACTGTATACTAGTTTATTTGATCTGCTAATGACATGTTCTGAATCTGCTTCACGTGTCTTTTCACGTTTTCAGTATGAGACTTTTTTCATCTTTTTATGTGATCAGATCTTGTCTGTTTCCAATAAATAACAAGGATAGGACCTAACGGACATGACCTGCCCTTTTGTTAAATTATTAAATAAATGATTAGCACAAACTGATGATCATTAATGTTAAAATGCATGAAATTCACGCCTCTGCTAATGAGGTGCCGTTCTGAACACTGGTACTGCATCGCTGTTCAACATCCAGCTCTGGTGCTTTAAAGCACACATAGATGATAAAATGTTTTAAATGCTTTGTTAGCATTTAAAAACTCTTACACGCCATAAAAGCAAATACTCTCTGCCATTTATCATAGAGTACGAGACCATTATCTTATGGAGGAGTTATTCGTTGTGCTTGGTAGAACAGTGCTAATTGTGTAAGGAAAGGCACACATAGTTCCAAATATCACTTACTGCACTGAAAGGAAGCAGTTTCTTAGGGTTAATTAGTAGTCAGCCCATTACTTATTATTTGTGCAAACCACAGCAAAAGCTTAATTAACTTTGATTCTCACTCCCTTGGAATTTGGGCTCACAATTCCACAATGATGCTGACTTAGGGATAGGCTAAAGCATT
This sequence comes from Pempheris klunzingeri, assembly GCF_042242105.1. NCBI lineage: Eukaryota > Metazoa > Chordata > Actinopteri > Acropomatiformes > Pempheridae > Pempheris > Pempheris klunzingeri. Next base: position 17,275,829 of record NC_092030.1, read on the forward strand.
GAGAGTGGCAATGGGCCAGCCCAAGACAATAATGGTCTAATGATCAGATGCACATAAACGTGTATTCAGCTGCATACAGCAACATTTTGGATGATATCAAATTCAGTTTTTGGAGCACATTTCTGCTTGGGGGCTCACAACCTTCACCCTCACCTCTAAAATCTCTCTTTCCCCCCGTCTCTCTCTCTCTCTCTTTTTTCCTCATATGTCTGTCTGCTTCCCGTCTCCCGTTTTCTGTTTCAGCATGTTTCCTTGAACTCTGAAGCCTCTAGCCGCAGGCAGTGATGGGAAAGAGAGCAGTGTCCCTCGTTCCAAAGTTAATAACTTTTTAATTTAATTGCTTAAGTTCAGTGTGCCCTCAATATGTATTTTTTTCCCCTTTTACTCATTGTCATTCAACGCTGGAGCTCCAATTTGCCACACAGCTTTCTAGAGAGAGAGAGGGAGAGAGACAGGAAGAGAGACAGAGAGAGGGAGGACGGACTGGTGGCAGGGGAGACAGACAAACCGTTTTAATGGATGACTGAACAAATTAAATTTGAATTCATGCAGCAGCTTTCATCTTCTGCGTGATTATTGAAAAAAAGAGAGCTTTACAAACTTGACAACAGAGTCCCCTTTGAAGTAAGCCATTACTTTATAGAAAAAATCTACATGGCGTGTTACAAGGTGAGTTTTGTTTATTCCAAATAATAATCATTTAGGCAATGAAAACACATTAGATCACTGGTATAGCACGGGGCACTATATTTATGCAGACGACATAAACATGACAAAAACACCTGCGCATTTAAATGTCACCAGTTGTTTTGTTTTTTTATCAGTCCAATTTTGCTTTGTCCCCCTCAAAATGACAAGGAGATATATTTTAAAAGCAGCAGATGAAGCGTGTGAAGTCTCTATATTGAAACTACGCGCCTCTAAGAATGAGGCACAAGCGCCGAATCTGCAAAGGGATTAAAATGCTAATAAAACAGGCAGGATGCAATTCCTGTTTTAAGCCTCATGAAATATGCATGGCTCTGTATGAGCCATATGCAGAGAAAATGGCACACGGACATGCCACAGCAAGGAACAAGGATCATTTTATGCTCTGCTGAGAGAGTGTGGTTTTAACCCCTGACACGAGTGCCCAACCTTTATCTCCCTGCAAGTTATGCCACTTGATAAATGTTTTCTATGAATAAAAAATCCTGACGCATGTAAGTGGGCTTTTTTACAGTCACGATTTAATGCACTGTAGATATTAATTCTAATGTTGAATTTATAAAGCATCCCCTTTTTCGTCCTGTGAACTGGAGTTCTGGCTGTCCAGCATTAAAACAAGGTGTCAGTCATAGGAATAAAATATGGTATGGCTATGGCCTCTTTTGTATCCTCGGGGGTTTGATTTTACTGCATTAACTGGATCACTACTCATGTCTATAGAAATGCAATATTGCTATAAACAATGCTGAAAAAAAAACTGCACAGGAAGTGCTTGGGGCAATTACTCTGATTACATCAACTTTATGAAAAGCACATTTTTCCTGAACAAGAAAATCAGAGACTGAGGCCTGTTTTATAGATGTGTTTTCATAGAGGCCGATCAGTGATTACAATCACAACACAGATCCCCCCCCCTCCTTATTTCTCTTCCTCTTGTGCAAGAATTCTTCAGGGTTTGTATTCTGAGGAATAAAAGAGTTCATTCTGAGACGCCTAACCGCAGGGTATTACAGAGCGTTCGCCAGCTCTTTTACCATGACTCGACATGAGAAAAGGTCAGCTCATAACAGTGAAAAGTAGTGAAAGTAGAAAAGGATTCATAAAAATGTGGCACTTATCTCATCCTTCGTTTATTACCCATCTCCTGTATTAGCCATACAATCAGAAAATGGTTCGTTAATGGAGAGGTATCAGAGGATTAATGGCTTCTTCAGGGAGCGTGTTTGCCAGACGAACAGATGTGTAGTTGATATGTAGACTAACATAATAACAGGATTTACACAACCTATTGAAACTGAGCCATAATTACCTCCACCGAGGAGGCTTTCCGGTGCTATCTGTTTATCTGTTTGTCAGCAGGATTAGGGAAAAACTAGTGGTCCGCTTTTCATAATGGCCTGAGAAGGAAACCTGTGGTATTATTATTATTATTATTATTGTAATATAATACAGCTCCTCACTCTGAGTGTACATGTTGTTATATGTTATTGTTGGTGGTAGTAGTAGTGGTAGTAGTATTATTAGTATTATATAATACATCTCCTCACTCTGAATGTACATGTTGTTATACATTATTATTAGTAGTAGTGGTATTATTTGTATCATTATTATTACTTTTGTGTTTGAAGTTTATTCTTATTCTTTTGGAGCTGTGTGTAACAAACAGCAATTTCCCCCTGGGGATTATTAAGGATTCTGATTCTTATAGTTTTGGTTAGCAGGGCTATTGGGCTTGGTGGAGGTCTGCCCTTTTTGAGCACCCTACCAGCTACAGTATTGTGATAGCAGCTGTGTGAGGCTGTACTTATGCACAGCGGAGCTTAATACTAACTTCAGCATACTGACATGCTGACGGTGTCGATGCTAACAGGCTGATATGAAGCAAATGTTATTTACAAGGTTTGTAAATGTAGTTTAGCCTGTTAGCATGTTTATTCTCACTAAAACATAAGTACAACTGAGACTGATCAGAATGTCATTAGTTTTGCAAATATTTGGTTATACACTTAAGTTGTGGGCAAATTAGAATGCTGACCTGAGGGTGTGTTTACAGTGGCCTTCAAATATGGAAATCAGTATTGATATTGTGAGGAGTAACCTGGTGAAATAAGTCAACTATTCACAATTTACACAACGGAGGAAAAGAAGCTTGTTGGATTTGAGTAAGCAGGTGTGTTTATTGTTTAAAAAATGAGCTATTATATCCTTGCATGTACTTCCCTCCCAGATGCCCTCTGCCTCCCTCTTTTTACACCCTTCATCTTATATTCAATGAATACTGCTGTTGTGGGAATTATATTTTTGAGTGCTGCCCTAAACCTCGTCCCCTGTATTGAGTTTCATCTTGTTTTTCTGGTATTTGTAGCTCAAGCAGGAACCAGTATGTCACCATTAGAGAAAAATATGCCCCACCACCTTTTTTTGCGATGCTTCACTGCATGGAAAGGAATACTCTTTTGCATTCCCCCAGCTTTGTTTTGCATTAAAGAGGATGGCTGATTCTTTTTGTCTTTACTCTCTACACCCATCTGTCCCATCAACCTTAAAATAGAGTGGGAATGAGAGATTTAATGAAAGAAATGGTGCGATTGATCCGCCTTTTATTCTAATGGGACACAGATCACAGTCAATTATGGGTCTTCTCATCTTGTTGTTTAAGAGGAAGGCAGAGAGGGGGAGTGAGGAAGAGAGGGTGTTTGGCAGGTTTGTTGAGAGATTTGCCACCCAATCTATGTATTCTTGGCATGTATTGATCCCCTATAGCTTTATAATCAGTGGGTCGATGTCATCCAAAGCATTCTGAAATAAAGCCAGCAGCACCATTAGTAGTCAAGCTTTACTGTAAGGCTCCCATACTAATTACACACCCAATACACATTTCTTTGCATAGCCTCAGCATGAAAATAAAGACATCTAACGGTTCAATAGGTTAATAGGAAAATTAGAATATTCCCTGTTGTTATGAAACGGTGTTTAAGCTGTTTTCAAAACTATGACAGGTAAAGGAAGAAATGTTTCCATATAAGGAAGCAAAGACTGTGCATTTTTGTACATTAATCACAATCAGCATTGTTATTAAAGGCTTAAATTGTTGAAATGCAAGCTGCACACCTGCAGAGGCAGCAACTCATTTAACAGTACAAATATTCTAATTCTTTTATTTAATTGGAGCAACATTATATCATAATGATGTTGTTTTGAGTGCAATATATTTTTGCATTGTTTCCATAACAGCACTCATTAATACAATAATAAGGTGTTTTCAACAATAATAAACACTATGTTCAGTAATATTAATGTTAATCTTTACTTCTGTGGTACTTTAATCTGATGAAGACACATCACACATCAACGGGACCTAAATACATCCATTTTATCACGTACCAGCAAAAGATTTTTTTTCTCCTTACATAATTATTGTAACAGCAGTTTTCACATCTGAATATATGAAACCTGATAGGGAGTTTTGATAGTGATCTTAATGACATTGTACACGGAAAATAAATAATTCAACATTTCATGGTAGTAATTTATGAAATCCGATTTTACATTTTACCTCAGGAGACCTATGTCCTTGGATAGATGTTACATGTTACATATTTAGTGAAGAATTAAGCGTTTCCAAGAGTAACCATCCATAGCATGGAACAGAATTAGCCACTGATTGGCATGTGCATGCTACTTTTTTCCCCCCACACACTGACAAATGCATTCAGTGATTGACGTTTCCATGTAGCTGGTCACAGAGGTCCCACATTTCCAACTAAAATCAAAAGTGCCTATTGCTGCTCCTCATTCAGTGTGAAAGCTGTGATGCTGCTGACCTGGACAAGGAGGTACAGGGACAAGCTAGAGCTGTGGACGGACACACCTGGGAATCAAACTCTCTAGACTGAAGACTTTTTTGGAGGAGTCCTCTCGAGTGTGAAAAACAAAGTTCAACTGACTGAGTCATGAGGGTGCTTATTGGAAAGGCGTTGCCTCTTCAACACAAACACAAGAGGTGGTGTGTGTCTATAAACTTTGAAGTGACTGAAGTATATCAACGGTCTAGTAGGCAATAAGATACTGCATATTTTTCTGTTGAAATATTATGGAAATTATTTCATTGTAGGCCTACACTTACAATAATAAACCCAACCACTCAGTGCTGGGGTCAACATGAACAGTATCCCTGTAGAATTCTGACATTTTTGCAAATTCAGCGCCCACTTGTTGATTTTCTGACAGCCCACAGCCATGCTAGCGGCTCTTAAACACAGTGGTGTTTTGAGCTAAATGCTAACTTCAATATACTAACATACTCATTGGACATAACGTTTGACCCGGCAACGGTGCTAGAGGAAAAATGAAAGGATCACTAAAGTCAGTTCATCCTGAGTGGGACATTGATGTGTGTACCAAATTCCATGACAATCCATGAAATAGTGGAGACATTACACCAAAACAAAAGAAAAGTCAGAATCGCTTCAGTTCTTCAGATACATCGTCTGCTATGAACGTCTACAAATGTTGGCCCAGTCCATCCAATAGTTGTTGAGATATTTCAATCTAGACCACAGTGGTTGACCACTCAACTGATGTCTCATGTTACACCTGAGGTGTTAATGTCTTACAAGGCACAGTAAAGAACACTGCACCTCAGTGATATAGTGATGCAGCCTCATGATGAAACTGTATGACTCAACATGCCTAAAACCAAAAATGCCTCCTCTTGCTTTACACCTTCCAGTGTACAGAATGTGATGGGATGAATTCAGTGTTGTGGACACACGAGAATTAAATGCCACCTACAATGAATTTTGTCACAGCAGCACAAATTGAACATTTCGCTCGTGGAAAGCTGAGCATAAGCAAGTGGAACAACTGCAGTTAAAGTCAGGGTTAATAGGCAAATCGTTCTGTTTACTGAAAAAGCAAGATAACAATATACACTTTCTTTTTTTGTCTTCTAAGACTTGTAACTGAACCTGGGTCATTGGAGATTAAGGAAAGTGTCCACCGCCCTGACCAAAATGCCCTTTTTCCTATCATACTATTGTTGACTCTCAGACTACCTGTTTCTAGCCGTGCCTTCTTTGCATAATCCTTAGTCCCTTAATTCCGTAATCCTACATAATCCTTTCATGGTGGGAAGTATTTCTTGCTCTGTTAATGCATGGAGCCTGTATTTCTCAGTGAAACATAATGCTCACTTTACAGAATTTTAGGAGACTAGGCTGAATCCTGTATGTCCTACAAACCTAGACTTGTTATTGTCCCAGCCTGCCAGAATTATATAACAGATAGATAGTGAGGCTGAAATAGCACAGTGGTAGAAGACTAGAGCGTGAGGATTAATCAGAAAAGGACAGTTAAATAATCTCTGAACTAGAAAACTAGGCTGCAACTACCTTTTCTTGTAAGCACTTTAAAACTGCTCTCATGCAAAAATAATAATAATGAAATTAAATAAACATATATGTAGAACGAGGTGAAGCAAAATAATACACAGAGAGCAGAAAGAAAGGGGATAATGAGGGCATGATGGGGTGGAGAGAGAAGATCCCGGTGCTTCAGGAGAGTCTTATTTTTTTGACTGTGGGTTGAGCGTTTATTGCTGAACCATAGAAATATGTTTTTTTCATTCACTCCCCTTTCTTTGTTGTCCTTGCAAGACAGATAGAGTACAATCTTTGGACTCTCAGCTCAGAGGCCTAATCCAGCATTGCGTGCAGATTTCCCTTTCATGCAGCTGTATGTCGCCTAACTGACAGTAGCCTCCTTTACAATGTGTCCAACCCATAGCAACACTACAACTAATCCAATAGTGCATTCCATTTGCATTCTCACTTGTTGTAGATGGAAGGAGGCCGCACATAGCAGGGATGAGGAGAAAATGTCTTTATGCTGCTGCTCAGTGCAGCTTAGTGTATGCTTGAGAGCTGATGTGACTTCACCACTGATGTCTTTCCTCCATCTTTTCCCAGTTTAAAATGGGATCACTCTTGGGGAAGGCATGCCTCTTTCTACTCTGTAGGAGGTTGCAGAAATGTCATGCATTCAAAGTGCCGTGGTTGACGAGAGGGAAGGTTTTATGAGGAGGCAGCATCCGGCTCAGGAAGCATGCGTGTGTTAGGGTGAGAAGGGGGTGGGGTTAAGGTATGTGTGCAGGCAGAGATAACATATGTAGCCCTAAGGGCTTGTAAGTTGCATCAAACTATTTTGCTTTTAAAATCAAACGTCTTTGGGAGTTTTAAGAGGGCAAATTAAACATTCTCATCAGGTACAAACTATTAGAATCAGCCCCTATATTTCTGTAAAAGTCACTATTTCAAAGCTAAGCTTTTAGTTCTCATGTTAGAATTCTGTTTTAAATCCAACTTCTGTATATAACAGCTTTTACTCACAAAGTAAATATAATTTGATGTTGGGAATGGATAAAACAAGTATTCAAATACATCAGCATTGGAGGACAAGGCTCCAGTTTGCTTCAGCAGTTTTTCCTTAAACATGGCATTCAGAGATTTGAAGCACAACATATTTCACAATTGAGCTTCAAAGCATCAAAAGTGAGAATATTGAGATTTGGGTGAGCTATAGCTCACCTCATAAATCTCTGATTTATAACAGTCATATACAGTAAACTGCAAATATAGTGGCAGACTGAGCAACAAACATCCCCCCAAAAATTCACCCAGTTACTGTACTGAGTTTTGGAGGATGGGTTCTTTCTTTTGGAACGGGTTATGGTTATGCAGGGTTGCACAGCATATCCTCCACATATCCCCTAAAAGACAACCTCACTCTTCTTATTTAATGATGTGGAGGAGGACAGCTTCCTTTAGAGAGGTGTTAGTCTTGCACTGCCTGACCTATTTCCATACTTTGTTTAAGGAGAAAGGTCAGGCATAAGAACATATTATTATTATCATTGTCTTGAGGAGTGTTTTACTCGTGGTGGGAGGGGCAATGACTGTGGGCTGATCATAGAGGCATATAATTGCTGAACTGATTGAAAACTATTCTTGGACATGTACAGTATGTCCACGACATTGTAGGATTTTTGTTGTTGTTGTTGCAGAGATAGGGGATAAAAATAGCAGCATGCAGATGGTACAAGGGACAGTAGAAAGAAGGAAAATGTAGAATGAAAACAGTGAGCCAGAGGGAGGCCTACAGGATATGATGTCCTCATCCTGTGAAACAGGTGATGGGACTAAGGAAAGAGAAATTAGATTTGAGTGGAGGCTTGTTCATCATGTTGCTCCTGCTGGGGTAAATTCCATTGTTTTACTCTAACCAAGTCACACAATGGTGATCCAGAACAAATTTAATACAACACAATAGAACGTCTGCTCATAGCAACTAAAGCATGATTAATGTTTTGTTATTAATGGTTAGGTTTCAGCTCTCAACGCACGTGCATGGTTAAGGTTAAGGAAAAATCGTGTCCTTGGTTAAATATTGAATAACTCCACAGAAACTTGAAGCACACAAAAGATGATGTCTGTATCAATATTTAACCAAAACCATTATCTTTCCCTAACCGTACCCAACATTGCCTTTGTTGCCTAAATCTTATCAGTAACAGGACTCAGGATGCAAACCCCAGTCTGTGGTGTCAGTGCCCACCAACCACCCTAAGCTCATCAGCTCAGCCTCTGACTGATCTCAGAACCAACCAGAAACTCCACTTCTCTATGTAATTACCCATCAGTCTCTCTCCATTTTCCATCCTCCTTCACTAGTCCTATAGGATCTCTGCTCTAAATATTTTATTTAATTAGTTGTGCGAAGGTTACTTTAACTGTACATTTTGGTCTGTAAGCAGCATTGAGACCTGGAAATATTGTTGCATAGAATCCCCCTTAGGGCAGATATAGCTACTGATCAACACACGACAGCAAGATCCTCAGTAATAAATAATGACAGAGGCCTCTAAAAGTTCTTCACTAATGAACCGATGACGAGCACATGCATGGACAGATACACGCAAACATACTTACAGCCCTGTCAAAGAAAAAGGAGTGGCTGCATTAAGTGCTTTATTTACTCATTTTTAGCCGCGCTTTACTGTGCCCACCCCTCCCAGGCTGTCCCTCAAGAGGCTGCCATTAATTCAGCACAACCCTCTGAGAGCTTCATCAATGTTAATCAGAGCTAAACATTAGATTTCCTTCAGCTGCTTTGAAAAGAGCTGGGGGGTAAGGATGTATATGTGCTTAGCTACAGTATGTTTGTTTGTGTAAAAGTTGGCTTTTGATGATACAGTCAATGCTTGAGGTGATGGCCAGGAGCATCATGAGCAGCATCACTAGACATCAGCTGCACAGGGCTGTTACAGCAAGCTATGTATGCGATGAGAGCAGCCCTCGTGTCTGGAGGTAAATAACCTTTTTTGATGAAGGTGTTGTAAGTGAGACACACTTCACAAGTTTTTGGGAAAAAAAATATTGGAAAGGTCAACACTTTCAGGCTCTTACATCCATTACAGATTGTCATCAGGGTTTTTCAATTCAATTCAATTCATTGGCACATCAGACATTTGGAGGCATGGAGAGAAAAGAGATGTAAGACTTTTCATGGGTTTGTATTCTCCCTAAAGCACTTATTCGACTCCAGTCGGTGAAAGAGGAAAACAGGTTTCAGAGAACAGTATCTGCATCTGGTAGATCAGAAGCAAAGGAGAAGATATACCCAGATTTCCATTTGAATTGGTGTTTTTCGAAGAAAGTTCTTCACATTGTCAAACTGAAACACATCCCACAAGTTCTTGGGAAAAGGTCAACACTGGCACGCTCTTACATCCATTATGGATTGTCATCAGCGTTTTGAAATTTAATGCATTTAAAATGAGCAGCAACAGGCATTAAAAAAGGAGTAAAAAGTTGAATGTTTTAATTTTCAGTTGAATCCTAAGGAATATGTATTTTGCATTAATTAGTTGTATCTATTTTTCACATATTTTGGTTGCCTTGGCTATTATTGGCTCTAGGTTCAGAATCTGCATTATTAGGTATTATAATCTATGTGATATAATAATACAGATTCTGACAGTAATGATACATATACATTTGCATATATACAACACAAAATACACAACAAAAAGAGGCCTCACCTGCAACACCTTGCTTTGGTCAAAGTTGTATGCACTGGGCCGTCCCTCCAGGGTGGAGAAAGCCACGTTTCCTCCAGTGAGGGGAGAGATATCGCTGAACTCATCCGTACATAGAGCTGTCCTCTCATCATCTCCTGGGCGAATGTAAGCCTTAGCATCCTTTCCATAAGTCTTCCTACAAGAAGCGCTGTAATACTGGTAAGGCAACCATGGGCCATCTTCTTCTGTGCGCTTGTAGATGGCGAAGCTCTCCGGCCGACTGGTGTAGAATTTCAATCGTATATAGGTTATTTCAAACGCCTTCCCTGTGGAAAACAGAGATGATTAGCTTTGAAAAGAATCATCAGAATAATTACTGTTAGAAGTAGATCTATTGTAGTTACATAGTTAAATCAGGGCAGGTTTTATAAGAGAAAAACTACTGTGGGGTGATAGTTTAGGACCCAGGAGCAAAGAAAAAAATACTGACATAATTGCATTATAGAAAGAAGGAAAACAATGGGGGATAGGCTTAATTTCCCGTGCCTCTATGCAGGGTAAATGAATGTCATTCCTGCAGGAGCGGAAGAATACCCAGGATTATTTTCTCATTATCCAGATCATAATGGCCCCCAGAAGTGAAACATAGGTCAAAGGGAGCGAGACAAAAACATTTTTGTCTTATATTATCAGTAGGACAGAATAGGACAATCAGTGCAAACTTGGAGAGGGGAAATCTGCCTGCATTGTTGAATTGGACAGAATATAGTCTGATGCAACATTTGAGGTGTGACAGTAAAGCGACAGAAATGAGGGGTATGAGTATGATTTAGAACTAAACGTATCCTTGATTGAATGATTTGAATGATTGAATGAAGGTGATGTTTAGGTGGGGGCATGAAAAGAAAAGAGAAAAAAGACTTTTCATAGGTTTGTATTCCGCCTGATTCGACTTCAGTCTGTGAAAAAGGCAAACGGGTTCCAGAGCACAGTGTCTGCATCTGGAAGATCTGACGCAAATGTGGAGATATACCCAGATTTCCATTTGAGTTGGTGTTGGTGTTGGGGGATTTGGCAGATCTGACTAAGTTGCTCTGTAATTGGTGTTGCATTGTAACTAAAAGGTGTCTGTAAAGTAATTTTTCAAGGTGCATAATAAGTGTGGGGATGAGTCTCCCAGCTACATGTTTAATTAAATGAGAGGAGAGGTTAGGGAAGAATGCATTTTGGCAGCTCTTCTTTTTTTGCATATTGCACACTCAGGTAGCTTGAATTAAAGGTGGGTTTTTCCTTCCTGTGTGGAAACTGGAATGTGGGAAATCATCGATTTGCAACATAGCTGCAGTCCTTATTTGGTTTTGTAGGAAAGCTGACATCTTTTGTCCATAATCTCAAAGCAAACAGAGAATTGATGTTTCATTTTGATTTAGTGGTGTCATTTCCTCCCACTGTTTACTCACTGTGAACACTTCAAACACTAATCTTGGAGCCATATACGGGGGAAGATTGCAAGTTACACTTCCTGAACACATTAAGAATCTGCCAAATACTGTGTAGTTTTACAGGGAATTAACTGGGCAGACATTAACCGGAGTCATATTGAGACCTGAGTGAGGAGTAGCATGTAGGAACCCTCTTAACAGGCTTCTTCATTGCACTCATGGGGATTTTTTTCTCCATCATTAGATACCAAGTCTCAGGCTCTCTACACATTCATAGAGGGATGCCATCCACTGACACAGCCATAATGGCATCTGTTGCTTTTTGCTGCCAAGTCAGGACATTGCACCTCTGTCTCTTATCTCTGCAACAATCTCTAATGGTATCTTTCCTTTAGGAGAACTAAGATCATTTAGCTTTCATTTACTCCCTGCATGAGGTGAGCTCAGCCCTGCTGAGACTGAGGCGCACACATAAAAGAGGCAGAAGATGAAACATTTGTTGGATATCCCCTGTGATGAAATGCAGATTAGTTGCAAAGGATATTTGTATGTTTTTGTGCATAATGATTCATCCTTTTTCAAGATTCATTAGAGTTTATGTGGACACAACAGTTTTTTTTTAGCTGCTTTTGCGTTAGGAGCAAAGTAACATAAAACCACAAAATATGTATAGAGAAAATCCACCTAAGATAGAATTCACACATTTATTTTCACAGATTGGACAGCTCAGTTTGAAGCAGACGCCTCTGTCTTTTTTTTTTTTAACCATGCGACAGATCTTCAAAAACTAAGACAAGTTTGGAAACCCAGTAAAACAGCCTGGTGTGACTTTACAGTGCTGATCCAGGATCTTGTGGCATCATAAATCAAACCACAGATGTTCCAAGTTGTGTACAGCCACAGTGATAAAATGACTATTTGGACTAGTTTAAGAGTGAAGGCTATGGGCTGCAGAAGTACAGACCTGCTTTGAGTGTCAACTTAACACAGCTGGTCCTGTCTGCCTAGAATGAGACTAAACTCACCACAAGTACTGTAGACTCAATATTTACAATCTGTTTGCTCCAGGCTTAGATTTCTGTGATCAGCAAACACACCAATGAGTGTATTTACCTTCTAATCATCTCAAAGTTAACGAATAAAATAGAATAGAGTAGTCTATGACAGAGAGCTGTGTCTCCTGTGCACGCCTGTGAGAGCGTCATGCCAACTGTGGCAGACTTTTATCATTGTTTTACATCTGAGGCAGGATGTTGCTTTTCTTTGACGGCACTGAATGAGAACCAGCTGCACACATCAATGTCTGCTGTTAGAATGTGTGTGTGTGAGTGTGTGTGTGTGTGTTTCTCACCAAGTCTTTGTGGGAAAAACCTGACCCCAATTCCTTACCAGCAAACCGCCCAGCAATTTCTTTTTTCTCCCCCCTTCTTCCTCATTATGTTTTGTTTACTCCCCTTGAAGCAGCCAGACTCCCCCTTCTCTTTCTACTCTTCCACAGACCCACTCTGACCTGGCTGCAGTATGTGTCCCTACATCCTACCGCTGTGTTTATCATCCCAGCATTTGCCTGTATTCCCTTCAGAGAGAGCTTGTTTTGTTTGGAGAGGCAAAAGAAAACAGTAATGTCGAAGACACCCCCCACCAGCAACCCAGATGGATCACAGAGCTTTCATATGGACCAAAGGGATGCCACATATAGACAATTTAGGGATATTCAGTTACATAAAACTGTGTGTTATGAAAACACAATTATTCTTCTCTTAAGAATACTGGAATAATCAAAAGGCATCAGGTACAGAAAAACACATGTTTGGGTGAAATGCAGAAAGGAGCAAAGGTCGGTTTAGTCCGAGGGAGACAGACTTGTGGGTGTTGAAATTGTTTGAAGAATAACAAACCCTCTAGACAATGCAGGACATACTTCTGCAGCAGCAGCATTGGCATCTTTCCCAAGGAAAAAAGGACTAGCCGGAGATTACAAACAACAAAGCCTCAAAACACAGCCAGACATCTACTTGCTATTGGAAATCAATATCCTCCATTTGATGGTGGCACTTTTTGCTTTCAGAGCATGTGATACAACAGTTCCTGTATGGTCAAAGCTCTGACATTTTCAACTTTTGTCATCATTTTGTCCCTGTCTCATGTTCCTTTGAAGCAGAGCTTTTGGATGGGGAGTGCCCACCCTTCACCTGCAGCAGAGCAGAGAGGAGACCTGACCTATGAAGAATATTTCTAGTTTTGAGCAGGAACTGTCTTCACTGGTGGATTTCTGGAAGTCCCAACACACAAATACATAGACAGAGGATATTGTTAAGGTGATTCTAACCTTAGTTAAAGCCACTGTAATCAATATTTTCATTAAAACAATGGACCAAATTACTCATAGTGACAGAGAATTAAGGCTTGAATCTGAGGTTACCCTTTTCCCCCACTTTCACTGTACTGTTTTTGGTCGGAGCAGGCAGCTGTTTTAACAAAAAGCCCTAAATACCCACTACACGCTGCTCTTCAATGGCAGGCGGACTGAGTTAGTGACGAGCTGGTTAGCATGATGTAACATTTAGCAGTTGCAGAGCCGTGTATTTCCCTCAGGACTTGGTGGAGTGTTGGACTTGCTTTCACAAAGTGGCCAGTAACACGACTCCAAATGAATGATAATGCCGCTTTGTGTCCGCTGGATGTGTTAACAGTTTGCTGTGATGGATTACTTCCCGTGTTTAGCCAATGTCAGATCTCTCAATCATTTGGTACAGCTTGATTTTTAGTACAGGCAGAGTTCAATTTATTTTTCAAAACTTAGATATGCATATATGCTTCCTTGTCAGGAGTAAGGTGAGAAGATTGATACCACTTGCATGTCTGTCTGTTATGCAAAAAAAAAAGAGAAGATTATTTCTTGCCCTGGAGCAGTGACTTCCTGGAATCTCTGCTGGTTACCTAACAACTGTACAATGGTGACAATGTTATAAAGAAACAAGCAATGATGTTTTTATCAGTGAGCTTTACAGGTTCTGGTATTATATTATGTCATTAAGTTAGCTCTGTATTATTATGGTGACCAGATGTCCCGGCTTGTCCAGGACTGGCCCAGTTTCACATTTCTGCAGGTTTTTGCAGCAATTAAAAGAATAATTATAATATTATACTTGTTTTCAGTGCTTACATGGTCATGTTCTGTCCCACTCATTATCACCTAACATGAACAATGCATTGTCAATGCGTGGTTGAAAAGGCTGCTGCCAGGCTATGAGTCACAGGTAAGCTTTCCTGCTGAGAAGAGCATTGGTCCAAAGTGCTCCAGGACGCTTATGACTTAGTTAGTAAAGTAATGGAAATGGAAATTGCTGCATTAATGGCATCCATGGTGTTGAAGGATGCACTGATGGGTGTGCTAAGGACTGAAATAATTAACCCACATCCAGATAAAAATGACCATGGTGCCTGCATACGTGTGTATATATATATATATATATATATATTTATATATGTGCATGTGTATGAACGGTTTGCAATGGTTTTCAAAAATATGTCCACTCTAGGTATTATGCTAGTCTAAGCTAATTATCTCCTTGCTCCGGCTTCATATATGACAGATATGAGAAGAAAGCCAAAATGTTGAATTACCTTCCCTTCCATTAAGATTAAATGAGGGAGCAATTGTTGGCTGTGTAGGTTGATTTGTGGGGGGTTTGCTGGCTTGTTAGCAAACTGCCTGTGGCACAATATAGGAAAGTTACTGCTGACTTCTCTGGATTCGTTAATATATTCAGTATTTGGACATGATGCTGTTTGTCATTTGCAGAGGGGAGAGTAAAACCAAAGAGAGGACAGATTAAAAAGCACGGGGAATTCTGTTTTAAGCATTCGTATTTAAATTGAGAATAAATTCTCAATTTAAATACAGAAAAATCTATTAAATGTACTCTATCCAAAAAAAATTGTAATTTTAATTAGTATTTTGTATTTATTTAGTTCAATGGGGGACCAAAGCATTATTCATTGTTCCTTACTTTGTTACAGACAGACACACACACACATACACACAGCTCAGCAAATGAATTGAGGTGGGAAAGGTAATTTCATAGAAAGATTTGTATTAATGCTTTGTAACATTAGTCGCCACAATTTAATTCAGTTAAAGTGACAAATGTGGGTCGGTTACTTATTTCAGCAGTTTCCCACAGCATGGTAATGGGATAATGATGCTAATGGCTCAAGCTGGTCTCATAAAATTTTGTGAAATGAGGAATGTCTTCAAATGCAAATATGTACGCAGTGTACAAAAACTGGCTCCAATGCATTTTCTCCAAAGAATGGAATGTGTGAAGGAGGTAATCCCAAAAACTTGTATTACTAACACAGAAATAATTCACCGTGGTAAAAGTGGTGCATAGTTGCATATTTGCTTTGATCTGTGAAAACCCAGGTTCAGTTCCAAGGCCAGCATGAATCAAGTACAGTGTTATTATTGAAGCTGTTTTCACATTTTATAATGACAAAACCCAAACCCTCGTCATTTATCTTACCTGATCTTCTTGTAACCAAGCTTTTGCTCAGCCCAAACCTATCCTTATTTTAACCCCGGAGTAGCTGACCTAGATGTCTTACTTGCATAAAAGTAACTCTTTTCAGCTTTTCAAGTGCTGAACAAAAGAAAAGTGTTCAAATTGAACGACTGTCAGACAATCCATTTCATGCTGGAGAGACATGTTTACATAATTTGTGCCAACAGCATATTATCTGTCTCCCAGAGTTTGAAATAAGACATTGCAATCATGAATCGACTTCTTTTCCTCAGTCATTACACTCTACTTTTCACAGACTTGCATCCTTATTCAAAATCTTAATTTTACTCAACAAAGCACTTGTGCCAATGCAAAACAACAAACACAAAATCTTTCTTGGCTGATTCAATAGTTGCACATTTTCCTGAAATTTCCTGATTTAAACTGACCTTGTTTTAAAGTGGTTTGCTGGAATTATCTATAATTCATTCTTACTTCTTCTACTGGTTTTAACAAACATATCTTATTTACTATGATTATGGTATTTCATTACTATTTTACTGTTCAACTTTTGGTCTTAATTGGTATTTTACTTAATTCTTACTTTTTAATGGTTTTATTCATGTGTATGTTCAATTCTCATTCCTATTTCTTATTGGTTTTAACTCACATGTATTATTAATATGTCTATTTTAATTACACAGCAAAACCGTCGGTGTTAATTTTTCAGTGTAAGTTCAAATCAACAAGTATTAATTTTGACACTGAAAAGAGTATGTATATGTGTTGAAATGAACACTCTCAGACTTAATGTAACATTTTGAGTTTGTGACTGCAACTTCTGTGGTAGCTCACATGCTGTGAGGCATGTTGTGCTTCCACCTGGAATGGTATTTGTTATATATACAAAGCTTTGCTTGCGTGCTTGCTTGATCCTGCCCAAACAGGTTGTTTGTTGTTTAGAGTTTTAGATGTAAATTTTTGGTTAAACCTGGGTTTTGACAGTGACTGTGTTAACTACTTTATAGGAGTTTGATCATATTTACAAAAAAACCCAAAAGCAAAATTTTGTTTAAAATGCACTTCAGAAGGATTTCTCTCCAAAAGTTCTGTGAAAACTTTCATCACAGTGCAGGGAAAATTATCATAATTTCAAGTGACAGTGGACCTGCTGACCAACTCCCTGGCTGTGCAAAAATGACTCTGGCTGGGGGGTTAATGGAAGTTACCTCCCTGAAAAGTGAGCGTATCTTCTGAATTCCAAATGCATTTTATGTAAATGACTGGCTAACTTCGGTTAGTCCTCCTTTCCTTATCATAGCCTCATTCCTTCCAAACTTGGGGCTTTCCTGCAGGTTATCAGCTGCTCATTACGTGGAATATCTCAGAAAATAATAACTGCCTTCTGTTCTATTTACAGTCAATTTACAGTATATTTCTTGTACCAACACCTGACAACTGTGTAAGTGAAAACACTAAATAGAGCCTGTTGCACAGAATTAAATGAATTTATCATACAATGGGAAATATGGATTTCAAGGTAAAATGGTTACTTAAAGGTTGATATGTTTTCACAATCTGGTCCAAAACATTCTGGTGACATGTTTCTCTGCATGTTGTGGTTGTATTCTAGTCGGGTTCTGGCCCAAATCATACTTAAAGTAGATCCAGATTCGGATGCGTTCACCACCAATACACCATGGCAGTATGTGGGCTGAATGAAATTAAACGTGGGTCAACACTGGGCCATCAGTCAGTTGCTATCTCAGCATGTTGGATACAAGTGTATGTTTTTCTCATCCACTCTAAATCCAACAAAAATTCTCAGACATGCCCTTGTGGCTATATGCTCACAAACACTCAAAGTCTAGCCATGCCTGAGCCACAATGTTTTTTATTAAGACAGCTCAGAGCCATGACTGAATAATACAAATCATGTGTTGTTAAGCACAGCTGCTTTGTATTAAAGATGTCCCATGAATTCACTGCCACTACACAAAGTAAACCTATTTTGTCGCACAGACTCAACTGGTGTGAGAACATGAATTGCTGTGATATCCCATAATTATCCTCCTAACACTGGACTCTGCATTGAAACTGATATTAATATACTATTCCTTGACGCAGTAAATGCAGTGCACATGGAAAGCTTCAAGTCTCTTTAGAATAAAACAGGACATTATAGACAAACATAGGAACAGAGACCACAATTGAACCCTGAAGATACTCAGTGCCATGAATTGTGGAGGCCAGACTGAACTAAAGATGTGCTGCTGTGCTCTTACCCAGGTGGAGGGTGAGGTTGACAGAATTGGGGTGCTGGATGCCATAGTACATGGACTGGCTCTGCCACCACGTGGGCTCCTCATTCCTGTGGAAGTCTGTCAGGAGGCTGGCATTGTGGCTCAGGTCTGGGTCTGATGCATCACAGTGGTGACACGAGCGCGTTGAGCCAGTCTGCATGCAGTAGTCCTCAGGTGGGGAACCGCACACGTTTGATGCCACCACAGTACGATTGAAGGCAATGTTCTCAAACTTGGGCATGCAACGGCTCATGACGCTCCTCTCATCATAGCACGAGTCCATAGCGGCCCAAACAAGGAGGTGGCAGTGTAGATGAAGAGAGAGGAGAAGGGCCAGGAGAAGAGAGCGTACAGCAAAGGAAGTATCCATGTCTACAAACAGTTGCAATCACATTTACACCTCAGACACAAACTTTCAGTCATATACTCTAATGCAAAAACACAAATGTATGAAGATCCTGACTTGAGAAAGGTAATCCAACAAACAAAAAAAAGATGAGTCCAGTCTGAGAGCTTTGTTTGGCTACTCTCTCTGTTCTTTCTCTGTTAAGTCTCCAACATATGTTCTCCCTCTGTGAAGTGGAATGAAGTTCGTGCAGGAACTCCTCTCATCAGGGGCAGCATGAGACAGACAGAGGAGGGACAGAGGTGGGGGCTGGAGGGTAGAACAGTCCATGAAAAACTTCCCCACCTGCTGGTCAACACATGCACCGCACCACCATTAGCGTCGGATGTAAAGGTAAAAGAATCTCATTTGACAAGAAAAACACATTCTATAACATCTTTAGATAATAGAGCAGTGAGGTTGTTGCACCTTTGGGCACTGGAGGTAGTGAGTGCCAAAGCACCTGCATTTACCACTTACAGGAACACACAATATCATCGATATGGTGATAAATGTACTTGGCAGTTGGCCCCACAGCAGGACGCTCTGGTAAATGCTGACTCTAGTAATTCACAGTAGAAGACTAGATGTGCAAAAACTGTCTGGAATATTTCAGCAGACACGGGTCATCTCCATAAAAGGATGTTGCTCAGGGGAATTCTGTGACCTAAAGGGACAATTTATTTATAAAAATGGTGTGAATAGAGTGGAAGAGCTGCACTGCTAGTTCAGCTAGATAGGCTGTAGGCCCTGCCATCATGAAAAGTGAGAACTGGTTTGCATATCCCTGTAATTCATACTGACTGCTTGGGGTCATATGTCATCCATCTGTGTTTGGTTAACCTTAGCTATAAATTAAAAGGTGGGGAAAAACTGTTAAGTCACTGCAGTCGCAATAGAAACAGAAAGCCTTTACATTTTAGCTAAGCCATTTTTTTTGTGTTAAAAGCTATATCTTCATAAAGAACTAATTAATAAGCAAGATTTACTAATAATTTACATTGAGAATTGTAAAGTTAGTACTCTGTGCATTGTAGTTTTCATATTTATGCCACTATGCTTTGCTATATTCCCATTTATATTGAAAATAATGGTAAAATACTATAAAAACTGTATATGCAAAAAGTACAGATGATAAAAGGGTGTGCTCATTGATCAATTTTGTGGAAGTTTCTTTATTTAATTACTCACTATTGTGCTGACGCATATGGGATTTGGATTGGGATGTGGATTTCTTCAACTTTCTGGGTGGCTTCCTGAGTGCAGTTGATCTGCAAGTCTGTACACAGTGCCACCTTCAATTTTAAAGTGGGATAAGAAGTCCAACAAGTGGTTTTAGAGAACCATAACCAATGATGTGTAAGGCCATGCATTTTAATCTTCTTTCTATGAATAATTTGCATTAGAAATTTGGCACAATCATCCAGAAAACCAATGA
The DNA here is from genome assembly GCF_042242105.1 of Pempheris klunzingeri. Taxonomy (NCBI): domain Eukaryota; kingdom Metazoa; phylum Chordata; class Actinopteri; order Acropomatiformes; family Pempheridae; genus Pempheris; species Pempheris klunzingeri. The sequence continues at coordinate 17,295,692 of NC_092030.1, forward strand.
AAGTGACAGCACAAATCAGCACTAGTACAATTTAAATAACAATAGGACCAATGTCGACATGGCAGTGTTTGACATTAAGTAGATGGAGAAAAGGAAGAGCAACAAAAGAAAGTAATATGAAGACAGACAGCGTGAAACAGAGAGAGACAGGTAGTGTGGACGGATGCATTTAGATGCTGTACATTTATGATCCCTGCAGGATTTACTGCAAAGTCTCTCCCACATCTCCTTGTGATTGCCCTGATTTATCAGGGCTCTATCAGTACTCAGGCAGGGACATTGTAAAAGGGACCACATCAATTTGCAGTGAAATACTCTGCTGGCTTTGGATGAGAGCACGTCTGGCTTCAAATCTATTTGGCTCTATGAGGAACAGCCATGATGATCAAGAATCTAATGTCTCTGCAAACTGACTTTTATTCATCAAGCAGGTTCATAATTGCACCACCTGTAAGCTATGTACAGTATGTGAGAACACAAGTGCTGCATCGGACAATAACGGGTTTGAGCAATACGATGGAGAATCATATGCATCGAACAAGGGGAAGAAATTTGTGAAAATGTTATTCAACAGAAGGAGCCAGAAGTGCAGATTTTGTTGTGGGCAGCTGCAGATGATTGTGCTAGTCTTCGCCTGTTGAATCAGAATGATACTGAAAATTCATCTGCAGAGAATAATGATTTTGACTGTGACATATCCGGCAAGCTGGAAAACCTGAAGTCTTACAAGAAATAAAAAGAAAATCAATAGAATAGAAGAAGTTGTATTCTTGACTTCAAAACTGTGGCCAGTATTTGAGTTGGCTGAATGAGCTCAGCATGGGGCCTGCTGAAACTAGTGGGGAAAGTCTGCAAAGCACCCAAGGGTATACTATTGCCTGGGACCCCCCACTGTTTTATAACCATTCAGACAAGTCAACCACATGCTTTGCTGTGACGCAGGAAAAGAAGACAGACCACACACACTCAGAGCATGTTAGAATTACTCTTCTGACTTCACACAAACTAGTTCTCTTTGAAAGTCACCTGTCTAATACAAGCAAATGGAGGAACATACATCTTGTGCATATGACGTTACACTTTTTCTGAATGGCAGTCGTATCACCAAGGAGTTTATGGTTAAGCAATAGAAAACACATTCTCCCTTTCCAGTACCAAACAGGCCAAAATGATAATATCAGGATGTAAACTGATGCATCTCTGTTTAGTGCATTTGAGGAGACAAAGCTTGTTTGCAGCCATCTGGATGGTTTGGGTAAGATTTGTGTTTACCAGAGCAAAGCCAGCTCCTTTTGAATGCCTGCCTAAGCCGGTGATTGGACAATGTGTTTGACTGTCATGATATGCTGGCCCCACCTTTTTGCCAACTGAAATGGAAAATGGACAGAATGTTAATTTCAAATGGAGTTTGTTTTAAATGAGATTATTGTCAGTCTGTTCAAACAGATTTCTCCTCATCCATCTGTTTCTCTGTGTTAACCCCTTCTGGTTTTGCCATTGCTCTCTTCTGTCCTTTGTTTTCCTTTGCACCCATTCTTTCTCCCCCAGCAAATTGTAATACTTCAAACTCCACTCCTCCCTCCCACCTATTCTTCCCTGTTTCCTTGTGCATCTTACTTCTCATTCTCCTTTCCTCCCTCTCTCAATGCCACAGATCTTTTAGCCTCCACCTGCCACCTACCATTTTCATGCCGCAGATTGGTGCAGCTGGCTGTCACGATGTGAAGCTTGTTGCACCGAGACTAGCAGGTATGGCCTCCTTTTTATGATGACACAATGTCGTAGCAATAAGTTACGCTTTCAAACAGTGATTTGATGTCACAGCTGTCAGCGCTTCACTTAGCAATGCAGGAGGCGGCTGCCATGTCCCTGCAGGGAATGCGTTATCTGACAGACTAATGAGCGCTGCACAACTGCCATGTCGTCACAAAAAAAAATCACAGCATCACACACCTTTATGAAAGTCCTCTCTAGCCTGACAAAACTGTATTACATGTATGTATAAGGACTCTGTTTATACTTTGTGATAGTTTGGTCACAACGTCATTACACACAAAGCCACAGTTTACTCATGCTTATGAGAAATACAGGTGTGCCTCAAGATATTTTGGTTTACTAAATATTATGAATGCAGTTTGATATGTAATAGACAGCCATTAAAATACAATTCTGGATATTTGATTATGTTTGTCCATCACAATTGACTGCGTTAAATAGTAAAGTTATCATTGTCAAGGGAAGACACAATTAGCTGTGAGAAGTTCATTCCAACATGTTTACAAGTGTCTGAGTCATCAGCTCACTGTGTTAATATAACTCTTTCTTTTATATGCCTGGCTCATTAAGACAAACCAAATTAAATATAAAATTAAGCATCTTTGAAAAAACTTCTCTCACAGTGTTTTATAAGTTTCCATCGAAACAGCACAGACAAACAAGGGCCAAGGGCCAAGGGCCAAGGGCCAAGGGCCCCCCTCAAAGAGTAGCATAGGGGCAACACTGTAGGAACACCACCGAATAAATAGAAAAGAAAATGTCAGATGTAACTGATCCTATTTTTTCTGCCTTATAGAATACAGTGGTGAATGTTTTACAATAGTAAAAACAAAACAAAAAAAAACTGATGCACTCAGTAATGGGGCCTTTGGTGAGCGAGGGCCCATAAAGCTCACTGGGCCATGGGTGTACTTTAAAGAAACGTGATAATGAAACCAAAAAGAGGGTCTTGAGTCCTAATCCATCTAGCATGCTGATTACCCATTGACAAAAACATATAAATAGATTACATCATCAGGCCTGTCGTTTCAAAGACAGATATCCTGCAATGTACCAATTCCTAAGTATGATGTGATAATAGCAGGAGTCCAGAGGTATTGCCTTTTAACAATGAACTCACGCATAAGCCATTCACAGTGACAAATCATCTGTAACGTCAGGCTTAGAGTATTAGAGCAGAGAGGAAGTGTACGACAAACAACCCTCAAAACCACCTGCTCGCATGTATGTATCAGAGAGTCACTAAAAAGTTAACGATTAAAGCAATAACTAATGGATGAATGGACATTAATTATGAGAGGAGTGTTGTTTTGGCAGCAATAATGATGGATGTCTGTTACAAAGACTGCAGGGAATCATAAAATGTTGGCAGTCATAAGCTCGGGCACGATCATGTGTCATGTTCACTCACAGCCAAATAATAAAAAATTATCTACTTCATTTAGATTTGATATCATTCGTAAAAATTCATATTTTCGTGTGGGTGTTCCAGTGAGTAAAACACAGGAATGCTTTCAAGCTGTCACAGTGAGAAGTCCATGCTGCTGCCTCTACTGGTATGATGTGAGTGGGGAAATAAAGACCAGATGCAAGGCAAGTAAACATGTGTGAGCAGTGTTACGAAATGCTGAAAATACAACTGAGACTTGAAAACACTTCAGTCAATGCTATTTAGAGAACTGTGACTGCGGTGTGAAGTTTTAAGTGTTGAAATGGCATTTTTTATTTACTTTTTGGATTCGACAGTCGGTGATTGTGGTGATGCTCTGGGTGTGTACGGATGCGGAGCACTTGGATCAGCTTACGGAGTAATGGTACTCAAAACTCGGTGGTGACATGAGCTACAAAATTCACAGCCATCGTTACACCAACCAGAAAAAAGACACTGTCAAGCTAAAGTTAGATTTAAATGAACACACTGAGGCAGAGGAAGAGGAGTAAGAACAATCCAGCTTGGTCAAAGATCTAACAGCAGTCCGTAGTGTACAGGCATCACGATCTGACAGAGCACATAGCATTTCCATAGCACAACGCAGGCATCACAAAGTAGATGTGTAGAACAACAAGGCAACATAGACAATCTAGCAAACATGTGAATGCTGCCTGGAGATTGTGCATGTGGACAGATTTCTCATTTACTCATTCGTGTGTGAAAATCGTTCCCTCAAAGTATGACAGATACGTCACCTGATGTGTTAGGTTAGTGCAAAAACTCATCTAACAAGCAAAGCTTATAACAAACTGAACCACAGGATTCACTGAGTGTTGTTTATCAGCCACACAGGATCGTGAAAATAGACTCTATATAACTATCTGATTTCTTGTCCAACAGTGTGAGCTGTTTTTCCCTAAAACAGGCAGTTTCTGGCAGTTTCAGTCTTAAAAAAAACATCCGTCGCCTTATTAAAGTCCAGGGCTCAGACCAGATCGCTTCGCTCTTGGGATAATTTTCAACCCATTGCTTTTGCAATTTGTGCAGTTTACAAAAAAAAACTACTTTTCATGTTAATCTCCCCATAAGTTAGTTATTCCAATTCATTTTCTGTATTGCTGCAGATGTTAAATAATAATGTGACGTGTTGTTGTGGAGAGTTTAGAGTTGTTTGAAGGTGCCTTTGACAGAGTTGTGAAATGGATGTAAAGTAATGAGTAATGTAACAGATAACTTTTCCTTTTGAATAATTCTTAAGTACTGTGTCTTTAATAACTAATGTGATGAGTAATTTATCACATTTTTCAAGTGATTTGCTCGACACATCTAATGCGGAGCAGGTGTGTAGGCAGGTGGCTGGCTATCCTTCATTTCAAGTACACTGGTCCAATATATTTTGTGTCTGTACATTTCTTGTCCTTTCTGACTCAAACAGTACTTGTCTAGAGCTGAATGTATTTATTGAGCGGTAGTGGAGCAGTGGACAGAATTTTCAGCCTGATCATTGAGTGTAATGCTTCATTGGAGTCTTATTTAACTGTTTTACAAAAGTTTGGACTCACATTTTTGAACCTTTGACTTTTCTTTACAGCTAGGACTTTTTATAACACTGATTTAACAGGAACATGTTGGTCATGTTGCCCTGCATGTGGTGGAAGAGCATTGTCATTAGGAAATAAAGCAGAGGCCTTTCACCTCTTAACTCTCATGTTGCCCAATATAACTCACCCTTCTTTGCTGCTCTATACCGGTTGTCCATATTGTATCTTCCTTCCACGGTAATTTGCCAGCTTTCCAGGCTTATATGAAATTAATTTGCCATTATAGCATTGGGAATTGTGGCACACAGCTGTAGTGCTGTGTGTATGTGTTTGTCTGTTTCCTCCAGTGCCTCTATCCAGGTGCCACCCTTCTTCCCTCCTATCAGCTGTGGGTGGCTTTTACACACCAGTGTTCATTCACCCATTAGCGCCTGGAGCTTGCGAGCCTGGAGGAAGCAACAGACGGGACCAGTGGGCCGTTCGGCTGTGTGTGTGTGCTCTGTCCTTAAAATATACTCAAGTTGTTGTGTACCAAGATTGGTAATTTTGAATCCCTTTTTGAACGGAGGGTGTTTGACTGTATAGCCCTTTTATTCTATATGACAAATCCTCTGTTGTTGCTAAATTGTTGTACAGTCTACACTGACTTTCCACCTTTCTAAGGAAAGCTCAATTTCCTGTTGTTTAGTGGCTTTTGTAAGCAACTGGCTTTGAAATGTGCTAATAGATTCCTGATTTGTTTGATACTTGATACTTTGATTCCCTTGCTTCTTATTCCTGGAGTAAATTTTATTGTTACTGCCACCATCCCCTGGATAGTCCCAGGGACATATTTGGGGCACGGCCAGGAGAACACTGAACAGGATAAACAGATAGAACTGCCCACCACAACTTTTTCAAAGTTTCACAAGACCTGCAAACATGGCTATAAGACAGTCTTGCACAGGGGTGCAATTGAGAAGCGAAAACTTTTCACTGATTTAGGGGACCCAGAGCTGGGCAGGGGCCCTGTATAAAAACACCTACAAAGGGACTGTAGATATTTATTGTGTCTGAGCTGTTGTTAAACTGCTGTCAGAGGCCCAGAATTTGCAGCCTTGTCCCTGCTCTTGCATGCTTCAGAGAATATTTCTGTTTTTGCAGGATCAAAAATACATTTTTGACACTTTTTTTCTAATGGACAGCAGGAAGGCCTCATTTTCTTATCGCTCTGTCCACCCATCTTCTTGAAACCAACAGCTATTTAATAGTAACATCCCTGGTTTTAGTAATTAGTTGACTGTTGATTAAAAAAGGGCTTTAGAGAGAAAGAAGAGATCCGGCAATTACCCAGCATATTAATCCCCTTCACTGGCTTCATTAGAATGCTCTACGCACTCTGGTTTCAAGTTTTACATTTAAATTTGACTCTGAGATTTTTACACTGCAATTTGCACTTTTAATTTGCGCCTCCCATAATTGGACATAGCTGCTTTGTGCTTCAGTTGGTTTGTAAGTGGAAGCAGTGTTCTGCCCTCCTGTTTGTGTGACTGACTGTGGGGCCCCACAGGTTTGGAGAAGAAGGAGGAGACAAACAACCTTTATGTGACATCCCAAAGCTCATTTTCAATTCTTTATTTCCTCCCATACCTCAATACCGTTCTACTTCTTTCCTAGCAAGTAGAAGAGCAAAGGAGAGGATTGGGTGAGGCAAGTATTGAAAGTTGAGTGGGTGATTTGCTATTCTATCTATTCTAACCCCCCCCCCCCCAGATATTCTGCTTGGAATAATAATATGTGTCGGTTATGGTTTTCCACAAAGTTCAATTTTGTTGTAAAAAAAATCTTAAAATTAGATCCACCACCTTTCCCTCATTGTAAAATCCAGAATATGCAGTATACATATATATATGCAAAACTATTGCTCATTTAAAAAGTTTAACTGCCCAAAAAAAAAGATCCATGCTCAGTGGATGTGTGCTGGAGAATTCAAGTTTCCACATCAGATTTCTGTAAGTTGCATACTGGATCACAATTTGCTTCCATCTAATCTTAATGCCACAAAAGTCCTGCTTGCTGTGTCCTGCTTGTTGTATGTCTTTAACTTAGATTTAAGATGATTACAGAAAAACTTCCCCTCTTTAGTAGAAGAATGTGCAAACAGCCTTATTAATACTTCATTCAATATTGTCAAGCATACTTCAGTTCAAGATGCATCTATGAAAGGCAGGGTCTGTAACACTGGAGAAACTAGCAACAGTAGGTCGATTTTGAAAGTTTCCAACCAAAAACATACCACCCCCCTCCCTTAAGGCCTCCCTCCAAAGCCACTCCCCCACAATGCATGAATGAGTGGTGCTGGACCGCTGCTGGAAGTCCATGATAGTGTTGAGAAAACTGGCCACCGCTGGCGCCATGGCTGCACAGTAAAGTCTCTGTTGTGCCCTGTGCACAATGGCTGTTTGACAACCTCTCTCTGCTTTTCAATCTAACAAATAAACAACCCTGTTGAAGGCCACAATCATACAACCACAACCAGAATAGCCATCACAAATGTAACATCACGTTTACTACCACTTTCTACGTCATTCTTGTGCAACTAGCGTGCTAGCTTTATCAATAAGTCAGCTTTGCCTTGTGGAAGAGTCCACTCCATGTGTGACAGCCACATTGCATACGTTTAAATGTTAGCACTACACATTATATAAGCAATCACAAAATGCACAAAATGGGGGCCTCATATTCCTTTCTTCAAGTATAGGTCTTTTTTTTTTATCAAGATACTTCACTAGTGCATCAGCACTCAAATCCAACATGGCCACTATTCACAAGTACTGAATTCCTCATCTATGCTTCGAAAGTTTGTTTTTGTTCTGTCACATCAGTGACAGTCTAGAGGGTTTTTAGCCTTCAAATGACTACACTGGCAAGTACACACCAGAGAAGATAAAGCACCTTTGGCTGCACGAGAAGTGTGGCTATAAGAAACAAAAATGATCCTTCATGTCACACACACATAATCCCTAGTACAATAATATTGCCAGATGCTTAGAACTTCCCACTTACGTAATTGCATTCTACCACAATCACTTTATACAGCAATCTAGAGCTCAAGAGTTGAAGCGATTTCAGTTCTACTAATTGATACAGCCCCTATATTATCACCCCATCTCTCTTAAGTGTAGAAAGTCAGATGATTCCTATACACCCAATTAATGTAACACTTTACCCACTTCACAACAAAGATAACAAGGCACTAATATTGATCCAATGAAGGAATAGAGGTTGGAATAGTGTGACTGTTCACGTTGTTGCTGCATTTTCATGTTGTGATAAAATGGATTATTCATTTTAGGAAGTGTTATCATTTTAATCTTAATGGTGGGGTCATGTGCATAATGGGATGGGTGGAGTATGGGATGCCACATTCCAGCTGTTTTGTGCACTGGAAGAACTTTCTCCAAAATTTTCAAATTTTGGAGAAAGGTTAAGTAAGTTTTATTGTTTCTTGTAGTGACGAGGAAGGGTCTTGTAGGGACAGCAGTATATCATTTGGGTACAGACTGATTTTTCAACATGTGTTATTTGTTTGGATTCCTTTGATGCAGGTGTTCTGACAAATGGCTGCTGCTAAGGGTTTGATGAATGGAGGGGAAGAGTGTGTGCATCCTCGCCTTGTCCCCTTGTGCTGTGTGAAGCTTTGTGATGATCAGTGATGGTGGTGGCTGAAGATGAGATTTGAAGAATCTTGACCCACTTGAATGACTGATTCCCCAAAATCAAACCTGTCCAATGTGGGAAACAGACATTTCTAGTTTACCTCATCAAAGGAGTTTTCTGCATCTGAGGTGGCTCTGATAGTTTCTGCATGCCGTAATGATAAGTAATGTATGAAGTTAAACAGTCTGCACGTGTTTGGCAACCTTTGATAAAACTGGTTGGATTTGGATGGATTATAGATGTAGCAACTTTGACTTATCTGTAGGCTTTGCCTTACTGGTCGTGTTTGTTTATGTTAATGGCAGAGATGTGATGGCAACTGAATGGGTTGGGTCTTTGTTAAGGTTTAGGAGAAGTGGAATTGTGGCTATATTCACGTTTGCTAGAGGCCTTAAACTTTGTTTTGTTTCAGTTATTATTTGGTTTAAGGTTGGTGCGATAATGGACCAGAAGTGTTAATAGATCTGAGCAGGGAAGCTATCAGGTCCTGGTGCTTCATCATTAGGAAGATTGAGGGTAGTGAGCAGTTCATCTTGTGGTATTGATGAATCAAGTGCGTTGGTTTGTTTCTCACAAAGTTGTGGGAAATCAATGCTGTTGAGAAATTAATTGATGTCTTCTTGATTTGTTTCTTTTTCTGATAAGATTAGATTGGCATAAAAACTTTGGAGGATTTGATTTATCTCTTCGGATGAATATGTCGGTTTTCCTAATGAGTCCTTAATGACTGAGACTACTGTTTTTTCTTTTGTTCCGGTTCAGCATCTTGTTTATATAAGTGGAGAATGAGAGTATTTATATCAGATTCATATCGTTAAAGCTTCTTCAAGTATCTATAGGAAATGTGTACAAGGAATTCCCAGGAGACACACATGCAGGCGGGGGGACCAGGTCATTAATTTAATGGCTATTCCGCCTTAGATGGATGGAAAAGGGGAATGAGGGTGCTTATGTTCAATCTTTGCAAATTTGACCTCAGTCGTATGTGACAGCAGTCCGCCCACACATACAGTTAATCCACACACACACCATTGCACACTGCTTCCATTCTTTGCCCTATTTCCTCCGTTTCTCCCCTTCTCTCACTATATGCACCTATAAGACATCCATATACACATGCATGCATACACGCCAATGTGTGCTCAGAAACAGGCGCATACTCACACACCAGGCTGCACCTTAAGGCTAGCAGTGTCTGCTTAATGGAGTTAGTGATATATCCATTGGGTGCTCTGCTCATTTAAAAGTCAGTGGAGGGAGGAAAGGAAGCAGGCCAGGAGGAAGTGGGGATGGTGAAAGGCTAGAGGCTACAGGAAAAACATACATGACATATGGATGGAGAAGATGAGGTGGGGGGGGTGTGAACAATGGGTGCAAATGACAACATTAATCCCACATCAGGGCTATCACTGAAGGGGGAGAATGTGTATGTGTAAACAAAGCCATGGAGGTCCTTTGAATTATGTGAAGATCCCACTGGACCTATCCTGGACAACGTTATTTTTCAGTTTTCTGTGCATCTCAGCAGGTTTTATTGGAAGACAAACAAGAGATAAAAAGACACAGAAAGTGATAGAGGGCAATATTTGCCTGTTACTGGCCTTATCCAAATGGTCGACCCTCCTGTACGAGATACTGCCTGAGCTCTGAGCCTGAACAGTATGGAGGATTAGAGCTTAAAGCATAAATTAAAGTAGTGAAATGACTGAAATGTCCCATTTCCATCTGAGTGGTGCAACTTAATGACCACTTCAAAGTAAGATATAGGGGATTATCACTGGGAAGCATTAGTCTTAATGTCCAGGATGTTGTTATTCTATTTCATGTGTTGATATGCACGCTCTAATTCTTATAGGCCCAGTTTATAATGACATTATAGTGGTGGCCATTTGTCAGCTAATGGTTTTCCTTATTGACCTCTCCAAGGCTTATCATCGTGTGTTGGCTGTGATCACTCCTGACGCTAAAAGCTGGGGGTTTCCACCTGCTAATTTCCCTCTTTTCCTCACATAACATCCTATTTTTACCCCTCTTTCATCCTGAAATTCTCTACATGGTCGACCTGGCAGTGGTTTGGTTTAATGAGAGAATATGTGTGAGCTTATGTAGCGTGTGCAGTGAGCCTACATCTGTGTATTCATGTTGTGTTGCATATAGTGTTTTTTGGAAGAGGTGTGGCTGTGATGGTTGTGATGGATCCAAGGTAATAATGCATGCAGATGTTCCTGCATGCTTGTGTAATCACACTACACATGTTTACCTTTCCCTTTTGCTGTTGAACTCGAGTGTGTTTATTGGTACATGCAGGTGCATACTTGATATGTAATTGAGTGTTTGTGATAACTGACTCACTCTGCATTTTACTGAAATAAGACTATGATCAGCCCTCCCTTCAGAGTTCCTAACATCAACTTGAATATATCTATTTCCACCATTCCATGTTTTCTTTCTTGCTTGAAAAGAACCTTTCATACCAATTGATAGATATTAACACTGCGACTGCAAACCCATGACATTATTTCCAACGATTTCTACAGAACAGGAGAAAACACAATCACAATGAAAATTGATATAGTCTGTGAATTGCTTGCTATATGTTTTAGAATGACCTTGGAAACTCTCTGCAGAAATGTTATTTCAGTTCTTTTATTCAGTTTGCACTGTATGCAGTTATGTGTGTCACCTCTTCCACACATGACTTCACCCTGCTCTCTGTGGTGGTGTTGATGATGCTAAAAGAAAATAAATACTACCACTAAGGGGCTCCAGGGGCTTGTGTATGTGCACATGACTTGACTGTACACAGAAACCAGGTTCAATGCCCATGGTTCAGCTGAAGACATAGCTATTCCTAGTTATCATGTGTATAGATGTGACAAGAAAGTTAAAGGAATGGGTTTATTGATTTATGTTAACAACTGCTTTACTGCATGTCCACTTCTATGCCTAATGAATATGACTATATACTTTTGATGCATTTGCAACTGCTCACTTCACAGCTAAAGGTTTTAACCCTTTCTCTATCTCTGCAATCAGTGGTTCTCTGGAGGAGATTAGGACCTTATGTTATATGTATACTGTATATCTCTGAGCTGCTTATCATGGGTGACCTTAACTTGATTGATTCTCCAGCATCTCCAGCTGAAAAAGATCAGAGTTAATAAATAAATAAATTTATCTCAGCTGATGTCTAAACCATACCAAAGGTATTGCTAAATCTAAAATAAAAGAAATGCCATAAAGATCAAAAGCTTTAATGAGTAAGATTTCCTCATGATGACATACATGTTCCTTGAAAACTTTGAAAAAGCCCCCAAAGTCCAACTTACTACTTGCTTTTGGGTGCATTTTGGCCAACATATAAGTATAATTTATTCTCCGAATCAATACTGTAATGCTAATTTTTATGCTGACAGCATTGAAAACATAATTTAACAGCAAATTAGGCCTCTTCAAAAACTACAACCCGAGAGGTCACTTAACATACAGACATAACAAACAAATATTAGACTGATCCGTGCAGTAGTATTAGAAATTAGCTGCGGACAGACATGCACGTACACATATATACACACAGAACCAAACACATAACCCCCCCAGGTTTATGTCAGGTGGAGATAATTACACACCTTACCTCTCCAATAACTTCTTCTCATTTGCACTTATTTTTGTTATTTTTATTGTTCTCAGTAATCATTAAATAAGGTAAACATTTATGATGATTTTAATTAGCATATGTATGTGTGATCAACTCATTTTAGATGTTCAGATCTTGGGTGTAAGTAATTTATTGCTCAGGTCTCTCCAGCAAAACCGATCTTGATCTCATGGCTTCCAGCATAAATAAAGCTTAGCAAAAATCTACAATCAGGAACCTTTAACCTCTGAAATATAATTTACATATGCTCCATGATGACCTTTTGAGATCTATAAACAAGCACAGCTGTCTCCCAGAATATAAATAAACTGCATCGAATAAAAAAAAAAAAAAAAAAGAGCTCCACTGGAAACGAGTGGTTTAATAGTCCGAATATCTCAACCCAACTGAACATTTATGGCAGATTTTGGACCGACATCTCAACCCAACCCTACTTTTGGAGACACCAGAGGTCCAGTCATGTTTAGAGGCTGCACTTGCAGCGTCCACACATGTAGGCAGGTCTCATCTACTCATTTCATTCGCACTAAATGAAATGACTGGATGAGTTTATTACAGTCCCATGACAGCTACAGAGACCATTCTTTTTCTTTTTTTTGTCAAACTATTTAATTTATTGATTGCTTTCACACATAAGATCTTCAACCAATGTAACAAAAAGTGATTTTGAAATCCCTGCCTTTAATTTCATATACTGACATTTCACGACCTGGCTCAAAGAACATCTTTTTTAAACCTGTATGTCAGTGTTGTGTCGACTCATGTAGTCTGTGGGTGTTGTGGGTGTTTTAGCCGGTCCAAACTTTGGATGAGTGTGTTGTGTAAAAGCACACTTGTGATGATCTAAGCACTTCTGTAGTTTGAATCATTAGGGATGCTGCAGTGTACCATAGGAAAAAGTCATGCTGAACTCATCTGGAGGACAGTACACGCCTCAGCATATATCAGTGTGCTTCCTCATACTTGGCAATCTACAGTAATTCATTATAATTCCAACCCGCAGTAATCCGCATTCTTTCACTTAATCAGTCTCTTTCAGGTTATATACTGTCGCCTTTTCTTTCATTCAGGATGTAACTTCATATATAAACCATGTATTTTGTGTGTATATTGTAACCAAGTATTGCAAACGATGAACCCTGATATGAAGGGATGAGAGATGGAGATAAGTTTCGTCAAGACTCTTGTGTCTCTTCTGGACAGTCATTCCTCCCCTGCCCTCTTGTGAACTCAACACATTTCTTTTCTTAATTTGGCTCAATATCACAAGTCACAAATTTGCCTCAAGGGTCTTTACAGCAACAGAGGAGGAATCCCACCTACAGGACGGACAGACATGCAATAGCTGTCATGTGTACAGAATAAACCATGATGGTAAAATCAGGATGACAATTGTCTTACAGTACTTGTTGTTAAAGAGGGATTTTTTGCTCTGGCATTGACATGTCTGCTGACATAAACCTTCTCTTTAAGCCTTGACTTAAATCACCTCAACTTCACAAGGTGTACTCATTAGCCCTCAATGCCAACAACTATGGATAGAAATCTTTGTTTCACACAAATTTAAGTTTTGTACTGACACACCACTGTATTTCAAGGGTGAGGGTGAAAGGAGAGGTAAAGATCTAAACATCCATTTAACATCTAGTCAGTTTCTTTAGTTACAGTACAATTTGTCTACTTAATTTGGCCCTCTGGTAAGGTTGCTAATTAATTTAAGAATGCAGATTTAGGCAGGTGTCTCATTAAGCAGCCTAATGAAAACTGATTAACAAATCATCATTGTCTACAATATGTGCAGACACTTGACTGAACCATATATACAGCACATACTGCATAACAGCTGTTTTATGTATTTGTTTATTTATTTTGCTTAAAATGAGCTGTTTAATAATTAAACAACCAAAATTGGTGCATTCTTGCAGCACATTCCCAACACGAAACTGAGATAGAAACACTAACCATTGCTCACTGTGACCACATACACCATGAGTCAACTGATATTCAGGTACAACACTCTTAGGAGGAGGCAGAGGAACGAAAACACTCAAATCGAGTTGAATCAGAACTGGAGAGTAAAGCAGATTGGAACAGGACAGCAGGTTAAATGGCCACGGCAAACAGGATTGGACATTTACACTGATCTCTTGATGTCATACTTGACCCCAAACAAGAAGATGTACATCTGTTCCTCATCCCACCTTTCTGAGATTGAACTATTTTTGTTGTGCATGTGAACATTGTATTATATTTGTCTTCATTTCATCTAGTTTTTGCAAAAATCTGTGGGGGTGGAAGAAAAATTGTTTTGGATTTATCATAGTTGCAAGTGTAATTTTCTCCCTTAAATTTTAGCCAACGTTTACCGAAGGATTATGCCAAGTAACACATAGACTCATCCTGACAATGTGTACACTTTGGGGTACAGCTATATTGCGCAAATTCCTATTCAACATGAGCAGTACCATCAGTATAAAGAACTGTATTTGTAAAAAAAAAAGAAGTGTTGAGGGATGTTTAGTTTCAGCATAGAGGTAACTTGGGAAAGCCATCCACAGTTTTTGTTTCCTTCACTGTGGTTTTTCAGCACCGTGGATGATTTAGCTTTTCAACATTCAACATTTCAAGAAGGCCGTACAAAAGATAATTGACATTCCTCTCCCCCACTCCAGTCATCAACACTGAACTGTTACTAGACTTGATTGGACAAATGCACCATTCACTACGTTGTCACTGCTGTTTGCCTCCCAGTTTCCAAACTACATAAACATGGCAGCTGTTCTGGAGATGTTTCTCCCTAAATCTTTTTCTCTGAATAAATGTCGGGATAATGGAGTAGATCAATACCACTCCCATGTCTGAGCTAGTAATTACTAGTATTTCTAAGCCTTAGATGTGCTGGTATGCAGATTTCCTGTTTTTATTCGGACAGAGTCAGACATACTGACTAAAAGGCATGGATCCCAGACAGATAATCCTAATGTCAATCTTTTCCTTTAAATTAAACAGATAGTTTCATCTGTGATTTTGTCTTCTATTCCATACTTTTTTTATCCACTTTCTTAAATGGATTGCTGGCACCACCAAGCTCTTAAAGACTTTGAGTTTTGAGAATTAACATGCAAAACGTGAGAACGTGTGCTGTTCTCCACACAGGCTGCATCCCAATTGTGGCTGAGGTATTCTGTGGTTAAATGCAGACTATGCAGACTTTACCGCATTAGCTGCAATTTGAATTCAGGCCACATGGACATTAACAGTTGGGCAGAAACAGCACTGTACGCTAATTGCGTATTGGGGCTTTAAAATTTAGTGCATTATTATAGTGTTGAATAGTTCAACTGTTGTAAAGTTCAAGTGAGACAATTAAGTGCCATATGTTCCTGAATGATATATCGCTGGATAAAGATAACGTATTCATTCCTGCTTCTATTTTTTTCTCCATCCCCCACTAAGTGTGAGTGGGTAAAGGAGTGGAGGGACAGCATACTTACTCAGGATTAAAGAAGCTCTGTGTGTCCTCACTGATAGTGCTCTCTCTCACACACTAGGGCTTTACAGCATATTTTCACTCTTGCTCTCTTCTCCCTCTAATGATTCCAATCCCATCATCTCTCTCTCTCTGCCCCTCCACCAAGGCCTTACGGTCTTAGTTCAACAATCTCTTCCTTCCTTTTAGTACACGTTCTCCCTGTGTCATTCTTAATGTTTTCCTTTTCTCGCCTCATTTTTATTTCCCTCTTTTCTCCCTTCTCTTTTCTATTTTCTCTCCTCTCATCTCCTGCTGTAGCCCCCTACTGCTCCTCTGCTCTCAGGTTGTCAGATAAAGGTGAAGATCTTCTTTAGAGAGCTTGGCTCTGCTTTTCTCCTTCTTCAGGTTTTTTCACCCCCATCTCCAAACTATAGATATTTTTTTATTTGAGCTCTGGTGGTGGCATTTCTGATTGGGCTGGAGAGAGGGGGGAGATCTTTGCAGTGAGTGACCTTTGTGGATTTCTAAAGCTCATTATTCCTCATTGGGCTCGGTTGTGGCACTGTGGGGAGTGGCACAAGTCTAGTGACAGCTGCTGCTGTGCCAGTGCAGATCCTTGTGAATCTTTTCTCTTTCTTGCGTTTTTTTTTTTCCTCTCGTTCATTCTTCTTCTCATTCTCTCTGCCTTTCCCTCTGACCTTTTACAGTCATTTCACCAACTTTCTCTGTATTTCCATCCGTGTCTATGTCTATTTTTTTCAACTCTCCAAGCTTGGGAAACTCAAACTCCCTCTGACAGTATGTCGTAATTGGTTTTTTCCACTTTACACATTCACATTTGCTGTTCAATTTCTTATCTTTTGCACCTTGATCACATCTAGAAAAGAAGTCTCACAGGGGAATGGGGCTGATCCCAGCTGTGGAGTACAGTTGGAATGGTCACTAGTCAATCACAGAGCTGACACATCAAAACAGACAACCAGTCATGCTCACTTTCACACCTATGCACAATTTGGAATGGCTGATTAACCTCACCAGTATGTCTATGGACTTTGGGAAGAAAACAGGCCAGATGACTTAGAGTATAATGGCATTTACTGTGTGCAGAATATTCCATCTGAACTAATTCATGTCTGTCACACATGTCTGTCACCCAAGATGTATAATGCAGATGGAAAAATTTGATTTGGAAGTCTGATTGCAGTCTCACAGCATATCAACAAGGAATATATGATAAATTTGTCAAATTAAAAACAAACAAAGTTTTGAATCAAGACCAACTATTTATGCAATATGAATGCACACAACATATCCTTGGCTGCCCTTGCAGTCAGTATTGACTCACTATAGTAGCCTTAAGAGGAGATGTGTTCACTCTGAAAAATAGGCACATGCTAGTACTGCAGTCTGATGCAAGTAATATTTTTGCTGCAGTGACTAAACTAAGTTGAACACATTCAATTTTCACAACTTCAAAAGGACACCATCATTATTTTCCCTTTAAACATAATTTTAACGCCATTTACCAAAACTACACATTGCTATTTTGAGATTTGAAAAGAACACAGCCGTTTGAACAAGTCTTGTGCTGTAATGATAAAAACTCAATCCCCCACAATGCTATTTAGGGAAATTAAGAAATTGAATAGCACAGTCTTTCCACAATGGACAAGTCACCAGATATAAAGCACCATCTTCGGTTTTCTTTATAAAAAGTGTAGATGTATCAGAGGCATGTGGGTGTATTCAGCAATTTAATGTCAGTAGCTTTTATAAACTATATTATGTAATATGAAATTAAAGGAGAGATTGTTTAGAACAATGGAATGGATTTATTGAATAACTTACAGTTCATTATGACTTCAGTATTCTTGCTTATCCCCCAGCTTTGCTTTTAGCTATTTTACTAACAACGTAAATTTGGCTTCACTCTCATCCGTGGCAACAGACCAGTTTAACGTGTCTACCTTATTATATATCTTAATGATGAATTACAATTGCTGTGTTTTTCCAAGGAGGTTTTGACTCGCTTACAGTCATGGCCAAATGACAGTTTCCGGCCTCATTACTGATATAGTCTGGGTTTGGCTGTTATGCACATGGTGAACATTAATGAGCAGAAAGCCATCAGTAGGATGACATTCTTTGATGTATGAGCTTGTGCTCACTGTGGCGTTGACACATCAAATAGTTAGTTCAACTGCTGTTCACTGAAGTTATGACATGAATTCTAAACCTTATCAAAATCCCATCTAATGTAAAGTATATTTTTTAGTCCTGTGCATGTGTATGTTTGTGCACAAGCAAATGTGTGCACAGTCAAAGATGTTTAAGTCAAAATGCAGTTGGACCACAACATATTCCGTATGGACATGTCTGCGCTTTTACTGCACATACAAACAAGTGAATGGAAGCAACGTGCCAGATTTGGTTCTGTTGACTCTAAATGATGGGTAAACATCCTCTATATATTCTATGCTATCTAAAATCAGCAGTTTTGCGCAATGCTGAATTATATTTTCAGTGTCATTTTTTCTATTCACATGAAGAGATCAAGGGGCTGGTAATTTAAAGGTCAACAGGGCAACTGTGGTGGAGCATGCATGAATAAATAATACATTTTGTATTCGGAGGGTAAGTGTAGTCATTTTGGACTGACACTGCTAATTAAATTTTCATGTAGTTTGTACAGACACCTCTTGGATCCTTACAGCAGATGGTTGAGATGCGGGGTTTTAATAAAGAAGCTGTTTCCAGTTGAATCAATAACAACCTCTCCGCACAACACAGCACAGCACCTGGGGAAGGAGTCCCACTGCAGTAACAGCGTCTTGCCTCTCTCCTCAACATGCTCCGCAGAGTCTGGCATGTAAGTACAGGAGCTGTAATTGCAAGTCATTGAGATTCATTAGCCGGTTTCCTTCCACAACAGCACAAAATCCATACAGGAGTGCCTTTTTGGTGAATGTGCCCTACCTTAACTGATGTTGATGAATGAATGTGTTGAGATAGAGTTCACACATGAAATGTTTCCCACTGTCAGCCACCGCCAGCCAATTGACACCTTCTTGAACATAATATTTTCAGCACTGATTGCGACTAGAGCACCCAAACGGTTAGTGTGATATAAGGGAGAGGTTGTGGTAAACACAATTTACTGAGAAGTACCATAAAGATAATGGCTGATGATATTCACGATCACCTATTTCTTTTATCTGCTGATTTGTCTTATTTACAAACAGGCTGCACATGTAACATATGTGAATTATCACTTTTTGCGGATATAACGCTCTAAACTATACATAGTTGCATAGGTGTGATCAGTGTGCTGTAGGTGTAAATGTTCGTGTTATAAGGGGAAGAGACCTTGCTGAACTGCCACTAAATACACATGTGAAATGTTATTTATTGCATGTTAGCTTCGAAAGTACAGTTTTCAGCGCTATGAGATTCAATAGATCTATTTTATACAAACAGTTCACAGTGGCTGTCTTCTTCCCTATGTCTTTATACATTGTGTCATGAAGATTAGACAAATAACCATGTCAATTTAGTCCTGGCAAATCCAATTTGTTTCTCAAATTTGACCTTTTGAATTGACTGTCCACACTTTAACTTGCAAGCAATCAAGCTGAATTGTGTGTCAGGGCATAATCTGCATTTGTTGCTGTGGAAACAACATAAGGACATGCATGTATGCACGACGTGTCCAACACATAATGAAGAAAAAAAAAAAGAGAAGGCTGCAGGCTAGAAGGAGAATGGAGATGTGTCTTTTTGCACGTCACTGTAGAAATATTCATCACACCAGATATGCATTCTCAGCTCTTTCGCAGACTTGGCAAATGCAACCGAATACTCAATATATTATTCTTAATGTGAGGCACAGTGAGGTTATGCTAAAGGGCTGGAACAAAACATGCTAACTAACTCAAACTAACAGACTGTCTCACTGTCATATTTGCTAGGGGTTTATTTTGGTGAGAGTGGGAAGAATATGGATGCATCTTAGATGAGAGCAATAAAGAACACAGGGGCTATGGTAAACCACTTGGTCTTTAAGCTGCTTGTGTTTTGTTTAGGCAGACTGGTGTCTTTTTGTTCTCCGGACTGGTAGCAAAAAAACAGCAGATAACAGGGAAATAAAGATCAGAGGAACAGAGGCTCAGAAGGGAGAACAGAAAGGTCTCGGGAGATAGACAGGGCAGGCCAGAGAAAGTAAACAAAGATACACAGGGAGATGAAGAGATAAAGAAGAAGTGAGTGCGAGAGAGAAAGAGACGGGTAACGAGAGAAGTGAATGGTAAATACAAAAGAGAAAGGCAGAGCTTGGATTTATGCACATGTGTGTCTGCAGTTCTCTATTGCACACGTACTCTACTGCACATTTCTCTAATGGACAAGTCATTTTGAGATTCAGTATAACAAACAGAAATTATCTGGTGCTACCACTGATTACCTTTAGCAGTCAGGTCCATTCAGGACGCTGTTTAGGTTGTACTCCCTGTGCCTTACTCCTGTATGTCTCTAACTCTGATAAATTGCACTGTTTGGGCCTTTCTCTGCACACCGGATCATATTTCATGCCACGCAGCGCAGGAGGGAGAGGGAGAGGGAGAGGGAGAGGGAGAGGGAGAGGGAGAGGGGGGGCTACAATGTAAGGACTGAGAGGACTGAGAGGAATCTGAGAAGGAGAAGAAAAGGGTGGTGGAACACAAGAAAGGGGGAAGAATGAGGTTCACACATGCGATGTGGATCAGTTGTGTCTCTGGAGTGAGAATTTTAGGGCTAGAACTAAGTATAGAGTAGCAGCAGGCGCCTTGCCTCAGGGGTCATTTGCTTACACTGACATCCATCCTAATCCAGGAAAGCCGACCTGTTGCCATATACATCCCACAGGTACTCGATACACAAATTAAGGTAGGCCATTGTGGATGGTTCGAAGAATAAATGATCCCTAAAAAGCATATTCTTAATGTCACTCGTGCCAAAATGTAAGCTTAATGAATATCCTTGAGTGGGTGAGTATTAGATGTGAACAGACATAACTGTTGGCTGTGGCTTCTCATGCCTTTCATTTGCAAGATGGCTCCATTTGGTGTGGGATGATACAGGCACGTCTGCTATCAACTGCTATTCATGATCACCAATAAAAACCTCCTAATTTATGTTCCTCTGACTAGAGCCACCAATTTTGTTTTCATTAGCACACAAAATGAGGTAGTCAACTCACCCGCACTGGTGAAAACTATCAAGCCTTGTGTGGATAATGACAGAAAATCTAAAAAAAGAAAAAGAAACCCAAAAGTGATAGCATGAAAGCCCCATCCTCAGTCATAGTAATTTGATGGTGGCATGTCAGTAGATGTTACTTAATGCAGACACAGCCTGCTTATTCTGTTATAAATAAGCTGACTATGCATAGATACTGACACACACACCACACACCCACATACACACATAGAGAATACTTGAGAAAAAGATAAGCAGAAAAATGTCTTTTTCCTATTTCTACTTTTAAAAATGTTTGTTTGCACATGTATTTTCTGTCACTTACATCCGTCTACTCTCTAATGCATAACCGTGGCATGCTGAGCAGTCACTTAGGCAACAATGGCTGCCTATAACACACAGAGGGTGGCCAAGCATGGCTGCAGGCTCAACAATTTCACTCTTATGTCTTTTGAATGTCTGAATATATAACAGATATAATTGAGTGTACTGGCAGCAAATAAAGAGAAGAGAACATTCATTTATATCTCTAACCCCTAATGCTAGATAAAAGCAGAATTTGACAGGGCATTTGTTGAAGATAGCTGGATGAGAGCAGGCCGAGAAGCAGCTGAAGAGAGGAAGAAAATAAGTATGTAATTCTGATAGTTCTGGGAGGAACTAAGAGATAGGGCGAGTTTGAGGGGGGCGTGCAAAGAGATAGAGAGAAACGGGAAACATAGTGGGAAAGACGCAAATGTCCTGTGTCGATAAGCAGGGAGCCAATCTCAGGCAACATATGGAGCAGTGTGGAGAAGGAGCTCCTTCAGCGCAGGCCTTATCTACAGAACGACTCCTCTTCAGCCTGATTGAATGACTAATCTCCTGGTCTGACAGCATAACAAGGCTGAAAGTACACAAAGACACACGCCTGAGGAGATGGAAGGAGCTGGCCAACCTGGGAACACTGCAGGGCATTTAGCCTCAGGATATAGGCAAGGAGACAGAGAGACATAGAAGCAGAGTGTAGGAATAAAATGATTGACAATACATAAAGGGAGCAAAACAGCAGAATGCTGCAAATTACTATTCCAAACAAATAACATCTAAGCAAAATGGCAGAAAAGACAGGCAATATAAACAAGTAAAATAGCAGAACAATGCTACATGGCCTCAGACAGTGCTTGTGCAGAACCATCTCCCTGTTCAGAGTATGGATAAGTGAACATGAACATTGAGTCATTTGTCACGCAAATTTCCCCAAGGAGAGTCACCTGCGGCATGCCTGAACTCTCCCTTACCCACCGCTGCCCGCCACTGATTTTCTCATTTAGACCTCCACATGTAATTAGAGTTCATTATGAGCGTTCCTGATGCTATTACTTAGCTAATGGAATCTAATTAAAAACCTGCAGTCAACTGACCCCATTGTTTTTGCATCCTGCTATGGTGTTCATACCTGTTATCCTCAAGACATTTGAATAAACAAGAAGCAGAAAGATAACAGTAGGATGCAAAATGATGTTCCCAAGTGCTTTATTTTGTTGCAACATTCAAAGAGCTTTGCAATTGTGATGGAAATTAGAGCATGAGCTGGCAGCTACTTCAACTATGGTTATACAGTACAATAACTTAAATCTATTACTGTGACTATATGTTGACAACTTTGACAAACTCCAATAAACATGTCTTATTTCTCAGTGCCATTTATTGGACTTTAGAGCCTCATTATACAACTTTAGACCGTCGGGCTTGGAACAATATTCAAAGTGAATGTCAACTGGGAGGTTTTTAACCCTACCCTCATGTGTGATCACTAATATACACAATGTGTCAGAAACATGGTATGACTATGGAAAGGTACCCACACACCAGTGGGGTCACAGGGGTTGAGGTGGAAGAGGAAGTCACCACTGGGTTTTTTTTTTTATCTGTGTATCAAAGTATTCTGTCTTTATACTACACTTGTATTAATCAGAGCTGGTTGGGTCATGGCATGTATCTCTCTCTTTCCCTCACTCTCCCCTCTGTGTGTTTCTATCTTTTGATAATGATTTGCAGTTCAACTCTAGCACTGAAATAACAGTATGACTTAATGTAGTAGTTTCAGCTGAAAGTAAAGACACGGTGGCTGTAGAAACTAAATATAAGTGGTACACAAACTGGTACAAGAGTGTGATAAGCAACTTTAGTTTTTGGCAACATTGCCAGTGGAATATTACTGAGACAGCTGAATAAGAAATTGAAAAAAATTCTTTAAACTACCAAATTCAACTATAAAAGCAAAATGAGTGACATATGGTCTGCAAGGACTGTGACTATGGACTTACATCATGTTGCTCCCAGATCCTGATGCATAAGAGCAATGTTTCATCTGGGGCTTAAGATATTCCCTGTTGAGAGATAAGGAGCCATGTGGTGATGCATGTTTATAACCTTTGATTTGAGCATATTCATATTCAGGAGCATTGCTACAAAGTCAGTCATGCAAGACACATTGACTTTCTGTGCAGACCATACAACTCTTTGATATGACCAGACATGAATCATAAAAGGACTATTGATTTCTGGAATGGTGCAACATTAAAAGACCATAAAAAGAGGCTTAATATGCCATTAATAAAAAGTTATATGAAGCAAATGTGTTTTAGTCATCTTCCTCTACTATTGTCTTAAATGTGTCTCACACATATGCTTTATAAATCTGCTTGATGACGCATAGTTCTGATTTACAGGGCTATTATTTTTTTTTACATATAAAATGACATTGTGTTAAGTTTCACATAATACAGAGCAAGAAAAAAGACGACACAGTCGCTACACAGTTCTCTTGAAACCCATAAAGGATCAGTTCAAAATTTTCTCTCAAGAGAAATGATTTATTATTTATAGAAACTTATTTATGTGAGGATAACCGCACAGTTTGACAATGGCCAATTATCAGTTGTTATGGGAACCATTATAAGATCAGGCCAACTGCACCTACAAGTAAGCAATATAAACAATATCATACATGCATACCATCTATTATTATTAGCACTCCCAAAAGGGCACATATGACCATTGGAGAGTACCAGCGACAGGCATATCACACCTTTGTTGTCATGGTTTCAATAATAAGTGTTTCATGTTGGAAAACAGTTAGTGAAACTATGCGGCTAGCTTTAGGGAAAGATAATGGTTTGAGTTCAAATAAGTACATTATTTATAAAAGTGAAGTTACATCATGTAATGAATGTATGTAACTTATCTTTTAACGTAAGTTACGTCACATACGTAACAATTCTTCACTTCCCTAACTAACATGCTTAAGTTAGTTGGACAAAGCAGAATGTTGAGTTGATTTCACAAACACCTGTCTTGTGGGTGAAAGTCGTGTGTGTGACTCCTACAACAACCCTGCGCGTCCTCACATGGACTGTGTCGCTGTTTATACAGAGTCACCTGACTTCCTCCTTTGCCTCATCATAATTACTGATACCACTAGACATTGCCACCTAACAATAAATGTAAATATGGGTCATTCCAGCTTTGGGTGATAACAGCCTGCTGAACATATTAGTAGGCTTAGTGTGCAATAGCCCATATATTTGGGACAGATGTATTATGATAACACCTATTCAACAGATGCATATGGCAGTCATAAATGGTAAAATACCAGCAAGGAAGAGCAAAATATTCAGCAATTTCACATTTTCTTCGACATGGCGGTGGAGTCGTGGGCACAGAGTAACCTTTTGCATCTAATTCATACTGAACTTTTAACCTGATGTTATCTAGTGTATGCTAAATGTAGCACAGACATTGTATAGTTCCACTAAGTTCAGAGTCATCATCACCAGGAGGACAGATTATGTTTGGGAACAAGATAATATGGATGGTCTCCATTCCGTGAAAAAATATAGAAACATGCCTCCCACCCTATGACTGATTTTTCTATCTTTTAAAATATCAAAAAAGCATTTTTTTTCTCATCCACTTATTGTAAGCAAAAGAGATGTGGTCTGCCCACTTTTTGCCATGGTGCCCTGAGTTAGATTAAAAGAATATTTATGATTATGATATACATATTCACTATAACCCATATTATAAATGGGTTGGCTGTGGAACTGAATTGGCTTTCTGGGACTAAAAAAGTAATCTGAATCTGAATCTGAGTCTGAATGATTATTTTTTGTTACATGGAACAAAATCTGTGGGACACACATGAATACAAAAGGAGAACTATTCAGCTTCTGAGTAAAATTGCACATATTTGGTTGTAATTTAAGTCTTTAAGCTCAGAAGTCATAGTTTTGGTTTAAGTGCACTCTAAAGGTTAGCCTGCAGGTAGAGATTACACCCCCACTAACAAACTGACTCACTCCCTCACTGAGTCAACAGCTCATCATTGACAAGTTGAAAATAAGAGCCTGTTTGCCTTTGCTTTCCACTCAGCTTTTGCTATGGAACCAAATGGAACAAATGACTTATTGAACTTCCAAAATATAAAGCAGAATTATCCCTCACCTACCGTCAGGCATCAAGAGACATACTTTGCATAATGCTCTTTTTTGAGAGAAAATCAACTTCATTATAAGCTCAATTAAAGAAAGGCTTAATTCTTTAAATCCGCATTCAAATAAATTAGATGCATTCAAATTCAGCAGAAATCTAGTTCTATCCATTGTTAGATGAGATTGCCCTCCTAATAAAATCCAGAGCATCCTTCATTTCAGCAAATGCCCAAAAATGACATGGCCCTCTAATGGAATTACGACTGTTGTCGATAGAGAGAAAAAGTGGCAGTCAGGTGACATTATTATAGAGTGACAAAATCCGCTGAGGGAGGAGGACGTTGGGCTGGAAGGCTGGGTTAACCAAATGTCAGACTTTAACACGAAAGACAGCTGTTCATTTCCTGTTTCCTGCCAACAATCAGTATTGGCTTCTTTTAACTATGACTGGGGTTGTTTTCCAGCTTTAATCAAGTGGTTGTTATTGTAACCATGACAACAGAGGTCCCATAGCGTTAACTCATAATTTTAACCCAAACCATATTGCGTTGGTGCCAAACCTAACCGAACCTTAACCATTGCAATGTCAGACCACGAAACAATGATATTTCATGTTATGATGGTGATGTCATGTTGTTGTCAGTGGTCAGAACTCTCATTATTAAGAGGACTGGTCAAAACAAATGCAGAGCAAGACAACTAAGTAACCATTGTTGGTAATGATATCTTGTTACAGATAAATGGATTTATTGTATGCTACCTATATTGCAGCCACATATTCTGCTTTGATTATGATGCTGAAACATAAAAACCCTCTCTCTGGCTGTGTTTCATTAGCAGTTCCACTTCCCCTCATTGCCTTCCCCTCAGCCCCTGGCATTACGTAATAGCATATGTCATATAGAGGCCACTTGGAGAGCAGAGGGAAAGTGAGCGGGGGAAGAGCAGGGGGAATTAAATGGGACACACCTGCTCTTGTACATTTGTGGCCTAAACTATCCAGTGAGTATGAACCAAATACATAACTGCAATGCATCATGGGTGAAACACACCTCCTGAGTGACCGTCATTGCTTATTCGCTCCCTCATATCTCTAGAAGTCGATCTCACCAAGATGACTTGAATTTTTCAGACTAATGGAACAACACCTATGATGGTGGTGGGGATTCCCCCGTGGGAAAAGGGGAAGTCAATGGGGGCATGTTAAACGCCTAATGAAATTCACCCTGTGTCTCTCTGTGGTTCTGGCACAGTCTTTGTGTCTCTGTCCATGGTGCCGAAACAGTCAAATCCAGCCTTCCTTTGTGCCTCTCTCCATGGTGCTGAAACAAATGTATTATTCCTCACTTTCCACCAGAAGTACATCAAGAAAAAGAACTATTTTATTAATCCTGAAACTACATGCCAATATGATTAATAACTCTGTGACTTACTGAAGAACAGTGGAATGGTACAATTACTTTTGGCATTAATGTAACATTTTTTAATGTGGAAGGGATCAAAGAAATTCTCAGACAAACTCTTTTTTGAAGTCCTCCAACTCGGCCACTACTTTTAATTAATTCATAATTACTGTTACATGTTCACTACTACATACTTTATCCATGACTATAGACCATGACTATAGACTTTACAAAACAAATTGATCTTGATGGATGGGCCAATGACAGCTAATGTAGCTGGGGGAAGGGAGTTAAAGCAGTACTCAGAACAGCAGAATCAACATTTATCCATCTGGAAAATGATACATGAAAGAAATTCCACATCCTTTACTTTTTACTCAGCATAATAAAGTTGGTCTTCATTCAAGGCAGTTTCAGCTGGCTTGCCTGTAGGCTATATGTTCAAAGCAAATATCGCACACACTTAAAACAATCTCAGCGACTATATCCTGTAAGTATTTGGTTAGTATCTGGCTTTTTTTGGGACTTTACATTATTATGTACAAGTTGCTCTACTGCCTGCGTCTCCTTTTGCTACTACAGTATTTAAGTATTCTTAAGTACAGTATTCTTAGCAAAAACACTGCTCTCTATTGTTGTGGGCAAGGCTATTTAACAAGAAACAGAAGCACATTTCTCCAATTGTATTTTCCTTTAAGCAGGCGATAGTGCCTGCTGTGTGATGAATACACTGACAGTGGAGATGGAGATAGGGGTTCACTTGATAATGAGGCATTGCATTAGACAGCTACAGGCACGGTCCGCTTTAAAACGAAGTGAGAGAAGAGGAGGGTAGAGGGGTATAAAATAGAACATGACAAGACTGTTGGATCTCCACTTATTCTCTCCAGCTGAGCTGTAGTTTGATCGCAGCACTGGGACTAATTTCTTGGCAGTTTTTAGGAAGTCTGCCTTTGTAGGCGGGCAAAGGTTTAGAAGGAATAACTTGAACATATTTCCCACCAGTCCCCAGGCTTGAGAATTGGGACAGTGAGGATTGCTAATTGAGTCAATTATAAGGGTATGTGTGAAGGACAGCTGAATGCTCATGTTTTACATGAAACACCAAAACATATTAGAGGTGAATGTCTTATGCATGTGCTTAAGTCTGTTGAAACACTGTCTGGGTGCAGATTTCTTAACTTACCAGTTCTTGACTTAACATCATGCTTGTAACACCAATCATCCATCTCACCCAGCTATTCAATAGATGATGCTGTGTGCAGTCTTGTGACGCTGCTCCCTCCGCCTCACCAGCAATATCAGAAAAAATTAGGCTTTGTGATATTTCTGAAGGCTTCCAGCCTCTCACTGAGGTTTGATATGAGAGATGCTTTCCCTCAGCCTACAGGGAACCCTAAGATGCTCACTAATGGATTATAATGAGCTTAATTTGCTCCAGGATGAGTGATAAGGCAGTGAGAGCACTGAGGCATGTCTTAAGCTTCCATTTTACTTATATTTAATACTGGGAAAGTGAAGAAGGAAGGGAATAGCATTACAATGAAATCACTTGAACAAAAGTGGCCAGACATAAATGTATATATCTATAAATATATACATCTAAATATATACACACACACACAGCTTCACTTTCTTGTGGTGGATTGTCCTCTTCTCTAGATGCAAGCAGATGTGATTCTTGCTGCCCTGAAGTAGTGCCAGTGCTCTGTTACCACCTCAGGATGCAGCATCTTCTTCCACTGAACACAGACCTGCCCTGGAATACAGATCTGCTGCAGAATTAAAAGGAAAGTCAAAGCCAGTCATGTTATGCTGCGAAGTGAAAGAATACATACATACATACACACATGATGCTTTGTCAGGGGTCATAACTGCTATTGTTGAGTGACAATCATTACACAGAGATAGCAGATCTGTATAGGAAACATTCTCTACAGTATCTAACAATATCTAACAATCAATATATGTCCATCTAGTAAATACATTTTTGTTTACCATGGAAACTTGCAACAGCAGCATTATTGTATGTAACAGAAGAAGACTGGTTGTATTACCGAAACTGCTTTAATGGCAAGAACCTGTGCTGGAGATATTATATGGGAAATGTAACTTACTTGAGATAAGGTAAACTGAAATTTATTTGTGTGTGTGTGTGTGTGTGTGTGTGTGTGTGTGTGCGCGTGAGTGTGTGTGTGCGTGCGTGCGTGAGTGCGTGCAACCAGATGGGTTTCACCTGGCACTTTTGCGGGCTTTTATCATCTGGATGTAATGGGCCCCTGCAAAGCGTGAGCTGTTATCTCTGTGGGTTCACAGAGTGTAATCCCTTTTTCAAAATTCTGTTTGGGTTTTGGAACATGATTAGATGTGGCAAACTCATAGATCTGTGAATGCTGAGAACTGAAAGGGAATAGAACCATAACATACAGTAAGTTTGCCTTTGTAATGGCTTGGTGAGGTGCAGAATACATATGGATGGATGGAAGGATGTGCTCAGAGTGGGGAATTTACAATAATTTGAGCCGGTAGCCTGTAGCTTGTGAGGAACCTGTGGATTAATTAGTGAGTTGATCAATCAATCAATTAACCGGTTATTATTTGTATAGCTCCAGTGACATAATAACCATAGCCAATACAATAGCCAATTACAGAATAACAAAGGTAATCTCAAGACACATTTTATATAGAGCAGATAAGGACAACACTTTAATTTGCAGAGATCTAATGATATCAGAATTCCCGTGGCGAGGAATAACTCCCCATTAATGGGTAGAAACTTTGAACAAAACCTAGCTCAGAGGTGGGCAGCATCTCGCTGGGTTGAGAGAAAGGGGTTTCTGACAGAGATACACAGCAACAACAACAGCAACAACAATAATAATCATAATCCTAATAATAATAATAATAAGAATAATGGAACCAGTAAGATAACACATTAGTTTCGCTCTCTAACCTGTCTATCCCACCTCCTTGAGGATGTAATTATTTTCCTCTTATCCTTCATATTACATGCAGAGAAACACCTACACACATAAGATGCTTCAACGGTGTCAAGCTTTCAAGTGGGCAAACACAATGTGCTTTTCTGATCTAATTAATGCACCAATTAAGAAAAAGGAAAACTGGCATCCCAAGGGCAGCTTTGCCCAGGCTCTGCTAATTAAATCCTGGAAACATGAGTGATATGCTTCCTGATCAAATGTGACAGGTAGTTCCTTGGTGCAGACAGTTATAATAGGTAGGGCCACACACCACATGCACCCACACGCAGTCGGACACACACACACACACACAAACAAGCATGTAGAACAGTAGGGAATACTTTGGTGTCTAGAAAATTTCCCAGTCTGTGTAAAGGTTAAATCTCTGGTAAGGGCCAGAGATGCATGCAAAAATAAATAAATAAATAAATATTCACGTTCTTGAGACCAAAATCATATATTTTGGCCTTGGTCAGCATCTAGTTATAAGGTAGAAAATGCAGACAGTAAATACACTATACTTGTTCTTTTTGCCCACAGACCTCACTGTGAAGAGTTATCACAGTTTTTACATTCAACAGAAAATAGTGTTGCAAGTTTGGTCGGTGAAATGTCCAGATTAACCAGAGTGTACAGCAACTGTTGTGGAAAGACATGTTGCTTTAGATTTTTTTTCAAATGTGAATTTACAATACTCTGAGTACCACAAAAAACAGCTTCATTCTTCTCCAGTGACAGCAGAAGACTCAGAGGCTGATATCTCACAATCCCAGCAAGAAAAACTGTCTGCATGACTACATGCACAATGGGAAAATGTTTTTTTCTGATTTGGGTGAAGCGACCCACTGTTTTTCATAGTTAGAGATTACAGAACAGACACAAACCTTTATAAATGTGTGAATTCAATTTATATGACTTACATTTAATCACGCTACTAGCGCTATCGCCATCTGTCACTGTACGTTTAACCTTTCTCTTAAATTTTGAATGTTAAGTGAGCCGCACCAGCATCTGTTAATGTTTGTATTCACTTTGCACACTGAGAAGTAATTGATAAAGTCTTTTTATTGCCACATAGCTTCTAATTAAATACCATAGCTATAGCCAAAAGGGCAATTAATGAATTATCAGTGCTGGAAAGCATTAACCAAAGAGTAACTATTACAATGCAAAGACAATCTAATTAAAATTCTATACCTCTGTCATTGCACATTAGCATTTCAAAGGGACCTTGTTCTATAAATCTCTCTGGCTTGTGCTGTCTTGTATGGGACTGATAGACTAAAATGCTGCCTGTGTTGGACACACCTGATGTTTTTTTTGGGGTACGTGTCTAATTTCTGCACTCCCTTATTCTGATCCACATCAGCATATTTGCCAGTTGTCCAGGTGTGTGTGTGTGTATGTGTGTTTGGGGGGTCTAACCAAGAAAAGAAACCCTGTGGTATCTGAAAAGGATACACACCCTCTGGCCAATTAGAATTGAATATTCTCCATGGCCATGGACTAAATAAAGGATATTCCCTTTCTTATGACTTTAGCATGACAATGGGCTCTGACAGGACGCTGTGTAAATTGATCGATCTGCATTTTAAGCCGCTCACTGCTTGCTTAAGTCTGATTTAATACTGTGTCCACAAGTTTGTCATTGCTTTACAATATTTTGGCCAAAATGAATCTAACTTCAAAACTCAGTAAAGAGGAGATTATTGCCCACTTCATGTGAGATTAATTTTGCACACACACACAATTCCAATTGGCTGTTAGATTTAACTGCTTATTGATAAATTTTGTCCTTCCTATCTTTCTTCTGTTTTCTTCCGTCTGTCTCTGTTTCAAGCTTCTATCATCGCTTCATTACTATTCTATATTGGCACTCTGAGGTTCTCAGAAAATTTCCAAGTCAATTTAGAACCACTCAATAACAACCTGGTGTACTTTAAAATGCAGCTATGGATGAATGTCGGGAGAAGAATCAACACTAAACAGCTTTGTCCTTGCCCCTTCCCCTCACTCCCGTTGATCCATTCCCCCTGCCTCAGGGGCATACACAGAACCAAGCCCAAGGCAAGCAGGTTGTGTTTATCTCCTAACCTTGAGCTGCTGATCCCAGAAGACGCATATGATAACAAGGTCAATTAACCTTGACCAATGATCGTCATATACTGATGCATTTAAACATTTGACTGCTTTCCTTTCACAATGGTTTTCCCCTTTAAACTCTTTATGGAATAAGGTCAAACTACAGCAAATGCTTTTCCGATTTCCCAGTGGGTCAACTGACTTCACAGATCTCTCTCTTAAAAAATAACCTGTTGTACATATAAGTATGATGTTCATGAGGAGCAGCAGACATAAAAATGAGATTGTTTGTCCTTCGTTACAGTTTCAGTCCACCATGTTCATATTTTTGTTGTATATTTGTGCCAAGAGACTTTGCATTTTTTGGACAAGTCAGTTTTCTCAAGGTAGAAGTTTGCTCTCAGACTTTCTTTCTAGATTGTAACTGGACTGAGTTTGTGCTTCTGGTAATGCAGCAAAATCTCAGAGATCTGATTAGATCTCTGAACTTATTGTCCCATCAGCATGCGAGCGAGCAAGCAAAACTTTATTTATGTGGCACATTTCACTCTAGGTAAATCACAATATGCTGCACAAAGCATGAGCTACCACAGAAGTTGCAGCCAAAAAAAACTATGTGGATAATATAAAACATTAGACATAAATAAATGCAATTAAATAATACATGTAAGTTGAGACCATTAAGTAGAAATAACAAATTAAAATAATTAAGACCAGCAACTGACCAGTAAAAATGAACAAGACCTATTAATTAAAACCATATGATGAAAATAATTATAATTAATAATTAAAATATGAAAATAATAAAATTATATAAACTAATAATCAAGCCAGGCAAACCTGAGAGGTGCAGCAGAAATGAAATATTTTTAGTTTATTTTCAAAGGAAATAGTGTTGGAGCGCACCTAACAGGACTGGGTAGGATGTTCCAGCAACCTGGAGCATAAAAGCTAAAAGGCAGTTTAACCAGCTTTTGTGAAGACCCAGGAAATAGATTTCCAGATAACTTGAGGGATTGGTTCATAGCTCCCAAGCATGTCAGAGAGATATTGGGGGTGCGAAACAATGTAGGACCTTAAGCTGTGTGAGCAACAAAGCTACAAAACAGCCAGACTAGGCCAGAGCAGCCAAGTGTGAAGTGTTTGTCAAGCGCTCATTGACGTGGTTTTGTCATCATGTGCTTGTGTAAGATATTATTTATGATTATCTTCAATGGCAAGTGAACATGATAAGAAACAGCTAGCTAGCATAGCGTCAGATAGCTAAATAGCACCACAAATAGCCGTTGTCCATTTAAAAATGTATGTTACATAATGTGTACGTTATATTCCCACTAGGTGCCGACCTCTTTCAAGCTGCATTTTTTTAGTTAGTTGACTGACCAGTGCTAGCATGTTCCCAGGTTCGTAGTGAGTTAGCGTACCTCACAAGCATGGGTATAAGAATACTATACTTGTTATGTGATGAAGATCAGCCCAGGAGGCAGCAGATCAGGCCTGATGGGAGGATGTTCAGAGCAGGGAAGACACTGACAGTGCCGGGCAGCTGGTTCAGACAAACTGCACAGATACTGAATCCAAATGATCACACTCTATACTTGTGGTTTAGGCCTTTGGAGTTCAGTCATACATGCTGTGACATGCTTGAAATGGTCACGTCACATCTGCAAGGGCAAGGCACTTCAAAGTTATCACTTATACTGTGAGAATCATCAAGGCCATATTTTTCATGTAATTCAAGTATTTCTTTTTGCCACACATTCAATCCCTGCAATCTATGCAGGAGCAGAGACTGCTGCTTTAGATAGTTTCAAGTCTCTAGCCACAATTGTCTAATTTATGTGATGGTATAATGTTTGATGTGCATAGTAAAATCTCCCATTAATTTAAATAGCTAACAATTGACAGTGCTGTTAATGCTGTAGTGACTGTAAACCCTCAGCCAAAAAGCATCACAGACTTAGGAAGGTGGTCAGATCATTTTCACATTTGGAAGAAAACCAATGTCTGACTCTGCATATTACATGTACAAATCCCATAAATTACTAAACATTTCCATATATGAAATATGGATTGGCAATATCAAACCTCCATACATTTACTTGTACAGAAAATCAATGTCCTAATATCATATTTATTTTAATCTTTAACTATTTGTGGCTGTTGTTTGTTTGTTTTTGGATTTTTTAAGGGGGTTTGGTGGTGGTGGTGGAGGGGGGGCTCCAATACTAGACACACAAAGAAACATGCACTTTAAGTTTGCCAGTGTGTGTCAAAAAGTCTGGATATTTGTATTCAACCAGTGACTAGGACATATACAGACAGATGAAGTGGGCATAGATGTCCCCATACAAGGCATAGGATTTGTTTTGCATTGTCCTCTTTCTGCATTTTTCAGTTTTCTTTATGTTTGTGTCAACTTGTCTTGAGGTGCTCAGAGTGCCTCTCAAAGAAGCAAGTCGGCCGGCCATGAAAGAGCAAGTCAGAACTTTGAAAATAAACTTAAATAGGTGCACTCTGCTGCTAAAATGTATTTTGCTCTGATCTGCCTCTTTCCCCACTGTTCCGCTCTCTGCAGTTTATCATTTACTCTGTGCTCCCACAAACCTCAGTGGTGGTGCCGCTCTGCTCTCATTACCTCACAGACTGAATATACATCTGAGCCTGGACACTTTGAGTATGTA
This sequence comes from Pempheris klunzingeri, assembly GCF_042242105.1. Classification (NCBI taxonomy): domain Eukaryota; kingdom Metazoa; phylum Chordata; class Actinopteri; order Acropomatiformes; family Pempheridae; genus Pempheris; species Pempheris klunzingeri. Next base: position 17,330,127 of record NC_092030.1, read on the forward strand.
CACACAATGTGGAGCCCCAGGTCAGACACATCTCCACTGAGTTTCAGCACCGCATACTGCACTCATTCTCTCCCCAGAGACAACTGGGGTGTGTCAGGACTAAGACTTTCCTGCCTGCAAAATTGTTTATAGGACGATAGTAGAAGAGGGGAACTTGTTTTTTTTTTCCAGTGTGCCCCTGATGGCCGGTTGCGCTCCCATCAGTCACACTCAGATGGCTCCATCTACCTCTGGCGGGCTTGCCATGTGTGTGATTTTGAAAGAGGGTTGAGTCTGCAAAGAGGCTGAACCTATAATGTGTCTATAATTCAGAAATGTTGCTTTTAGGAGGGTGTTCTTCCAGCACTAGAGAGGAAAAATAAGGTCACCTTGGACTAGTAAAACTATGAATGGCTTCTCATATCATCTTTGCTAAAAGAAAATTGTGTTTACCACCCTGGTGAGTTGGAAAGCAAACAACTGAGATTCCAAAAGCCATTCATTTGTGGTGCAGGAATATAGCCTTCAATTGTGTTGACATAAAATTCAGTAAATGGTAACTTTTAATGCAGCAAGGTAAGATTTTTATTACCACCAAGTCTTTCTTGTTTTCCATTTTTTCAAATGATTCTACAAACTGCAGAAAGTGCGTGTCACCTTGTGAAGTTGCGTTTCACCTTGTTTTTGTTGATATGTGGTAAAATTGATCCAGCAGATTTGAGTGTCTTTGAGTGTATTCATTCATTTCTGTTTAGTTATATTCTCAGCTCTTCAGAAGTAATCCATATTAATGTGAATGATGCCAGCGTGGTCATCCAAAGCTAAATGATTTTCTTTTTCTTCAAAAAATGTAAGACCTTGTGGCTAAATACAGAGATAATTAAGACAGAAATGTTGAATATCATTCATTGTTTGCAAACAACAATATTAAAGCAAGTCTAAAACAGATCGTAAAGTTGATCCTACCCATGAGTCTTTTAAAAAATGCTATGAAAACATTTTAGGTCTGAAGTGACCTTCCAGAAACTGTCCACATTTCAAAAATTAAAAAGGTAGAATTATTAAGAAACACACGCTTGTGTTTTGCATTAATGAATTCACATAAACTGTAGAGTGAATTTCATTCTTCAGTAAAGACAGCTGTGTGCTTGAAGTGCAGGGGAGAGTGGGAGCAGTGACCCTGGGCTTTGTCTGCAGCATGGATTTTTTAAGTAATAATGTGTCACTATATCAACCGTTGGTGACTGTGCAGACTCTCAATGGCCCAAACACGTCCTCTTTTTCCCTTGCAGCAATTTGTCCTTGTCAGATATGCTGTTGAGTTCCTAGTAGATTGATCTTCATTCACTGTGTTAAATGTAAATATCCATGCTCTGAAAAATACCTGGTTAATTAATACGTACAGTAAATACTGTATTAATAGGGTTCTGATATGGCGAGATTTAAAGTGTACACTTTAAATCTCGCCATATCATATACACTACCCATCAATGGGCATCTGTGTTATAAGGGAATCAATGATAGATATTGGTGACAAACTACTACTACTACTAAAACTTCTATCGTACTGAGAATTGCCATGTTAGTACACCAGCTCTACTCAGTGGTCACTGGTGGATGAAAAGTGAGCAGTTGCTTCTCAAATGTAGTCTGATCAAATACAAATTAAATTTCAGTATAGTAGCACATTCTAAATGCATGGTGATATTTAATTTTCAGAACATTTATGAGTTGGTTATTTGTTAAAAGCTGGACATAAGTACTCCACTAATGCTGCAACATAATGTGAAAGAAAGAAATCATTCTTCACTAGATGCTGAAAAAAGGGTGATTACAGCAAGAGCATTTAAATATAATTACATAGAAGATCGATTACGTCAAGTACTTTGTACTGTCCCTGTGTATTTTGTCTCTGTAAGAAACTCAGATAACACTTTACTTGAATACAGTGAAAAAAAATATAAAGAAATTAAAGACAAACACTAACTGCACCAAATAGGCGGGGGAGTATCGCCTCAGCATTTGATGTTTCTCCGTCTGTATGGTTTTGTTTAAAAAGTAAAATTCAACTCATTGATTTGACCAGAATTCCTCCAACAACCATTGAAACAATAATCAGAAGTATTTGAGTTAAACTCTGGTCTTTTCTACAGCACAGTATCAAATGTACCCCATTAATTCCATATGATGACCGTATGTATGATTGAGCCAACAAGCAACAATATGGGGTTTTACACAGTACTTTATGTTGGATACCATCAGTGCTTTACACAGAAGCAGGGGGCATTTTCTGCCATTGTCCTTTTTTTATTCCTCTGTAAAACCAGAAAAGCCAATGCATATTAGGCAGGTATAAAATAAGACAGACATAATAAAGTAAGACACTGTGGTGCCAATCTTCTCTCTTTGGCACATGACATTACCACTATTGTTAAAGTCTTTGCATTCGCAATAAGCTTCAGAGGCAGTATCTCAATTGAAAAGGTTTACTCAGAACAAATAAAGTTACAAGATCCACTCTGTTTGTGCTCAACTTGGCACAAAAAACTAAACTTGCTCTGCAGACTGAGAAGCTGTGAGCTATTCAGTGATGTTCCAAGGTATGAAAGCCACTATCGACGCATCCAGGAGATGCACCCTATTTTTCCCCTGATAGTGCTACAGTGTGATCAACAAATATGTAATCTGTGATGAAATCATAGAAATCTACAAAAGAAACCTTGCTTTAAAAAAACAATAATCTACAGATCACTGATTTCTTAACGTCATACCTATCTTATATAGACAAGATCCTGTGTTCATAGTGTCAGTCATCATGGGGGGGGGGGACTAAATGCCATTGCCTTGCTTCCAATTTGCTCGAACAAGATCCTCACTGCACAAATTTCATTTCAACAATCAAGGCTATAAACCTGGTATTGATTAATACACTCACTGTTCAGTGCTGTTAAATTTTCATATACATTTTCAACATACATGAATATATCCACAACTATAATTATATATCATACATCTAATAAAGCTGAAGCACAAGCTTCCTTAGTTAATGTTTATTTCTACAAATGACAAAGAAAACAAGCGAAAACATGCCATTGTACCAACATACCATATAATAAAACAGAAATGTCCTCTATAACTCTCCAGGTATTCTCTCCCCTAAAAATACAAACTGAATATTCTGTATTGCTGGATGCAAATTTGTCACTTATTGTAGATGATGCAGAGAATCACAATAGTTTCCAAATGTTTTCATGATCGTGCCATGTGTGGAAACGGAAGTTGAAACTGACAACTTGTGAAGATGATCAACACATGTAACCAGAGTCATAATCACTTCTTGGGTTCATATTGGTTGCAAATTGATTTGAAAGTGACAAAAAAAATCTCTCAGAAGCAATGCCAACAACAACAACAAGAAATAACAGAGCCACGAGGTAATTTCCTCCTGATTGTAACCATGGTGCTGCATTATTTTGCAGTAAACACACTGCAGGCTGGGGAGTATCCCATCCATTTCCACTACAGTTATCTGTGAAGGGCATGACTGGAAGACTGAAACGGCACATCTAATGATGAGTGTGTAAAGAAATGGATGAAGAAAGATAGAGGGGGAAAAAATATTTTTTAAGGACAGTGTTGGTGGACGGTTGATAACAGTGGCTGACAGTGTCCTCATATGGGATGCTAATATATTCTGGGTGAAAGTGTGGTGCTCTCCTCATTAGTTGCCTCCTAGTTTGACAGAGGTGTTGGGGTTGCTGCCATTCACCTTGGCTAATTATCCAAAGTGTGCTCTGAAGAAACCCATTGTCTCTTGAAGCAAACCTTTAGAAAATAGCACAACAAAAAAGTGCAGCATTTTCTGTGAATGATTTGTTTGAAATTGCTTTTTTTTATACAGGTTGACGAAGCACACTGTATCTTCATGAAGCAAAATTCCAATGTCAGGCTATTTAAGATCTTCGATTGTGTTTTGATTGAAATGTAGAAGTTGCTGAATTGTGTGTCCGGGCTACATAAACTTCAGCTTGTCAGGACCTTGAGAAAACAAGTTTCACAGCAGGAGGGTATCAGTGGCCACTCACTCACCAAGACAATGACTTATCCACAGGGTTTTCTCACACCACAAGTCGGTTTCCTACTGTGGCTCAAAATAACAAAGCTGTGGTCCATCAAACGTATATGAGACACATATTTTCAGGCAAATGCAAACACGTCCCTCCCTTAAGTGACACATTGTTTGAATTTTTTGAGGTGACAACACAGTTGCTTACAAAAATGGTCCCACCTGTCACTGAATGGTTCATTGTATATACTATTTCTTTAGAGAACAACCAGTTTTCTGTTGTGCTTTGTCCACACTTTAAGGAAATGCTGTTTTAAATATAGCCCCCTAAAGAGTTAAAGCCTGATTGGCATTGTTATGCTTATGCCTTAATCATTTCAGCAGGATAAGTCAAACATGACATGAGCTCCACCGCCATGTAAAAAAAAAGAATAACAAAAAGGGCTTTATATAAGGAGATCATGAGCAGCTTTGTGAATGACAAAAAATAGAAAACCATATTCATGTAGGTCCAAATTAAAAACCACATTTCTGATTAATTTAGATACTGTATGCACAGACTTCAGCATGCTGGCTTTGGCATCTACAAAGAAAAAAATAATGTGTTTGGAAGAAAAGAATGTGTCTGCCGTTAATAATCATCCCCAAATAGAATTATTTTTCCCAGCTAAATACTCTGTAGAAGCTATAACTTTGCAGATTTTTGTTTTCTACCAGTGAAATATGTAGTTTTGATGATGTTACCTTTCCTGTATGTTGTCTATGCCCTCTGCTCAGATAGACTGGTAGAATATCTGACCACTTTGTCTAGATTAAGCTGAATGCTTAATGCCGCAGCATTTCTTCTCCTCTCCACCTAAAGCGAGAACACATGGCTTTTTTCTTTCAAAGTGGCCACAAGTAGTAATTACAAGATAATGGCACACTGCATTTGCCTTCCTCATCCATGATTCACTTGAGTCAGTTGCTTTAAAGACATTGTCATTTTTCTTTGTGACATGCTAAAATGCAGCGTAACAGGGGCATATGTAGGAAAAGAGTCACAAACTCGGCAAACAACACTGCTGTCAGTTAATCGACATCTATCTAAAGTTTGCTAGCATAAGTCTAAAATGGACCATTATACATTGTACAGTTTGGTAATGCAATCTCAAACAACTACTGCCAGTTGAAAATATAAATTGTAGAGGGAAGAACCAAACTGTTCATTGTGAAGAGAGGATTTTTGGCCATGCATGTTAAGTTAGATGCTCTCAAATTAATTGCATTCACTCACTCATTTTATTGCCCATAATAAGTGGGATACTTTTGTTACTGTCCATAACATCATCATGTATCATTGGGTTTTACTGAGTGTGTATTGCAGCAAATGGTTTGCTCTCCATTGTGCTGAAATACTCCTTAATGGAGTTTTTTTAATGTTTTTTTTTTTTTTATTCGTATGAGTTGCAGCATGTTTTTCTACAAAGCTGTGGTTCATGCATGAGTACATTTCAGTGATGTCCTGCTGATCAGTATAAGAATAATTGAAACAAAAAGCTTCAATAAAGAGCTCTTTGTGGAGAAAAAAAAGGGCATTTGATTTCCATTTTACTGCATCACAGCTCATTATCCGCCGACTGCGGTGCGCTTTTCTGCAGAGAGATGTATAAATAATCCTAAACACATAGATTGCCTGAAAAAAAAGTTGATACGAATGTTTCATCACATTTTCCATTGCAGCAAGTAGCGGCCAAGAGGGACAGAAACAAAGATGCAGATACTCTCGAAGCTTGTGACAGGCTGCTTAGATGAACGTAACTCGTGTGCAGTCGAGGGGAAAAAGAGCTGGCGGTAAACCAATTGTGTGACACTACAGGCAGTTCAGGTATGGAGAGTGCATTTGATAAGGTGTGATGGGCCTTAATTCAAAACTCATCAGGCAGTTGGATGGACAAACGCCTTCACACACTGTTTGACTTCCACTTGTTCTATCATCTTGTTCAGGTCCATTCAAGTGAATGGAGAAGAGTGCTGTGACGGCCAGTATTTAAGAAAAGTCCCTCTGTGTGTCTGAAGGTGTAATCTCTGGTTTCATAGAAACATTTCATTTCATATTGGGTATTTTCAGTAGGGAAAGCGAGTTCAAATTAGGGGACAAAAAGGGAATAAAAAAGCACACTTTTTGTTCCATTAATGTGAAATGGAAATGCAGATAGTAAATGCCACTAAAACGGATGCATACATCGCAGGTAACGTCACACCTGAGCAAAAAGACCTTAGAAGTTTAATCAAGCCAGTGCAGTGTGGTGGTGCAGAACATCACACCTCTGTCTTTTATCCAACTGAGCAGAGTGAGGGAAATGAAATCAGCAGGCTAGGATGTGGGCTTTCTGTAATCAGGTTTCACCGCCCTTCCTTATCGACTGCTGGGTCAAGATCATATAAGCATGCTGCTATGTCTGCCCACCATCCTGCCTGTCTCTCTTGCTTGCCCTCTTTCTCAATTTCAGTTTCTCTGTTTCTCTTTCTGCTGTGCTGCTCTGCTGTTTTGCCTTGAGTGTACCAGCCAGTTTGGTGAATAGGACTCAATTTGTTGTATTTTAGCACACATTTGACCATGAACAATGAGAGAATAAAGCCCCACATCGCTGTACGATTATTGCATTGTGTTATGAACTGTTCTTAAATATTGAATATTCTATTAGTAACAAATGCATCCTGGGGAAATCTGAGAATCAATGAGAAGGTCATGTGTCCTGACAGAGACTATTTCCTTGTATATTTATGTATTGGAAATTATTGGAATTAACTTCTATTGAAAGAGGCACCTACCAAAAACAATGCTGAGTATCTGTGATAATATACTGTACCTATTGTGGTGTTGTGTGTTTGCAGGGAGGGATTTTATAGTGCACAGGAGATGACATCGAGTCAGCATGTAATGAGCCTTGATGAAACTTAATAGCAGTATTGTGAAATAGGGAGCGCTCCATTTCACTGTGATGGAAGAGCCTGTCTCTTAAAGATCCATTTGTGCCTTACCAAGGTCAGCATTTTGTCTTTAATGAGAGCAATCTTATGGAGGTGCAGTAAATACTGGAGTTGCCACCCATACTTGAATATACATGAACATTAATAAAATATATGAATGTCACACAGACTTGACACAAACAAATGGCAGCACACATCTATGGGGTAACAAATAGTTAAACTAAAGGTACATTTTGAAAGTTTCAACTAGGTTGTAAAGAACTGCAGAATGATTTCAAAGTTTAAAATGAATATTTGCAATAACTCCTTCAAACTTTGGATATTAATGCTTGCACTGTTGCACAACTGTGTGGAGACTGTCAACACCAGAAATATTTATAGCATCTGTCATTTGTTCAGATTTCATATGAATTGCAGGCATATGAAGGTGGAAGTAGTGTGACATTGTTAGAACACTTTGGTGTGTGTGATTCGACATACAAATCATGTGTGTATCTAGTTAGTTAGTTAGTTAGTTTGTGTGTCATGCAGATTCAAGTGCCAAGCCCACATAAACACTAATGTAAAAAACACAAACAAAGAATTTAACCTCACACAAAGTGCTGTGATTCTTCTAAGAACAGTATTATTATAATAGGCACCATATGCTGTAGTGTGAGAGCATATTTGAATTATTTTAATACTGCTGTCATCATAGTAAACATTCAAATTTGTGCAAATCTAAATGTGACTCAAGCATTGTCATTAATATTCTGAGAAACATCCGGCATATGACAAATGTTAAGCCATGAAGATGACTTCATTAACTTTACACTGGAGTAAACAATTTTGCAGGAGGAAAAAGCTTTTTGTGGAATGGGGATGTAGATACGGACTAAAAATTATTCTATTCTGTTTAGATTCTTTCAAAAAATATAGATACTTTTTTTGTGAAAACAAACGAAAACTGTGAGCCTTACCTATGATTCACTGCGAATGAAGGATGACTTCGACAGTACGGTGACCAGGTGCCCTGCATTTTGATCGGCTCTTGTTTTCAGAAGTCAAACCACTGCAGTGCAGACGCTTTTCTAAAGTCGGGCTTTTATCCAATGGGTGTGAAGAAAGCAGGGAAAGCTGTCATTAACAACTGTACTATAATTTTCATAGATTGAAGCATTACAGATTTAGAATTGTCATAGATCGAAGCATTACAGAGGTGTTTCTAACACTTTCTGTGCCCCTCTGGTTCAAGGTGTTAATTGCTCATTGTTTTTTCTCACCATCAGGCCGCTTGATCCAAGAATACTTATCATTATAACCTCCAACCTCCATTTATCCTATCATCATCATAAATCATCATCATTGTATCTTAACTACATGTTAATTACCTCACTACAAACAAAAGATACACGTCAGCATTGTCAAAATGTTTGCATACCATCTCAGTTTAGCATGTCAACATGCTAACGTGCTAAACAGCACTGTCACTGGTTACTGGTAAAGGCGATTTCAAATTTTTATCTGCTGGTGGTGTTCGATGAAAAGGTTCACGGAAATCATTAGTATTCAGTCTGTGGGCACCATGGCTATCTGTCTGAAATTTCATGGCAATCCATCCAGTACAGTTCTCTGAAATCCAAAAATGTCTAATCATGGTAGCGCTAGAGGAAAATTCAGGGGATCACTAACAGCAGCGTGGGATTCATCCCTGGGGAAATTTGATGTTTGTACAAACTTTCATGGCAATCCACCCAATATTTGCTGTGATATTTCAGTGTGGACCAAAAACAGCTCAATAGCCCAACTGACTGACTACCAATACTGTCTACTGAAAATACCAACTTTTCCCACAAAAACAGAATTAGACTGTAACATTTATTTAACATTGTGGTTTCTCCAGCTGATCAGTTAGTAAATTGTTACCCAAATGGTTAATATCCTGAAATGTGTGTTGTGACTGAACTAGCGACCCAGCTTTGGTGAATAAACAGAACCATCTCCGGGGCTCTGTTTATACCAGTGTTCTCCAGACAAAGAAAAATCAGCACAGACAAACAAGGCTTCAATTTCTGAAATAAGCATTAATGATTCCTTACCTCTGAAAATCATTACCTTGTCAGTCAGAGATAGCTCACCGAATCTGCCTGTTTTGATCCAGTAATTTCACAAAAGCATAACAAAAGGTATCTATGTGCTATGATATATGCGTTCATCTATTTTCTCTATTCTGTTAACTGTTAGTCGCTTCCAGAAGCACTTCATAACCTCATAACATGTTTCCTTTGGGGGTGCAATAAAAGACAAGCCAGTCAAACATTATTGTATAGAAAGAGACATGATTTTTGAACTCTGCAGACTAAAGCAGAGACGTCAAGGTTATTCTGTCCACCTGAGGCCTTTTTCCACAAAATAAATCTGCAAGGTACCCACTAAAATCTTAATCCCACTACAAAGAATGTGCGATAACATTTTGTGGAAAGTGACTGGAGAAAAACCCTGTTTATGTGCAGCCATTTCTCAGCCCAATTATCCTTGAAAATTCCTCTGACCCTTACAGTACAATATATCCAGCCTCCGTAGTATGGGTTGCTGCAGCATGGAACATACCACTTATTAACCTCATGTGTGCTACTGTACATCAGTGTGTGTACAAGTGGGAATCGTATCATATAAAACTTATGAAATGGGCGGTATGTGGTATGGTAAAAGAAATGACTTAGCTTAGTTTGTGATTTGAAAAAGTTTAATTATTTGTTTGGGTCTCATTTAATAAATTATGCAAGTTTCTTTCTGTTCACATTTGTAAGCAAAAAACAAGGTTATAGAAATGGACCAGTGCTTGCCATCACTGACGTGCCTTAAACCCCTAAAACATCAGGCTGTGGCTGTACTAGACAACATCTGTGTGTACATGTGTGTCTTCCTATACAGATACTGTTCTCAGCAAATGCATGCATGGAGGTTCAAAAACACACTATTTTTATCTTCTAAATTTGAAAAACGCAAAGTTGACAAACTGTATAAAAACCGAGCTGTTGCTAGGACAGAACAACACAACAGGACACACAACAGTTTACTAGTAGGTAGGTCAATGAAATCCAGCAGTTTTAGTCTGATCTGAAGGTGAGAAGATCAAAAAGTGTTAAGATTTGAAGCTAGTAAGCTCAGCTTAGAGTGTCACCATGGCTGCAAAACCACTTGAAAAGAGGCAGTGCTCTCTCCTCCTAGACTGCCTACCTGTCACCTGAAGCGCCATCAAACCCACTGTGACAAACTGACATGAGAGGCATCTGGAAGCTGTCTTCCAGCCAGACAGCCATGTCATCTTATCCTGCTCTGGCATGGCATTCGGGAAACCAGGGGATTAAACCCAACGTTAACATCACAAGCAGAGAGCGTTCCGAAGAGCTTTGCATGATCAGACAATCTTGTGACAACTGGCGTTTGTTTAAGTACTAGTGGTGTATGCAGTCTCATTGACAGTGTTTGATCAAAACCATTGCAAGTATAATGCCACTAAGCCAACATGTGATCAATGAGCCTCATCATTAATAGTATTCTTCCTCTCTAAAGCAACACAGGTGATAAATGCAGCGTAAATATATGATGTGTATGATATTACTATATCCTTTGTTTGTACTGTGTGTATGTGGTGCATTGCTACAGTCATTCCGTCTGTGCTGAGGGTGCTTCCACCAACCATATGGTAATAGAAGACATTTGAACTGAGCAGCCTGAAGGATAAATTACAAAACGTTATTGCAAGTTCATATAATTATTTCTTATCAATGTTTTAAGGAGCTAAATAACTGTTTACACTCAACATAACCAAGATAAAGTAATACTGAATAGTCATCTTGTAGTGTGATTGCTTCCTATTTTTGTTTTTTTAAAGGTTTGTGAGAAAACCATACTGCTTGCTAGTCTGCTTGTCCTCAGCACAGTTAAATGGCATTGCAGCTACCACAGTTCTCTTCTCAGCTTCACTTTCAAACCTTGACTGAACTTTTTCCATTCAGTGAAATCTGTCATCTCTTCATCTCCTTCTGCACTACACCTCCACATAACACAAACAAATTCCAACCACTGTGTTTTTGAGGATAAACATTATACCATACTAGTATAAGCACGGCCCGTGTTTCCACAGTCCTGCTTGTAGACCTGTCTTCAGCATGAGAAACAATAAGCCTATTTAGTTTACAAGATATCCCTGGGACTGTGCTCTCTTGGACTCTCTCTTACTTGCAGACTACTTGTATTCTCAGTGACAACTCTGCTGTGACTCATCCCCAGACATGCAAGGGTGTTTAATCCTAAACAACCACATTTTGGACATGGCCTGTATTGCAGGACATCCCCTCAGGGATCAGGGACACCCCCTGGCACTTTGTCCAACACCTTGTCATCTCCCATTTGCACTTTTCTCTGCTTAGCTGAGCTCTTTTAATACTCTTTTATACTTTTAAGCTCCCCAAAATTCATTGAACTTAAAGAAATGATCCCATGTCCTCTCTCACTTTTTCCACTGGTTGCTTATAGCTGGTTATGTCAAATTCAAAAAGCTGGTGTTGCATGCATTGTTGGGCCTAAACACAGCAGCAAAGAGATAATATAGCATAGGTGTAGACTCTTACTCTTGCTAATTACATTGCTTAATTTGTCACTGCCTTCCTTTGCCTTATTGATTATCTAACCCTTGCATGCTTTATCACTCTATACAGTCCAAAGGTTTGTCAGCTTTGACAATGCCATTTAATCTTAGCTTCCTTTGTAATGCAGTTCTGTGTATTACAGAAATTGTGGTAAATTTATAATCATTCTTCCTGTTTGAATTTTTTTTGTACATTTTAGGTAAGGATCTGTGAGCCAGACTGTCCTCTGCCTCAAAGGGAAATTAAAGGTCCATAAAATATAATTGACTCTCAAGTTTACAGGCAGTCAGTGCAAAGAGGATAAAATAGGGGTAATGTAATCATGTCCTCTGGCTCGTGGTAACAATGGATGTTTGTTTGAACAGACATTAAATTAAAGGGCTTCCAGCATCCCTTGCAGGATCACATGTTTCACCTGCTTTCCACTGTCTGTGATTTATTTGCAAGATGGTTCTAATGTTTTGTTGATAAGCTCACTTGAAAGAAAGTGTGAGTCATGAGGTGTTTGATCATTGAAAGTCTTCTTAACCGAAGATGCAGGTAAGAAATGTTTGATCTCTCGATATGGAGGAATGTTGAACTTTTTAAAACATGTCACAGTGGCAAACTACTAAACCCTCTGAGCTGACAGATTTTATGGATTGTAACGTCACATTCTTTTGTGTTGAGAGCTTTCTAAAATAAAAAAAGCTCTTAATGGTGCAGAATAAGAGTCTCCCTGGGATTTGACGAACGAAAGCAGTGCCACTTTTATTAGATATGTAGCAAAGCATTGCCAGAGTTATGATGAAAAAAAAACACATTTTCAGAGCAAAAAAAGATTGTAGAAAAGGGAAAGATAATTTGACTGAGAATTGTACATTTATCCCTGAGCCTGCCGATCAAGTAAATTAAAAGTGCAATTAAGCACACATATATAAGCACAGATGATTGCCCATTAGAGGGCTGGAGCTCTTTCTGATGGATATGTGTGACTTTGGTTAAAAGTTCTCATTTTATTTTAAGTTAAACACCCTGCCTTAGTACTTAGTACTCATACATAGATGCAGTTGTATCAGATGTTCTTTTGTCATACTTTGATGGAATTGCTCTTCAACAAAGCACTTACCATCATGTAAGTGATCTCCTCTTAGTCTACATGCAGTATAGATGAAAAGAATTTACACAATAAAATTTTAAAAAGCATTTTGAATTTGTTGGAGTGATTCAAAATGTTAGTCTAGCCTTTGGGCACAAGTCTTCCTGTCATAAATATGTATGTTTTATTCTTGACTATAGGATTGAAAAAGCAGTTAGTGCCACACCACACATACATTTTCTCAAAACTTCACACATTTATGTACCAAGACAGGTGTCAATTCAATTCACGTGGCTTTATTGACGTGAAAAGAGACAACGTTACCATAGTATCAACAAAAACAAATATAATACAAAATACAAGTTGTCCCACCAGTATACAATAATATGTACATCAATTAGACATTAAAATTGATTAGTTCATTATATATACGCTTTATACAGTTTCTTCTCTAATTACATTTCAGCAGGTCACATCACATTCATTCACATTCACTGACCCTCAGGTTAATGTCATACTCTGGTCATGTGACAACAACAATCAAGCTATCTACTGTACTTGACAATTGAACAAACTCCATCTGTTGATGAAGGCCAGGTGATGCGTCCTGCCTATATGAAATCATTCCAAAGAAAGGATAGAGATTTGACACCAGAATATAATATTATTGTAAAAGTGAGGATTTATCTGTGGTGAGAAACTGTAGCTAATGAGCAAATTAAAAGTGTTATCAGTTTTGACGGTGCATCATTAAAGATATAGAGGAAATGTGTAACGTAGTTGTGTAGAATAATCATATTTTACCTGAAACAGGAAGTGTTGATGCTTAATTTTACTTTTTTGAAACCTCTATGATATTTAATTCGCAAAAGCACACATAACATTGTTAATAATGTGCAGCTTACCCTTGTATTAATACTCTATCATTGTCACTTTTCCCATTTTTGAAAAAATCTCGATGACTCCTTACTTAACTTTACCTTGTTAATAGATCTGTACACTTACACTTGAGTAGTTTGCATAATTGGTCTCTTTGTTAAAATTGACTTTGTATAGCTTTGTTTTACTGTTACAGTCCACACATGTTGAATATGCATGTGAACCATTTTGCTGAAATATATCTTCAGGTCACTGCTGCCTGTCACATATCAGCTTTTAAATCATCATCTCAGAGTAATTGGAGGTGCTTCCACCTGACAGAAAATAGCATGTAGCTCATTATTTTCAGTTTCACTTTCATGGAAACACATCTCCTTCTTTCCTACATGGCATGATTGACTGTTGATGCCATTAATTTTTTACAACGTACAATCAACTTGAGAGCGACAATTGTGATATCATATAATATTTATTTTCTGTACACACTTTTGTTTTTTCCATTCCCGCGTTGACAGCAACATCTTTTTAGGTCTTCAGTCGTGACGACTACGTCGCATAGCAGCAACAGCAACAGTGTTCTCATGATGTAACCACTTGAACACCAAGCACATCTTGTACATGACTTCCCAGGTCGCAACTACTATCACAAGTTCTATTTGAAGACACCATGTGTGTTAAGTCTTGTGTGTAGGATACTGAGATGTTTTGCATTGGGGCTGATTATCATTGGGGCTCTCAACTTGTGTTTGCCTAATAAGGTTGTATTTAATATATTCAAGTAGTTTACAGTATGTTCTTTTTTTTGTCACAATTTTGCAGTCAGTGTAGAATTTTAACATTTCCTGCACGTGTGTTTTCCTGTTTACTGTGTTTCATCAGTCAATGAAAAAGTAAATAACTTGGGACACTGGGACAGCAGGTTTCTCTTTCTCTTTTGCCTTTCATTCCAATGACTTAAGGCTGTGTTTGTGTTTATAACCAACTGGATTTTTCATAGATCACTTTCCCTATACCCTTTATCCAAGTACTCATCCACTCATCTTTCAAACCTGCCTTAAAGTCTTGTCTTTGTTTTCCAAAGCCTGAGCAAGCAGTGGAGCTGGAATAATTCATATGGCAACTGGGATGCATTTGGGGGTAACCAACTTCCTCAGGCTGTTCACCATTCACCATCCTACCTTTGTGTTCCAAAGAGTTTCCTGAGCATGCAGCTGGAGAGTGAGATACCCTGCCAGCTCATAGCCTCATTCTCCTGCCCTTTTCTTGTGCTTTCCCTCTCTTTGTGCTCTATGCAGTGTTCCAATTTTTGCTTAAATCACCTTGTTCCTCTTCAAATCCACTGCAGAGTTTATTTTCTTTGCATTTCTTATTTTATTTTCAAGAAGCACTTCTCTTAATTAATTCCTGAAGAGATTAGCAGTAGAGGTTTATACTCTGTCTGGTAACCTAAAACAAATGAGCCCTTATTTATCAATTAGCAGTCTAACTTTGGTCTAATTGTGCTCACTAACGAAGGGATTGACAGTGTGGTGTTCATGCTTTATTTGAATCAGTGTACTCCCATTGTATCCAATCCAATCATCTGCAGGCAATAGATCAAAAGAGCCAATATGAATAGAGGTCCCTTGTTATTGAGTCATAAATTAAATACACATTTCCTCAGCCCTAAACAGGACCTTGTATGTGATGCATCATGGATGTGACAAAACCAGTAAATCAATATGACAGTCCTTTCCCATCATGGATAGAAGGAACTAATTTATTTGGATGCAAGCTTGGCTACTATTGCAACACTGAGTTCGATACAAGGGGATACGCATTACATCCAGAGTAATAGGTCAGTATCTTAAAATAGATTTTTTTTTCGCTTTTCAGTTTAAAAATGTAATTTTTGAGCACATGAATAATTTAACATTGCTGGCCTTTGGGATGATGTTTTAGATCAAGAGAAAGTCTGTAAGTAGGCTAATACTTAATTGGTGAGCAGCACTTAAAATGGTGTGGAGAGAAATCCACTATTCTGTTTTATTTCAATACCTTCCTGCAGTCAAATAGGAGTTGATATAATAAATAGGAGATGATAATTGTATTACTTCTTTATCCCTGAGCAAATAATTATGTCCTGGTGTTGTGCAGGAAGTTGTTGCATGACAACGGAGTCAGGTGAGCCTACGTTGATTTTCTAGGCACCATCTTATGAGATTTCCATGTCAATACATGGATTCCATTTAGGTTTCTTCTCGCCTCACATCTTTGACGTATCTTCTCTGTAAAGGGTTACAAGGGGATGCAAAGACAAGAGATTATCCATGGAAAATGTCTTGCAGGTGCTGTGCTGCAGTGATGTTTGAAACACTGTGATGAGGCTCCTCCTACACAGGATCACATTCTAGTATGAGGTGCCTCCGCTAACTTGAATGTGGATAAAATCCAGAGAGTCTCACAATTAAATAAGGATGATCCAAATTTTATAGGGCTAAATTTATCCAACTCTGATTCTGTTTCTGAGTGAAAGAGATCATTTAGCAAGTGTTTTGATGCTCAAAAAATGTATCCTCTTTATAGACATCTGTCTTACAATGTAAGTGTATGGACAAAAGATATTTTGGGGCTGAATGGCATCATGTGATAGATGCCATTGTTGTAATTAGCCTGGCACACTTTCTGGGGGCTTGCTTGAAATAGGTGTCATGTTATTGTTCTGGGGTTTGAAGAATGATGTGTTGGATGTTACTTCTGTTGGAATTCTAGTCCAAGTTGAACTAGAAGCCTATTGTATAGAATTACCTAACTGCAAGTAAACTAAAGGCCCTATCACACCACAAAGAGGCACCAGGCTCTTTTTTCTGTATTGGGCCATTTCATGCCGAGTGGTATTTTGTTTACAGGATTGTAAACAAAATACTTACTTTCTTTTCTTTTCATAAATTTGAGGAGGGGATAAAGCTCTCCAAGTTATCTTGGTGCCTAATGGGACAGCAAATTCATGCAGTTTATTCAAGAGACATATTTGTACCATTAACTCCTGCCTCATTATTGAGTAAAAACCATGCTTCTTTTGTTGAGCATTTTATGCTTCAGCAAAGTAAAGTCAAATAAAACATTACTGTGCATAAAAGCTAATAAGCAATGATAATTTTTTGGCTTTTAGTTTCCTCAAATGTGAACACTGTCAAGATGGATTACATTCATATGTCAAAATGCACAAGGTGACCTAAACACAGAATTATGTATATATTCTAACTGTTGAGTCCATTGAGATGAATTACAGTTTTGCCATTTTAAATGCTGGGCTTAAAAGTTTGTCATAAGGACTCACAGGCACACAACACACCTTTTTTAAAAGCAGCATTGCCAGCAGCAATACTGTTTGCCAGTCATTTCTGATTCTCACACTAGGTCAGATATGTTTAAATCATTCACACAGGGGCTTTAAATAAAGAAATGGAGAGATGTAGGGAAAGATATGCAGAGATACAGACATATGGGCCTATAGGCCAATCTCACACCTAAATTGCCTCATCAGGGAGAGACAGACAGACAGAGAAACAGATACAGGTCTTACAGCCTCAAGTCAAGATCCCAGCTTAGAAAAATCTGAATAATCTTAGTAAAAGTGGCGTAGAATGATGGCATAAAGTTGAATCCCTTCCTCCAAGTCGAAAAATGCAGCAAACTGTAAACTTTTGGCTGAGAAAATACTGAAATAGATGGAGGTTTTGATGTTAATGTTAAGATTAATGTGTAATTCTTCGAACAACAAACAAAAAATAAAACAGCTGTTCAGTGGTCACAATGGCCACTTCATTTTAAATGTATGTGTCTAAATAGGAAATCTATGCTCATCAAGTCAACTCTTTCACTCTCCACACCATAGGCTTCTCATCATTGCATACATCTTCAACCATGTACACAAAACTTTGCAGCATCCAAAACAAAACATCTGGCACACTATGCCAAGCTCAGGCCTTCATTTAGGTACATGGTTGAGAGGAAGAAGCCAAATCAGTTTTTAGTTTTTGTTTTTAGCTAGTAGTAGGTGGCCGTCAGTCACACTCCAGCCCCTCCCTGTGCCAGGTTCTTTGTGGGAGCGGCTGAGTAATTATTGTCTGTTCCAGAGCAAGGGATTGGCTGTTGGCCCCCCTTCTCTCTGTTGCCTTGGCAATGCTGCACCGTTATTGATAAAGTTGATAAAGAAATGCTTGGGCATGCACCTGACAGATTAGACCAGAAATCCCCTAGGTGGGGAACAGCAGCAGCCAGACAGCATACACTAAGTCCCCTGATGATCAGCAGCTCACAGAAAAGTTTGGCTCAAATGCAGGGACTGGGAAGGGTGTCATTTTCTGTAGATTTGTTTACTTTGGCATGTCTAGTTTATACTGTTGCTTTTAGATATGTCTTAATGGTAGATTCAGAAGCTATGAGCAGCTTTGTTAGCTGAGACAGCATTGATTGGATATACTGACTGGCATTTGAGAATTTTTGGGACTAAAGTTCCCATCACTCCAAAGACTAAACAGACTTAAGTCTAATAAAGTGAAGTTCCCATCCTCTCCCCACCATTCAATGATGAGGACTTTTAAATCCAAATAGTGTGAATCCACGTGATTATTCTTGTAAATGCACACATGTGATGGATTTGTGGAAGATTTTCACTAAGCTCTTCATTTAGTGGATCATTTGGCTGTAATGGCCTAAATACTACACAGTATGATGGTGTTTGGTAAAAAAAATCCTTTGAAAAGTCAAAAATAGTGACAGCAAATTGCTGATTAGAGTGCCAAAATACTACGTGTACATCATACATACATTGTAAATATCAAGACCATTATAAGTGCCGCATTTACAATTCTTTTGGACAATTGTATTGTGCAGTCATATTCCTGTGTGTGTGTGTGTGTGAGAATTATATATACTGAACACAAACAACAAAGCTATATTTCACAGTACAAGCCAAAAATGCATAATATGCTTTATTTATTATACCACTGATACATGAAAACAGAAGTCTGAGCATGAAGCACAGATACATTCAGAACTTTGTACGTAAAATCTATTTAACTTCAGAAACTTGAGCTGCCACAGAGAGTTGAGCAATAATGAATCAATTTCGCTTGCCGGTGAGAATCCAATTAATGTCCACCAATCTATAAATTAGATAGGTATTTCACCTGTCAGTCAAGCTGTCAGCTTGATGATATGGTTAGTAATAGTGGGTCTCAGGCCTAAATGTTAAAATTCATAAATGGCTTCAACATTTGGAGAAATTCTTTGCAATTCCCCCCGAGTAGAAAATAGCTCATTATTCTATTGTAGCACTTGGCTGACTTGAAAAATGAGAGGAGGTGAGAAGTGACTTTTCTTCATTGTTTCCTTTTGTTGCGTATCTTTAGCTTAATTAAGTATGTTTGTAATGTGTGGAGGACAGGAAGGTTCATGGAATGAATGTGTGCTGAGCATGTGTGTAATTACCACAAGGATTTAAGTTTACATTTCTGGAGTGAGAACTGACTAAGATACAAAAGAACAAGTGTGACGAAACAGCACTGAGGGTAGTTACCACTTGGGTAAGATTCTACATTTATTCATGTGTTTATTTTAGGTTGCACAACAATAGTAACCCACAGCAGTAATCATTAAGTTGTTAGATCAAAAAGTCCAAACCCAGGGCCAGAAACGGGACTAGATCACGAGCCAACACTTTATCAAAAAGACCCTGGGAAATACTTTTGGAGTCTTCAAGAAAAGCACTTCAATCTGGCAGAATCTGATGGTGTGAATTCGTGCAATACAAGTGGTCACAGCAATAACCCCAAGAAAGTCCCAGAATTCTACTGAATCTTAGCTCTCAGAGCCCTCTGTTATACGTCCAATAAGGCCCCTCCTGTTTGGTTGAGGCTTCAACTATTTCAAAGCCCCTATTAGGCTTGGAAACAGTGATGAACATGCCTGAGAATGTTCTGTGGAATCTAAGGGAATCTTAATAGTATAATATCTGGCCATAGAACAAAGTAATGATGCATTTGTGATAACAATTTTGATGCAGTGCTTAACTTGAAGGGACATAAAAACAGTAAAGTGCTTGGAGCAAGACAGTAATTACAAGATATTAACCACCATTTAGCAGCAAAACAGATTTAATCATCTATTTATTGAGAAGCTTGTAAATATATGCAGATTCACAGATACAGTGTCGAGGAACTGGGTCATTCTCCAGTTTGTTCTAAAGTAACTTTAATGATTAACCATCATGTAGTTTTGATTCCTTCCGAATCATTCCACTAACATTTCATTTAGGGCTATTTCCTGACTTTTTCTTTTCAGTTTTCTTGATGTGAACGCCACAGGAGGTAAATTATAGCAACTAGCACAGACCAGTCCATTATAATTAACTTATTTGTTCAAGGTTGTAAAAGGATTTGATCTGATCCCCTGCTGGTTCCCAACATGACCATCAAACAAGATAGAAGCTACATGTGTATTTGTATGATTTGTTTGCAAGCTGTTGACTTGTAACTGAGCTACGATATCGACAACAAACCACATCCAAAAATGCAACAGTGTGTCCTTACATGCTGGATATACGTACAAGATGCTTCTTGCCTGATTCTTGATAGTCCTGAGGGCATCGGGCACGGAGCCAGGTGAGGGCCGGACATTTGTGGCAAAGCAATGAGGTGGCAGGTGTTGTGTGGTTTGGCAGGAGGAGCCCAGGCTGTCTGCCATTTGGGTGCTGATTGACAGATGGGAAAAATAGTGAACCCTGTCTGGAGAATCCTCACTGTGTGATGGATGGAGGTGTGACCGAGCACCACTGGAGCACATTTGGATGCAGGGTATTAATCTGGTTTGACAGGCACTGATTCTGCCAGCTAATGTTGATGTAGGACCAGTTTTTTAATCTTGTACATATTTCTCCTCTGTGTGTAAGTTTATTTGATATTGTAACAACTTCTTCTCTGTGACATTTTAAACTGCTTTACTTTGCTAATACAGTTTAACAGTTAACATTTAATCCATTATAAACTTCAGGCCTTTTGTTTCAATCAAGTTGAGAAAAAAAATTCACCCATCCAGTTGTCAATCCATCAGTTTAGCCATCCAGACAGACTACGTTTTACGACTGAATGGAGGCTTTTAAGGCTATTTATAACACTTTATCACAGACCTCAAGCTTGAATGAGCATAACTAGAATCAAATACAGTGACAAGCCTTCAAATCCAACTCACAATCTCAGAATGATATCCCCTGCTGATATGAACAACTGTGTATTTCTAAATGGGTAAATCCATAAATGAGCTTACTTGGCATATGCTGACTGTCTTATATTAAGTTTATTTATTTATCTGTCCATTATGGTTTCATGTATGCTTTGATGAACATGTGATAGACTGAAAGCTTAGAAATAAAGTGACATGACATAGATCTAAGTACGCTGAAACTTTTTTCCCCAGTAAATCTAACTGAACACACTACTTGATGCAGAACTGGTATTTTAGTTTGTTTACAGGTGTTACATGTGTCTGTCCATATGATTGATCTGACAAAGCCACATAACAAATCCACAAATGTGTTCTTTCCATATCTTGCCAATGGAGACAGAAGGTCTCTCAGCAGGATCAGTTTCCAGCAGTTCAACTGTCTTCTGAGTGGAATGGATGCACCTTGATCAGCGAGCTCGGCAGATGGGGATTCCCCAGGTGCATTTGAGAGGATATGGAGCAGATGAGACAGTTTTATAAATGTAACATTAAGTTCATGTGGGGTTTAATCATGTGAAAAAACATTCCAACATTTCATCACATGCCATTACTGTAGTTATATTTTGCACAAGCTATCCAACATAGTTAGACAGGCAGTGTGAGTATCAGTTGCCACAGGCCATACAGAGTCCATGCTTTGATGTTGGGAAAAGTGGCAGGTTAGACGCAGCGGCTGATGTAGCTTGCGGACGACACACAAATTTCTGCCCCAGTAAAAAGCAGCGAAGAAGGCAATTTTCATCAGTCCTGTAGTGTTGGTTGCCCCAAACCTTCTCCAGCTAAATGGAAACAAATCTTAAAGCTTTTTCTTTTGGCCAACAAAACAAAAACGTATGGCCACTCTGTCTACCAACACATAGCCCAGAAAACTCTAGATGTAATACTTGACAGTGACCTTTCAATTGTAAAACAAGTTACAAAAGTCATTCAATCTTGTTTTATCTACAAAGGAACATCTCAAAAATGAGGCCTTTTCTCTCTTGACCTGATCTCAAGAAGGCCATGTATGCTTTTATATCACCTCTGTTATTGATATAATTCATTATATCCACAGTTTAACCAAAAACTCTCACACCTTCAGCTGGTATAAACACAGCTGCTCAGCTTTTAACAAATATTGAACACAAGATCACATCCCTGCTGTTTCAGCCTCTCTTTAGTGTTTTACTTTACTGGTAAGTTTCAGAATTGATTTTATTAAGATTTTACTGATTACCTTTAAAGCACCTCATGGCTTAGCTCCCACTTATATTGCTGAATGATCCTACCCCTCTTCACCACAGGCATCCCCGCCAACCAGCAGAAGTCACTACCGTAGCAATGAGTACAAGATCGCTGACAAATGTTTGTGATCAGGACGGGGATTGATCCTGGTAGGTGAGAGTATGTCTCTGTGTCACCCTTGTGCACTTTCTTATTTAACATCATCATTTTAAAGGTTAAATTGCAGGCTGTAAAGAAGAGTTAAACACACAAAACATCATGTACAGTAATTCAAAAGGATTAAAACAGATCTGGAGTTATAAATCAAAGGCAGAGACAAATCTTGTATTAGACAAGCTTTACAAAGTCCAATACATCAGTTGGAATCAGACATTACTTTTTGTATTTTCACTGAAACTCATTTACCGTCAGTGATATCAATAATATTCTGCTGTGAAATAATTCAAAACAATAGCTCAGCAGAAAGGGAACTATTTGCTCTTGTTCCACATATAGTATGTACTTGAAAGACCATCTCATGTCCAAATCAATTGATTCAGACATAACACACTAATGTTTTTCCTTATGCAACCTTTAACTACCAAATAAGGCTTTGAGCAATATAATAATAAATAATATAATTACGACCTATTAATATTAAATAAATATCAAGTGTCATACAACCCATTTGAAGTATGAAGTGCCCATTTAGTATTAGACACTGTACATTGCGTTCCACCTCATGGTCTACAAGCATGATTTTGCATCACATTGGAAAAGTCATAAATATTATATTGAATTATTTTAATAACCTGCATGCATCATCAGCAAAGTGAGTAGTTCAGTCAGTCAAAAGTGCCATTTAACACTCTTAATTCGATTTGCTCTCATCTCACATACTGCATTTTTAATAGGGCTTCCATTTGCTCCAGATCACCTTAAGATCAATATTTGCTTGATTAGCCGCCTCAGCTTTGCTCTCCCTCCCGTTAAATATTCAGTCTTCAACACATGCAGTAAGTATATCTCACTCATACATTTTTTATTGTTAAATATTAACATCAATCAGAATCTCTTTACTTTGAAAATGTTCAATTGGATTAAATGGGAACAGCAGATCAGTTCAGTTCTCATATTGCACTGTAGGTTCATCTTTTCAATACATTTCCCCATTGTAAATTATTGAATTAGCCTTAAAAGCTATTTATATAGGAGCTTTTTTCTTATTTGAACCTGTTAAAGGTGCCTGCTCACTTCAATCCAAAATCATATGTTTTCACGCAGTGACAAGTGCAAGTCACACTGGCATTGCTTTATTAAATAACTAGTGGGAGATGTTTGTCCCTCAGTGTGTCCACTTCTGGCCTCCCACCTACATTCTATGTTGGTATGTTTGATCCCAGCAGGACTTGGTGTCATGCAGGAATGAACTTTACCCTTACACGAGTTACAGCTGATTCCATGGTGTCTTATGACATTAGACCATGAGCCATCTGTGTCCTTTGTGGTTGGTGTCAGTGATGTGGGCAGAAGCAAGCAGCCGTGTTGGGACTACTGAGCAGGGTTGAACTCTTTTTTTCTTTGGGTTCTGGACTTGTGCTAGAATCTACTGCATGACGGTTGCGAAATCAGACAACTGTATATGCACCACGATTAAAATTGATGAGTCCACTGTCTGTATAAGTCTTGTTGACTTTTGATTGATCTCTGCACTACTCACTCATTTCCTTTATGCATTATCAACCTCTGACTCTTGTTAGTATTCTCCTCAGTTTTCCCCTTTAATGTCTGTCTGTGCAAGCAAACCTGCAAGCTTCTTAGTAGCCAAAAGAGAGGAATTCATATTTTATCATCTTTGGTGAAGGTGACCCTGTGTGCATCCACTATTACTGTAGGTGTCTCATTGGATATCCATCTAGATGGAGATCGTGTTTACTTTTTTTCTTTCTTTTTTGCAATTGTATAAAAGCTTGATTAATTATCCTCCTCTCATTGACACATCTGGCTCACTGATTGACAGCTATATTGTATTGTATGACACATGCACACACACATGACCATATAGCTGCAGTCAAACTACACACATTATATTACACACAATGACACATCTTGTTGGTTACAATGTCTCCTTTTTTCCACCACCAAGCTGATCACATGGTGTAAGATTATATCCAAATTTCACCTGATGAAGGCACAAAGGATTCGGTCTCCACTGCAAATATAAATAAAAAATATGGTCTCTCACTGCCGCAAAGACAAAGGATGGGCCAGATGAAAAGCTAACTGCATTTAAGCAAATAGCAACCTTTCCGGAGTGAGTGAAGGTGTCCTTTATAGCTATATCAAATTGCCCGCACGCAGAAACCACACTGCTGGTGAAGATCTAATTCTACCTGCTGCCAGAGCCATTATTCAGGGAATACTGTGTGATGAGGCTGCAAGGAAAGTTGATATAGTACCATTCTCAGACAAAACAGTAGCCGGGGACAGATATGAGATGGCCCAGGATGTTTCATTTCAACTTTTGGAAGAGGTGAGAGCCAACTGATATTTAATATTGTTTCTGAATGAAAACACAGATGTAACTGATGCTGCACGGCTGCTTGTTTATATTCTGCGTCTCCAATGAGGAGCATTTTGTGGGGATGACAATGTCTTGGCCACCATCCCTCTCAGGAGAGTGTACCAGCTCTCTCATGCACACACACACACACACACACACTAACGTTTGGTCGAAACATATATTTTTAAACATATTTCCTGATCAGGTATGATTTAACCAAAGTAGTAAAATTATTTCTTGTATATAAATGAACACCTTCCACATTTCCTCTCAGGAAATGTACAGGTGTAATGACTGCTATCCCCAAAATTACCTTCAAAGACGTAGAAATCAACCAAGAACACATTGCTCATCGCTTCATCTCCCCATTTGGAGCATTTGTGGTGATTTCCTGTGATGACTATTGGTGTGTGATTTAATGGTTCTCTGGATTAGTCGTGCTATCTCTGATTCTAGATTTGTCCCTTCGTCATCGTCTGTTTCCTCGAACAGATCAGAGCAGATTGGAGCCGGCCTTAATCTGAGAGATCCACATTGCTAAGGCAGCTGCCAGCCGACCAAGAGGTTGGCACTGCCACCACATTGTAATGACCACGACAGCTGGCATGGCGCAGACCATGTTTGAAGACACAAGTGTGCTGGATCATTCCACCTTCATTGTCTGCCATTTCTTAGTAATGAGCATTACTCTGGATGGCAAACTTTTACTTAAACCAGGTTTACTTTGTAAAAGTGCGCCATTGTTTTGTGCGAAAAATGTAATTGTAGAATCAATCATGTGGCAAAAAGCGCCATTATGGGCATACTATTCATCATCTTTTGTTTTTGCTCTCAATACATTTAAATCATTCAATTCCTTTCTTATCATTTCCTGTGCCATCCAACAGATCTCCTCTCCTTCTCTCCTCCTCCTCTCTCCTTTCCTCCAGTGCAGATCCTCTCGCAGAGGGTGGTAGAGCAGATGCTCGTGGGTCTGAAATCTGGATGGATTACAGCATTTAACAGATGCTGCTACTGTTTCCACCAGCCATGGTGGATATCCCAAACCAAACAGAACGCACATACGCATGTGTGCATACACTGTACAGTATCGGCGTCACAAAGGAGCAGTCACTTGAAAGCTGCAAATATTGCAGACTATAGCACTGCAGTAAGGATGTATTAATACAGCCAACATTTCTGACAATTATCATTTTATAGACACAATTTGTATTACATGGATTCCCGTGGAAGCCTAACAAAAGGTACATTTCAGAAACAGAGTATTGAGTAGTCATTAGAACTTTCCATTGATTTAACATCATTTTGAAGAAATTTTCCCTTCTGCTTTTGTAGCGCAGCTTAATGCCTCCTGCAGTGGTAGCTGCTGGATGTGATGAAAATACAATTAAAAAACTGTTCTGATTTTAATACTTTCATCCAGGGCCCCCTTCACCCACCTCTTTGACAACTCAGTCCAACCAAACAACTTCTGAATACCCTCCATAGCTCTCTGCCCTTTTCCACCCTCTCATTTCTTTCTTTTTGTCTTTCTCTGAATAAACAGAGAATTCCTTTGACCAGTGAATTATGTGTCAGACTGGATCTAAGCCAGTCTGACCAGGCTCTGGCTTACATCCAGTCAGTCTAACACTGGTCAGCCAGTGTCATACTGACTGGATTTTCTTCACAAACTCTCTTGTTAGGTTTTCCCCAAGGCTCAGTTAAACTCTTCATTATACTGAGGGAGAATACAAAGTTACAAAATGGCCATTTAGTGCAACACACACACACACTAATCGGAGACAGAATAGCTCATCCATATTCATAAATAATTTACAGATGTGAGAATGAAGAAAAATGGGCAAGTGTACTGAAAAGACATCATATTAAAGCCTCTTATTATACCATGTGGATCTCCTCTCTACTTCTCACTGGCAGACTCAATAAATCAATCGTCAATTCAGTCTTAAGGTCACAGCATTGTTCTGACTGACACTGACTAACTTATTCAATTTAGCATATAGATTATGCATTTTGAAAATACACTGCTTTAATCAAGGAACAGTGCTTCGGAAATATTTTGTCTAGTCTAAGAGGATTATATCAGATGCTGTGATATATTATGTTCAATAAACTGTATGAAACCATGAACTTATTTCACGATAGAAAATAGTGAAAATGAGAGATAACCTTTACAATACATGTATACAAATACCCCTGGGAACACACACATATACTGTAGTTATATCATGAGCCCCTGCCTAAAAATGTTGTTTCAATGTGATTCGTATACAATAAAATATTGTTTTGGGAAGGTAATTTGAAACAGATGGCTGGATGTAATTTTAGGCTGAAGCAACCAAAGTGGAAAAATACAATTCAAGACGCAGATACAAGGAAAAGAAATATTGCTTGATGCTGAGACACATATGCTAGAAGCAGAACATTTTAAAGTGCTTCAATTTAGTTTTAGGGATTTTGTGAAATGAACACTGCAAGTATGTGCTTTGCACACAGAAGTGGATGATATATGGTCTTCCATGGCAACAACATTTATGAAGATGACATTGATAGGAACATATAGTGGTCTGACATTGAAATTATAGTGTAAAACGTATGAGCTGCATAGATTTACCTTCAACTCTAGTAACCCAGGCTCATTTCTGAGATGCAACTTGTAATTGTGGCCCTGAATAGCGACAAAAACATTATCCACAGCCTTTACAAATTAAATTCAGTTGCCTAAATGTAGCATAAGTTATCATTGTATACACAAAATAAACTTGTTCTTTTAGTTAACTATTGCTTGCTTGTTGTTTTACAAGCTTAAGATGAAGTGATTTATGTGTAAAACGAGAAAATGTTGTGGCTATTGTTCATTCTCTTGCTGCACACATTGCTTTTTGTTTGGCAAATTGAGTTAAATACTCACAAAATCCAGTAGCTAACATCCAAACTGCTTATTAACATGAAGAAACATTTCACAATTTTCTGCAAAGCTTTGTTGTGAAATTGTTCATAGTTTTGATTGACACTGTGAATTATGCTGCATGCTGCAGAGTACAGAGCAATTCGTTAAAAAGACTCTACATAATGTGATGCTCAGACATCCACTTTAGTACTTCGTAGCTGCAGGATACACATGTCATACAACTGAACAGTGAATTAAACCTGGTCTTGTTAACAAGAGATCATCACCCTTCCAATCCCACGTGGACCCTCATCCATATGAATGCAAAAAAAAGTAGGAAAAATCAATCCAAATATTAACACACTTGATATGAAAAAAAAAACAGCTACCTACAGACTCTCCACTCTCCATGAACAATTTTGTTATCGGGAGCTGAAGCAGCATATTGTGCATTCCACTGTAGGTACAGCAAGTAGCCTGAGGGTTCATATGATGAACTGTCATATTGTGTTTGCCTGTACATTTCATATGTACTGTATAATACATTATGTATATTAGAATACATTTGGAATCTTGAGAGATTTGCTGAGTTTTTTAAACAAATCTTTTTTTTTTTGATGAGACATTGCAGTTGTATTGGATGAGGATATGGGTGATGCACGCTGGATATAAGGACAGAAGAAAACAAAGAGAGAAAGACGGTGTGAAAAGAGAGAGGCTCTCAGTGGAGACCAGTAACACCTGTTAAGCTTATATGAACAGCTGTCCAAATGGCAACCTCTGGGATAGCGGAAGCGTGCAGGCTTCTGGGACTGAGTGCAACTCTGCTGTAAACATCTATAATATATGCGCTGAAGGTGTGTCTCAAAGCACAGAATACAGTCAGAAAACCATAGGCGTGGGATAAACCTGAGGTTTTCAGGTATAGTTTCATGCACGGATCTCGATTTGGCCTAACTTCCTTCATCTTCATGACAGATTTCAATCAAAGTATGGCTGCTGTGCCGGTTGTCCAAAATATTGTGTTAAAGCTCTTTTATCACAGATGCAGTTTTATGCCCACACTCTCTGAAGTATGAGTCATTGAACACTGACAGTTATGGAGAGAGACGATTAAAATGTAATGCTGTTGCTAATTCTCTCAAAGAATTATTTCATCAGACACATTTCAGAAATTATTTCAGAACTCATACAGTAAATTCTTGAAGGTAGCATGAAAACAAGTTGCATATTTTGTGGTCTTCCTGACTGTGCACTGCTTTTCTAACTTGGACCTATGGCATCACAGGTTAATTGGATCTTTGATGTTGATCTTTGATTAACCCTGTACTTGCTGAAAACCAAGACGTGATGCCCACTACCTGCTTTCCATATTGAGAGATCCATCACTCTTAATACCTTGTAGGCAAATGCAATTAATTTCCTTGTAAATAATCAGCTGCCTCGGTGCTCCCTTCACATGTTTAATTCTCACCTTGGAGAAACAGTACGAATGACAATCCTCTGTTCACATACAGTATTTACACATAATGCAAGCAAAACTTAATTGAAATAAATCTAATGAACACAGGTTTAAATCAGAATATTTGACTCATGTGTCAAATGGCAAAAAGCTGATATATCTTATATAACAGCCGCTGGTTTTGCAGACACCCCTCTCTTTCCTAACCTCTACTTCTTTCCACATAAAACTCTCCCCAAATAATACGTCTCACACTGACTCACCATCTGTGACTCACCAATTACAAATGGCTCTATAATTCTTGTCTATCATATCCATTCATTGCAAACTGCCTAAAATTGTTTTCTGTTGTTTCTCTCTTTTCTTTCTGCAAGATGGGTTTGTTCCCTCTCCATTCTGTTTTTTTTTTAGTATATTCTTTCTGTTTATGGCTTTCTATTTATCTCAGTTTAGATTTGCATTTCATTATGACATATTAGAATTAGTTTTGGAGCTCATGTGTATGCTAATTGAAATATTGATTTTATATATAGAACCCTATATTCCTTATATTTATTCAGTTATTAGTTTATTTGTCAGGGACGTATTCATGCACATGTGTATGACAAAAAGTGGATTTGAGCAAAATAGAAAGAGTAAGTCTGCTGCAATGCCTGCTCTTCATTCCCCTGTGGATGTTCAATCAGGTGTGACTCATGGTGAATAAAGGCTTGGAGGACAAATGGAATTCACAGTGAGCCGTCATGCTGACAAGCTTGTCATCTTTTTCTCCTATAATTGTCTTTCCATGTCTCAGCAGGTCAGCAGAGATACAGCTGAAATATGTGTTACATTCATGTCTCCCTATCATATTCGAGGTGGTATTTTTAAAAAAAAAAGGTGAGGAAGAGATTTTATTGTATCTTCAGATGCTCTTCATCTCACACAGAGTAAAATGATCTTGGATTCCAACTAATAGTCCTCAAATGGGCATTTATTCAAAGTTCTGGCACAACACCAGGTTATTGTTGTAGTTCTGTGCACCGTGGATCAGTGTTAAATTAGGTGAAACATTTCACTACCATTAAAATCCATGCCTGTTGGGCTGTTTTAGGCTTAAACTTGCTAACTATTAAGCTGTAAAGATGATATGGTGAACTTGCTACTAACCAGTGGCCTATTTACACTTCAAGTAGATATGGCTTGTCATTAGCATTCATTTAGGAGATGTTTTTCCATCCACCTGATAATCTAAGTCCAATAGTCATTCTATTTTGCTCTCCCTTTTAAGGGAAATAAGTTGCTCTTTAGCAAGTAAATTCTCCATCATGTTCTTTGTCTGTGTTGGGCAGATATAAAAAGCAGGACTCTGGCATACACGCACAGCAGTGATTTAATCCATTTTTAATATAAAGATATTGATTATAGCAGCTTTAAGATTTAACATGGTGGGAGGTGCATGTTTGGTCAGGCAATCCTTGACTTTATAGTCTCCTTCTCCTCAGCTAGTTACCTTAAGAAAAGGTAATACAACAACAAACTCTCCATATTCTCCATCATTTATGATCTAGGTATAATTTGTATGAGAGTGTTTAAACTGTTTGTAGTTGTAAATAGAACTTTTCAGCCCTAATTCCATTTTTACCCCATTGTAGCAATCCAAAGACAGAAAAAGGACAGTCAACAAGAGCGAGAGAGAGAGAGAGAAAAAGAGCTGTTTGTACACACCTCCCCTGCTGATTTTGAGTGATTTTTGTGAATGAAATAAACAATGCTTTGTTTGCAATGACACTTTTGTTAAGTTTTAACAGCTAGCACCTAAGCATTTTCTGAAGTGCTCCAGGCACTCTGAATTTGTTCTGCTTTCCATCTCTTCTTCTCTTTTTTCCTTGACCTGTCTGTGTTTTGGGACCTCCTCATTTACAATTTAAGCGCTGGAGGAGACCAAATATTGAAGTGACTCTTGGTCTGATGACTTTATAAAGAGTCAGTTCAAAATAACACACTTTTCAATTATTTGCTGAGAGGATGAGAGAGGATATATGTCTGGCACGTACCCATCTACAAATCAATCAGTTGTAAGTACAGGGAGGCACAGCTTATGAAGGTGTTGACTACAGGATGTAGATATGTAGTGTATACTCCTATAATACAATATAATATAGTATAATTGAGAGGTGAAACCAAACCTAACAACTTTACAAAATGTAACAATGTAACTTCGTTCAGACCTTGATTCAGACATTTAGGTGTGAATCAAGAATTTAGGAATGATGCTGCCTTAAAGGCTGTCAGTAGCTTAGTCTGGAGAGGGTCAGTTCATCTCCTGTTATGTTGATGTTGATGAAATTGCCTTGAGCAAGGCACCAATCTGCTCTGGGTGCTGTGCTATGCAGCAGCCCATCACTTTGACATTTCTCCATTAATACATGTCTGTAGGCCCTGTGTGTGCATATGTGTATTTCAGGCCTGTGTGTGTAAATGAAAAATAATAATGGGGTGAACAAAATGTTTCTCCACAGGGGTTAAGCAAAGAAATTAGTAAAAAAAAAACCAAAAGTGATAAAACAATATACTTTATATATACAGTATACTTTTTGAGCTGTCAAAAAGGGCCGAGGTTCTCAAAAATTCTAAAGCAACATTAGGATTTAATGTGCAATACAATTGGATTGGTTTGATTTTTACAAGATAGATGTGTGAAATACTTGAAACAACCCTGCTGAGTTATCATAACTAACTATCAGAAATAACTGCGCTATTACAGCGCAATGTGGTAAAACTCTGATCATGCAATGAGAGTTTGATTTTTCCAGTGAAGGAGTGAAAGTGAAGAGGACGTAAAATATAAAAAGAGTCCTTACAAGATGAAGATGATTTATGCGCTAATTAAAAGGAAAATGCTGTGTTGAGGAGTTTCTCGAGAGGAAATGCCGGAATGGCCGTCTTATTCAGTGGACAGCGTGCTGATGTGAATTAGAGGACTTATCTTTGCAACAATCCAGGAAGCTTTGAAAGAGGTGCAAGAGTGATTGACAGCTGTCAGTGTTCCTAAAGTGCAGATGAAAACACATTTCTTCCTAAACATAAACTTGTGTAAAAAGACTAGTGTGGTAACACTTGCTGAGAAGCTGTAACGCTTGTGTAAAACTTTATATCTTCAGAATCCAGCATTGTTAAAAATTACACTCTTACATTTAGACCTGATAGCTGTTAATCAATGATGACAGTAACCACAAAAGTCATTATCCAAAATACTGTACTGAAGCGATTGCCTCAAACAACTCTTCAAGTCAAATAAAATCACTGTGCAGGGTGTCTAACATAAATTACTTCAATGTTTCTGACCTATAGGTCTACTTAACAGGGTACACTAAAAGCTCACTAACTTTAACATTTGGTTTTGCAAGAAAATCTCTCCAAATCACCAATTTGTTCATCAGGGTTTATGTTGCCAGCAATTAGCCTGTCATAACCATCGATAAAAATGTTCTTAGACCACTCAAAGCTGGCACAGGAGCGATTTCATGAAAAGGTCAATAACTGATTCTACTGACCACTTCCCCACTGTCTGAACAGTGGGTGGTCGCAACCACTGTCTCTTTTTCTCACCTTTTACTTTCTTCCTTTCTCTGAGGTCTTTCCACTCTTCCACTCTGCCAGGCTGCATCTCACTCAGATGTTACCCCCCATGTACTTTGCTATAGAGCTGTATTCATATGATGGCTTGTGATCTTATGATGAAATGAATCCTAAATGTCTTCACTCTGCAGACGCCTGGATGAGTCTCTTTCTGTAGCTCTCTCCTGGATTAGGAATTCCTCTGCTTTGGTAGAATGGTAATAGCCCACAGCTGTGCATCATCAGCGTATAATCATTACCTGGGAAATCTATGCTAAAACAGATGCCCTACATGACAAGTCTTGACAAGGCTTTCCTAATGCTGCATATATTCCAAGCGTCTGTTTTACAGACCAGTGAATGATGCATAATGTGGGGAAATTATTTTCCTTTCCTTTACATCGCATGAACAAAGATAAAATAAAACTACTCATGGGAATAAATACATTGATTTGTAACACAGAAAGACATAAAAGCTATATTAATCTTTTTAAATTAGTTAAAGATTATTAGTAGAGGGTGTGCGTGCTTATGTAGTTTATATAAAAGTAGTAGAAGCAGAAACAGAAGTCACACTGAAAAAGTGTAGTTACATTGTCCATGACATTATTTTCACACATACAACGCAACACATGTAGACAGACGGTGTTGATGTGGCCCTCTACTTTGTTTCACTTCATTCATTCACCATATTCATCTATTTGTTTGTTTGTTTGATGTTCATTTCATTTGCTAAACAAATAAGAGATGTTGGTATAGATTCTGAGATCTGGAACCAGGCTGCCGACCAGTGAACTGTTGCTAGTCTAGTAGTGTAACATTCTTATGTATTCACAAAGAATGCAAAAATAGAAAACTTGTCTTTGTAAATGCAGCAGCCATACGCCTTATTGGGGCTATGACAAAGGTAGACACAGTAGAACAGTAGACGGAGATATGATATCTGATGCTATTAGAAAATTCTAGCATTTCCATGTCCTTGCCAGTCTTGCGTGGTAATTGCCCTTCTGATTACCACCATGATGCCTTGGTGGTTTGGTCAGGGGTTGCACTCAACTCACAGTAAGAGGGTCCCAGGCTTGAATCTCAGTTGTCTCTGCGTAGAGTTTGCATGCAGACTCTGGGACACTTACTTTTGATGCCAAAAAACAACACATCCTTCTGCCATTACAATTTAAAAAGGCACTTGTCTTAAAATTGGATTTGGTCCCTCAGAGCTGCCCACTGCTCATTTACCATTAGGAGAATAAATGTCACCATGTGTACCAAAAATATTATTTCACTTGACCCCAGTCTTATACATTAAATTAGCAATACCATAATGCTATTGTAAAATAAAGTAAAATTGAATTCTGTGCTATAATAAACATTAGCAGCTACATAGAACCCACAGAGCAACAGAAACCATTTCTAAATGTGAAGGAGATTGAAATTGTAAAAAGC
Source organism: Pempheris klunzingeri (assembly GCF_042242105.1). Lineage (NCBI taxonomy): Eukaryota > Metazoa > Chordata > Actinopteri > Acropomatiformes > Pempheridae > Pempheris > Pempheris klunzingeri. Next base: position 17,364,166 of record NC_092030.1, read on the forward strand.
AAAATAGGTTTGCTACATTTGTAGAATGTGCAAATGTAGCAAACATGTTAAACTTCATTCCACATACGTGAATGTAGAACAATGTGCATTTACTATATGACATGGAAAATTAGATAGATTTTTTACAATAACGGTCACTGGGAGCAATATCCAGTTGCTTTAGTGTTGTATGTCACCTCAAATCTTGTAACATAAAGTAGCCAAGCCAGCACCATATAAAACACTTTCAGATGTGTTAACACACTCCTCTATTCACCGAATACACACATTTTGCAGCGCACATACAGTAATGTCCTCCTGGCAGGATCAGGAGAGGTCAGGCCAAGGTTATCAACATTTGTCTTACATATTGATCGAAATGTGCCACTGGGAAATGAGAGGTCAAAAGGTGGCGAACTAAATCAAAGGCAAAAACTAACAGTGACAAAATGTGGGGGGGGTGCCCCTCCACCAGCTCTCCAAAGCCCTTTTGAGGTAGCAGTTAGCCACTGTAAATTACGTTAAAATTTGTGAAGTGACATGAGCTCTGAGACCAATTAGGTTCAAGGCCGCAGGGCATCACTGAATATACCCGTGCTGGACCTCTCAAGAGCATGCTTCAGGTCAGAGAAGAACAACATACAAAACATTGACACACACACACACATGACCACATACACACAAGAGAAAACAATCATTTCCTATACACGCCTAAGATATAGAAAGCAGAATTTGTAATGGGAGTGGTTCTCTGGTGTAGCCTGTTTTTCATCTAGATGTGACCATCACTTTTATTTTAGCAGAGGTTCATGCATTATTTTGCAAAGAAACCATACTATTTTTCCAGCCATAGCAATGCTCCACAGCTTGTAATATTGATCACAGGATGTTAGCTCCAGTTGCTTGTTCAACCGCATTTCAGCGGGGGGAAATGCTTACCACTAGGGGGACTTGAGCAGATTTCTCCAAGTGCTGAAGTGCTGTATCACATTACATTGTATGTTGAGAGAATAACAGAGGGGATATAACAAATACATCACTTGTATATACGATTTTGTCTCCCTCATAGAATTACACTTGCTGTTTTGAGAAATGGAAAAAAAGTGCAGTATTGGTAAACAGCTAACTCACACCTTTTATTAATACATGGCTACCATTGTCTATTTGATTAAATAGCTTACAATAATAAGAAAAGAAAATAGTTGTAATATCTGTAGGAAAAACTGTAAATGTATAGAATATGGAGACCGATGTTCTATAGTTTCATTTTCGTCAACAAATCCTATGAAACGTCCAAAACCAGCAATTAATTAATCTTACTAACAGATGTTGCAGGTGTAACCAAAGCCCAAACATATCTTACTCCTCTGTCCTCTGGTCTCTTCATGGATTTTATTGCCAATGAAAACAACCTAGAATAAAATCAGTTGAGTGGATACACTTGATGAAGCCAACCTGTTTTCAAGGAAAAGTTGTTTATGTAGAGGCCAAATGTGCATCAGTGTGTGAGTGTGGTGTATGCGTGTGCGCATATGTGTGCGTGTGTTTCAACTAGGAAGGTATTTGTGAGAACATTATGGCACTTCTTTCCCTCATTTTTCACCAAGAGGCAATCAGTTCCACCTTCTATAATTCCTCACACTTGAAATATAAAAAGGCGATAAGTGGGTGAGATATAAGGACAGAGGGATCATTGTTGGAAGTCTTTCTCGGGCTCCAGGTTAGCTGGCAGTCTGTCTCTTGCTAATATGGTAACATGATGGACAGCTGTTGTATCTCACAGGTTTGCAAACTCCCCACAAGGTGACATGTATTAAAGACTACGTGGTTAAAGATCTATTCAACCATTTTTACATTTTCAAATGTGTTTCAAACGCTTGAATTTATCATAGCAAGCTGTAGCGATTCAACAATGAACCTTTCAGGTAGGCATGTTGTTTCATTAAAATTCATGCACATAAAAATTGCCCTTGACTTTCACTGCCTCCATTTGATTCTTTTACAGTCCCATCAGATCAGCTGCAGCATCCAATTACTAAACAGATTTCAGGCCATCACGAGCCAGCCGATACCTTTTTAAATGATAAATGAAGCTTGTATGGTACAGTGTTACACTATACTGGCTACAGATACAGATTTAACAATGTAGATCACTCACAGTAAAGGACTTGTAACAACAAATAAACCCCATACAGGGATCCCATAATGCTCCAGTGCATCATAGTGTAAGGTTGCAAGCATTCAGAATCTTCAAACTAAGGTCTAACAAAGACAGAGGAAAATAATAGCAATCATAGCAGTAAAACATTTAGAAAATTGACTTTCAGTCACTCACCATACCACAGCTGAACAAACTGATGGGGATTATCATCACAGGCCACAGGAGAGTGTTGGACAGGTGGCTTAGACAGGTCAACCCTCATAATTGTCTCAAGGACCACTGTGATCCATTGAGTCCCGCTGTGTTAATAACTTTGACCCCTTTTTTTTTAGGTTTTCCTCTCGAGTGTAATAACCTCTATCCAAACAGTATGAGGCTCAACTGCTATCTGGGATCATTGGCTCATCAACAACAAGTACATCATCAAGTTGGCACAATGGGAAATACTGGACTAGTACTTGATCAACAATAGGGTTATTTAGATATGCATTCAGACAAAATCATGCAGGGGAATAAATATCACTTTGGTCCATGTCAAATCACAATGGAAGCCTAGCGTCTGGCTGAATATTCTTTCACATCATAAATACAGTTGGCTCAGAGACTTTTTTGGTTTGCAAGGCCTACCAGGGTGCCCTCTAGTAAGCAAATGTGAAAGAGTAGAGGTGTGCATTATGTTTGACCTCTGGCTGAACTCTCACCAGATGTTTCAAAAGGTAAAAAAGGAGGTGAAATACTAAAAAATAATAAGTTTGTGATTTCATATTATTAAGAGTTAAGAGATTTTCCCTTTTTCCTTTCTGCAGCCACAGCTGTGACAGCAGTTACTAAACTTTGCAAACAGCCATGTTCACTTACTAGGAAACAAACTGTTAAATTATATGCTGGACATTTAGAGAAATTCTCCACTTAAGCACAGTGCTCCGACAGTTTTTCTGTGGATTATTACATGTTTCTGTCCTTGTTTGTCTTTGTTCAGTCTTGAATATAGAATATCTGGTGTAACATTAAGTTCAAGAATATGACAGGTTGTTTCTGTCACTGTGTTACGTTAAGTTACTCCTAAAAAAGAACATTTTAATAGGTGGATAGTGTGTAAAGTGCCTCACAACTGAATCATAATTTATCAAGGTCCAACAATTGTCAGCGTAAGGGCAATACATCCTCACACAGAGTCATGCTGTATTAACCAGTGTCTTTCATCAGGCGTTTCTTTCATGAGGATTATGTGGTTAAAGATGAATACCATCATTAGCTGTTTGTAAGAATTCATGAATATTTACTCTCTTTGGCATCAAATCAAATAATAGATTTTTTTCCACTACACTCTCTGCCGTATAATTACTGTAGCTTATTAAGAATGTGCATTAGTGGATCATTAATATGTCATGACATTATACAACAGTGTCTGGTGTTCCTTTCATCCTACTATCAAATGAGAGGCCAAAGGCTTTTATCAATCATTATATTTATCATTAATATGCATGTGGTGACTCAACATACACTGTTTCTGTGCGCTCATACCAAATGGTCCTTCTGGTCGTCACTGGTTCATTGTACACATGCAGCTAGGTATCTACATTATGTGTGTATATATATGTGTGCGTGTGTTGTGTGTGTGCATGTGTGTGTGTGTGTGTGTGTGTGTGTGTGCTTGTGTGTGTGCGCTTGTGTGTGTGTGTGTGTGTGTGTGTGTGTGTTTTACTCCAAACTCTTTATTCACTCTCAGACAGTAATTCTTTGCAAATGTGATTAGACGTGAGTTGAACTCATCAATCTGTGAAGATAAGACAGCTGCCCTGCAGCAGTGGATTACAGCCAAATGAGTCAGTCTGTGGTGGAAAACAGCACCAAGTAACTCTACCCACCACCCAACTACTACTTTGTTCATGGCTCCGTTGCCAGCTGAGAATGAGTCATCTGGTATTGATGCTTGTGTACCCCCAACTGAAGCTTTGTGGACAGCCACCGGACTGATCCTCACATGAATCAGTCACAGTGTGAGCAGCTATATTTGAAACACCTTCACCTTCATCCACATTTGTCTGTCTGTAATCCAGCCCAGTACCCCAAGGAATTATGTCCATATTGGAGCATTTCACACATCATAATTTACATCCAACGCCAACGTTTTGTGCCAATGCAAGGCAGAACAGGAGTGTGGAAATCGAGGTGTAGCTTGTCTGACTTTCATGGAGGAGACTAGGCCAAAAGCTTTTCCTTTCCTTAATCATGTGTTTTAGTTGCCAAACCTGAATAATATTCTGATCTTAAAGGTACCTTGTTTTGGACCCCAGTAGCGCTATGGAACAATATTTTCAAGATTGGGTCGCCGTTGTGTTTGTTCACGAGCACACAGGTGATGTGATAAGCATTCCTGTTCATGGTTTCACACTATTCAACTGATTTTCAGGTGGTGGTGAGATGCCAAGGGATGCAGAAATGTGCCAGCAGGGAATGGTTGTATACAATCCAGCTTTTTATGATATGTATTTTTTTTACATGCTTTGCAAATGTTTTATGTGGAAGAAAATATATTCAATATGTTTGTTAGGCCTCAGGGATACACAGAATGCATTTCAGACACACTGAATGCAAACAGAAACCTTGTTTGTTTCAGTGGTGGGTCGAGTACTGAAATTAAAAACAGCCATTTGAGAAGCCCACTCACACAAAAGTAAAAACAAAATGCCTGCTTGATAAATTACTGAAAGTATAAGTTACTTTCCATTTTAATATTTTGAGGGTGCACGGGCCAGTGCAAAATAATGAAAGAAACAACATTTGTTCAGTAAACTTTTTAAGTAGAGTAGGCAGGTCAAAGCTGATGGAAGCCTCTCTAGTTAATGATTCCACCAGAAGTGCAACGGTGTGTTTCAGAAGCAGCCCAGGTTTCGACTCTACTCTGCTAAAAATATCTATATATTTTTGACAGAAGCCGCATATGCCATGTATCTGAGCAAGTAATGTATACTGGGCATGTAAAATGTTCCACTTCTGTAATGCTGATTGTACTCTAATCTGGCCTTCCTCCTAGTAAGGAACATGGTAAGGAAGGAACTGTGAATGCAGTACATCCCTGAACAAAATGAGTGAAACATATCATTTTAATCATCAATATAATATCTGCCCTTTAAAGGTAAAGGGGTGGTTTTCTACAAGTGTTGTGGGCAACCAAGCAACTCCACTTCTTGCATCACATAACCATGGCTTTAGTTTACATTCAGCACCATGTCTTGAGAAAAAAAATAGAAGAGTCTGCAGAATGTGGATTGATTGCTTTTAACATACCTCGACTTACCCTTTCTGCAATGTTAGGGAAAGTCAAGGGCTTTCCACGTGTCCACAAGATAAAGGCTTAACAGCTAAAATTTACAGGCAGAATTTTGTTCTAGATGTCTTACACTTTCTCCAGGTGATATAATGCTGTTCATAAAAACATGCCCTTTGAAGTGGACTACCTTGGACAATTATGATGCTAAGGTGTAGGTTTTTGCAGCTCTGTGGATTTCTCACTGATATTGATATCAATATCAATTGATCTTTTTTTTATGAGTTGACTGACGTACAACTGTAACACTTTTTAAAAGAAATATTATTGTTTTTATTTGAGGTCATTTTCCAACCATTAGAGAATAAGTGTTGAATCCTTCTGAATGACCTTTACAGCACAGATGCCCTCTCAGTAGGGGAGTGAAACTACATATATTTACTCCAGCAGGACTTTGATGAGCATGCAGCTGATTTTACACATGCATATCAATTTACTCTTCATGAGATTTACTCCTCAGCCTGTGAAAACAGTTATGTAATGTCTTCTCATTCTTAAAGCTTTGTAAACTCTTCTGTTAAGTAAAAATGATAATGTTACAAGCAAGTATTGCAAAGTGGGCTGAGACAGCAAAGTTTTACTAAAAAGGTTACAGTATAGAATAGGGACATGGAGTTTGAAAGACATCGGTGTTTACCATGCAGGGTGAGTCTAATGAAAAAAACAGCTATTGAGTTGCATCGTGGAGATTTAAGAGGACGTGTGTTTGGACCTTGACTCTGGAGACTAAACATCAGATTAGATCTTCTGCTGCATCCATTTTAACCACAATGTTTGGAGACTTGTCTTTCGCAAGTCTCCAACATTATAATAATTATAATCCCCTTTAAGTGGAGTTTTTGGTTACGTGCACTTTAGTTGCTTCAGAGAACAGTGGTGAAATGAAACTTACTGTACTGTGGTTAAGTATAATTCAGATCTACTTGAGTATTTCCATTTCACTAACTACAGGAGACCACCCCTCCACGCTGCAGAGAACCACCAACTGGCTGATGACCTGAATGATATCTACTGCACAAATCCACTTTTACACCCCACCCCTACTGTGACTTCTGACAACCCCCTGCCACCACCGCACCCTCCCCAATTGGCCCCCTACCTGCACTCAGGATCTGTGAGGAGGATGTGAGTCAGCTCTTTCAGAGACAGAAGATCAGGAAGGCTCCAGGCCCAGATGGTGTGTCCCCTTCCTGTCTGAAAGTCTGCACTGACCAGCTGGCCCCCACCTTCACGTAGATCTTCAACAGATCACTGGAGCTGTGTGAGGTCCCCTCCTGCTTCAAATGCTCCACAATCATCCCGGTCCCCAAGAAACCCTCCATCATAGGATTAAATGACAGGCTCGTCACCCTGACATCTGTGGTCGTGAAAAACCCTTCAAGAGACTGGTGTTGAAACACCTGAAGGTCATAACAGACCCCCAGCTGGACCCCCCCTGCAGTTTTTCTACCGAGCAAACAGGTCAGTGGATGATGAAGTCAACATGGGACTGCTCTGCATCCTTGCCAGGCTCATATGCCAGGATCCTGTTTGCGGACTTCAACTCGGCACTCATCCCATAAGTCCTCTGCTCCAAAATCACCCAACTCACTGAGCCAGCCCCCACCTGTCAGTGGATCAAAGACCTCCTGACAGACCTGAGGCAGCAGGTGAAGCTGAGAAACATCACATCCAGCACAATCAGTACTGGTGCCCCCCAGGGATGTGTACTTTCTCCTCTGCTCTTCTCCCTCTATACTAACGACTGCACCTCAGGAGACGCATCTGTTAAACTCCTGAAGCAGTCATCCAGTCTGTTCTCTGTACTTCCATCACTGTCTGGTTTGGATCAGCCTTCCAGCAGGGCAGGAACAGACTGCAACAGACTGTGAGGATGGCAGAGAAAATCATCTGTGCCAACCTGTCCTCCATCCAGGACTTATACACATCCAGAGTCAGGAAACGTGCAGGAAACATCACTCCCTGGACACAGTCTGTTCCAACTCCTCCCCTCAGGCAGGCGCTACAGATCACTGCACGCCAAAACAACCAGGCACAAAAAAAAGCTTCTATCCACAGGTCATCACACTACTAAACACTTAAATCTACTATACTGAATACACCCATATCCTTCCTACCTCATGTTTATATTGGAACCTGTACATAGGAATTCCATATTTATTCCAGCATATTTGCACAAGTTTTTTACACCTATACTTCTAAGGATATGATCAGCTTCTAAAATATGATGCACATCAACATTTTTTCAAGTTTCAAGCTTCAAGTATTTTCTAAAATGTTTAATGTTTCATAATTCTAATCTTCCAATCTTCCTAATTTCCTCTCGTTTCAAGATATGGACACTCATTTATATAACATGTTTTAAATAAGTTTATTCAAATTCAAAACAGAATTAAATATTTTAAAAAGATTTGTTTCATTTGCTTTAAGAAAAGACAAAATGGAAAATAAATTAGGCACTGAATTGGAGATAGAACTTGCCTCAGGCTATTCAGGTTAATCTTCCCAAAACAATACGAAGTTGAAACACCCCCAGCTTGTCCAATGCTACTTAGACATTAATACATCATAAAAGACTGAAGGGTATATTCTGCATAATGATTACTTTTATGTTTGACAATTAAAGTACATTTTGCTGTTAATATTTTTACATTTTGAATCGAGAAAATTTATCTACAACCGAGTTTAACATTTATGTTTTTTTACTTTTTAAAAATGTAGCGTGTAGGATTTAGTGGCATTTAGCAGTGAGGTTGCAGATTGTAGCTAACCGAATACCCCTTGGCTCACTTCTCCCTCTCCAACCATGTAGGAGAACCTAAAATTCAATTCGGAATTGCATTTAGTATTGCACACCATGTCAGCTTCAAAACCATACTAAGAATATACAAAAATTCAAGTATCTGTGTTTTCTATTAATTTTGTTTTACGAATCTTCCAGTTTAGTCAGATCATTTTATTAGCAGCCAAAAGGCCAAGCTTACTCTTTTCTAGGTCTTTTTGTACCTTACCTGTGTAGTTCTATAGCCTAGTAAGCAGGCAACAGGACAAGGAGTGAGATTTATACCTGTTTTTACTGAAACCGCGTGAATCACTTCCTATATAGAGGACTTGATTGCAGGGCAAAGCATATGTATCAAAGTTTCCACTTGTCCACAACCATGCCAGCAGAGATCAGAGGAGCTTTGGTCTATTTTTTTTTAGGTCTCAAAGGAGTTATATAAGCTCTGTGAAGGATTTCAATTGTAACTTTGAATCTGACTAACGTGGAAATCACTGCAGGGTCCCTTCACATTCTTTCCCACTCTGCAGAGGTAAGTGAAAACCCTAAATCCTGTTCCCATTGGAACTGAGTCCAAATATTGAGATTCAGGGAAAAGTGATTCAACATCATATCCAGACCTGAGACAGTACCTCTGACTCTGAGGACCTGCTGAAGTGCTACTGTCTCATAATTACAATCAAAGTATTCTTTGGGCACTCTGGGGAAAATTGATAGTATTTATTGAAGACCGTATGTATGTTTAAGATATGCATCCTTCTAAGGTCTTCAGAGGATAACGTCTCCCCTTTCTCCACAATTTGAGAAAGTTCGGTAATATTGTGTGCAATACATAGTTTGACAGTGGATCCCCTGCTGCTTTAAAGGTTGTAGTGTGCCATTCTAGACAGGATACTAAATCAGCTACTGCAATACCCACTGTTATGAATGTAAATGATATCGCACAACAACTTAACCATATCAATATCTAACTTTCTAGGTGGGACAGGATGGTACCGCAGTGATGATAATGAAATCAGTTTTTTCCTATAATCAGCCCCACATTACACATTAACAAGCATTAGAAATAAGACAGTACAGTACCTGTTATAGATACACTTTTATTGATTGAAATTCACAATAGGGGGGAATTCACAATATAAGTTACACAGATATACATCTCATAGTATTTGTACAAGTCAGTCTGCACTTTGTTTGCCAGATCGTTGTTAGTATTTAGTCTGCTATCCCTCCTGTCTGTTTGTAAGATCATCTGGATGTCTGACCTGTGCCTGTTGGCCTGGATTTATGGTTTTTGACTTCTGGAAAAAAACTATACTTTTCTCTGCCTTTACCCTTTAATAAAGCCATTGTGCTGCCCTTCTCCAGCCTGGGTCTGATGCTTCTGCGTTTGGGTCTTCAGAACTGTGACAATTATTGTAAAACATCATTATATAAACAAAGTAACAATGGGGTGGTTTCTTTTGAAAAGTCCAGTGTGTAACCAAGGCCCTGTTTGTGCCTTCTGGGCTACTGTAGAAACACGGCAGTCCAACATGGTGGACTCTGTGGAAGAGGACCTGCCTCCTATATTGATAAGAAAAGCTCATTCTAAATTGATGGAAACACTAATTTTAGGTAATTACACACTACTGAAAACATTATCATGAATATCATATTCAATTTCTACATATAGATCCCCCTAAATACTACACACTGCACCTTTGAGCAAAGAATCTAAATACATCTTCCATCACTCATAATACTTTAAAGCACTTTTACTTTTGTTTTAAGTACCTCAGTAGAACTTTCACAGTAACTACTGACTCTTCCTTTGGGGTGAACAATCTGCTTTTTTAAGACAGATCTTGAATTGTTCATCACCTCTGAGAATAGGACCCAAATGACAGAGTGGCAGGAGGAGATGGAAGAGAGCGAGGTAAGGAAAGACAGATGAGAGCCAGTGAGGAAACGACAGCAAAAGGAAGAAATACTAAGCCAGTGACGTCATCATCACCTTTACTGACAGCTGTCATTATATTCTCTTATAGTCCTTCCCCACTGAGTCATAGGCCACGGCTCAATCACATAGCATCAGCTGTATAGCTCCCCTTGTTCGTCGTCTCTGTCCTCATCCTCATCCATCCATCCCGATTACACCTCTAATGGTTCCTCTTCACAGCAGCCACCAACAGTAATGGAATTATGCTTGAATGAACAGCCGTGTCTCTCCACTTCTCCCTTTTTCTCTCCTCTCTCTGTCTTTTTTTTTCTCTCTTAACACACACACGCGCTTTCATATCTTCTTATTTTCATTTACAGAAATCTGTTTGCACATTGAATACTCCCAGTGCATTCAACACCACTGGGACACATAAGAGAAAAAAAAGAAGAAAGAAAACATAACTGTCAAATTTTCAGATTTAGAGTATTTATTGTAAATGCCTCACACAAAAGATAGTTCATCCTCTCCTGCTATTCCCTGCGTTTCCTCAAGAAAATGCTTTTATAATCACTCACATTTAGTATTGCTCTTTGATTCCACCCCCCATGCGTCTGTCTATGCGTCTCCAAGGCTGTATTGTGGGACTGTAGAGTAGCATCTTGCTCTCCTCAGGGAAAATCATCCGTCTATCGTCCAAACCCTCCGCCCTTATCAGTGACAAGAGAGAGATGAATAAGGGATCAAAAGACTCTTTTCTCCCCCTTTTTCACACTGTCAGGTTATATTTACTTTGGGTCCCAGTGGCTCAGCACAATGCCACACACACCAATTACACGTGACAGCCTTTTTTTATGCCTGTGACCTGGGGTGTTGCACTTGTGTCGTTATTGAAACCTTTCTACCAAGCATGTTCAAGGGCATACCAGAGGGGTTTACTGTGAAGCGAAATCAGTGGGTTAGTGAGGTATTTGAGCCTTAAGGCAAGGTTTTCAATGTCACAAAGGTGGGTCTCTTTTAACCTGGCGAAACCATGGTAACCTGTCATACGTTATACAGTATATACAAATCATGACGCAAACCTGTTGAGCCAGATGTTGGTAATGCCACTAAAGAAAAGCTGTAAATGTAGTAAAGTTTGTGCATCTTGTTGTCATGGGAATCTACAGTATTCTGTTGGTGTGCAGAAAACCTGCAACATTAAAGATCCCATATTCTGCTAAATGCACTTTTTGATGTCATTTCAACATAAATGTGTGTCCCTGGTGTACCTGTAGACCACCAAACTCTGAGCAAAGACAGTCTTCTTTCATTTTCTCATACCCCATCATTCAGTAAAACATGTGAAAACATGTTTAGATTTGATTCCACTCATGATGTTATGAGGGGATCTGTTGATCATGTGACCTGCCCCTCAGCAGGCTGACTGTTACTCACCCAAAAGCATACAAAAAGAGACAGACTCAAATGCTTGACGCGAGACTAACCTGACTAGACTCTAACTCTTTTAACATGATACTAACACTGCCGAACACGCTGGACCGCTCGACACAAGGGCACAAGACGATCTGGCATAGGACAGGGGAGGACACAGACAATATACAGGGCAGGTGTTATGTTCTTCTAAAACAGAGCATTCAGAGAGAGGCTGAAAAACAGCTGCAACAGCCATATCGTCTATGGGAAAAGTAATGTATATTTTGAATACTAAATAAACCATGCAAACCTGTTCTAGTTGGGCCTCCAAATACAAGTATGAACTTTAAAATGGGCTGAATAAGGGACACACACAAACAAATGTTACACAGCAGATCATACATACACTGAAAGCTGGTTACTGGTGGAGCTGCCAAGTCCAATTTACACTGCCAGTATTGCAGCTAATAGAACATTCTAGAAAATATACTACTCCATTGGTATTAATCACAGATTCCATTCAAGCAATACAATTACTCTCACTTTGATCTGGCCAAAAAGGTGATTTCCACATCTTTTTATTATGGGGCAGTGTCAGATGTAAATGCACTTGAGTATGTTTGAATATGTTGTATTAAATAAGAGCTCTACAATGTGCACTGCTATGATTGAAACAAACAGGAGGCATTGAGAGCGCACTGAGTGGTAAAATAAATATATTCACTTATTCTGCCAGCATTCCTCTCTTGAATTATTTGCAACAACAGTTTTTATATTCTTCATATTTCATTATAATGACCAGTTCCTCTTGTCTGAAGTAGGTGCCACATGATGAGTCTTTTTTCCCGTTTTTATTAAGAAAACATTCAGTGATTTTGTGAAGAAGACTTAAATGACTCCTCAAACACTTTATAGCAACACGCAAAGAGCCTGAAGCAGACCAGCTGTGCTAACAAAGACAGCTGATAACCTCCTTCGTTATATTCACCTTTCGATACCAATTATCTCTGATTGTGAGTTTAGGGTTTGTTGAACCAGCTCAGGCAAAAGACACCCTGGCTTTGTTGAACTTATTTTGAAGTGCACACCTCTGTTGGGCTTCACTATACAGTGACTAGTGAATGGTGAAGACCGCATGTTTCTTTGTCTGTAAAACTATTGGGCTCCTTTCCCCAATGCCCAGTTTCACAGATAGGTGTGAAATCACCCCCGCGCCCAGCTCCACTGTCACCATTGGCCGGAGGGGACACATGATTTTACGACCGCAGGCCCACAAAACCAGTTCACCCCCACTGAACTCTCTTTTTCTCATCGTCCCTCCTGAAGTGGAGAGACCAGGTTTTTCCTGCTCCCTCTCCTCCTGCAGAGGAGAGACCAGCTCTCCTGATCTTTCCTGAAGAGGAGAGACCAGCTCAACTCAGCTAAGCTCTGCCTCAGTGTGGTCTGTCCAGAGCAGCCACCTCCTTCATGGTAGCGACACAAGGTCCTGCCTGAAGTAAGCAGATCAGCCAGCAGGCACGACCCAGAGTCTGCCAGCTGATAACCAACAACAGGAGCACACCAGCAAGTTAGCAAAGAGCTGCTAACTAACAGGAACAAAGGAGCGACCGGATTCCTCCAGCCTGCAACCACACAGCACGGACACGAACCACACCTTTCCTCCAGCAACAAGCTGAGAAAGCAGCACCCTCAAGGACACTTCGTCTCCCCTTTTAAGGACTGGTAACAACCTCTAACTGGGCATAATTAGCATAGCATTACTGCATACATGGTTTACCCTTGTTAATGTATTGACTTGCTTTAATGTTCCTTGAGTTTGATTATTGTGATGTGTTGCAGATTACTGTGCATCCATTAAGTTTAGTTGATGTTAGCCTACAAACTAACCATCCTGTCTTAACCTGCACCTTTATCTCTCTCACACACACAGTCTGCAACAGGCCACTGAGGGACAAAGCTAAGCTAACAGCACTTAGCTTTCCTTTGTCTGCCTCTGACCCACACCCCAGGGGGTCTGGCCATCACCATTTGGTCTCTCTCCCCCACCTTTGTGGGACCCATCTCACATTCCTCAGCCTTATCACACACACACACACACACACACACACACACACACACACACACACACACACACACACACACTCTTACACTCATATTATTTTAGTTTAGTCATAGAGATTTAGTTAGATTGTTTGATTGATTTTGTTTCTGCAACAGCAGATGTCTTTAATACCTACTCTGCTTCAGCTGTACTTACAACCAAAGTACAAGTCCTTAATGCATAACAAATGATGTCCCTGAATTTTGCTCTGTTTTAATAAATGTTTTAATACCTGCTGTCTCCGTTAATGTTGTACAACTGTGGACACTGCCAACCTCTACACTGTCAAGAACTCCAAAATCCTTCAGCTAGCTATCAATGTGGTAATTTTGGTAGTAATTATTAAATTAATTATAAAACATAATTCCAAATTGATAGTTTAGTATTTTTATGAGACTAAATCAATTAAAACGGCTGTCTTTTCCTCGTTTTTCGAGGTGGTGCCCCAATCGAGGTGGACTTTAATCAAAGTTCATTTATTTTAATAATTATTAATTATCTTTGATAATTATTAATTATTTCTGATAGCCAAATTGAACATTACCACTTGTTAAAGCACAACACCTCACTAACATACAGTGGGGCAAAAAAGTATTTAGTCAGCCATTAATTGTGCAAGTTCTCCCACTTAAAAAGATGAGAGGCCTGTAATTTTCATCATAGGTATACCTCAACTATGAGAGACAAAATGAGAAAAAAACAAAAAACAAAAGTTCATCTCAATACTTTGTTATATACCCTTTGTTGGCAATGACAGAGGTCAAACGTTTTCTGTAAGTCTTCACAAGGTTTTCACACACTGTTGCTGGTATTTTGGCCCATTCCTCCATGCAGATCTCCTCTAGAGCAGTGATGTTTTGGGGCTGTCGCTGGGCAACACGGACTTTCAACTCCCTCCAAAGACTTTCTATGGGGTTGAGATCTGGAGACTGGCTAGGCCACTCCAGGACCTTGAAATGCTTCTTACGAAGCCACTCCTTCGTTGCCCGGGTGGTGTGTTTGGGATCATTGTCATGCTGAAAGACCCAGCCACATTTCATCTTCAATGCCCTTGCTGAAGGAAGGAGGTTTTCACTCAAAATCTCACGATACATGGCCCCATTCATTCTTTCCTTTACACAGATCAGTCGTCCTGGTCCCTTTGCAGAAAAACAGCCCCAAAGCATGATGTTTCCACCCCCATGCTTCACAGTAGGTATGGTGTTCTTTGGATGCAACTCAGCATTCTTTCTCCTCCAAACACGACAAGTTGAGTTTTTACCAAAAAGTTCTATTTTGGTTTCATCTGACCATATGACATTCTCCCAATCCTCTTCTGGATCATCCAAATGCTCTCTAGCAAACTTCAGATGGGCCTGGACATGTACTGGCTTAAGCAGGGGGCACGTCTGGCACTGCAGGATTTGAGTCCCTGGTGGCGTAGTGTGTTACTGATGGTAGCCTTTGTTACTTTGGTCCCAGCTCTCTGCAGGTCATTCACTAGGTCCCCCCGTGTGGTTCTGGAATTTTTGCTCACTGTTCTTGTGATCATTTTGACCCCACGGGGTGAGATCTTGCGTGGAGCCCCAGATCGAGGGAGATTATCAGTGGTCTTGTATGTCTTCCATTTTCTAATAATTGCTCCCACAGTTGATTTCTTCACACCAAGCTGCTTACCTATTGCAGATTCAGTCTTCCCAGCCTGGTGCAGGTCTACAATTTTGTTTCTGGTGTCCTTTGACAGCTCTTTGGTCTTGGCCATAGTGGAGTTTGGAGTGTGACTGTTTGAGGTTGTGGACAGGTGTTTTTTATACTGATAACCAGTTCAAACAGGTGCCATTAATACAGGTAACGAGTGGAGGACAGAGGAGCCTCTTAAAGAAGAAGTTACAGGTCTGTGAGAGCCAGAAATCTTGCTTGTTTGTAGGTGACCAAATACTTATTTTACCGAGGAATTTACCAATTAATTCATTAAAAATCCTACAATGTGATTTCCTGGATTCTTTCCCGCCATTCTGTCTCTCATAGTTGAAGTGTACCTATGATGAAAATTACAGGCCTCTCTCATCTTTTTAACTGGGAGAACTTGCACAATTGGTGGCTGACTGAATACTTTTTTGCCCCACTGTATCTAAGGGTTATGGATAAATATGACCTTGCTGAAGTCTAAAAGTTAGTGTTTTTACAATAACTTAGAGGTAAGCTGTAGTTTTCAGGCCTTTGTGAAAGTTTGCATGGTGTGTTTCACAACCACTCTTTCCTCTCTATGGCTCTCAGTGTATATTTCTACAGCACACTAAGGCCAAAATGTGTTAACATGAAATGATATAATTGACAAAAAAGTATCACTAAGCTACTGTTACCTCATGTGAGACCAATTATCATCTTGAACTACAAATGGACAGCTTGTTTGGCAGTCCGATTCATCCATGGATTCCCTGCTGGTTCAAACAAACCCTGCTGCAGAAAAAATCCCCAAATCCCCCAAATCATCTGAAAGGAAACAATAGTAAACAGCAGCAGGGAAGCCAGTGTAATGACCCATGTCTCATTCTTTTAAAGGATAAACAGATGCTTCTTTTCATTCTTTTGTAAGATCCATACCTTCACTGCAGCATCACCACATGTCCCAACACTGCACATCTGACGAGGTGCCCTTTGCCATTAAGATAGGACCAAGGTTAATAACTAATCCTCGATGAAACAGGCAATTTAGTTTTGCAAAACTAAAGCAGGCCAAGATTCCCAGTGTGTTTGAGTGTTTACCCAGCCCCCCATTACAATGTACTAAAACCTTGGCTCTGGTGTTAAGGACTGGCAATAACCCACCACTTAATGAGTAAGGCCCACTGCTGCTCCTGCCAGGCGATAATCTTCTCTTGGCATAACCAAATCAAGCACAGAAATGTTCTTATCAGAAAGAAACAGCGCACACTACCCCCCCAACCCCCGACAGACCCCAGACTTAATTGATTTTCACCGTCCCAAGGCTGCTCATTCCGTGCATCAGACTATTTTATTTACTGGACTGCTTGTTTGGGTGCTAGATTGTTTTCTGCCTGTTTTCTTGCCCCGTTTGATTTGATGATGAGATTCAGGTCTTGGTGGCTGTGCAAAATTAGTCTTGACGTGGGCATTTTTTTGTAATTTTCATTACAAATTTTCATTTTTTTAAATTGGTGGATTGACTGTAATCATCCAACATCAAACCGCAGTACAATGGAATCATTAAATATTTGTTTAGCAGGCGTTCTTTGTTTGTTCTTACAGATTCCACACTGTACAATTTAAAGTAATTCAAGAGGACTCTTATTAGGATTCTTGATGATTCAGTTGTAGGACACTGTAATACTTCAGGACAACTCTAATCATTTACATGCTCTGTAGATTGTGTTTAAAGGCCATATAGACTAATCGGTAATAATGTATTTAAAGCCTTTCAGAAAAGAGGGTTAAAGAACTCTGTGAGCTCTTTCACAAAAGGCCCTTTGACCATATGTTTTGCCCCAGCCTATTAGAGTTAGTGCGTTTTGACTCTAAACTACTTTGTAAAGCCACTTTGATTGGGAATCATCAGATCTAGCAAAATAAAGCTCGTCAGATTTGTTCTCCTAACTCTTTTTCTTTTTTTTTCCTAATTGCCAATTCCACTTTTGCTCTTTCCTGGAGTTACCATTAATCTCATTATATTTATCTTCTTCTCTTTTTCATAAAATATTGCATATTTTCTGTTGGAGGAGGCAGTTAGGTAATAGGTCTATCCTTTGAAAATAATGAAAATGATATCTGGTAGTGTAATAGGTTTCTAATTGTGTACTGACAGTCACTTTCAATGGTCGGCACTCATGCTTCTGCTGTACTCGTGAAAAACCTCTCAACAGAGTGACAAGGGACTATTGGTACAATTCAGAATTGATACAAATTGGTTTGGAGTAATGAGGCAGCTCTACCACTAACTGGAATTAGGGGTAAGAGTGCTTACACACTGATGGAAGTCAACATCTCTGCATTAAGAATGTATGTGAGACAGTCATAGCACTCAATCAAAACACTTCAAGGTAAAGATGTCATTTTCCAGACAATTTTGTCACTCTGTAGTAATTTATTATATCATTAATGTCTTGCATTGTTTTTTCAGTTGTTCTGTGAATGGCAGATGGTAGAGTATTTATTATTTTTATTTCTTATCACAGGCAAAGCAGGGGCAGCAACATCTTTTCAAACAGCCTATAATTTCATGGTTCTACAAACTAGTGTGCACACATCGTTTTCCCCCTCCTTAGGCCTTGTTAGAACCTAGTTAATTATTCCAAGGATGTCAGACTAAGTTGATATTTTTGTGTCACTTCCCCTGTTATATTTTGTAGTATTTATGTTCATTCATTTTCCCTCTTTTATTTTGTAGTAGTTGTTTCTGTTACTTCCTGCCTTTGTGTGTTTTCCCGCCCTTTTGATTGTCTCCACCTGTTGCTTGTTCACCTCACCTGTCTTCACTTCCCTCGTCAACCTTCCCTTTGTTGGTTCTCAGTTTGTCTCAGTTCTTGGATCGTATCTCTCTTGTGTTTAACCCCTGCACTTTTGGAGCTGTATCTGGATTTATACCTGCACCTGCCTGCCTATGTGTCGTTTGCAAGGTAACTGTCTTATCAAACTCTCTGAAGTTCTGTGAATGTGTTCTTCCCCTGGGTTCAGATTTGACCACTTTTTTGTGATTTTTACACACTTTTTCCCTCGCTTTGAATTGCCAGTTCCCTCATTCTGTGTTGCTTGTCAATGCAAGCTTTCTGTGTCAGCCTGTGTCACTTCCTCAATGTAGAGGCCAAAGTAGCTATTTTATTTTATTTTATTTTATAGGAATTCTGTCTTTAAAACACAAGTTCTAAAAACGGAACTTTACGAGTGGAATTCTGCCTATAGCAGTTATAAAGAGACATACATTACATACAGATACATTACTTTCATTTAACCTAATGTTCAATGACATTGGCTTTGGGGCTTCAATAGTTATAAATGAAGCATGATGGCTAATTTGGTGTCCTACTAAGCACACTGCATTCTGCTCCCTGGAAAGTGGCAATAGATTTTCTTTTTTTTTTTCTGTTTTGTTATAAAACATAGACTTTTTGTACTTGATCTCTGTTTTGGCAGAGATCCACTGAATAGTCACTCAAGTACATTTTCAATGGATATTTGTTCTTGAAGGGAGCAAATAACGGCGCATATGCGACTAAACACATTTTCAAAATGCTTGGATGTCTTCAGTGGCCCATTTAGTTGATTTAACTTAAAGCAGATGAGCGTAGAAGTTGGATAATTGTTTCATTACTTCTCTTCTCTTCTCGGTGTGTTCAGCTACTTGGTTGCTCAAGAAGATTGGTTTCATGGAAGTCGTTTTTTATGTATGTTAATTTCACTTCTGCATTTGTCAGATTGACAGTATATTATACTGTAGCAATTTGGCTGTGCAACAGCCTTGTCAGCAGTAGACCATCAGCTCCTGCACTCCCTTACCTCTTTCCCACTGTGGAAATGAAGTGCATAAAAAGGGAGAAGAGCAGGATACAGTTTGGCATTCTGTTGTTTACCTCAAATAAATTTGCATACAGTGACTAAAGTCTTTTGTCTATACCACTAATTATCCACACAAAGTGTGCAGGCAGGACATACTGTCACCTTCAATCCAAAATATTAAAGCAGCTATAATCAGTATTTTTATAATATGATCAAATGACAATGTGAAGGCTGTCATACTGACAAATCAACAGAATTGTCACTTGATTTAGCTCTGTCTGCAGCTGGGCAGCATTTTTAGAGTTTCACTGTTTTTGTAACATTTTTTTTTTTTTTTCAGCCATCAGGGAGCTGGTTTCAGTCAAAAGCTCTAAAAAACCACGATGAACATAACCGAGTATTTGTCAGCTAAAGAGACAGATGTCCCTCAGGAGTTGTTGGCTACCAAACCGGAGCTAAAAGGAGAGTACACAATGGACTTGCAATCATCAGGTGAGCACAAAACTCAAAATGAATGCTAATGTTTCTGTACATGAGACATGTCGATTGTTATTCTGCTTGCCCCAACTTGCCCAAAACTAAGTAATTGCAAGTTTAAGTCACATCCATAGGGGTCTAAGCAATGGAGCAGACAGCATCTGTATCACCACTATTGGACTTGGGGGACCAAAGGCGTGTCTTTGCATCCCCACTTCTTGGTCATACAACTTTACTATTTTTAAACATCTGATCTAATTTATATCCAGATTATATCTGGTCCTGTCATATGTATGTGAATTGATAATTACATTTCCCGTCCTTACCATAGGCTATATGGCCCTTACCCAAGCCGTTTCTCATAGAAAATCAGGGTAATGCCCGAATAATCAGGTCACACATCCAGAGTTGCCCTTTCACACGTGTAGCACACATCCACACGGTCTATGCACACAACAGGAAACTGTCCGTGTCAGACGTGTTATCACCTACTGAAATACTGGTTTTCGTGAGAACTGCAGGGGGTAGGACATGAGGCTAAAATACGCTGCAGTAAGTTGGCGTTTTTAAGCATTTTCAGAAACATAATGGATTATTTTTGAGAAATCCCAGGAAGGCCTCTTGCCCATTAGTAATGGCTTCACAGCTGAGCGTTCAGGCACAGTCAGGACTACACTGCTGTGGTCTAACAATGGACCCAAAGAAAACGCAGGAGAAGTAGATTAAATACATTAAGTATGTTAATGAGCCCTGAATATCTGTGTGGCTGGCTGTTTTCAATCACTGAGCATGGATAGTGTCAATTTAGTAGGGGGGGTTGAGAGAGCCACATTGATAGTTCACGCTGCATACACTCTGTATATGGGGGGGCTAGTATTAGGCTACTGTTCTTTACTGTTTTTAGGGTTTAGAGTTAGTTAAATTAGAATTTTCCTGCCTTACATCCTCTTGCACTTCATGCACCCCCACTTTTAACTACAACTACACGCCCATGGTCACATCAACAAGCTTGACGAAATTTGTAAAATAACCGACAATGTCTCCTGTTTACCTTGCCCTTCACTTTTTTTAAGCAGAGGTCGTATGTTCACCATATATATTCATTTCTGAGACATTCATTAAGCAGAGATTTCTATTTTGTATGCTAAATGTGTGAAATTTAAATATAGTTTCCAGGCACGTACAACACACTCGTATTACTCCCCTGTAGTTAATGTATACTCAAATCTGGCTTTTATAATGGATGTTGAGATTGCTGACAAAATAGAAAATTATATATTAATAAGTTGCTGCCTTTTTACAGATATCAGCCACCCAGCTAGAAATGTACAGTGACGGTGCACTTTCACTTACAAAAGCAATGGCTGTGGACATTCTCGTTTTCTGAGTGTCATCAGCTGTCATTTGATCTTTGCAGGCTTGTCTGTGGCTGGAGAGATCCCATTTTGTTTTCATTTGTGCTCATGAGGGGGAAAAAAAAACAGCGTTTGCAAGTTAGAAAGCAAAATATAGATGATACAAGACAGCCTGTGCTCATTCTGTCCCTCTGAGAAAGCATTTACAAGAGGACATGGCTGTTTATGGCTTTACCTGTGATAAAATGAGTACTGCAAATGACAGTTTACGACAGCACCCCCCCCCCCAATCTGCTCTTGATGCTGGAAGTGCAGCTTTTATCTTCCCTGAGCATTGTAATCACCTCTATATTTAGAATGGAGATTTTTCTTTTCAATGTTCTACTGTAATTTGTTTTCAGTCTTCTCTTACTTGGTCTAATGAGTTGACAACATTGCTTCTCATCTATAAGCAATATTAAATGACTTGCATTGTACATAATAAACTCCTAACATATTGTACATGTTGTTAATAGAATTTCATTTATAGCGGTCACAGCCATCTAATTTGTTGTAATAAAAGTGCAACTTATTAAAGCTGCTATGTACAAATGTGTCTTGCGACATAAAAAAAATTCACTTTCTTAGGTTTATTTGTCTTGAGTTTGTTACAGTAGTTTTAACCCTATAGGTTGGAACAGAATAATACCTGACAGATCCTGGTTTCTGCAGCTGTGGCACTGTGTGCCTGAGCAGCTGGTAAGTAGCTCTGCAGCCCCACAGGGAACAGTCCTGTCTCCTTTCATGTTCACACTGTACACAGCAGACTTCAAATACAACCAGGAGTCATCATGTCTTCTGCAGAATGCCTCAGATGACTCTGCAGTCATGTCAGAGCTGAGCAGGAGTCTGAGCACAGAGACCCGGTGGACAGCTTGGTTGAGTGATGTGGTTGGTTGGATGAGCCATATACAGCTCACTGTGAGAAAGACAGAAGATGGTGGGCTTGTAGAGGGTTAGACTATTTGCAGGGTTAACTGAACTACTGTAGCTGTCAGGCTAGTCGGGACATGCTATGTCTAATCAGTCCCAATATCTTCCTTGACATTATTCTTTGTCCCTTCAACTGTCTTGTCAGTACTGGCTTCAAATGCCAAGACAATTTGATATTCAGAGGAACAAATTTGCAGGTCAAAGTTGAACTCAGAGTACGATATTTGCACAGATTTATTTGCATATGCAAGGAATCGCAGCAGTTCTTCTGGAATTATTTCATTTTGTGAGGAAAATTTCACCATTTTAAAAGCTGGTACGATCCAGCCCTTTAGGAAGGCGTTGTAAATGTACCTCTTGTGTACTGGGCATGATGTCAATTTACTACCCCGTCTTTCTAAAATGTGCTTGCACTTCAAACATGAAATGCAGAAGAATATCATCTAAAACAGGTGCACCAAATTAATGTCATTACATCCAAACGGCATAAAATGATATCAGCTACAGAAAAACAGGGGTGTACGTTTTATTTTGTACAAAGTAATGTTTATTGGTTTAGTCACTGCAACAAGAATCCTCAATTGCAGGCTATCAAAGGGGCATGACAATACATTAACCCAACTGAGGCGTTAATTGGAGGACTGCCAAAAGCTGGCACATAGCCAGTGTTGAATTCTTATATCTTCATTGCACATGTTTACTCCTTGTTTGTATCCCATTGTATGGTTCTTTGTAAATATCCATCTTTTTTCTTTCTTGAATACCACTCCTTTTTTCCAAAAGCCTTTCCAGCCAGGTGGAAGTCATTGTGTTAATGTATTGCATCTCTTTTCTTTTTTTTCACACCAAAGTGGTTTAGTTCCCTAGACATGGCCAATGTCTTATTGATGGACATGTTTCTGTTGCACACTGTTAATATTTAGGGAAGATAAACTGAAAGTGGACACTTGTTGCAGATTTGTTCTGTAGGAGTTCTACACAAACCAACTCTGTCTCCTAAATATTACTTGCTAACTGAATTGCTTTCATAATTGTATTTAGATTAACAAATGTAATCGCCTGGGTTACATCCAAAGATGTACCTCCCTGGTATATAAATGTGGTATTTCATTCACTCAAAGTGCATCTGCACTCTGGTCTGTGGTTAAGTTCAAGCAACAAAAGCATTTTTAAGTTTAGGGTATCAGCAGTGTGGTTGTTTGGTGGGAAAACAAATGAAATGGGTATGACATTAAAAATGGAAAAACAAATTAAATCGTCAGTATCAACATTTGTCATGTTTCAAGAAAAGGTAATTCAGTCGCTTTTTCTCTCAAAATGTATTTCTTTTGCAAATTAGTTTGTGTGTGTGTATAAGCACAACATCTAGGAGACAGGGTTGACCCAGTACACACTACCATAGTAGCAGAAGCATTCGATGAACATTTTGCTGGAATGTTTTAATATGACCATGTTGTTTTGGTCGTATTCTCTTCTGACTTTCCAAACATGAGATTGAGCCTTGGCAAATTCACACTTGAGCATAATTCTTAGAAGAGACAGTTGCTCCAAATTCAGAAAGTTGTCACTGACTGATGGCAGGGTCTAAATACAAACAAATATCAACAGCTTCCTGCCTGTTTAGCCAAGTATTAATTATTCAGACTGTCTGGTCAACTTATCTATTCTTTGCTGGCACTGTTGTGTGAAGGCTAAATATGATATATTCCAATGCTTTTTTTCAAAAGTGCAGATCCTTTTGCCTGCTCTCTAACATAGTAATTTACAGTATTTGTACACTGAGATAGATATAGATAGATAGATCTAATTTTTTTTTTTTTTGCTAAATAACATGAAAGAGTTTCCATGGCCACTCAGCCCCCACATCCCTTTTCTATCAAGATACCTTTTCTTTTTTTTCCCTCTAGCTAGGAATGGATTCACTGGGTTAACATCCATCCTGGCCTATCTGCCATCAACTCCAATAGCTGCAATATTTCAAGCAGCAAGACTGATATTATGATTATTATATATTATTTTCATTTTTCTCTCTGATTTCAGCTGAAAGTGCCCTGACACTGGCTGAGTGAAGTAGTAGAATTTCATTCCCTTTCTGTAGTATTTACACACACACACTACTGCATAGCGTCACAGAGGAGATTCTCTCAAACTGATCGTTTTCCAGACGTTTGGGGTCACAGAGTGGTGTCTCAAAATACTGAAAATAATCAAAAACTTTCCAGCACAGTCTACATGCTGTAGACACATTATGTATGCGTTATATTCTTGCTTTGTGATTTGAGGGCTGATTGAGAGAGCAGAAGGCAGGCCACAAAATATCATTTTGAAACCGCTTTCCCACATAGAATAAGTTCTAGGCTGTGTGGTTCACAGGTGCAAAGAACGTGATGACGGGGCTGTCATTGGCTGTGCCGTCGTCTAGGTACCCAGAAACACTTCAGTGATGTTCACCACTGGCATGCACCACAACAAGTGCGTTTATGCCATGAATATTAATGCCATAAGCTAAAGCACACACACAAAAGACAATTATAGTAACTGCAAAAACTAAAACGTGCAACAATAAATCTGTGCTAAAAAGGTGCAAGTTATTGAATAAAATTGCAGTGTTAGATGATCTCCCCCTATTTGCAAGGTGTGAACCAACCTAAAGCTGTAATTGCATATGTAGAACCGTGTGACAGTTTACAAGGCTTTCCATATTAATGGAGTCAAGTAGTTTATAGTCATGGCCAAAGGAGAACAGCCATGTGGTTTGGAACTGCGAAATGATTTAATGGAAATCAAATAAGTCACATTAAGGGTTGTGCTACACCACAGGTACAGAAATTTCCCAGTAGGGGGGTAAAGAGTCTTTGTGGAATTATAAGACATTACAAGAACAAGTATTTCTGGATTACTTCCTGCCTACTTAATTCCCAATTCCCCAAAGAGGTACAGATTGGACTTAAACCACTGTGGGAGTTCAGCCCCACATATACAGCTTTTAAGACCTTACAGTCCTTGAGAGGGCAATAGGATCACACTGTACTTGTGTATTATTGGTAGGTAAGCCTGTTTGATGCCAAGCTGTACAAGGAGTTGAAAAGGAACAAGAGACTGAGAAAGCAAGAGAAAAGGGGTGAGATGTGAGCGTTGATTTCAGATGCATGTTTTAATAAGCCTCTTATTGCCCTTTGTTATGACGAGTGTGTTCCCAGTCCTCCTGCTACACTCTCGGCTCCAAAAGAAAGGGTTCATTGGTGGGCGGAGCAGTATCTACTTGCAGAGGTGCCCGGGAGCATTGCCCAAGGGAAGCCTGCGGATAATTGCAAACCATTCAACAAATACAGTGCGGCTGCTCACAGAGGTGTCCTGGTGGCGAGCCAATACGCAAACAGAGCTCTGATGAGACAGAGCCGCCCAAACATGGAGTACATGAGTCATACAACATCAGCCACCGATTGGAAACGTGGATCGAGGTTGCAAAGGCAACACAGGAACACCTGACTCTCAAAAGAAGATGGAAGCTGAGGAGACTGGAATATGATTAATCCTATAAATACTGTGGTGTCACAGATAAAAACAATCGTACTCAGTAGCTCGGAGACAGTAATGAAGACAAGGGTATGCTGGTCAAAGCGTTTCAAACTCCCACCATATTTTCAAGCTCATAACCATTACAATCACTTTTGTGATCATCAGCACATCCACCACTTTATTCTATTCTATCTCCGAGGTTTAAGTCTAATTCCCTCCATTAGTAAATGTCACCTCTATCTGCGCCCAGACTCTGTGTAGTCACTGGAACCACACCCGTAAGGAATGTGTGTATGTGCGTGTGCAGTGTTTGATGAAATAGCTTTGCCCCACAGGGTTGATATTCTAACTGAAAAAGGGAGAGGGCAGAGCGAAAAGCTGTGCAAAGAATCCGATGTATCAGTACCCTCAATCATGTCCCACACCTATGGCTAACCTCGGGCTAAGTTAGGGAATTAACGGAGCAGCCAGAGAGAGATGCAACACTGCCTTTGACTTTGCACTTCAGAGGTGTGAGCGCTTTCCCCTCCTCTGGAGATTCTTGAGAAAGACCATCATTATACATTAATAACACCACAGACTTCTCACTATGCCTGCACAGCCTGTGTTTGTGTCCCCTATTGATTTTTCACTGAGTTCTTTTAGATGAGAGTACAGGGACTGACACTTTGATTACGTTTACCGTTCTTCAGTCTGTGTTTCTCACGTGTGTGTGTGTGGATGTACATTTGCACATGTGGGCCAATGTACAGTGAAAGTACTTGTGCAATGTTTTAATGTGCACATATGCTTCTCACTATGTTTAAACAGCTGTTAATTTTCGATATGTTTAGTAAACCTCTCAGACAACGTATTATCCCATGTCCAACTCAGTGCCATTCTGCACCGTTCTTCATTAACCCATACTGAAACGTACTATCTTTTCTTCCTTTCCATATAATTTTTTTCCCCCTCGCCTCTTTTTTTCTTTTTCTGCAACTCTGTCGTTTTGCAAATTATGGGCTTGGCATTTTGGGAAGGGCAGTTCAGCCTGTTGGTTCTTCACAGTTCTGTGCATTTGTCCTGCTGCCACTCCATGCGTAAAAATTCAAAACAACACAGCCAAGGGGGAAAAAATCTCAGACAGCAACGCTGAAACAAGCGCAGGGCTTGAGCAAAGCATCGCACAAAATACACGTGTTTGTTTGGACATCAGGACACATAAATCAACAAAGCCAATAAAAGGCTGTATTGTTTCTGCTAATTGTAGAGATAAACAGCTCTTCCTGGGAGACTTCTCCCTTTTCTCTGAATGTCTCTGGCTGATCAGGTTTCAGTGACATTCAAAGATGGGGCCAGAACTGTGCACACACATGAATACACACACGCACACACCTGCAAGCACACACGTTATCAGACAAAGACCTGACCTCCAGCTGGTGAGACCTGGGTTCCACCTGCAATGGTTTGCCCCGCTGTATATTTGGCAGCCCTCCGTCATACTTTCTCCCTTGGTGTTAAAGTCATGGCTCATTCATTGTGAAGGAAATCGCTATATTATTACAATATTTGTCAAAGGCCCGGAAGGATATAGACCAAATTGAATACCCCTGCAGTTTGTCATCAAATGTGCAATGTTGGCACATTTGTCCTTTTTTTTTTTTTTTTTTTCATCAAATAGGAACAAAGACCTCGGGCAGTAAAGACATTTGGCGTTAACGGCCTTTTGTCCTCATAAGCACAAGTCAATGTATCTGTTTTCATATGATCTATTGTATATTCATTTAGACATGCTTATGAATTGCTACAAAGGAATTCACCTCTCGCCTCATTCTCTAAACAAATACAATTTATGCAAAGTGAATCACTGGAATAGGTGATTTAGCAAACATGTCAAGTCACAACATGTAACAATTTACAATATCATGAGGACTTCCTTTTTGAATGCGATCATCATGTTTTAAAGAGCGGTTAATGACTATTTTAACTCAGTTTAGTGAGTAAAAAAACAACAGAATATGCAAGGGAAAAGCAGATATGCGGAAGATGTGACTTAAAAAAGGAATTATTTTAAATGTCTCATTCCATGTGCGTATATGTCATGTACACACAAAAAAATACTATGTACTGTGCATGCAGCATTTACCCATTTATGTATGCACACATGCTTCCACATGCCCATACTACCTACTGGTAATTCTCACATGCAATCATATATGTGCATATTACAGAAAAAATAAAATTATTTGTGCGCTTGACCATATGCAGAGCTAATGTATTATACATTTATTAATATGACTAAATAACATGCATATATGTATGTGCACAAAAAGAAACAGAGCAAAAGAAAGAGACTGATGAATACAAAAGAGGTTTTAACTCGATAGGTTTAAAATCTATGTAGCAGTGTTCCACCAAATACTAGAGGCTTTTCTTTCCTTTCCAGTCATTTTATTTTTCAACTGACTCCTTCCCACTTCAGGAAATTGATTCTTTTAATTAACCTATATTGCCTTATATTGAAGCGATGTGTGCCACAGATCTTTTAGCGATTATTCTCAAAACATTCTTGTTGCAGTGTCCTTTGGAAAAAGCAAGTGAAAACTTTAATGACATTGCATTAAGACTTTTCAAATGAAGCAGTGGTGGAAGAAGTATCTAGATATTTTACATGATTAAAGGAGCAATACTACAGTATAGAAATACTCTGTTACAAGTAATGGTCCTGCTATATTTTTACTGAAGTAAAAGTGCACAGTGTTGAATCAAAATATACACAAAATACATGAGGTAAATGTACTCGGTATGCAGGATGGTCCATTTCAGATATACTGTATCATTGGATCATAGCTCATGTTTAAGCATCACTGTAATGTTGCAGCTGCTAAAGGTGGGGTTAATAGTAGCTACTTTACAGCTGGGTAGCACTTAAGGTTGTTCAACTATGTTGCCATGCCACTGTCAATCAAAGCTGATCAAACCACACGCTCACAAGTTTGGTGAAGCAAGATTACTGAGCTAATGCTAATAATGTGTTATGTAAAAGTGTTTCTTGATTACTTCTTTTAAGGTTTGAGTTTGAAATATCGTTTCTGGGAGCTTTAAATGAATGCTTGTATTATCATTATTATTACTGAGGTGCATGATTCAGCAGGTGATGGGGTGCAGTCAAAATCTGCATGGTAACACTCAGGCGGCCCTGCTCTCACTACAGGATCCTGTGTGCTGGTTAGGATTCTGTACCACACCCCATGTATCTAATGAATCTTTTTTTTTTGAAAGGCAAGGACACAGAATGTTCAAACAAGTTTAATGCTATATGTCATAAAATTTAATTAGCAATTTTTCCTCCTAGATGGGCTGTCACCCATTACAAACTATTCCACCTTTTTAACGGCATACATTGAATCTGCTGGTGGATATCGGACCTGCTGACAATGCACACTGTGTGTAGCAGTAACCTTATTTTGCATTATCCCCCTTAACCCAATCCCCTACTCCCTGCCCCCCCACCACACTTGTGAGTGCAGGTTCATCACAGGGATGAGTCATCTCGGTCATGCCTCGGTCCCAGCACCATTGATTACACCTCTAGTCACCTGTCTATCAAGCTACCTTAATTGTGCAAAAAAACATGACTACTCTTGTGGGCCACACCATTGTCAGTAATGAGTCTGAGTACAGTGGGCTGTGGGTGTCTTTGTGTGCTGCTGTGCTGCCTGTCACCGCCAACTGAGTGTACATACTGAAAACTGTCAAGGCAGGAACTGATTTGTTGGAACCTGTTGGTTAATTTATACCTTGAGTTCAAACATACAACCTCCCTTGTTAACCCAGCTGAGTTCTTCAAGTTCCCTCTGATAATCTGGTAGTAATCAATAGTTTGATATACAGTGAGAGCATTTCCTGTTTGAAGAAGGGACACCAACCTAACTAAACTAACTAAATCACAGTGCAATTTCCTCCATTACTATTCCTCAT
This sequence comes from Pempheris klunzingeri, assembly GCF_042242105.1. Taxonomy (NCBI): domain Eukaryota; kingdom Metazoa; phylum Chordata; class Actinopteri; order Acropomatiformes; family Pempheridae; genus Pempheris; species Pempheris klunzingeri. The sequence goes on from NC_092030.1 coordinate 17,393,630, forward strand.
TATTTTCAGTCTCCGCTTATTGTAGAGTTCTTATGTTTTTTTTAGATGCAGCTATGTGTTTAGTTGATTTTTATCTCCTATTTTGAATTTACTTTAAGACCTATGTATTTTACACACTCGGACAATGGCCAATGATCTTAGAGCACACCTCAGATAAACTTGTGTAAATCTAGAGAAGGACTCTGGTGGTTTAAAACCTGATTTCAGAGAAATAAATGAGGTAGTTGCTTCAGTTTGCTATTCTGTTTCATCTTTTTTTTTTCTACTAGAGCGAGGTTCCTCTGCTTTAAACTCCCAGATAAGCAGCCCTACTTCTAAAGGCTGTCACCCAAATTGGAGGTGCTGGGTGATGTCATACCCAGTCATTAACACTTTGAGATAATTAGTAAACCTATTCAGGTATCCGCGTGGGCACACTGTGGCGTGACAATATGTGTAATTTAGTGCAACCCATGGTAGAAATCGCAAAGCACGCGTTTTCTTCCTGCTGGAGGGTTTTATCAATCAATCCGCTCCCGGGTTTATTTCACATTACACACTCTGTGGTCTACACACATCAGGCATACATTTGCCACAATCTGCCGCCGTTTTGATTCCAGTGGAATAGGAGGGTCCGTGGTGGGGTGGAAGTGAACTAGCAGGCGGGGTGGCAGTGGCACAGCAGTCGAGAGCAGGGCGGCACAGGGAAGGTACGCTGCCTTGGAGCGCGCCGCGCGTACCGAAGGGACGCGTTGATTGACAGTGGGAGGCACGGAGCGCCCCGTGCGGCACACAAGCGGAGCACGCTAATCTCCCCGTACCCGTCTTGTCAAAGGCATCTCTGTGAAATACCAGCCAGATCAGCCTGGCGCAAATAAAGGAGTCTCTATTCATCCCACTGGGCTCGGTACCGGAGTCTTCTCGACGAATAAACGAGTAAAAGGAACACGGCAGCTCTGCGACCCTATCCCATCCTGTCTTTACCTGTTCAGTCATAACTGGACACAGCCTGGGTTAACCTGGCGTCTCAAAGTATCCTGGAAACGGGAGTGGATGGACAAAATGGTCAGGTTGCACTTTGCAATCTGAGGCAAAGAAGATTTTGACGAATCCTTTTTATGGAGTAAAAGGACTGCGCCCGGTGGTTTCGGGATCATTTGGGGGTTACATTTTTGTTTTTGTGAAATCCAGAATACTTGTGGTGCGTGTCTATGTCAAGTTACAAACCCTGGATCCTCTAAACATCATTTTTATTCTTTTTAATTGGAATAACAGCAAGATAAGCGGGAGACTCTCGGAAGGAATTCTGGTGCGTAATTTGTGCGGTGTTTCGGGTTGCTGAGCCGCAGAAGTAGTTGTTACCTCCCTTGCTTTTTTTTTTTTTTTTTTTATACATTAAATACCCTGTTTTTCTATGGAGTAGGCTAAATCACAGGTAAAGACTTTAAAAAGCAGGTTTATTCTCTGTCGCCTGGAACAAACAGGCGAATCTGATGCGCAGATTCTCCGTAGGATGGTAAATGACCGATGGGGAATCATGAACAGCTCTTCTGAACTCGAAGATGGGACTCGGCATAAAAACCAGGTATGTTAACACAACCTACAGTTGCACTATGTGGCTTTTTCAGGAGTGGTGCATCTGCTTGGCGCAGTGTTACCACGCCGAGTTTGGTGATGTGGCTCTCGGGCGAATCTCTGCACTGTAGAGACAGTAACGGCACATGAGCCTTTCCTGACTACCCGGGCACAGACACTTCTGCTCCTGTCATAATCTCTAAACCAACCCGCAGGTCACACAGTTTAGCTTGCCAACGCTTCCATGTCTTAGTTAGACTACTTGGACTACAGAGGAAGAGAGGAGACTAATGGTAAAATCACAGCAGGAGATTAGTGTGCGTGAGAAGGCGATAGTTGCTTGCGCATCAGCTGCACCCTCACCAAATATCCTCGAATTTCCTTCCCGTGTAAACCCGAGGTTGTACTTGAATTGAATGTCTGGAAAATCACATTAGTGTTGTTTTAGAGTGTTGTAACATGACACAGAAACATTCTCAAATGGCCATTAACACTTTAAGAGCTCTTTAGGCCAGTCTTCCGCTCGGATGAATTGAGACAGGATCGGACGTGAGTTGTGTTGTAGCCAGACGAGCCCACTTTGGGGAATAGTCGATGTGTTTTCACAAGGTCAGTGGAGGGTTATTGACAGCCCGTGAGGGAGAGGGCTCCCCTGGAAATCGGAATCGGATTGCGGGGCACTAAGGAAGCGTGGCGCCTTTGGAAACACGCAACGATTTACCTCTCTCGTCCCCATCCCCACAAGGATGGGTTTAGTTATCATGCGACACACCACTGAAAAATAATGTGCAGGTGCTGACGTGAAAAGTTCCTCAGAGCCATTCCGAAATGTTTTGACATGGAGAAGTAAAGGATACAGGAACTGTTCCATTCTACCATAAGAACTTTGCATTTTTAATAACCTCCGGAAGCTTAGATTGCTGAAATGCCCAAATTAATTTTATTGTTATGAAACAAAGGGAGCAGCAGGGTGTAGTAATCACCTAATAGGCTATAGTGAACATTTTCCTTTCCTGGCTCTCTCAGAAACGAGTGTGTTTGTTCTGTTATTCTTTGACCAAAGTGAATGGGTTATGTCCTTCAGAAGGTATGAGAAGGATGCATGCTTGTGGCACATTTCTTCTAATTTAAAAGGCTTGACAGGTGCCAGGCAATATGTGGCCTCCTGTATTGTGCTTCAGCAGATTTCCTGGCTCGGTGTGAGTCATTTCCATGGTGGCACTCTGAACTGGGCCTGTGTTTTAGTCCTTTTTAAGGTATAGGCATATTAGAATTGATTAACAGAAGGCTGTAGTTAATTTTTCATACATTACAGCTTGTCATGTAACCACTATACGTCTGAGGTGGAGCTGATCAATGACTGAGGGGACCAACATTTTTGCCTGCTGCCTACAAGGTGCTTTGCTGGGTTTTAATGTGATGACTGTGTGTCCTGTAATGCCCCAATCTCTGTCTAAGATCAGTAAACTGGCCATAAAACTGATCTGTGCAAGGGAAATGATATCTGATGCAGTTCATTAGTATTCTGTTTAATTTTTGTGTTCTCGAAGAAGGAATCTGAATGACAAAATGAAGCTGTGATATGCTGAGCAGTAAGCCTAGAAAATATGTCCCATAACCCCAACACTCACTCCGGATCAGACGGCGCTGGGGGATGTTGGATGAGATGAGAGGCTGTGGGAAATGGGGATGGCTAATGTTGCTATCTGTCCCTCTCCTCCCTACATCTGTCTCCTTCCTCTGCACTTGTTATTTTGCTATCACGCACAGACACATAAATACTCTTTCTCTCTGTGTGTGTCAGCCTGTCTCTCCCTGTAATCTGGAGCAGTAACACCAGACCTTTATTCCCAGCCTTGCGCTATTGACACAGTCATTTTTGGCCCAGTGGGGAGGGATCGGTTAATAGAGATCTCTTGTGGTCTCTGTTTGTTTTTGATATTACAAAACATGGCCTAGTGTTTGTCTGCTAACATGCATATTTGATTTGTTGCTGTAGGTGTGCCGTCACCCGTGCCCCTTTGTAACAAATGGAGGCCAGTTAGAGTTAAATGGAGATTCAAGTGCATCTTAGAATCGGCCTTGGCTCTAATTCATTGGATAACAGGCATCAAAGACTGAGGCAGCATTCTCAGATATATGCTTAAATTGTGTGTATATAGAAAAAAACGTGGCACCTAACGCTAACCCTTAATCCCTCCCATACAAAGTATGTCATTAAAGTAAAGAACGCTGACATAAGTCAAGGTTGCTGCTTGCCATTAGACAACATAGTTATGTGAAGACAATTACACTGAGGGGAGTACAATTTTGTTTAAAGTTCTCATAAAAACTTACTTACTACTACTGCTACATTTTGCTTGTTTTCTCCAAGATTGCTCAGGAAAAAAATGTAATTCCCCACAAGAAACAAAGAATAAGGGCTGTAATATTGTGCTGTAAGAGCAGCAATATTGATTCTTTTCTTTTTCTTTTGGAAGGGAATGCTAGCTTGCTTTCATATAGGTCTGTTGCTATTGTGGTTGGCGTCATTCTTAAATCAAATGTGAACTGAGTTTGAGCAACTTGTCTTTTGTCTCCATTTAATATCTTAAATGTTTATGTGCACGGTATACACACGCGCATACCACCTTCACCACACATGACGCACACGCACACACACACACGCACACACACACACACACACAAAAAGCACATCAATAAGTTAGCAAATCATCTAACTATAGTTAGGATGTTTATGTATCTCCAACACACCAGACACAAAGCTGTAAAAAGGAGGAAGGTTTGCCTTGACAGGACACACACTGTAGGCTGTCATCTATCAAAAACACACTCTGCAGGGACCTAACTCAGACATTATATCAGGCTTGAATGACAGCCACAACACACACAGAGGCATGCACACATCTCTGCCAGGATTTATCAGTCTGCACTAACTCACTTTAACACACCTCACCCCCATGTGTGTTAACTGTAGCTCATCAGGCAGAACCTAGATGGCTTGAGCATCCCTCTTGCACACATCTCTCTACATATCTTATACGTAGGGCTGAACAATAGACTGAAGACACACAAAATATTGCACCGCTGCACTCTCCTTAAGCTAATGGTGGCTTCAAAGACCGAAGAGAACAGGTTGCTTCACGGCCCTGAATCCTGGGGGTCCAGATTTATAGGTTTTGGTTGTTTTGTTTTATGAACAGTGAAAACACACAGGGCACTCTTTATTTTTTCAAACATAAAAGGATGATACAGAGTGGTGTTTCTCCTTCCTTTTAAAGCCGTCTTTGGCCAAGTGTAAATTTATCGACAACAACACGCCAAGAGTGAGAATCTGAAACCAGACATTTGCAACAACCAGCCAAGATTGCTTTTTTTTGTTGTTTTCTCAAAGAGTTTACGTTAATTAACTATAACTGAGCGCAACTGCAGTTGTCACTCTTGCTGATGAAATCAACAGCTGCCAGCTAAAACTTTCACTTGCAACAGCTTGTTAAGACGAGGTTATGTAAATCATAAATTATATGTTGGGTCTTGCAGTTTGAAAATTGCACCCTTCCAAATTGCTTTACCAATGGCGATGTTTTTTTTTTTTTTTTTATAGCCATAAGCTATTGCATGTTAAGGATATATTTGTTAGACCTTTACCATAACAGCTCCACCAACAAATGACTTCTTAAATTACAGTGTAACGGTGAGTTGAGAGGTGAAGGCTGTTGCTTTGTGCTGCCGACTGGGTTTGTGGGTATCCTTGTCAAACTAATGAACCTGCTGAGTTGGCTGGAGGTATAGGAGTCAGTGTGCAGTGCAAAGCAGAGAGACTTCTCTGGTTCACTAGGCCTGTGATTTCCCTATGGGGGGTCCTGCTATGGCAGCAGTGCAACTCTAACAACCTCAGCTTCTGACTCCCCTGCCCCGCCCTGGGTGGCACTGAAGAAACACCTGACAGACAAAGTTCTCAAGCCCCAATGGCGCTTCATACGTTTTGTCAGATCACTACTGAAGCTTTCTCATGGTTAGTTTATGTGCAAGTGCCATCGTCTGTGCATATGTGGGCTCTCAAAAGGAGACTGGTAGTGTGAGATGTTTCACATTTTCATTGCGTTCAACTGGAATGTAATGTTTTTGTTTGCCTATGTGTGTTTGCACATTTTGTCTATGCTTCATTTGTGCATCCAGCTAAACATTGATCGCCGCCTAGAGAAGTCAACTATCTCAGAGGAGAGATTGATTAAATTAAGCCATGTCAGTCATAGTGTTTGCTATGGTATTTGTTGTACACAGATGTACACTATATCAAAAGACTGTAAAAAGACAGTTTGATACATTTTTGTGGGCCTGTTCATACCATGTTTGTGTTCTATCATTCCATTGATCCTTTTAAGCAAGAGTATGGGGGTGGGACTAGAGGGAGACTTATTGAATTTATGAAGAAAAAAGCAATCCCTCAGTGTCATTGATTTAACGTTGTACTGCTCCTCATAACAATGCAGCCTTTATTGGCACGCACTATAATGAATTTCAAATCCTTGATGTTTCATTGTGGTTTTCATCTTCCAGTGGACATGTTCTCCCCACACTCAAATGCTTTTCCAATGGCCTCTTCTTTTGATCCTTTTTTTTGTCATTACAATAATCTTTTCTTAGCTTTGGACACATCTGAATCATGTGCTACATAGGTGTTGTATGGCTGAAACCCATTGCTATAGTGTTGTTGAATTGTGGGATCAAAACCGAAGTGGTTCACAGGAGCGTAGGCCTATTGTTAGAATGAAGGTATGAATGTGTGAGAGGAGTGTGTGTGTGTGTGTGTGTGTGTTGGTGGATCAAAGCGGTAACGAGCCATTACTGTCAAGTCGTTACGTAAGTGAAGAGTGCTTTTACATAGAAAGTGATTTAGTGCCTTAATGGAGCAGCATGTTATTTTGTTTAGGTTTCTGCTGCAGACAGATGGAGCCATCTTGTGTAACGTGCATGTACAGTAGAGACGAGTGGCTTTAGTAGTCTGAAGGGTCGAAATGGCAGCAGCTGTCCCATGCGCTTTTGGCCTTGCTCATCCTCTGCCCACCGTTTGTTATCTGACCCGTACACTCTCCTATGTCTTTTTCTCATTTTTTCCCTTTCTATCTCTCTTGCTGACATGAAGAGGCAGGACATTTCAATATCAGATTTCTGGTGCAGCAAGGTGGCCAGGAGGCTGTGAGAGGGGTGGGGGGGAAGGAGGGCAAGGAAGGACAGCAACAGGAATGAAACCATGAGCGAGAAAAAGCAGACGAATAAAAATAACAGAGATACAAAAGAGTAACTTAGAGTAGAGTAGAAAGGACATGTGAGGGTTTGAAAGTATGAATCACAGTAGGTCCCAGATCAGCGTTGAGCGGGCACAGTAGGTTCCATATCAGAGTTGTGCAGGTAGCAAGCAAGCTGGGGGCACATGAACCTTTGCAAGATGACGCAGATATATTCCAGCTGCTCAAAATCCCACATAACTCCGACAAAGGACTGTTTACCACACTTTGGTGTTGGAGAAAAGACTCTCTCTTGGATCAGTTACAAGGCTCGTCACGGAAGCCCCAAAGCATCACCAAGGGCTCACTCGCATCCAAAACAACAGCTGCAATAGAAAGTAATTGTACGTAATTGATTCTTGATTCTGGGTAACTGTGTTGATTTTGAGCACAACCCATGCTTTAGTGTGTGTCTGTGTGTGTGTGTTTGTTTGTGTGTGTACGTGAGAGTATGTGTGGGTATGCGCACATGTAGTTGCATGTCTTTATACATGTAGGTGGGAGCACACACGGTCACATTGTTCATTCTGTGCCTTTGTGCCTTGGTATGGATGTGACGAAAGTAAAGCTGAGTAGGAAACATTAAGAGGGTCCACAGGGCAAGGTTATACTCTACAACCCAGAGCACGTATTGATGGATGTGTCAGCAAGCTGACCTGATGGGCAGGGTTTCACAGTAGAAGAGCTAAAAGTGTGAGAGAGAGAAAGAGAGAAGGAGACTAGGCAGACTAAGGCATTAAATTTCCATCTGCTGGATTCAGCCCCTCATGCATGTGTGTGTGTGTGTGTCTGTGTGTGTGCACCATATCTGTTCATGAATGTGGAAAAAAAAAACACTCCAAAGGAAAGATAAATGTGCATAATCCCCAAACTGTTTTACTCTGGAAGAGTGTAATATCGCCATTCTGCAATTTATCATTCACTTCCCTGCTAAATCATCATTAAAAATGCATTGGAAATCACCTGTGAGAGGCAGATGAGAGGAGTGCAGATGGAGGGAAAAGAGTGGGCTGGAAATGAGGTAGAGTGGTGAAGTGAGAGATGAGACAGACACAGTGTGTGCATGTGTTAGTGAGTTCAGTCATCTTGATGGACAACTAGCCAGGCCCATTCCACTGACAGATTGAACTCTATCTCCATATTTGCAGTGAGAAGTGTCCAATTTCCTCCTGGTGATCTCAATCTAGGAGTTAAAGAGCTCCGTTCATGTGACGCTAGAGCCTTGATCAAACAGAGGGATTTGAGATTAGGGCCCCGCTTTTAAGGGGACATACTTCCTACAACATAATGGACTTATTCGTTCTTTTTTTTCCCAGGGTTCATCATCAATCAGCACTCACAAAGACTCATACATGCAAGTGCGCAAGCGCGACAAATCACGTACACATGTTCCCTTTTGTGATGGGTTATGTGTCTAAGAATGCAGACTGAACAGTAAATAATAAGGGAATTAATTAGAGTCTGAAAATCCAGTGAATAATTTATGATAAATGGAGAGGTTTAATCAAGCAATCAATCTACTCTGGTCAACGGATCTGGAGCAGAAGAACAGTACAGAACAGAGGGAGGGGGATGAGAATGCAGTTTTAACTCGGCATATCTGAGTTAAACACACAATCACAGTGAAAACTGCTGGAATACAGAGAATGCCTGGCAGCTAGCCAGAACAGATTGTTGAAATAGTGATGGTAGAGTATGGCATCTGATCCACTGCGAGCATACACGGCCTTTTTATCTTGGTGTTAAACTGCCAATGTGCTTCTGATTGAGCTGAGTTGCTCTCTAACTCTCTCATACTTGGTAGTCTCTCCGAAATCACATTATTGGTTTTCCTCTGAGCCAAATGGAGTCATTTCCACAGCAAACTGACTTCATATATTTACCTGCTAATGACTTGCTTAAGCTAACGTTGACAACATAATGGCGTCATTATGGGCCAGGCACCATCAGGTGTCTCAAGGTTAATAGCAACATTAATTGACTAGAGGGGTGAAGGCTGAAAAATCCTTGTTGTCCCTATTAAGTAGTGTTCTTGATATGTGAAATGGAAGCAAAAATTAAAATATTGCCTCAGATTTTGATGCCATGTAGAATGTATCTGAAAAACCTCAAAGCCAGCATCATTTTCATGGATACATATTTTAGGTTCAGGGACAGGCAAAACAGCCCACATCTGACATGTAAATTGGAGAGATCCTGCCTCAAAAAACCCAAATATGATTCCCTCCTTCAAAAACATGTCAAACATGTCATGCTACCGACTACAAGCCATACCTTGTGGTCAGCATATCTTCAGTGTGCATTTCAAAGGGATGACGACATGTTTGCTCAACTGAAACAACATTTTGATTTTTCTTTTTCATCTGTCATAAGCAGAGTGAGGAGAAAACTTCATGGAAGAGGTTACGTGACTGATGAGAAAAGTAGTAATAGTCAGGATAGTTTTAGGGGAGACATAAAAAATGAAGTGATGCATAAGAAAATATTCAGAACTAGACAGACAAAGAGGGAGGCACAAAAGATGCAGAGATGTATTTATTGCAGCTATCCTATTAAACAGTTATGACAAACTCATGGCTAATATATTAACAGACTTATCCACCAACATCCATTATTTATTCATCATCAAAAATTCAATCTGGCAGACTGTGTGCCATTATTCAGATGTGCTGGGGGAAAGTTGCACATTTGAATAAATGAGGAATTGTAGGACTCGCTCCCATGGCTTGTTGTTATTCCAAAACCCTCTCTTTAAATTATTCAAACATTAAATCAATCAAAAAATATAAGAGATGGATTGATGTTGAAAAAACTGCCCTCCCCAGCTCACATGGCTGGATTTATTATAAACCTTTTGGGAAGAAACGTTTTATTGTTCCTGGCCTGTTTAAAAAATTAAAAAAAGAATTAGATTTATCACAACTGGTGGAAGTGGCTCTGTCGTACACCATCTGGCCTGTGTTTTTCATTAGCAAGAGAAGAAAACATTGTGTCTTGCACGTTTGGACCATAGGTTCCAGCTTGCATATCATTTCAGGGCAGTTTCTGACCTCACTATGGCAGCAGTAGACACACTCATATTTACTATATCTGATTTGTCTTGTTTCCTGCGGTGAAATTGTGCACCTCGGCAATACCTAAGCCTGAATGAGATTGGATATGGAAATGTAGAGTACTGCAGACCAGTAGTTTCTGCTGATGTTGTGGAACTTGGCAGCATAGAGAACAGGACATATTCCTCAGAGAAACAAACACTCGCGCATACAGACAACTCAAGCAAGCAGACACATAAAACCAGACACATGCACACACTCTTCAGTTAATGTAGTATATTACAGAAAAAGCAACCACAGTAAAAAGGTACATATTTAAAGGGAGTTATGGACTTTGGAACATGTCAAACCACACCAGTGGTTCTGTGAAGCTGTACTTGGGCACAGCAGTGCGCTAAATGCTAACGTTAGCATGCTTTTAAATGCTCACAATGACAACGCTAATATGCTGATGTGTACCAGGTATGATGTTTACTATATTCACTGTCTCAGTTGAGTTTTTTAGCATAATAAAATTTGCCACAGTAATTAGGACTGGACATAAAGCACTACTGAGACTGTTTGAGCACATACCCTCAAACCTAATGGTATTCCAATGTACTGGACTATTTAAAATGTCGGTGAAAAAGCAGCATATTAATATGCGTAAGCATGTAGCACAATCAATTGTGCAGTTATGGTTAATGAAATGCTGACATTTTGTATGATGTAATGACTAATGACCACCTGTATAATACAATTTAATATAATATCCTTTTAGTAAACAGGCTCCGGGTCCATAGTTTTCACTCTTTTAATGTAAATGTTTTGTGGTGATTGTGTTAGAAAAGGGTTCATCATTTTGTTAAAGCCTTAGATCTGTTGTTGTATTTGATTGCAGCTGTTTCTGTTATTGTGTCCAAGGATTTGGTCAACATATTGCCCAATAACTGCAGTGCACAGTCACTTGGCTTCCTGTCTGTGCCATAGTGAAGCACAGCAACTGGAATCCAATAAATCGCAAATGGTCCAAAACAGATGCTTAAATCTCTTTTGAATTTCAGCAAAACCAGCCAGTAATGGACTGGCCAGCTTAGTATTCTCTTTTGTAAATATCTTGCCATCAGTAATCCCAAACATTCTGTCTAACTTCTGTGTTCTTTAAGCCTATGCTGTATCTTAAAGGAATGAAAATAAAGGCAAGGTCAAGTGCATCTATCATTTGTCAAGTCCAAGGTACTGCCCATCCAGTTCCGGTGATTCCTGTTCACTTGTGTATCGTGTACTCGTTTTTGACAAACTTGTTCAAAACACTGATGTATTAGATGACATCAGGAGACGTCTTGAATTGTAGAAGTTCCATTAAATCTTGGCTTGGATATAATCAGGTGCTTGTCGTTCCAGTATTATTTAGTCTGGTATCATAAATGCTCCCACAGAGCCTGGAAGCACACCGCGGTCTCAGCCATTTGTGTGCCACCTTTAGTAAAATCTTCGCTACATCTGCAATGACTAATAGATGAAGTTTGCAAGAGTTGCGGATGGACTGCAGAGAGTGTGAGAAAGTGTAATAACAAATTTTGGAAACTGTTCTTGAGCTTTGTTTTGGTTGATACAGCATCTTTTGTTAAAGTGTCTTTCTTTAATCCTCCTATCATGTTAAACTTATTTTCTCTCTCTCTCTCTCTCTCTCTCTCTCTCTCTCTCTCTCTCTCTCTCTCACACTTGGGGGAATGGAATCTGGCAGGCTCTTCACAGGCTTCTATAATGTGCTAACATAAGAAATCAATCAGATTCAGTATTTCTACAGTCCCTCAGCTCACATTGATTTATTGCAAATGTGTTGAAGATGAAGAGGGAAACTCTTTAGCGCTGTGGGGCAGGGTGCTCAGTGGGTGTTGATGCAAAAGAGAAGGATGGAAGGGACGATGACGGGTTCGGGACGAGGGGGAGGAGCAAGCAAAGAGGAGGAATATTGGTGTGCTGACCTTTGTTTTGGTAGGCTGACAATGTTCACCTCAGGGTCAACGCACTGTCTGTCACAAGCCAGTCGGATAGAGAAAATGATGATGATGTATTTTATATTTTAGACCACTTTGATGTGTTTGCAGTGTGCTGCGCTTTTCCAGTATGTGGGGCATGACAGCTGCTGTCAGCCTGTAGCAAGGCGGGTCGGGGGTCACAGAGATGGCGGTGACTTTGATTCCCACCAGACGCTATCAGTAAACTAACCTGACAAACATAAAGACAACTGCTCCAGCTACTTTCTCATCTCGCGTATTGATACTACTGCTGATATCATCTGTTTCATAAAGTGTGTGTGAGTCATCTTTGTGCCATTATTAAAACTTGACTCGACTGATTCATGAGTATCGCTGTTAAAATGTGGCATCTTTTCAAAAAATGTTTGCTGTTTTCTAAACTAAATTATTACCATATTAAAGTGGTAATTTGTACCTAATGCATTTCGTAATGGCTTTTTGACTGTTGTTACTGATTTCAGTCACTTTCAATCTAAGCATTTTTTAAACTCAAATTATCTTGCCACTGCCATTCAATTATGACTCAGAGCTATTTCATATTTCATGCTCACTCAGCTCAGGGGGGATATCTGGAGGGATGCCTCACAAGTAAATTTTGTTTTCTATTTTATACATCTCAAGAGTGAAAGGCTTGTTTATCCAGTTTGGAGAAGATGACTGTCGGAAGGGGGGAGACGGAGTAACTAAGAGCTCAATAGTGGCTTGGTGTATTTATATCGGGGGCATACACTTAGAGACACCGAAGGGGGCTGATGGAGATGAGGATTGAAGTGGATTACTGAGATAGGCCCGCACCACTGAGAGAATGAAATCTTATTTTTGTATTAGGCTTTCATAAAATACATGAGCAGTAAAACATACGTCTGTCCGTGGCCATATGCAGCTCAGCAGAGTGGCTGCGGCTCTCTCTCTCTCCCTCTCTGCAGGGGCCGCAAGGCTGATTGAAGGGGTTAAAGAGGAGATTAAAGCGATAATGTACATCTCTAATCCCCAGCAGTTTAAGAGGGCAAAGAGGCAAAACTGCCTCCAACCACAGAGCCGGACATGAAGATGGTGCATCAGTGGCTGTCAGGGTCACCCATCGCCATGGCAACAGATTATTCAGAATAATTATCTGCCATATGTGCCTTGTCACAATTAGAAGTTGGCTGTGAGCTAGGTCATGGGTCAAATGCTGATCAGAGTATTGGGGGGTGGTGACGAATGTAACCCACTACACTGTTTATTAGAATAAAGCTCAGCTTGCTTATCACATCTGTCACATGAGTCACAACCTGCACTCCCGCATCTAATCACACATTCTTAGAAATCTGATGCTATCAACGATCACTTTTTTGACTTGCTTTAAATGTCACTGCATACTGGGCATATCAAGCTTTCAATAGGCTTTTTTTCAATAATAGATCTTACAAAATGAAAATCTGGAAATGAATAAAATGGATTTATGATTTCAATCAGAATACTAAGCTTTTTGAATCGACTTTTTGGATGAGTAGCAAGGAGAGGAAATGACTGTTTGAGGAGAGTGCGCAAATGTGAGCTGACAGAGGCTCGGGGAAAAAATAAATAAATAATAATAAAAAAAAAACTTTTGGTTTGTTCTCACGAGTAAGTCTTCCATTAGGAGTCCAAACGTTTTTACTCATCAGTGCAGCTCTCCCGCAGGAGTTATACAGAGAATGCTTCATTTCCCATAAAGCCGTGTTCACACTTGTGCCCTGGGAAAAGCAGCAACAAGGTGCTAAGTGGTTTATCCATTTTAGTGGATCATTTATTTGTGAGAAAAGACATTAGGAGTGAGATACCGCTTTATGCTGTTAACCATTCTGTAAAGCAGAAATGCCAAAATTATCTTTAAAAATTTAGATATTGAATTTGATATTGCCATCTACTGGTGTCCTATTAGTTTTTGCTCTTTTTTTTATTTTTTATCTTACAGCGTTGACACATGTTGCAATCTGCAACAAAACATCCTTAAGTCACCCGCGGCAATATCTATTCAGACTGAGTCTCTCCTTCTGTGGATTTGGTATGAACCAGTTTGAGGATCCCTGGGGAGGTGTGAAACGTGACAGCTTAACCAGTTTTTAAAACACTCACGATACCTCGGGCTTATTACCGCAAGCTGTCAGATTGTGTGAGATGCACGGTGACACTGCTTTTCTCTGATCAAATCTGTCACATCATGCCAGGCAGGATCACACAGTGGAGGCACTGCTGACACGTTTAGGAAAGAGCCTGGATGTGTTCAGACAAGCTACTTACGTTTAAACACCAATTAAGCCCCATGCACTTCTTACATCTATGGTCTATTAGATTGTCACCCATCACTATTAGGAGGCACTCGGAGCCCTCTGGCATTCTGGGAAAATAATTACATTCTCTCTGCGTCATAATTACTGCCTTGAAAGTGTCTCTTTTGAACACTAACAAAGCAAGCTCTTACTCCCTCTCTCTGTCCCCCCATTCCTCTCTCCCCAAGCTCTGCCTTTCTCATCTCTCGTCTGTTGTCCCTCGAGACACTAATGAAGTGGTTTAATCTCAAAACTGCAGAGGAATTGTCAGCAGAGGACTGCATTAATTAAGTTCATGCGTGTATTCGTTTTAAAGTTGGCACAATTTCAGAATGGGTCTACCATATAAACATGTTTACCATCATCCCTTACTGTTGCTTTGACTCGTGTAGAATTGGCACAGTGCAGGGATTTGCATGTGTTATTGGGGGAAATGAGTTGATTAGTCAACATGAAACTAATGCAGCTTTGTGCTCAGATTTGTGTGGATTCATAGTGTTGAGGAAATTAGAAATCAGTGTTCTATCAAACACTTCAGTTACCATCTTGAGGGTATCGGTGTAAAATCTGTATGGACTCGGAAAAGGATTAGATATTCACTAACATATGACTTTAAACAATGTGGCAAGTTTGACATGAACTGAGTTATTATACAGTTCCAGTTGGGTAAACATAGTGAACAGCTTGTCTGTTACTTTCAGAACGTGACCGATGTTTAGCCCCGGCCAACCACACTCAGCTGGTCTATTTATGCAGTCGCTCTATTCAGATTTAGTCCTTGCTTTCTTCAGACTGTTCATTTGGATTACATTTTCTTTGACTCACCTTACTGCTTTCATGGGGAAAAAATGACAGTTGTGGCAGTTCCTTTTATAAGCAGCCAGAGAGCAAGCCACTGCTTCTGCTCTCATATTCGCCAGCCCCTTAGTCCTGAGCAGATTCAGACTGTTGACTTATGATCTTAGCTTTTCAAAATAAAGTGTACCTCCATTTTACATCTCCCCTACAGTACTCTTGTATTTCACCAGCAAAAGCTGTCAGCTCTCTTCTTTTTTTAACAGCGTTGAAGCAATGTACGGCGCTTCATGCTGTGTTACAGTTTGGATTGAATTCATTCTGGCTTTTTCAATTGTTGATGTAGCCACATTGGAAAATGTTCCACATTATCTCTCCCAGTCTGTTCAAATGTAGGAATCTTGCCGTATGAGATGTTGAATTGCTGCATAACTTTTGGACACTGCAACTGTATTAGATTAAGCGATGCTGAGGAAATGTGAAGTTTGTGTATATGTGAACAAGCTGAAGAGGTTTGCCACCAGAACTAATTCAGTTTCTGAGCAACTGCAATAAGAATCACGAGCCACAGGTCAGCATGACACCAAAGTTGGCAATACAGTACAAATAAGAGAGGAAAATACTACAAATGCCTTCTATATCAAACCTGCATGTTGTACTAACTGCCAGATAATAACTTTACAGTATTAATTTAGTGCAAACTGTTAATCATAAAAAGTGGTAAATTAAGTACTAGGCAGATGTACAAGTTGTTGTCTGTTACATTTTTCCAAAAAAAAAACTAATCACTTACTCACACTTCTCTGTGGAACTTATTTTCAACAAGTTCCACAATGTCATAAACGTTACCTGTTGCCGATTCCACCTCTTCAAAATGCAATGATCAAACCCCCACACTCTGCATCAAGAGGCTCCTTCATGATGCGTGCATACCTCATTCTACAGTATGTACTGCACTCATTGACCAGTGCTTCTGAAGGGTTATTTTGCGCAGAAATTTAGAATGCTTCCATCGCGGTGAAGGCCCTTTTGAGAAAATTGCTTTTTGTATTTATAAGTAGTGCCACTACTGGTGTTTTTTTTTCTCTCATTTTTTTTGTATTTCATGTTCCATCTTTCTCAGCGTAGAAAGCATAGAGAGGTGAGGTATTTCTCTTGATAGGTTAAGGAAACTATTTCTGTGGCAACACAACTTTGGTATATGATAGGAAACTTGAGTTCATATAGAAACCCATGACCTTAAAAGACCAATATCCACTGCAGCACGACCTCCCCTCAGGGAGAGAATGAACACGCAGCACTTACCACCCGATAGCACTCAACCAACACATCCTTTAGTCACGCAGTGCCACACACATGCACACACACTAATGCGAAACCTTTTTTTTTCTCACATAAATGAAATACTGCACACATGCTCAAACTTGCGCGCACACACACATATCCACAAACAGTGCGAGTAAAGGAGCAAACAGCACATTTGTCTCACATCATCAGCATCAAAACCTGATCTCTTTGTCAAGGTCAAATTGTCAAGATGTAGGGTATCCCCTGCGTACAAACAGTCAGACACAGACATACACAAAGAGATAGATGGATACAAAGAGACAGACAGATAGCGACACACACACACACACACACACACACACAAGCCCACCCTAATGTGCTACTTGAGCTAAAACCATAAGTCATTCTACAAGGTAGCCGTCCCATGAAGTGTAGACACCAGTATCCATAACATGCATGTATTATTTACGAGCACATAGCGATGTATGCAAATGTATACATTAAGGAGAGGCAACTCTTCATCTCTGCCTGTTAGAGGAAGTGTCTGCCTTCTTATCACACTGCTATTAAAATAGCAAGGCTGTGGGGTGGAGATCCATCTTGTGTTTTAATGGCACGTCTGTGTGTGTGTGTGTGTGTGTGTGTGTTTGTATGTCTAGGCATGTGTGGATCTTGTGCTTGCATGATTGTGCTGGTGCACTTAACTGTGCTTGCAACTGCAATCAGGACTGTAAGTGGCCTGCAATTTCAAAAAGAGGAATTGAAGAGGTGACTGAGAAGGAGGTAGAAAGAGATGGAGGCCTGTGAAGTGAAAATGTGAGGGATCCTTGATGAGAATCATTTTGATTATCCCTGACAAAGGTAAAGGGAATAGCATCATAATTACCTCCTTGCTATTTCATGCAAGAATGAGTGTGTTCCTCTAACAAAGATATCTGTGTTTGTGTGTGCTGCGGCGGCATCAGCAAGGTGGCCACTCTGTTTTTAAGGATCCTCACTGTGCAATAAGAATGTTTTTACTGTCACAGAAGTGCTGCTTTTGCATTTATAAACCTCCATTAGAATACATCTCTTCTGGGTGTGTGTGTGTGTGTGCTGTTTGGAACTGAGTCTTATGCCATTTTCTGCAGTCATACTCAGATCCCCCTTACTTGGCTTGCATCTTGCACATGAAAGTTTAATTTCAAGTCAAGACAAGTCAAGTTTATTTATGAAGCCCAATATCACATTCAATGAGCATAGGCCATACAAGGCCACAGCAGCAACAGTTCCTGACTTAGCTCAAGCTCTCTATGAAGTGTGGGGGGGAAAACATTAGAGATGACAGGACCAGTAGTTGGGGAAAAGGCAATTAAAGAAAATAAAGTAGTATTGGTTACTAAAAATATGTACATGGTAGGACGGTTGAGCTTTTTAAATGTCTACTTGTTTGCAGCCCTGTCATATTAAGTGTCTAATGAATGAACATTAGCAGATAAGGGAGCATAAGCAAGAGCAGTCTCAGATCATCAGTGTCCTGTGAGAAGGAAGGTAACAATATAATTCATGACACCCATGCGAAATTGAAACCCCTCTTTCAATCTTGCCGTTTCACTTCACGCTCACAAAGCAGCCATCCTGACCTCACAGTGATTGTGTGCCTCATAATAGCGGCTGCGGTGATATGTTTCTGCATTCCAGTGTGTGCGCGCGCCTCAGGGACAGTGGGTGACAGACTCGCTCCCTGTGTGTGGCCGATTGCAGTGTGAGCTCCAAGGACAAGCAGTGGAGGGTAGAGCGGGTGATTTGTCTCTTAGGATTGAACTCATCTCCCTGATCTCCCGCAGGCCTCTCCTCCCTCTCCTTTCTCTGCATGCTGTCTTATTTTGAAGGTGAAGAGCATCTCTTTCAGTGTTTGCATGCATCTGTTTTAGCTGATGCTGCTGATTGTGTGTTGTGAATACATATATGTTCTTTTCTTAAATAAAAACACAAAACCCTATATTCAAACAGCAGAACCCTTAAGTTTACAACACAGTGGTAAGAATCAGCTCACTTAGTGCCTCTCTCTCCAGTGTAGTTCTCTTAACTGCCTGTCTTCTCTAATTGTGCCGTGTTTTAGATGTGTTTGTTTTCTTTTGGCCAGAGGGCAGTCTTGATAAGGTGTGTTGAAAGAATATTTTGTTTACACCTCTGAAATAGCTCATCTCTGAGCAGATGCAACCAATCAGCAAAGGAGAACTCCTCTGAATGTAGAAACTGACAAAACAGCCTCATGGAAACGCTCATAAACAGCTCTTCCCTTGTTATCCACTCTGTTTTGCCAAAAAAACAACTAAAAAGTGATTATAAATACAATTTGGGCAGAAGCTGAATAATAGACTGCTGATGGATCTGCCATTTTAGGATGTTTGATATATCCTCATGGATTTAGTAATGTGACCAAAACACAGCCGTATCCCTCCTGGTAGCCTGTGTAGCCATTATGTATGTGCCAGTGGCCAAGTAATCCAAAAATGTGCCCAGCGCTGTCATCAGCCATCAGCTGTACAGGGAATAGTCTCTTTGAAGTCTGTAAAAGCTGCTATACTGCCCATCACATCCAAAATGGCAGTGTCCTATAAAATGTCCAGACCCAAATCTCTGTGGTCTGCAGAACATTATATAGACGCTGGCAAGATAAACACCTCTCATCATATTCAGCCGTCCATGCAACAATCTTCGGTTTGCCACAGTTTGTTTTTTGTTTTTTTACAGTTTTGTCTCATGAAGGGGGTGGTGAAGGTTATATTATTTTGTCTAAATTGTGTGGTTCCAAATGTGTTTCATCTGATCTGATTTTTTTTAATATGAATATAATGCTCAAGTGAAATGGCACATCATCCAATTCAACTTCCAAATAGGCGCTGACTTTTGATTGGGAATGTATCATTAGTTCAGGATTTATTAGCTCATTATGTAACAGTTCATTAGTTTAGGATAAATGTACCAGAGATGGAGTCCTCAAAAAAGAAGCAAATTCAAAGAGCACTCACCTCTAAACAGCCTTATCCTTATTTGATAAAGCCCTTTATTGGAGTTATCCAAGAATTTTAGGAATTTCTGTTACATGAATGCATGAAACATGTCTGTGCTGATTAATCTCAAACCTCTCTTTCCTATAGGGTTTGAGAAGACACACTTAACAAGATAATCTCTTACATGTAACACTGAACTGTGTAAATGTAGTCACAACTATGGCACAATGACTTTTGCTTTTTATTCTGCTTCCTGCTCCCTCTTTTTTTTTGTCTATTCTGTCAGTCTCGGTCCTCTCATTTAGCAGTCTGCAAGTCCTGTTAAATGATCAGTAAGCCCACAAGTGAATATATGCAAAGCCTCTTCCACTCTATCGGCTTAGTGAGCAGTAGGTTTAAGCACACCTTGGTAAAGTCGCTGTCAGACACACGGACACACACACACACAGACACACACGCACAGGTAAAGTGAGAACACATGTTCCAAGAATAACACATTCAAACAATCCAGGTATTCTTAGATAGTGCTGTGATTCTTGCTTTGAAGACATTCATTCTCACATGCACACATGCAAACACGTAGGTCCACTCATTCAAAAAGAGTGCACGTACACATCCAGTCACACCCAGGATAAGTCTGAGCCCTTCCTGTCTTCTAAGACGTGGCTCATCAGATAGGCTTCTGCGTGTAAGGTCCAACCAATAAAAAGCCCAAATATTCTATTAAGTGTAAATCCTCTCCGCTGGTGGAGCTTGTGGAGTAAGATTAGGACCAGACAAACACTGCCAAGCAGTCATGCCCTCACCGGGACCACTGCCAACAAGAAGCCCCACAGATATTGGCATGTCACTGTGTGTGTGTGCGCGTGCATGTTTGTGTGCACAGGCAGCAAAGAACCCCAATGAGAGCATTAGCAGGCAGGGGGATGAACAAACTAAAGCTCTGATACGTGCTGCTCAGTGTAATGGGAAGACTGTGTCAGGGATCTGAGTGGGTTGCAGCTGCAACACACAACCTTTGTTCTGTGTGCATGTGTTCATTTGTTAGTGTGTGTTTTTTCTTCCTCTGCAGCCAAGCGGGAGTATACCTTTGTGTCCGTATCTGTATTGGTGGACACGCGCACACTTGAACTTGTGCAACAGCATAGAAATTGCATGCGCCTATTTTTATTGGTGGGTTTTTAACATACAAAGTCATTCCAGTTTACTTAACTATGTAGTTCACTTGTTAGTTTGTTTAGCCGCATCACTGTGGTGGCTGTGTTTATTTAATAGAGGTAGCTCTGTAGCTCCTCTGTGCACAGACAGCTGCAATGTTTTAGGCAGAACAGACACAGATTTCTATCGCTGACCCTAAGGCTGCTAATTAGAATTCAGCACACCTCTCTCAATTCTCCGTCCATCTTTCTCACCCTCCCTTTACTTTTTTCTCTTGCTGCCTTTTTTTCCCCCTCTTGCAGTCTTACACATTAGAAGAGAATGCTTAGAGCAAAGGGGTGAACTATTGGTCAGCCATCATAACAATGACTGTGTGAGCTGCATACACAGCAATTCGCACTCACTGACAACTGGCATAACATACACAAAGACAAGCAGTGCCTTGCAATTTCAGGCGTGTACAGTTCACACACAAACAATTGTGTCTGCAATATGGTTGATGTTAACATTGAATCAAACGACTCCACTGTGATAGGGGTCACACAAACCTATCGAAATCAGTAAGAATTATCACTCGAATAAGCTTTTAAAGTTTCACTAGAATAGTTTTTTCTGTTAAGGCACACACAATTACTTTGTGGCTGCGTCTAAGCTGCTCTCATTAGCCACCCGTAGGCAACTGTTTCCACATTAAAAAAATAGCTCTGATAAATGTATTTTATACTACATGCCAGCATAAAATAGCAGTCAGCTTTCTTTACCTAGTTAGCCACTTTTGTCTGAGCATTTGGCTGTTAACATGAACAGCTAAATGAAGAGTGAATATTGTAGTGGCGTTTCATCAGGTAACAAACACAACTCCAAGTGAATGTTAAAGTTAAAGCTATATGCCTTCTGGTTGTGAAGGTAAAAAATGCTAAAACATTAGCCAAACCAAGCCTACATTCAGCTAAAGTGAGGGTGTTTTAATGTTTTCTGCCCCCTATTGGTTAAAAATGGATGAATGCAGCTTTGAAGTCATTCTCTACCACTGCTACTGATGGTATTAAAACGTGCAGTATTACAACAACTGTAAAGAGCACATTTAGTCTCAGTCACGTACATTCACTGACACACAGGCTTATGACACCACGCTCGGATAGAGAACACATTCTGATACATTAATTGCTGATGTTTGCTGCATCCATTCTTAAGTAGGCAGTTGTGCGTGAGTGTGTGTCTGTGTGTGTGTGTGCGCGCACGTGTGTGCTTTTGTGTTGGTGTTATTGTCCCAGGCTAATTGAGCAATTCCACAGTGCGAGCAGCGGTGTTTAAGGTCATGGAACAACGTGCTCTCCAGAAGCAGTTAGAAAGCCCCCACTTTCATAATAACGCTGCTTTTATCTGTGCAGCTGCTATTACTACTCCCAGACAAATTCGCATGCAAGCACAAAGAGGCACACATACCAAAGCACATAATGTTCAGACATTGTATACAAACACCCACATTCACCTGCATATGCGAATGCTTACTTCTACACACATGCTGTGCCTACCCACATTCAGTGAAATGTTTTTTTATCAATCTTTTTTTTTTCCTCTTTTTATTTGGAGTAGGAGGAAACTGTATTGAGGATCCTGCAAAGCTATCCCTGAGAAGATGCATTGAGCTTGTCATAAACTATTGAATTCAGTGATACCTTTGAGATGTACAGATGCCTGTTCAGATCTGTCTATGTCATTGTGCAGTTATGTGTGTAGGTGGTTGTAGTTTATCAGTGCCAGCATCATTTATCTCCTAACAATGATTTTATGAGATTTGAAAGTTTGGCTCAGAAAATGTGCTTTACCCAGTACTTTGATTTTTCCTTTATTTTTTGTTTTTACCTTTGTGCCTCTCCGTGTGTATTTGTGCATGCATGTGTGTGTGTTTGTGCGCATGTGCTTGCATGCTTGATTGCACATGTGACTTGAACAAACGCCAACACTGGTGGCCCTGTCTGTTTGTCCCATGCAGACGTTCTGTGAGTGTGTGCCCAGCTCCTCCCAGCTCAAACATCGCTGGTCAGACTCAGAAACTGCCAGGGAGACCCCGGCCAAGGTAAGGCCCTGTAACCACAGCGTGCTGTGTACAAGCACAAGCAGGCAAATGCACATGCATGCATCCACATTTACTTTTGTTTCATGGGTTGTATCAGAGTTACTTACTTACTGACAGCTGTATAAGGGGGTTTATTGTGTCATATTTTATGTGTCATAGTGTTAAGACAAAAGATAGCTAAAAATAATCAGTGTAAGGCTGCAATTGCCAATTATTTTGATTATCAATTAATCTGATAATTATTTTCTCAGTTAATCAAATGGTCCTTAAAATGACCGTCACGATTTCCCACAGTTAAAGGTGAAATCTTCAGATAGCTGCTTTGATCCAACCAGCTGTCCAGTGTGTGTGTGTGTGTGTGTGTGTACACGTATATTTGTGTGTCTGGAATGTTATATATAGATGTGTGTATATATCCTCCACCATATTCCTTCCAGTAAAAAGAGCCGCACACTATTCACTTGCTCACCTGCAGAGGGGATTAAGTGCCACTTACAATGATTTTCATCACAATCCGCTTTTTCACTGCTTTGGTGATGGCAGTGTGAAGGATTATTGCATATTACACATTACATTTTGCGACCAAGCAGCGATGGCACAACCTCAGTTCAAGTACCCAAACACACAAGAATTAGACAGGATTAGGCCCAGCAGATTCTTTAAACTGAGAGGACTGATCATGGCTGCACCAGGAAACGGAGCTTGACTGCATGGCTGAATTTGGGAAGAAGCTATGTATTGAATACTGAAAGTGTTCATCAAGGGCAGATGAATGGAATGTAAGTGGAGAGAAAATCCTTCTTTTAAAATAGTGTAGTCTTGCTATTCATATGTGTGCCAGTTTAGCATTGAAAGATGTCTGTGCCTTTCTTTTTTCATTAGTTGGGCAGCATCAATGTGATTTTTTTCCCTTTGCATATATCATATGCAATCAGATAGATAGAGATATGTGTATATATCATATCATATATATTTATATTTTGTGTTTGAGGAATAGAAAGAGAGAAATTAGAGTAAAAGAGAGGAAAGGAAAGAGCTTGCAAGGCTCCTGCTGGTTTCTTGCTTATCTAATGAGCAGACAAAGCCTTTCGTCCAAGAACTGTCTGCCACTGCCTCTGCGTGGGAGGGCAACATCATTTTCATAGAGAGGAATTCTCTTTCTCTGCTTTTCCTTTTCTATCCATCAGAATTCCCCTGTTGCACTCTCAAATCCCGCGATGTGGCATGAGTAGAGACAGGAGAGGATCTGAAACTCCACTAATTACAGAGTGGGCTCCTGCTGCGAGGTGGAGAGACTCATTTAGAAAAAATACTGTGTTAAGAGGCTGCTTGCGTCCCCTTCTCAGTGTCATTACCCTACTCCAACTCTTGAGCGGAGAGGAGAGATCTTGTATTCCGCTGGGACAGTTGCTGTTGTGTTTTATTTTTATTGACCTTCGAAAAAACCAAACAAGACAGCAGCAAAGCCTCCACTCCTCCCTGTCATGCTGACTTTTTCTTCCTTCAATTCAGACTTTCTGATTTCATGTCAGTCTGACCTCAGAATAAGTAGAGATGAATTGTAACCAGCTTGTTGCCGGTCCAGTACCTTCATACAATTAGCCTACATTGTGGTACCTTTTTCCTGCAAGCCTATTTTTGTACCCCTATCATTTGTACCTTTTATACAAGTGCAATTTTATATCCCAAGTAACCAAAATATACCTATGAACAACAGTAAAACCATTAGTCACATGCTTTTCCACCAGCTTTGTAATCAATGTGCAACCTTAAATGAGTTGCCTTCATTCATGCTGAATTATTGGTAAATATTTGTACCTCAAACTATCAGAAACCGCTTTATATGTTGTGGTTTAAAATATTGCCATC
Organism: Pempheris klunzingeri; assembly: GCF_042242105.1. NCBI lineage: Eukaryota > Metazoa > Chordata > Actinopteri > Acropomatiformes > Pempheridae > Pempheris > Pempheris klunzingeri. Next base: position 17,418,025 of record NC_092030.1, read on the forward strand.
TTGGGAAATCATTATGTGGCACTTGCAGTATATCAGTGGAAGGCTTCATTACAAAAATCCACTGCTCCTGTATGTCTGTCTTTGTCTATCTTTCAGCATGTGGATGTCTGTCAGCTCTGTGTGTGTCAGCAGAAAGGGGGACATCATATATCTTCTCCACGTTAAGTTAACAATCGGTATGCTAGCAATGAATATTTAGTGCAGTGCCAATGATGGCTTCCCTGATGTCTTGGCCCGCTGGCAATAGAGCTCAGTGAAACCGTCCTAATGTTACATTGAGGCCATTTTGCATGATACACTTTATGTACGGCACGGATACCCTTCAACACACACACATCCACACACAGCCAAGCCCAGTCACATAGTCACAATTACTCAGCTGCACCTGCACTCAAACACACAGGGGGAAAAAACTGAAAAAAAAAATAACTGTTTGACATGCAAAGAGTGATTTCATAGTGCAGTCAGGGGCTACATGTTGAGTTAGAGCAAGGAGACAAAAAAATGTTATGTGCAGCAATACTCCCCTAGAGCTCTTTTCTGTGATGATGTATTTGGGTGAAAAAACACAGAGGTAGCATGGTTCTGACAAGGCAATGCTCCATTTTATTTCATGTGCAATATGTGCATGTGCTTGCCTGTCTGTTGCAAGTATTTAGCAGAAAGGGCTATGTACAAATCAGTATGCAAATTAGGTCTGTATGTGGGTGCATGCATGTGCATATCCAAAATTTAAGTGGCATCAGTGTGCATCTAGTTTCTGTGCAGTACATGTTTGTGCGTATGTATTGTGTGTGTGTGTGTGTGTGTGTGTGTGTGTGTGTGTGTGTGTGTGTGTGTGTGTGTGTGTGTGTGTGTGTGTGTGTGTGTGTGTGTGTGTGTGTGTGTGTGTGCATATTTATGCACATAGCTTCCAACCCATTTGGACAATTCTAGCCTACGGGCAGTTTAAAGTCAGTGCTTCCATACATCCCAGCGGTGTCTAGAAAACAGTGGGTCACAGTGTATGAATTCAGTCAATGTACTCAGTAGACCCTACCAAAGGGCTTTTTATATTTCAGGAGTAAAGATAAAAAAAATCATCAAAACATGCATTATGTGATGGAAATAGTAATTGTCCAATAACCCTCTCAAAAATGATTTGGTTTCTCTCCAGAGAAAAGGAATAATGTATTCGTGTGCGTTTGTATAGACAAACAGTTTCACCAAATACATGTTAATATTATTTAAATGCAATAATCTACACCCAGGGATTGTCTTTTTTAAGTATATGTTTGCTTGTTGTTTGTCTTGTGGGCAAGTCTTTTAGAACCACAACTAAAATATAATTTTGAAGCACAGAACCATAGGCATCCAGCAGGAACTCACCAAGCCCAGCAAAATTTCGCTCAGTAGCTTCAGGCTCCACATGTGTCTGCCCATGTGGGTCATGAATGAAGCCAGGGGTGTACAAATGGGACCCACGTGAAAGAACCATCCTCACGCTCCTCGTGAACTCCTTTTTGTTTGCATTTACACAAGATCATGATTGGACCAAGGAGGGCTACAACTGAGGCCTGTTTTAGAAAGGATTCTCAAACCTCCAAAGGGCTCATTTTATGTCAAGAGACACAGCACTATGTGGGCTGATGTTTGAGAACACAATGGGTCCCACATAGTGTAAACCATTCACAGATGCCACATTCGGCCCCCACGTGGACAAGCTGTTGGGGGAGTTATTACTTTTATTTCTTGTACTGCAAGACCATGGCTAAACACAATGGATAGGAGTATTTCCTGGACATCACAATTGTTTTTCTTCTCATTAAAGTAACCTCTCTCATAAAGCAGACCATTAGCTGCCTATTGGTGTGCTTCACTGTGCTTGTACATTCAATTTACATATTAATGAGTTTACACCTACCAAAAGACAACAAACACACACTCACACACACCTGCCCACATATTCTCCCTGAGAGAGCATCCTCTAGTGTAGAAAAACACATCAGTAAGAGATCAGTTTCTAATTCATTTTGAGGAAGATATGGGGGAGCTAGGTGTTGTTAATCATGCAAAGGTGGGCCATATTACTCTCTTATCCATTTCTAGTTCTCTTGACCTGTGTGGGAAAATGCAGACAGATCATAAAGGGCCATCACACAAGCCTTTTATAGTCCAGTTAATGGAGACTGTTACTGGTAGAGGTCTGCCTTCTTTTTTCCTCTGAGGATTCAACCCTCAGTTCATTCATTTACATTCTATTGTCCGTCTAAGACCCTTTTGTTTTACTTTATCTTCTTGGTTACCATCATTTCAGGGTTTATTGTTTTCTTACCTGTCTCAGAAATGGAAAGACAAAACACCAGTACCTTGACCATGTGTTTCCCAGAAGTGTCTCAGGCTGGTATCATCCCTCTACTGCACCAGTACAACTCGCACGACTGTTTGGACAAAAATTGTTTTCAGAGAATTTTGAATTTCAAGAGGACTGGCAGTTGAAGGAATCTACATTATGTTACTACATGAATCATTCAAAACTACACTTTGACAGATGGGAATATGGTTTCACTGCTGAGTACTGAGCATCTGGCATTCAAAATATCCACTGTGATGGATGGAAGTAATTTCTTTTTGAATAAGGCAGGTGTTTTGCCATAATTTTTGTTTTTCTAGCGAATGTGATGCTAACACCTACTTTTCTCTCCCTTCATTCCTTTGTTCCTTCCTTCCTTATTTCCTCCCTCCCTTCCTTCTTTCCCTTCTCCCTTCCTACTTACAGAGGATGAGCTGCAGCTACCTGCTTTGCACTATCCTTCTCTTCGTGGCTGTATTGCTGGCTGTCACCGTAACTGGCACCATCCTTTTTATGAATCACTACCAGGCCCCACCCATGTCCGATGGCTTACCCCACATCTCTACCAACCAGGATGAAGCCAATGCCCTGGTCACTGTTGAGAGAGGTGATGGCTCTCGTATTAACATCTTCATCGACCCCAACTGTCCCGACTACAACAGTAACTTTTTGCGCCTGGAGGGTGTGCAAACATCACTGCTTCACTCACTGACCGACCACGACTCTGACCTGAAGTCAGTGAAAGGCCAAGATCGGGCCCTTCTTGTCAGTTTGGCTGAGGAGGTGGCAAAGCTGTCAGCTCATGCGGGGCAGCTGAAAATGGACTATGAATCTTTACGCAGGGGGCAGGGCAGCCTGGGGCAAGACCTTAATACACTGCAGACGGAGCAGGGACGGCTGATACAGGTGAGACATGTACACACAGATACACACTCGCACACAAACAGTATTAATGTCAGAGGCACATTGGACATGCAGTGTCATCGTAAGGTCAGAGAGAATACACCACCCAGGTCAGAGCGATAATTGAGGCACAATATTACACAAAAAAAGATGTTGATAATACTCCAGCTTTGTCTTTCCTTGTACTTTGTTTTATCTTTCCAACAGTCGCCATACAAATCATTTATCAACATGTAATAGCATAAAATTGTACATATAATTATGTAACAAGGTACGATTTTAAATTATGAAATTAATGAAATTAATCTTATATAGGGTTACTTTGCTTAACTACTATTGGAATATGTCACATTGGGAAAAGAAAACAAATTTGATGGTGGTATTTTTATGATTCTAATGCTAAAATACTAAAATAAAATATCTGCTGACACTAAGTATGCATTAGCCATAAAACCCTTGTCCTTCTTCCTTAAACAGTGTAATGCCATGTGTAATTACTACTGTAAGCATGAGTATGTAAATATGCAAGCATTTGAAAAGCTATGCGCTATAAATGATCTGAAATGGAACAAAAAGTCATGAACCAGCAAATTGTAGACTATTTTTCACAAAATATGTAGTTATGCTGAAATTTCAAACAGCTAACTGTGATTGGTTGAGCAGTAAAAGCAGATGAACTGAATTCAGTGTTCAAGGCTCACTAGTGAAGTCAAGACTTTAAGTAATGTACAGAGGTGCTTGAGGAGTGGATTGTGAAACACCTATCAATACATATTGATTGTGAAACCACCTTAAGATGTGTCACAGCTCATTGGGCTTGATGGTTTTCTGTTGGTGGGTCTCATTTAGTCCCTTCCTTTTCCTGACTGCAAAATCAAAACACCATCATTCGCTAATCCAATGCCAACTCAACCATGGTAATTTCTCTTTACACTGTACAAGCCCAGTAAGGGCTAAATTAAAGTGCAAATAGGGCTCATGTTCCACTGAGTATAACTCACTTAGTCTAGTGTTTGAAGATGAGGTCACAGGGGAAGAATTGCCCATCAGGATTCAAGACCAGAAATGGAACAACTTGCACATTAATTCAATAAGATAACATAATGTTTCCCTAGATGTGTAAGACATGTAAGACTCCACATTGGATGATAACATAATTAGACCCCCTTTAGTTTCACACTGTCCACATTGATTTATTGACAATGCATTTCCTAAATGTGCGTGCAAAATCTTCACACTACATGCTCTTTTAATTTTGGCCCATCAGGCTCTGTCTCTTCATTCTGCAGTAAATAGATTTCATAGCTGCCAGCCATACAGCTCAAACAACTAAATGGATTCTGCTTCTGCCAATCCTTTCTTTAAGCCAGACCTCTTTCGCTAAGGGTTCAACATTGTTTAGAGATCACTCAAAAACTCGCTGGATTGGTCTATTTTGCCTCTCTAGGCTAAGAAACCATGGGTGCTGATTGCTACCACAACAGAGGCAGAAAGAGGGCCTGTCCCTTTACTGCTATTAATGTGGTTTAGATGGCACAATGCAGTGGGCACTGAGGCTAAGTGGAGGTGGTGCTGGCAGCCCAGACACTCCAGGTGATTGATTTCCTCTTTGGAGGCAAGGCATGTGGCGTGCACATCCGCTGTTTCTGCCTGACACCATGGTGTGACTCTGTGATCTATGGGCCACCTGTGGCCAGGACTTCTGATTTATACGATGACACAGAGCTGACTGTGCCAGTGTTAGTAATGGCTCTGTGTGCGCCGAGCCCCCTGAAGAACAGTTTCACCATGCCATACAGAGAGACCCCCTTCAAAATGCCCCTGAGGAGGTGAGCAGGAGAATCTGATTGCAGTGGATTTAGGGCCGATATGTTTTGATTTTTCACAAACCAACACATTCATTTTTCACAGTGACCACTTGCACCCTCAAATAGGAAGGTACATCAAATCACATGCATTTGCATTCAAATAAATCACACTGATCTGAAAAAGTATAGGATTTTCACAATATGTATATGATTGATGGTTAGGTTTCTATGTCATTGAAAAGGTGCAGCATGACACTGGCGGTATCAGTCTTTTTCCCCAATTTCTGTCCTTCATTAAACGCAAAATACCAAACTTGAGAGAGCATCATCCCATTAGTTTTTCTGTACGTAATACTCAACAATTCAAACATTCATATCTAATCTTGGCAGCACACATGGATAGAAAGAGTGCCAGAATATTTCACTCAATTAACAATTCAAAATACTTTACAAAAGTACTTGTGTGCGAGAAGAATTTCTTTAAAGAAGAAAAAAATCAATGTGCACACTAGTGGAACAACATCACTCTAACGCAACCTTATATCCCAAACAATTAATTCCTTTTCAACGGCGTTTTGCAGTCGGTGTACACAAGTGATTATCATGAATACACAACATTCCTCAGTGTAGTCCTAATAGAATTAAACCAGAAAAGAGGACAAACCTCAGACTTTTCAGTTATTGTTGGTCATTTCTGTTAAATTGTCTGAGAGCTGTATAAACATTATAAACTCCAGAGGAGCTGCAGCCATAAACACGCACAATAAAACCAAAACATGTGGTACATAAAAACTGCACCGCTTTTACATACCACATAGTGCGTACACACACACACACACACACACACACACACACACAAGCACACAAGCACACAAACCCACTGACAATAATCTGTTGCTTGGCAACAGTGGTTGTTGATGTTCTTTGGACAGTGAGTGTACTCACTTTTGTAAATGGCATCCTGTGAGGCATATGAAGTCCTCCACACAATGTTCTCTGCTTATTCATTCTTAAAGTATAATATAACCACTCTGCTAAGCTTCTGTCCCACTGTGCTCCTCAGAGTTTTCAAACATTTTGCAGGCACAACTGTCACAGGAATTACTGTCAAAAATTGCAGAAAGGCCTTGCACAACTCACTGAGGGTAAAGGTTCCTCAGCGCCAGTGAACGCAGATGGAGCATTTTAGCATGTAGCATTTAGCTAGAACCACTGTGCACCTCTAGGTAATGTCGTAGGGCAATATCATGGGCGTGTGTGATTGGGGATTAATTCAATAGAAATAATTACAATTAACACATGATATATATATCGTATTTTGCTACATGGTGGTGCTGTCATGTCTGGCTTTGCATATACGCCTAAGTCAACAAATTGGGGACCAAACTAACTACTACAAGACAGCTTAATTGTTAATTTGCCCTTTTTCGAGCCACCATTACAGATACTCAAAAGTACACTGGAAAACAACAATGTTACAGTAATTAATCATATTTATTCATAATTAATTACTTCCACCCACGACATCATATTCATTCAGTTTACATCAGCACTGTAAAGTGAATCTGTGAAGTAATCTGGGCCTTATTCTTTTTCTGTCATTATGACAAATTATATTTCTTGTCACTGTAGAAGTATTTAAAATTGGTTATTATTTTCCCAATATTTCAGTGTCTTTCCTCCTCTTTCAGTTACCTCCTGACTATTAGAGCTCCAAGAATCGAACCCTGAGGGGCTCTGCATGGCTTGAACTCCTTTAGTGTGTCATTTAGTACCTTCATTAGTTCTGTCTTTGTGCTACGGTTTTTCTCAAGAGCCAGATTGAAAAGCCATTTACATTCTAAAAGTACTTGAGTTACAAAGAAGCAACAGTCTAAAAACATCCAATAAAGGTGTTACAGACGCATAAAGAGACTGTCAGAACTGTGCCGTTCTTTTTTTTTTTTTACAGCAAGGAGTATGAGCTTAGGATCACTGCTTGAAATTCAAGCAAAAATTTCAACACACAATCAAGGGATTTCAGCCTCATATTCTCACAGTACTTAATTTGGAACCCTCAAATATTCTCATTTCTGTCCTGAATGGTAGTGGTGTGAATTACATTAAAAGTTGTTAGTGTATATACATTTCATAGCTCTGACCAGCAGTGGCAACCCCGTGCATGTGCAATGTAGGCAACCATGTAAAAAACATTGGAAGAGCTGCAATATGTTCCCCATAGCAGAAGTCCAGCTGACATGAAATGTAGTTCATACCTTCAACTGACTTAACATTGAGTTTTCCATGATGTCTAACTGCAAGGAAGAAGAGCGTGACTTACTGGTTTCTTTGAACCATAGGTCACAGTTGAAACTGAATTATGTGCCTCTAGAATATCAATGTTTTTGACAAGTGGCCCTCACAAGCTCTGCTAAGGATCTAAGAGTGAACCTGGGCTGCTGCAGAATGGAATTCATATTGGCTCAAGATGTTTGTTCTGACACAATGTGTTCTGGGGACTTAAAAAAAAGTGAAATACACTGCAATTCAGTCAAAACCTCAATAAGAGTGGTTAATGATAAAGTCACTTAAGATATGGAAACATATTACAACTAAGCAAATGGGTAATGGTAAACGGTAATGTAGTGGATATAGAATTTTTTAGGGGTTTCTTGAAAATCTCATTACAGAAACAAAATATCAATGAGCTATTTGTCTATGACAAGAACAATATCATTTAGAGATTCCTTCTGAGTCACTGCAAAATAAATCATAGGAAATTCATACTGCTTTGATACATATTATGGAAACAAAACATTTAATATAAAGTGTTGCAATTGTATACATGTATGCCAAAGCTGTGATGGCAAGTTGTGAGGAAAAAAATGGGGGGAAAAAAAATGCATATTGATGGAGGACTATTGCTCAAATGAAACATGGACCATCCCACCACTTTAATTCATTAATAATGATGTAATCGCACAGCAGGAGTCTTTGCTCCCCTTCCCACCCCCACAGTAAACCACACATGGACAAAATCCAAAGCTTGATCAAAGATGGGAGACTCTTTGTATGACATGATTCAGATTTGCTATAAAAACATTCCCTTCATGTGTGAAGGCTCTGTCCTTTAACGGGGTAATCTTTTATTCACTGTTTCTTTGCTTCAGAGGCTTCTTATGTGTCTTGGATCTTGGACTTTTTAATCTGAATGAAATGTAGTCTCAATTTACAGTAACTTGAGTCAAGTATGCTTTGATAGTCAATTTATGTACAGCTGGGTTGTTATTTATCACACACATCTTTTAGGATGGAGGAAGCCTGAAATGTGTTAATCCATTATGCAGAATAATATCCTTAGTTTACTTTCTAGGTTCAAATTGTGCGTTTTTCCTGTCGTTTATTGATATCAGAGAAACAAAATGTAGGGAAAACAATTAGCCACCCAGATGCTCTTGAGGAGGCAGTGCTGTCAGATGAAGATGTGAGACATTTTTTTGACGGCTGCATCACAGCTGAAAGATGAAAGAAAATGGGGATTTCTCGAAAATGTGGGAATGTCTGAGCAGAGAGGTGACTGAAAGCAAACACAAAGTGCAACTTAATAACAAAGGATAGGCTTACCAGTCAGCTTGACTGTACCCTGTGGACATCTGACGTTGATATCAACTTTGTGATTTTTTTGGAACTCAGCATCTGGCAGGATTTATTTATGGAACCTGTGCTCTTGTGGGATGTAGGGCTGCAAGTAAAGATTATTTTCAATGTCAGAAAATTGTGAAAAAATGCCCATCACTATTTCTCGGAGCCCAAGATGACATTTTTGGTTGTTTTGTCCAAGAAACAGTCCAAAACTGAAAGATGTACAATGATATGAAGCTGGGACAGTAAAAACAGTAAATCCTCCCACTGGGGAAGCTGGAACATGATAATTTTGCTTGAAAATGACTGAAAACAATTAATGAAATGTATTTAATGAATAAGAATGACTATGTCTAAATATTCACAAAGCATCGTTATAGCATGTTTACCTGTCCTCTCAAAGCACAGATTGGCAGTGGTCCAGCAAAGTAAAGTAGTTTGAAGTTTTTCTAATTGCATTTCAAAGCTACTGGTTACTTGGATTTATAAATGAAGTAATGGAATAATGCCTGAGGGTTTCACTTACTTTCATATTGCAAGAGCTGCACCAGTCAAGAGGAAAGAGAGGGCAAGTTCTTGATGACTCCTCTTGCTTCTTTCGTTTGGTCCTCCAGGCTCCAGTTGGCTGGACAGCCACTGTCTGTGAGGTGAAGATGTCCTATTAGGCAGATGGTGACCGAGTGACTTTTTAACTCGCAACTCCTCTCTGCTTTGTGACTTTAGCCCAGAGGGAACATGTCTCTACCTTTTATGGAGCATCTCATTAAGTCCAACAAAAGCACACCTTTGTTTTGTGCTTTAACACAATAACACAATCATGTTTAATGCAGTTTAGACACAACAAATATCAAACAGAACTTCATTTAAACTACAGCAATGACCAAAAGACTTTTGAGCCCAAATTCAGTGTGCATGATTGTGTGAATCAAAATGAATTTTGATTCAACCCCTTTCACGAGTCAGCCATAGATGTCGGGGAAAAAAGTTTGGCTCATAAAAACGTCTTACGTTGAGGCTGTCTAATGAGAGCTAATTACATCATGATCCTAATTATTGTGTCAGTCAAGACTTAGAATTAAGGTAGCAGACACTTCCCTGCTTGTGTCTCTTTCTTTGAACACATCAACAAATAAACACAGTGTACACTTGGATGAAATTACGACACTGACAGCAAACTCATTTATCAAATAAAATAAAAAATAACATTAAAAAAACACAAAAAGCTTTGCCTTGCTTACCCCCACACACTGCTGCTAAGCACAGTGGATAATTTCTGTAGTGGATGCACGTGTGTGTGGTTTTCTCTGTACTTGTGCATGTGGGCATGTACATAAATGTGTTGTTTATGACTGTGTGTGTGGGTTAAAGCCCCAGTGCCCATGTAATATGATTGCAGTGCAGCTTGCTGTGCCTCAGATATGTGTTGCATAGTTATTGGGGCCAGGGAAAGGCCACAGGGGTGTCTGTCTAATGCAGTTTTAACACCTGAATATAGCTGCACAGGCAAACCTTTGATAGAAGACTCCTCAACCCCTTATATATGACTTTGAGCACCGCAGGTCTTTCTGTGTGTTTGTGAGTGTGCTTGTGTTGTGCACATGAGAGAGAGGAGGAAGATGAAAGAAAGGGCGTGAGAGAGATTGTGGGTGTGTGTGAGTATAAGGAAGAGCAAGACTATTTCCAATACATAGTATAGTGTGTGTGTATACATATGGAGTCCAACATCTGGCTGTGCATAGGTGCTGGCTAACTAGGGCAATATGTTAAAATGACCTTTCTACAATGAAATGCACTTAAAGGGCTGCAGGTAAGGAAATGACCACAGCAGATCAGAGAGGTTACTCTGCTCTCTGCTAGTCCTAGCACACACATTCATCACCAGCCTTCCCACAGGGCTCTTTGTGTTTCACAGCATCCGTCAGGGTGTATTATGGGATAGGGTACCATGTGGTGTCTTTGCTACACAGGGCAGTCTTTGCACCTGTGTCTTTCTAAAGTTCCATAAAGGACTATACTGTGCTAGTTTTTATATACTGTAAGTTTTAGCCCATTAACTACAAACGCAGTATAATATACTATATATATATTAGTATGATTTTCCAAAGAAAACTAAAGAATACCAAGACTGTTTAGATAGACTTATCTTCTTTCACAGCAGCCTGGCTTTAATTTCCATATAGAGAACTTTTTTCCCTCCCCCAACTTATCTTTTCAAAGTCACATTGCCATCACATGCTCATGCAGTTGAGACTACTGTGAAAACTGTCCTTGCTTATGTGTTCAAGGATGCTCTGACATCAGAGTTGGCGGCTGAGAAGCACTACATCCACAAGCTATAGCAATGCAATAGCTTGTGGATATGATTAATGTGCATTTAAATCCAGAAGACACACAATATGCAAACATGAAGATTGTGAAATAGATCAAGTGAATAAAATCAGGTGTTACAACGGTCTGACATCATGCTCTCATATTTCAGACAAATGTGATGTAACAAAATAAAAGGCCAAAAAACATTTTGGATTACTAATCTTAAACTCATAATCCTTTAAAATTTCCGTTCTGCTTGATTTGGTGACACCTGTGTTTACTGGTGATAGAGAACTTCACAACAATACGAGTCCCAGATTTCTGTTCAAAATGCTACGGGTATTGATCACCAGGGGCAGGAAACGTACTTTGAACAGCGGCTTCGTCAGAAATACAACTACAGTCGTTCAGCCATGATGAAAATTTGGAGTCTGCTTTATATCTCTTTACTTAGAACAGAGCAGCCAGTCTCAAAAAACCCATTTGCATCAGTATATCACATTATATAATTACATGACTTGCAAACATTAGGTGCAATGTATACTGGTGTCAGCTATTGCCTTTTTGTGAAACAAACACCATTCAAATCCAGTGAAGGAGTTGTTGACCTTGTTTACATGACTGTAAACACATTTTGTGACTAAAGTAGAATAAATGCCAGCCATAAGTTGTATAAAATATTGGATTTCCGGTGGAAATCTGAAGAATTATAACTTTAAGATAATAGTACACATGTGGTAGGTAATTTTTAAAATGTAATGATAAATAAATGGAAAGCCCTGACTGCTTGGAAGATAGTAAAAAACCTTGACATGCTTTCGGAGATGGTCAGAAGTAATGAGAAGTGTACGGCGTGTAGTTTTTTTCACATTGTTAATTATTAATATTGTCAATGAATGTAAGTGTAAATGTGTATTCTTTTCTCCCACTGTGTGTGTGTGTTGCAGCTGCTCTCAGACAGCCAGATCAACATGGTGAAGGTAGTGAACTCGGTGAGTGATGCTCTGAATGCTATGCAGAAGGAGAACGTGGGCCTGAAGGCGCGTGTCAAGGCCGACTTGCAGAGAGCTCCAGTCAGAGGGGCCCGTCTCAAGGGCTGCTCCAATGGTAAGAGAAACGAGGCGTGGCTCGACGATCTGTACCTGTCTAGCAAGATTGGATTAAATCTTTGTAGATTTGTCTGTCTGATACTCAGTTTGTCCGTCCCTCTCTGTATATATATAATTCATACATCGCTGGCTACCCATATGCTTGACGTTCTGTCACTGTATTCTGCTCAGTGTCGTGATCCTACCTTCTGTTAGCCCGATACATTTGTCTGTAAAATTCTATTCCAGAGTGGTCTGTCTGTCATCTATCTTACCACATATTCATTCACCCCAACCTCGCCTGGTGATATCAGTATGTTTCCCTGGGCTACATCTCATCCACATTATCCAGCGGCCTTGGTAGGGATGTGGAATTTTTTATTGTATATGAGAAATGACTAGCATGTCCACTGGGCTGTGTTGCTGAGAGGCAGAGAAGGGCCCGAGGCATCATCCCATTGGAAGGCTTTTAAGCAGGCACGGTATACCCGATGGCATTCCCCTGTTGGATACACACTGCATAGGTAGCCAAGGAGCACAAAGCGGAGACCAGAGGTGTATAGCATACAGCATACAACAACAGAGTAAGAGAGTGTGTACACATTTCTGTATGGGGGGCATGAGAATGCAGAAGATGTCTCATGAATCTGCAAATGTAGTAAGAGTAGAGGTATATTTTCAAGCTTTATTCATGTCTTTATTTGCTCTAAGGAATTGAAGTTTTTACATGACATACTGGGTGTTTTATTGATATCCTATCTTAGAAGCTTCTTGGGCCTGTGGCTGCCTAATTGATGCAACTGAATAATTACCTAGCACACCAGCTATCTATCAACTGCTGGGTCCTAAAATTCCTATCTGTTCAAAGATAAATCCAATTTCCCCCATTGTGGTGTTTTAAATTTTTCTAGATAAACTAACAAATTAAGTCTTCCATTATTAGTTGCAAAAAACCACCTTAAGATAAATAAACAAAACCTAATGAATTTTCTGAAAAAGCTGAAAAAACTTTGAAAAAAGTTGATATTTTGGAGTTTCGTGGTTGTCATAGAACGGCACAGACGGATTGTTTGAAGCTCCTCACCAGTGGATCAATAATTTATTTCACAGTGTTATGCTTGATACCACTTTCCAGAATTTTCCTACCTTAACCAAATTATCTGAAGCAATCAGCAAACAGTTACTTGAAACACACCAGAATTGTGGGTGGCAATAAATTATAAATCAATCGATAGAGAAATCATCCTTTAGATCTTAGCGTAATTGTTATCTCACAGTGGGGAATTTAGCGCAAATATGGAAAAAATTCTTCCAGCTTTATTTTAATTTGTTGTCTCCTGGCTCTATATTAATGGTACCAGAGACAGAAATAATATTGTTCCCCATTGCTAAGAAAATCATTAGTCAATTCATGAGCTGCATAGCATTTACAAGAACTCCTCATAATATGATGCAATGAGATATGAAGTAACATCATTGCTCGGAAAACTCTAAAGAGAAAATTAATATTACAAGGTGATATTTATTGCAGCTATTGTTTAGAATTGTACCTATGTTTAAGTATCCATGATATCGGATTTATATTAAATGAGCTCTCTTTATTTTAAAAATCCATTCTTGTACAATATGGTTAAGTCAGCATCCAGTACAAGTACAGCTCATAGGCCGCTCCTGTCCTCATTATTTCATGCTGAGCCTCTGGAAACAGGTGTCCAGTTCAGTCTGCTGTCTGTCATGAATTACAGCTCATTATCAATATTCTTCCTACATGAGCGGTTCCCCTGTTGGCAGCAGCTTTATACAGAAAAGTTCTGTTTACAAAAGCCACTAAAGTGTAAAGTGCCTGTTTTCTAGGGAGTCTTACTCTTAAAGTTTTAAAATAAAATAAAAATGAACATGAATTATTGAGCTAAAAAAAAAAACAATTTTGTCTTTTTGAGGATATGGGCTTACTGAAATATGCAGACCTTTTTCATTAGTCATCGTACAAAGCAGATTCAGTAACAGCACACCGGACTGTGGGATCCACGTCATGCCCAAGGATTGAATTTATTACTCTTTGTGGCATTAATGTGAGAAAGTAAACAAGGATATATTTATTCTCCTGTATTCTATCTATCTTTTTCATGTAAGCATTGTCTGCAAGGCGAGACAACACACAGAATAAAGCATTTAATTTCAAAACAAGATTCAGCGTTTGTTCTTGATGTAATCCTTTCCATGGTGGTGAATCTATAAAGTTTTCGAGGCCATCCCCTTGACTAATAGTTTTAGATTTGCCCTCACAGCACATACCTGACCTGACATGTCATGATTCTATCCTGTGCTCTGTACATGCAAAGGAGATATAACAGCCTAATATTAAGCAAAAGTAGCTACTGTTTGCGATGGTAGGTGTCAATCTTATCACCTCTTTGTAGCTAAATTTGTAGCTTTTGCCTTTTTATACAGAGCCAGGAGTAACCTAATTCAATAAGTCTTAAGAAATGTGTTCCTAATTAGGCAGTAATAACTAATACTACTGTATTTGATTAATAGTTGATTGCCACTTGAAATTCTGCTGTTTCACACAAATATCCACAGAGTGCTTCACACTGACCTATTAAAGCATATATATCCTAAAGCTGTGTAAATGTCAGGGGTAAAGCTGGGGTAAAAACTCACAGTAATTGACCAACCAGCTCCACAGTTCAGCACCATGGACAGCACTCCATATTCCCTGTCTAAGGTTTGCTGTGTCGGATTTGACAGCACTTTTCCACATGGTCTCACACAGACAAAAATACCCCAGTATGTTGAGCCTTAGCTAAATGTTATGTGTACATGTATAGTAGATACTCCACGTTATATTATTAGAAATGCAGTTCTATGCAGGTTTCTACTCCTTTTTGCTCCTCAGATCTACAGTCGGGGCAAAATACAACAAGCCAGCCAGCGGCAAGTCTGTGTTTTTGCAGAGCACAGCCATGACATTTTATCAAAGACATCTACGCTGAACTAGATAACAGCTAGAAAAACAACGAAAGCATCAGTGCTGATCACAAATGATATCTAAGTGCCCATGCTTATTTATTATGCATGATATCCTTGTTTTTATTATCATGACATTCTTGTATGAGTTAGCTTTCTTTTGGCTATCTGTATGTCTGTTTAGAAACTGCAGCAAGTCATATGAATGGCAACCATGTGCACATATAGACAGCAGCACAATGCTTTTAATACAGCATCTGTACAGCTGTATGCATATGTGTCTTTGTTGGGGTCCAACCATGAATACCTCTGCCTGTCTGTCCCACTGTGCCTGAGCATATTTGAGGTATTCATCTCTGTACTGTTTGCATTGGATTCCCATAAGAACATATTAGATGTTCAAAGTTATATGAAACCAAACCTGACAGCAGTGAAGCCCATCTCAGCTCTGACAGTAGCAGGATTTCTGAGTTGAATGAAGCCACTGTAGAAGTCCTACTTTTCTCGGAGTTCTTGGACTACCTGACTTTGCTGTACTGTTGCACAGAGGCTCTACCACTGAAATGATTCACAAGTGAAAGTCCATTTTTGTCAGCGGTAAGCATGCAAATGCAGGTATTTGCTTGTTATTTTGTTGATTTCTTTATCTTTATCATTTTGCTGCCACATTAATCATTCAGTTTTGTGAATAATGCATTTTAAAACTAAAGAAGGAAAGCCAAACGCATAAATAAAAATGTTTGATGCCGGACATGTGCATGGTCGGAAACAACCGTTAATGCTTGCCACTAGATGATAAGTGTTTGCTGGAAATGCAAGAACACAGTGCATTTAAATGAGTTCAGTCTCTACTGTGCAGTGTCTGCAATGTCAGAGTGACTTACTTTGAAGGGTTTATGCAACTAAGGATTTTGTCGCCAAACACATGAGATTCAGAGCCGATACTCGCCTCAAACATCCAGTCCCACCACCAACAGGCACACACCAGCATATGCACACGCCCAACCAAACCATACACACATCTAGAAACTCAAAATGTCCCAAAACAACAATTACTACTAACAATTATTGTCTTTGTATCCAAAGCCTGGTGTACTGTTGCTTATTACTCTGTGACATAGACCTCCATTGTCCAAAAAACCTCCAATGTTGCCAAAAAATGACTTCCATCAACACTGCCACTGTTAACAGTCAATCCAACAACCTGTTGCCATAAATGCTCAATAGTGCACCAAAACCAAAGCCAAGAACAGCTGCTTACTCCTGTTTGAGTCACATAGCATAAACAAACTGCTGTGAGTGGCTGTTTTAGGAAGTGATTTCGCCTTTTTACAGAACACATTTCAGTAAAAACCAGCAAGTTCAGAATGTCGCACAGTATTGAGTGACAGACGAGCTGTTGGCTTTGGTCTTTTTGTTGGTTTTGTTGAGAGTAAGGAAACTATATAATATCCCTTGCCCTAACCTTATTCTTTAACTATTTTAGATTTCTAGGAAACTTCAGTGTATAAAATGCTCTACTCCTTCATAAAAGACTAGAGTAGTGATTTTAAAATTAGGATCCATGCACACACAGAAAGATAAATAGTGATAGTATAGAATTGAGCTCTGTCATGAATATGTGCCTATCGAGTGTAAATGTACAGTTCAACAGCCCAACAAGGCAAACGAAGAGGGGTCAAGAAGGGCAGCCAGAGACCCCATTTATACTTGGCATTAACTTGCAATCTGCTCGATATTGTACCTGGATAAGGTAAAAGACATGTTAAAGCAAAATGTAAATGCACACAGAACACCTTGGGGTAGGTATGGGATCAAATTAGCCAAATTAGCTCGCATTGTCATTGGATAATCTGTACAACATCTCTGCGTTCTTAAGAAAAATAAAAAAAACAGCAACTTCAAAAAAAAGCAACATAACTTGCCCGCCTCCTGAGTAACCCAGTAAAAAGTAGTTGCAGTAGCTACAAGTTATTTAAAACTCAATGGCACTGGCCTCATTGACTTGCACAGTGCACAGTGTTTGCTTACAATTCAACCAGCCCTGTCGAACTGATTTTCTTGTAGAGACCTGATTATATGCACAATAATTAAGAAACTCAAACTGCCTATTAATACCAGGTGCAAAAAGCAAAGGCATATGGATTGGATGCATAGTCTGCAATGGTCATAGCAGGCAGGTGGAAACGGTTAACAAGGAGGCCTGATAATGAGGCAGAGAGCATAACAGACAATTTGGCAGGGAACTGTGGGAAAGTTGCCGGTATACATGTTGAGGAGCTGATTAGGGGATTGGGGACAGGTGCAAAAGTTAAGTGTGGGAATCGGGTGGTAACTGAAGGTGGGAAACACTGATGGTTTTGAGGATTAATACCTACTGCAGTGCAGGGAGGGAATAGCAGGCTCAGAAATGACGAAATTAGTGAGTAGACAGCTGGCAACAAAAATGATGCAAGAACAGGTTTCAGCCTTGCCAGGGAACTTTTTGGGGCACATTATTTCAGTCAAATAGCCATACATGATGTCACTATACACCACTGCTGATGGAACATGAAGGAAATTGGCACCAAAAAACACAAAATTATTAGTCTAACTTAAAATACGTCCAAACTAAGTCGTGAGGCAAGTGAAGCTGAAATGGATTTGAAATATCACTGTGGTCATGAGTGGGGTCTTGGAAGATAAAAATTCTCTCCCGTAAGTGATCATTAAACTGAAAAACTTTGAAAGCCCTTGTTATAGAGGACCAAATTCTTAAATAATAATGATCTCTTTTTTTAAAAAATGTCCCATGGAAGCTAGACAGCTTCAGTTTCCTGTAATGAAAAGAAGAACTAGGAAATGCTGCCATTTATGTGTGATGATGATGAAAGTCGGAACTTAGTGGCCGAGGCTTACACAGAGAAATGGAAAAGCTTTGGGGAGATCAAACATTCCATATCATGTAGGAAATGTGAAAAATCTTGAATGGCCTTTTCAAGAACTCTCCTAGCTGTTTTTAATTCAGGGGTTTGACCCGGTGCAGGCTGGCATGCATAATCTATGACATTGTCCTCATCACAGAGTTCCTCTGCTGCTTCCTGGGGAATAGATTTTGTGTCCCTTGTGTAAGACGGGTTTCTCAGTCACATACAAGGCTGCTACTGTTCTGCTCTGCTGTAGCTTATGAGCTCTCTGTCTCTGCCTCTTCTCCTCTGCACTAACTTATTCCTGAACCCTCTTCCTGTCTCTTCGGTACATACTCTCTCCACTCTTTCTGCCCATTTGTCTATGTTGAATCCCTCACATGTCTATAACAGCCATGCTGCTTCTTCTTTCACTTCCATGTCTTGTCCTCCTTTTTCCTACAATTTGTGTTATCTTTAATCCACGTCTTGTGCTATGTATCTGCTTCTTCCCTGTGGCATCATGTCTGAGCTCCACCCCTGTGCCTTTCAGTATTCATTTCGACCCACTTGCATTCTCGTTTTTTTTTTTCTTTCGCGCTTTTACCTCTGCTGCACTCGCACTCCTTTGTCTCGCCGTGTCATCTATCACCCGCCCATCCATCTCGTCATCTATCTTTTTTGCGTCTTCAACCCCCGATCCAGTACCTCCTCGTTGTTTTTTCCGTCCTTTCCCAAGAACCATCCTTTTGGAAAATGGTCAAGAAAATTGATAGACTTCACAACATAGAATCACAACTGTTCCTTGTTTACTGTACTTGCATGCCTCTCTATTGCCTGGCTGTAGACAGAGAGAAGTATGACAAGTGTTATCGCATGTCTTCCCCTATTTCCTTATTATTTCTCATTTCACTTTACCAAGCCAATGCACTCTTCCCCTTTGCAAGCCATACTGGGCCTAATTTATTTTATGTCTCCCTACTTTCACCTCTCCCTAGGCTCGCGTCCCCGTGACTGTGGTGATCTGTACGCCAGTGGTCAACGAGAGGATGGCATCTACTCTGTGTTTCCTATTCACCACCCTACAGGCTTCCAGGTCTACTGTGACATGACCACAGACGGAGGAGGCTGGACGGTGAGTCAGACAAAACCACACACACACACACACACTTATTACAGCTGACACAATCACACACGCACACACAAAGCTCTTGCGTATTGACTGAAAATAGAAAAATCCACTTAGGTGCCGCTTCTTCAGCAGGGTTATAAGATAAAGATGAAACTAGGGGAATTAGGGAAATCTGCCGCTATTTACTGAATAACCCCAACATAAGAATGATTCACTGAGCATGATTTTCTTGTTGTTTTTTTTGTTCCATTCAAATCAAAGTAATCCAGTGCATGAGGTGCAGTGCCTCGTGTTTTTCTGTGCACCTGCTGTGATTACAGTTGTACTGCCTTAGGAATCTCATGTATCAAATCTGAACAGGTCTCATCAAAGTTTTATTGCAGCAGTGCGAGGAGATCATAAGCAAAAGTTTCACGTGGACCTGTTTAAAGACAGTCTGTTCATTTTTAATTTTAGTTTTTCATTTAGAAAACAGAATATTAATTTGTCACATCGAAGTGAAAATGTCAACAGGTTCAGTGCAGGAAAGAAAACTGAATAAAGAGGCAAGACAATGAAGGCCAATAAAACAAAGCACTCAGAGACACAACAAAGCTGAAATGTACTGTATACTGTGAATCATGGCGACATTTTTTTGTTTGGTAGGCTTTGCAAATGGTGCCATAATCTCAAGTGTAGAGATTCAAAATCCTAATGTAAGCTGTTACTGTGACAACTGATCGCATAACATAACTAAATTATGTAAATCTAATATGTGTCTCTCTCGGGATAAAGATGGGATGACTTGCAGTACTGTATATGCAAGACCAGTATTTATGTGCAAACTGAGTTCTCATGTCTAAAAGAAAATAGAAACTTGTTCCATTATACAGTAGTTGGCGAATGTCTGACCTGTTTATGTTTTAGGTTTGTAAATGCATCATTTCCTTAGTGTAATAAGATTTTGAGAGAACTTGCATTCTAAAAAGGTAACATGGAAAAGGATGCTTAGAACGTCTTTAAGTGTCTGTTTTCATCCTTGATCAAACATCTGTCAGTTGTCTGGCCTTTCTAAAGTAAACATAGTTGTTTAAGTGAGACTGTATACTGGAAGCGCTGTGTCTTTTGGGAATGAGAGACAGCGAGGTGAACAAACATTGACACAGAGCTCTTTGAAGTTATATTTGGAGCTGTGGTTTAGATGTATTTTATTGTGAGTGCACACACATATCTTCCTACTGGTTAGAGCCATTTATTTCCCTTTGTTCTGAAGTGTACTGTAGCTGTCCTCCAGGGAAGCAGAGCAGATCTTAATAGAGAACTAAGGCCTTGTAACACTTAAAGAGTTTAAAATTCCAGCTACATGAATCCAATACAACCCATTCTTCACAGGTTGTGGCCCATGTTAGTAAAGCATCAAGGGGCTGATTGGAATCTGTACAATAAGGTGTTATGGAAGCAATTTCAGTGTCATTCATGTCTTTTAAAAGTGATGCAAGCAGCATGAAAAGTGCTTTAAGGGAGAAAATAAATGATGGTACTGTCTTGTTGACAACATTTTGATGGATATCTTAAAACTTCGTTGGATGAATTTGAAGGTTTCCTCCATCGAATGTAGCCTATAAAAACATTTCCATATTTTCAATGACATTTTTTTCTCAAACTTTGCAAACAGCTGCGCTTGCAATATTTGGCTGTAAACACATGCAAATGTATACCTTATGTCTACTGTTCTCAAGCATGAATGCTAGCTCTGTTAACCTTTCTACAATTAATACGTATACAATAAAAATTATCAAGTATAATAATGAAAAACTATTATCCCATTCTGCCCACTTTATATTCCACTTTCACAACAAACGAATACCGAGCAGCGCATATCAAACTTCAACTCAAGTCACTGTTACATTGACAGTGAATTGTGTGTGTGTGTGTGTGTGTGTGAGTGTGTGTCTGTGTGTGCACGCATGCACTTGTAAATCTGTGACTAACTGTGTGAGATAGGCAAGGTCGTACCCTCCTATCATCAAATAAAACGAGACTGTCAGAGTGACAGAGTGCTTAGCACAGCATGATGGAATAGAGCTACATACCAGCCTGTCAGTGGGTAAATGCCTGTGTGTGTGTGTGTGTGTGTGTGTGGTGCATGAATTAATTTTAGTGCCAACAGGGTTTGCACCTATGCAGAAACAGTGTGTGTTAAGTAACGGTTCTTTGCATATTGTCCTATAAAAGGATTTACATAGCAGCTCAGATTGAAGTGATAATGTAGCAGTTACTGATCCTGCCTGGTGTGTTGAGCTGATTGTGATCACGCTTGAGCCTCATTAAGAGATCAGCGTGGTGTGATCCAACAGGGGCAGGTAGGGAGACGGGATGCTTGGTGAGTTGAGTGGCTTACTGTCTGTCTGACAGCAGTGCTTAAATAAGGAATGAGCCATATGCTGCCACCTCATTAGCATACTTTGACACACTGTAGCACAGTTGCAGAGACTGCCGCAGACAGACTGAGAGAAGAGCAGGTTACTTAGAAGAGGGAGGGAACAGAGGAGAGGAGAGGATGTGCCGCAGAAGAGACAAAGAAGAAAGGGCCCGATGAACACATTAGAATCTGGTGTGGAGAGAGAGAGAGAGAGGAAATGAGACACACACAAAATACAAAAGGGGAACAGATTTCTTTTTTTTTTTTTGCCATACTCTGAAATGCATTAATTCAGATAGTGATAAATAGTGACCAGTGATAAAAGTATCTGTTCTAGTGTGGTTGCAGTAAAAAGGTGGCTCTTAGAGAGCCTCTGGGATAATGCAGCTGTCTCGAGCAATGATGACAGGAAGACACGACGACTCTAGATTTAGATGTCGATCTGCATCAATTAGGGCTGACCTTTAGGAGTGTGTGTTCATATGTCTACATAGCTAGACAGTATCCATATTCACTGGTGTTTTTTAGATTTGTTCGACATGTTGATGGCTGGGTCCACATGCAGAGCTTGTGGTTCACTGTCAGGATGTCTGACAAGAGTTCCTTTGTTTTTGTTTTTTTAAAGGTATCGGATATTGCAGTCCAAAACAGTCCAAACCAACCCATTCCAGACACCTACAAATGCCATAGTTTCTTATTCTATATAAGAGAAATTATCTTTTCAAACAAGGGAATTACAGTGTAAAACTACACAATGAATATTAAAGTTGAAGTAGTAGCTTTTTCACCCAATCATCCATACTCAACACCATATTTCTACGTAAATGAAAGTGCTGCCTCATCAATAGTTTTAGCTGGATGTAGTAAGATGTAACTGTGTCCCCCCAGGGCTCCGAATGGCCGTGCACGACCCCTGTCAGGTTCGTTCAGAGAGCAAAAGAATATAAAACCTAAAAGTGATATAAAAGGAAAATGTATCTGAGTTGGTCTGAGGATTTGAGAGCAGAGGGATAAGACAGATGAATTAACAAGAGTATAGCATGCTACCCACGTTTTCTTAGCTATATGGACACAGTGGTAATGGTAATAATGAATATGAGGGGCCGACTTCACTGAAAGCACTGAGGGAGGAACATCCTCCAGGGCTTAATGACTCACAGATCACATATAAATGCATGTTTCTTTTATTCCCATGGGACAAAGCTAAACATTAGTGAAAAAAACAAAGGGAAGCAATGGAGGTTTCTAAGAATCTCTTTGGCTATCTTTTGCTAACTATAGCTGTTGAGAACACAGCGCCAGGTGTGTGTTATAGACCCATGAAGAGTGCCAGATCACTTATTTCATCAATAAAAAAGTGGTGTTTTTTTTTTTTTTACAGCTGCTCATTATGTTTAAATTGAGATAATAAATGCCATAGTATAGATTGATTTAAAGCCTACAGTCATTTTGTCAATAGGAGATTCAAATTTGGGCAGTTGGGTAATCACTACAGACAGGATGAGACACCATCCTGGCAATCAAAGAAAACATGACCCTAAATAAAATCCAACATTTCATTTTGCCACGGGAGAGGAGAGGAGAGGAGAGGAGAGGAGAGGAGAGGAGAGGAGAGGAGAGGAGAGGAGAGGAGAGGAGAGGAGAGGAGAGGAGAGGAGAGGAGAGGCATTAGTACAGGTTGATGTGGATGGCTGTCAGAGGAAATTGGTCAGTATTTCTCCACTGCCATAACTCATGCCCTGGAGAATGTCTGACCACCGAGGTAGGAGGGATGACTGCAGATAGAACATAAAAGAAAAAAAAAGCTGTCAATACAATGCCCCTAGACCCTTCATAACACACACACCACACATTCTGCCTACCTCAACAGAAAAAGCGTATTAGACTATACCAAAAATGAATGAAGATGTCTACATACAGTAAATGTGTGTTCATATGTGCTTACAGGCCCAACCAGTCGCACACACATACTAAAATATGAATACACACAAGCCCCTCACTCAGATAAAGTAATCCTTTGGGCACGCGGTCTACCTGTTTCTGCAAAGGGAAATTTCAAATGCCATTCAAACAGCCTGGTGGCTTAGGGTAATGTCTTCTATTATTACTATTTTATTTGTTAAAAGGAAGAGACTAAAAATGACCATGGCATAAATAATGAATGAGAGTAGATATATCAGAGTGCAGTGTGGGGCTGCATTATCAAATGGTGCTTTTATCAGAAGTACTGCAATCACTCTCAAATATTCAATTCAGCTAAGAACTGAAATGTAAAAGTTTGAGATTGAATGTACGATTGTGTGCATGTTGTAACACTCTTTTAGCGGCTTGGAGTGCCTTTTGAGCATTTCAGAGTGTACGGTATAGGCTTTTCAGTATCTCTATCTGGCTCACAGGCTCTTCAATATTTCATCTCTGTTAGTTTATTGGTTTGGAAAAAAAAGAAAATCCAGGACGGATGTTTTTGCAGTTGTGTCTGATCTGTAAATGTTTTGTAAGGTAGGGAAATTGAAAACTTCAGGATATAATCTAACTTTTGCACAAAACATAATTGCTTTCCCAATGTTTAGATTCAGTGTACTTAGCAGTGAGTTTATTTACATGTTTATTGCTCTTTTTGAGTTTACTTTTCTGAACAAGGATGCAGACATCTAGTCGTGCCGCCATTAACTAGCAAGAGGAGACGGTTTATTATGGTGCTGAGACAGCTGACTGCTTGTATCATTATCACAGGTAGTGTCAAACAGGTCATTTTAGGATCTTAGTGCCATTAACTGGGGCTGGACACAGGTTATATGAATAATCCTGAAGTAGCCCTCATGCAGCTTCCCTTTCCTCAGTGATTTTAGACTTCCTCTCTGTTACATGTGCAGGCACAGAGGTAGGACTCCCGGTAATGTTTTTGCTGTTGGATGTTTTATATCCCATAATAATGCTTTCCAAGTATAAGCTTAAGCAGTCTGATTCACAACATTTAAATGCAAAGCAAACATGTTACTGTTACATGTTAAACAAATGTAAAACTAGAACACGGGGAAGTGAAATATCTCAACATCTACGATAGGGTGGATTTGATGCTAGCATGGCCGTCTCAAAAAAGCCTCAGCAGAAATGTACCTGTGTCAACCTGGTTTCTCTTAATCCAATAACCCAATAAGGACAACCAGGTTTCTTGTTTATATGATGTTTCAAAAATCAGGTTACTGCTGAAAGCCAGGAATAATCTTTTTACTTAAGTGCATGTAAATGCAGAAATTGTTTTTGCATGTGTGTGAGAGAGTGTGTATATTATATGTCTGAGTGTGTGTGTGTTTGTGGATGATTGTGTTTCTCCTTCTGTTCTTGTTTGCTGCTGCTGTGTTCAGGGCACATCTGTCTTTCTGATAGGATTATAAAACATTCACCAACAGATGTTTGCAGTCCTCTTTGAAGATAGCAATTCTGCAGACTGCTGTGGATTTATGAGC
Source organism: Pempheris klunzingeri (assembly GCF_042242105.1). Taxonomy (NCBI): domain Eukaryota; kingdom Metazoa; phylum Chordata; class Actinopteri; order Acropomatiformes; family Pempheridae; genus Pempheris; species Pempheris klunzingeri. The sequence goes on from NC_092030.1 coordinate 17,442,942, forward strand.
GCTTTCATCAGACAGTGTTGAATTTGTCACCATATCATCAATATTCCTAACAATGTAATCAAATTGTTAGCACTTCCTGTGCCAGTCTGTTTTGATCTGTCTTAAATCTATGAAAGGAGGTGTGTGGAAGCTTTTGGAGCTGATTCTATTAGCCTCAAAGCTTGCATCATTTATTTATTTAGTTTTTCGTGTATTTATTTCTCCTCTTCTGTATTTCTGTTTACACACACACACACATGCAAACATATATATGCATATATGTTTGATTCTCTCATGGTTGATGTATTAATTTCTCTCTGAAGATGTTACCAATTATCTTCAATTAGACAGTATAGTGCAGCAGTACCAAGTGACATCTGCTGCCAAAGCACCAAATACATAAACATAGTGTGTGCACAGTGTGTACATGCCAGGAGCTAACAAGCTATTGGCACATTTCCTATTTTCCACCCAGTCACATGCCAGATTGTAAATCTCCCCCAATCAGCTTCGGAGTGCTTGTGTTGATTCTTCCCCGTGTTCCAGTCTGTCAGTCAGGGTGTCTGTCTGTGCATGCTGTGGGCTCTCAGTAGTTGACAGAAATCCTGCTGAAGAGCTTAAGGCAGCTTGTTAAGTAGCCTTCATCTACTGCAGAGATTACAGGGAACTTAATGTGATCATGCCAATGCAATAGGCCTTTAGCTAGTGTTGAGTGAGATGGTCGCTAAGGATTGGTGATTTTTCTGTTAACACTATTTGGCCATTTCACTTAACATCTGTATTTGTGGGTTGAAATAGTTTATATATAATTAAAACCCATGATTAACTATTTGCTGTGTGCTTGATGGTCCTGTACATGGCTGGCTGTGGCTCAGAGGTGGTTGTCCACCAATCAGAAGATCGGTTGTTTGAGTCCTGGCTCCTTCAGTTCGAATATTGAAGGCAGAGTGTCCTTGGTCAAGTCATTGCCCAAGATGCACACACTGTGGTTGTCTCTGATGTCAAACCTCCTGCATGAATAAAGCACACAGACTTGAAAGGCTCTATGAAAGAATAGTCCATTTACTGTATGCATTTATGTGTCAGTCTGTTTTTCTGATTCTCTTCTGCATAGAATTTATTTTTCTTTGACAAGCTGCAATAGGGTTGCAGTCCTGGAACATAGGTCACGCTTTTCTGAAGTACTGTCACTGAAATTCCTGTAGAGGAATAGTACAAGAGACTTTTAACTATCAATACTTTTAGTAGTAGTACAATAGTTTGGCACCTTGCTGAAACTCAGAAACTCTGACAAAACATGTTACAGCAACCACTCTCCTCCTCAACGGTGCTTTCCTTCATGTGTATAGCCTCTGCCTTTGTGCTGCACTATGCATCAGCAAAGAAAGGCTGGTACAGAAAATATGGTGGAGAGAAAGAGAGCTATTTGATAGTCAAACTTTAGCTGTACAACTTGGCAACTTTCAGATTCAAAAATAGGGCCAGTAAGTAATATGTCATTGAAATTATTTTTTTTGACTGGAGATAACTGGGTACGTCACAATCTTTACCTTTTTATAATGTGTGTGTGCATATTAAACAAATTCCTCGTATTATTAATTTTCTTTATGGTGGGTAGACTAAATGTGTGCTACTGCAGAAATATTGGAGGTAGTTTTGAGAAAGTTGCTCCTGAAAGATGGGTTGTTAAGGTTTTGTGGGGCATGTAGAATGGTGTGTATAAAGAATTAATTACCTAAGAGCTGCAAGGAAAAGGGATAAAGTAAAAATACTGCAATTTGGAGAGAGACTGATGAAGAGTGCCAGAGCTACAAGGTGAGCGGAAGTTGAAAGAATAATTGTCCTAGAATCATTCTTTTTTTACTGTACAGATGGTGAACACAAAAAAAGTAATAAATAAAATCTTTGAAGCTCCAAGTGTTGCATTTTTGTTCGGATTGTGTCTCGAGCAGTGTTGATTAATTTCTGTTGCAATTGTGTTACATGTTACTGTCAACTTTTTTGACACCAGTCCTGATGTGATTGCCGTAAACTTAGATATATGCCAGTACCAAGTCCGTTCCGATACTTATATTTACTTAAATTTTGATTAAAAAAAAGCCTTGTAGCATTGTGAATCTGTGTATGTTGCAAATATAGCCAGAACTCAAAGTCACTCACTGTTGCACTCAAATGAATTTTTCAGCTGTGGTAAAGGAGAGCTACACTACAGCACTTACAGGCTGAGGTGGCAAACCAGGAAAGTACAGGAAAGATGGTATTCGATTTTGATCTGCTTCATTTTCGCTGATACCGATCCATTAAAATATATCCGGATAGGCCCATTTGCAACATTTGGAACACAAGGCATGCATGTGACTGCCCTGGGTTGCATTAGCTGTTAATATTGTGTTTGCTATCGGTACTAATATGAACACAGGCTGCAGTCACTATTGATTTTTAGGGTCAGGTTTTGGATGGTTCTGTGCTTTACTCTGTACACCGAGACCTTGCTCAACCCTTTAATTAAATGGCTGCTGTCTCTCAACTGGAGTTCTCGGTATGTGTAGGGCTCGAACATCACCTGCCCCACACCCAAATAGAACAAGCCTGTGAGCTTCTGACCTTGACAGAAACAGCTTTGATGTCAGTGACTGCCCTCTAGCTAGACACTGTGTGTACGGATTTGTCAGTTGGAATTTTGAGCTGTGTCCCAGTGGCAAGTGTGTTTGTGTCAGTGTGGGGATGTGGTGAGGTGACATCGTAGCCCAGGCTCATTAAAACACCAGTATTTAAGCCACAATATAACCATTTGCAACTGTAAAGGTTCATGCATGTACATTTATAGACGGATCTACTCTAAACTGGACTGGTGACTTTAGTCTCTTTAAAGGTGAAAAGTAAAAATCTAATCTAGTCCTCTCCTCTATGCCACAGTGCTGACCAGAGCTTCTTTATAAGTAACCATGATGTCAGAGTTAGAGCAGATACTGCCGTCTGCTTATCTGCCTCCCGACTGCATAGTTCTGCCTGTTCCTCAGTCAGGCTACATGTTATCAGTGACAAAACAGGCCAGAAGCAAGAGAACTTTCTCATGGTACCCACAAACTTTGAGGCGAACACCCACAAGCATACAAACACACACATAAACAAATACAATGTTGCATGTGCAAACATGTAAAACACACACACATTTATTGACTAATTTTAGAAGATAACCTACAGAAATGATGGTAAATTTGACTGTTTTGGCTTTCCGTACTTTCACATACATATATATGCACATATTAAGGATAAATATAAGCATGTACATATATGTCAACATAGACACACATACATACAATGGGCAGACACATGTGCATGTATTACACATGTATTGTAGCTCTAATAGCACTGTCACCTACTCCCAAAATCCCATGATTCGCTTCATCTCCCAATTCTAACCCCTGCATTTACCTCTTGAAACGTGAAAGAAAATGATCAGGGTCTCTGTGAGCTCCATGTCTCCAGGGAACTCACACACACATACACAGACCTACAGGGTCAACATGCAATTAAACCTCAGAGGGCCTCTCCAGTCTTACAAGGATGCTAGACATGGAAGAAGGCAGGGAGCAACAAGACAAGAGTGTTAACCCTAATCTGAACTGAACTGCTTGCTGGTTAACCTGCTGCTGTAGAGTACTGCTTCGTGTGACCACTGGCCAGTGTCTCACTGCCGCAGTGATTCACAGTAGCAAGTACTGTTGGTAGATCGGTGTCTCGGGTTTTCTGTCAGAACAATGCTTGGAACAGATGTTAGGTGAGGGATGAAAGCCAGCCTCGAGGATGTTTGTTAACCTTAAATACTGGAGCTACCAAATGGGAAACTAAAATTACATGTCAATTTAACATAAGGCATTTGTCTTCTAAATGTGTTTCCTGTGAAAAGGTAGATTGGATCTATTTGTGCCATTGGAACAATGTTTCTCATTCTCCAATTCATTACTAGCCACAACAGCGTGTGGCAATGGAGAAGAGGTGGACTGATTTTGTCAGCGCGGTGGTGTCTCAACTGTGTAAAATGCAGTCGTGAAATTCACAAGCATGTAGTTGAGGCCACAATAAAGGCAGAGTATGGAGAAGGGTGTGATATGAGGAATGGCGCTGGAAGTAAGGGGAGAGGAAATAGAGAAGGGGCCATTGACCCCTCACATTACACCCCTGGCCCACATTTATTTTAGGTAACGGTTCATTGTGTCTTAGTTTCAATCAATTAGTGAAAATAGAGCTATATAAAAAACTTCATCCCCTACGGAGGTCTGGGTTAAGCCTCCAATGCCCTTAAATCCTATAAATGCCCCTGGGGCAGACAGACAGGGAGTGCATGGAGAAGGGAGAGCTTATCAAACAAGACAGTTATTCAACGAAACACATATACTGTATATGACCATACTAACATAGGCTAAACATTGACTATGTGAGGCTGATTAGACATATCAAACACATTTGTTTCACTAAATTCACTTTTCTCATTGTGTGTTTCAATGCACCGTATATACTGATTTGGTACCACGGTTGGTGTGATCCCATCACTAGTCCTTTATTCTATTTTTCTTCATCATATGTCAGGTGGCTCCACAGTATGCAGCCAGACAGGCTTTACTTTTTCCAGAGTTGTGATAATGTGAGCAATACATTGTTCTGAAAGGCCACAGATGACTTGAAGTAAAAATCAGGGGTTGTCTAAAATCTTTTCTTAGAGACTGACTGTAGTCTGACACATCTTTTGACTTTCTATAGTGTCAATTTGTAGTTCTGAAGTTTCTTGTAATTTATTGGGTTAAGAGGGCAATTTTTGTAATTTTCTTGCCTCCTAAACTGTTTTTTTTCTCTCTGTCCCCTGGCACTCACTGTATTAGCAGCAATTAGGGATGAAAGGACAGAAAAACCTATTTTTTAACTTAGTGTTATCAATTTGCAGTCTTCTCTATTTCAGCTAATTTGAATGCAGAGAGGAGGAGGGGCAGGAGGAAGGAAGATAAGGAGGCTGGAGAGTCATTATTTCAAGGAGAAAATAGTGACATGAATGTTGTCATTTTTTCAACCTGCAGTCATGCTTTACTGCAGTACTTTTTTCTTTTTTCAACAAATCTTCTCACCAGTTAACCCAGACAACAAGTAGAAAACACCAGAGGCAATAGGGGCAGGCTCCCTCATAGTCCTTGAGTGCCCTGCTGACATATCAGTAACATGATGACAGTGCATTGTCTCACTGTCAAATACCACAGCCTTTTTCCCAAGGTCTTTTTTACTAGTTTAATCAGGACATCATTGCAGTAATAGCCTTATTAAAAGGTTATTAGCTTGTATGAGTCGTACACAGCATAATTTGATATCACCATGAAAAGGATTCATTGAAAACATGTTTTATGAATCTACATCTTTTTAACAGGGTAAAGTGTTTATCATAAGTGGGGCATATAGATAGATAGATAGATATAAATGTATATATAGATATATATATATAGAGAGATAGAGATATATATATACACACACACACACACACATACAATTTGTTCTCAGCCCTTGACAGCACAGAAGTACTAACAACAGAAGAAGAGCAGGCGCTTAGTACAAGATCCATCGAACTGGGGGTCTATCACACTAGACAGGACCCCAGGTGCAGACTGTACAAAGATACTCCTGAAACAATCCAGCACATAATAGCAGGGTGTAAGACGCAGGCAGGAACAGCATATATGGGACGCCATAACCAGGTGGCTGGCAAAGTGTGCAGGAACATCTGAACTGAGTATGCGCTGGAAGTCCCACAGTCAGAATGGAAGACACCTCCCAAAGTGGTTGAGAATGACTGGGGGAGGGGTGGCGGTGAGAAAGGGATTTTTTTTAAATAGAAAAGATAACATATAATGTATGTATGTAATGTATGTACGATACAATATTGGTACTGTTTTATTAACTGAATTAGTAGTTTACTCTGCTCCATCTGTGCTATGAGCTACGCTGTAGCATTACACTTGGAACATGAAAATGAGCTGCCCTGTGTATAAATGATTGATAGTATTATTTATACAAGCTGCATACCATACATTAATATTGAGTTCTGCAGTAATAATGTATACCTATCGACTAGTTAGATACAGAAAAAAATATTACTCTGCTGCAGTGTGGAATCACAAACCACACAATGGTTTCTGAAAAGATGAGGCATAGAATGTCCCACATACATTTGTAAATGAGTCAAACAGGTTAATAATGGCCTGTCCAGCTGTGATATTAATTAGTTTGTCCCCAGATTCAGATTTCACATTAGGAGACAAAAATTCTGTAGAACTGTCGAGTTGGACTCTCATGTCAGCTTAAGGAAGTTAAGAGGTATAATCACTGACATCGCTACAGATAACTGGGACACAAGTCAGATCATCTTATGCACTGTGACTGGGGCAAAGCCTGTGAGAGTGTTATGCAACAGCTGATACAAATCCCTTTGTTTCTTTATGTTTAGCTGACAGCTTCAGCTAAAGCAGCAGCTCTCTGCACACTGTAACCTCTGTTCAGGCCTTATTGATTTAAAAAAAAAGGTGTCATACTGTTACAGTACATTCAGATGTTTCACCTGCACTTAAAACGAGGGTGTGATGGTGTAAACAGATTTAAGGATAGGTATGGTGGTAGTCCATGTATTTTCTTATTCTGAGTAAATCCTATGACTTGATCTTACTAACAAGTATGGCCTTTGTAACCAAAACTTGAAATGTCTTATTCCTCCTCCTTGTTGTCAAAACATTTTAAAAATACGTCAATAGCAACATCATCACATTACCAACAAGGCCATTTTAGAGAGTGTTCTCAAAATGAAGCAACATAAACAAGTGCACCAAATATCTACATCAGTACAGGCCTCAAAAAGTCAGCATTAGATGGTCTTCATTTGACAGTCTGGAAATTAGAGAAGAATGCCAAACATATGAAACTTACGTAAGAGACCTGGAATCTTTAGAAACAGTAAATGTGAAAAGTGCATAAGCACGAAATGCTGGTGAGTTAAGGTTTCTGAAAAAGACTCAACTGATGAGTGCAAGGGGCTTGAATCTGACAACAATGTAGGTTTGGGGATGATCGTATCTTTGGAATAAGGGAGGAAATCAATCTTTGGAGTTATGTGGGAGGATTTCAAAAAGTTCTAAATGAAGAGATGAGAAATCTAGCCTCTTTGTGGATACAGAAGAAAATCCCCACAATCCCTAGATGGTGTTGATAAGTGATGATACTGTAATGACGATTAAGACGATCACAATGAAGAAAATTATGGGGATAAAAATTACAAGGTTGAAGATTTAGTCATTGCTTTGGATGATTTTATTTTTTTGTCTGTGCGGATGTTAAAAGCAAATATGACTGGTGGTGCCATCTGGTGCCTTAATGCGTAAGGGATTAGTCATGCTGAACATAAACTGTCTCATGGAATTTCCTTTGTCATTTCAACATTAGCGCGGCCTTCCAACACCGGGTCCTAGACTATTTCCATCTGCACGCATTCCCTCTTCAGGAGATGTTTCCATTTTCCCTTCATCCTCAGCCTGACACTTGGAATGTCAGCACTTTTAATGGATAGAGTGCTTCGCTGGGTGATACAGATCCTGCACCCTCACACATTCACACACAGCTGAATTGCTAAATATTTGCTGTTTGCTAATATTTCCTGTGTTTGTCATACTGAAATGGTTGCTATAAAAAACCTACCACATAATTTCGTCACACACCATTGCTTTATAGAATTTCATGACTCACGGTGCAGAAGAAGAGAAATTTCATCTCTCCCTCCGTGTATTTAGGATTATTGTTTTATGAATATCATCTCTTTCCCGGGATTTCAATTAAAGATGCAGATTCCTTGGCGATTTGATTCAAAGTCAGTCAAGATTTAATGGATTCCTTTTATTAGCTCCCAACAAATTGCCTTTTTAGTGGGAAGAGCATCTGCATTATTTATTTGTGAAAGAGCAAGCATTTATGAGTTCATTTAGTTTAGTTCTAGATGAGCTCAGCGACCAAGAGTGGGAATGACTCATCCACAGAGGAGGATGAAACACCCTGTGTGTGATGAATCTCATCTGATCCCTGACCTCTCGCTTTGCTGTCTTGGCTGTGTAGGTGATCCAGCGCAGGGAGGATGGCATGGTCAACTTCTTCAGAGGATGGGAGTCCTACCGTGAGGGATTTGGAAAAATCACTGGTGAACACTGGCTTGGTAAGTGGCTCAGGCGTGTGACTTTGTCTGTGTGTGTGTTTGGCTATGACTCATTCATAAGAGTACTGTGGTCTGCAATACCATACCAAGACAAATCATAGACAGTAGATCTTTACACAGTACTGTCGACTTTGGTCAACAACCTGTCGTTGTATCTTGATTATGAGACTTTATGAAACGATCACCTTATCAACAACCTAATGACAGCCACTATGAGATGAAGCCACAAGTACAGCATTCAAACTGAAAGAAGAAAGCGCCTCACTCAGAGTAAAGTAGCTAGTCTAGGTGGGTATTGGAGCAAGATAAAGAGACCCCCAAAGAGAGTCAGACACAGAGAGATTAGATGACTTTGGTCCTTCATATCATCAGGAATTCAGTAATAGTTATAGTTCTGTGGAAATGAAAACCACCTCACTGACAGCGACAAAGAATATTGCAGCAAATTAAAAGGTTTGTGTAAAGTGCACTTTATGAGCTGTCTGTTCCGCACCGCACACTCACAACACAAGCCAAAAGAACAGCAATTCAATCATTGCAATATTTTTTTATTTTTCACAAGGCAAAGAACAACAACAGCATCATTTTTTAACATCGCAAGTTTTCAGTGGTTGCCTTCTGCTTAAAATGTGTATTTTCCAGAGTGTGCTTGTCCAAAGTCCATGCCTCCTGTCAAATCTGACAGGAAGTGACTGCAAAGAATGAATTCAACTGTGAAATTATCAGCTTCATCAAAGCCAGATCCCTCGTCTTCACACCACTTCTCATTAAATGTATCACAATATTTCTTCTTAAGTGGGAGGGATGCTCTTCAGCTTCATCCTGGTCACTCTTGTGGCTCAAAGTTAGCTGCTTGATCTGGTGAAGTGCACACTCTTGTGAACAGTGCGTCAGTGATGACACCCACAACATATTCAGTGCATCTTAATTGAATTTGACTTGCATATCACATATTGTATTTCTAGGTTCAAGATTCACACTTCTGTATTTGTCACATGCACAGAGATACAAAGTCAAACATGCAGCAAATCAATTTTTAATTTATTTTAATTTATTTTACATCATACTACTCCTGGAGACCTGAAATGGTAGAAATAGCTAATTCTTTCCCTGGTAACTCCTTTTTAATTGGCCTGACACTTGTTTAGGTAGCTGGAAAGCATGAGATGAGATGACAGAGCCTGAAAGCTGGCTGCTTACATCAGGTGTTGAGTGTGAAAACTGACCCCAAAAAAAAGCACATGAGGTTTAACACAGGAAAGGTGACTTGGCTAGAAAGAACTAGAGCGGAGGAGTTTGACTCTGTGGCACCATCTAATCACTGTTTTCACAGACATAATCATCATCTTGCTGGGTCTTTAATTGCTACATAATCTCAACTATTATTCCTCAGTGACATGCTTCAGTGCTTTATTTATTCTTTTTCTATTTAACGTTCTGTCTTTCATGTCACCACTGGTTACCTACAGTCTATATCTAGCAGTGAACTATGCTATACACATGACCTTGGGCTTGCACTTGGTTGCCACATTTCTAAACCATTAGCCATCATTCAAAAACTCACTCTTTCCGTCCAGATCCCAGAACTTTTAGGGCTAATGTTCTCCCACTTACCACATGGCATACATACTGTGACTAAACTGTGATTCATGGCTAACTGAAACAATAAAACTCCGTCAAAGTTGATGTGAAAAACAATTTTGCTTTTATACATTTAAATCCTGTCATTACACAAGACAGTTCATTGCCTAATTATCATTCATCTGGAATATATTGGGATAATAAGCTGGTTAAAAATCCTGCAGGTGCACTACTGATCACCAAATGTGGTGTATGTACACACAAATACCAGCCCCAAAAATGCTAAGCATTTGCAGAAACATTGTTTCCTGAGGAAACCTGGCTTGAGCAGCAGAGTGTTAATGAGCTATCGCCATGGTAAGTCTGCGTATCTTTAAAATCCCTCATCACAATTTGCTCAGATCAGACTGATAGAGTCAATGGAGCTCGAAGAAGTCTATTTCTGTAAAAACACAGACTCGGTCATGGTCAAGGTCAGGGACGTGCCATACCACAGCTGAAATACTCTCCCATCAGCACTCTAGATTAAAGCACTCTTTCACACACATACTGTACACAAACACACACACTTCAGGAGCAACGCTGTGGGCATTAATAAGTATTTGTGGTAAGTTTAGTTTGCAAGCATGCTAAATGTTGTAGATTGATAACGGCACATGTTAAATGATTTATTTAATTTGTGTCTCATCTCTCTGTATTACTGTACTTTATAACCGAGAAAATGCTTCAGTTAGGCAGTTGTAAATATTGCAAATAAAGGACTGAATTGTAGATATGATTTTTACTTGAATAATCAGGAAACCTGCAGGTATTTTTGTTGCTGCTGTTTTATGAGTATATTATTGACATTCTTCTACTTACACTTAAGATGTTTTCATTAAGGTGAAACAATTGACAAAACAGAAAATTGTATCACGCTAATCTGCAATATAAATTAAATAATTAAATAGCAGTTGGGACTGCCGTTCTGTATCTCTGTAATATCAGCCTGGCCTGCATGGTATTGGGTTCTTCACCACCTTCACCAATCGATGCCCTTACTAGATACACGAATGCTTATCTATACTGTATAGCGTTTGCAGAGTTTATGGGAATTAATGGAGATCTAGGTCTCTTTGCTGACCTGAGGCCATCACAGAGTGCAGCCCATAATAAAAAGAAACGTGGTTAGAGTGCCAGCTAGATCTCCCTATGGTACTCTATAGGAACATGGTGGGAATATGGAAAGCTCAGGATTTAGCAGACTGAATTTGAATGAGCCAGCAGGCTACTTTGAACCTTTCAGAGTACCCTTGCTCATTCAGGGTGTGCTGTTGTCTCGTCACCCCCATCATCGATTACCCTCAGGGCAAAAATGAAAAATGGATCCCAGCTTGCCTGCAGCCTAGAAAGAAATTCATAGCAGCAACCTCCTGCAGACCAATATTGCTTGATAATGCCACCTGCCACCTCTGAGCATCTGTACATTTCTCATCATCTTAATATGCATCTAAATTCTGTTTCCATTTAGGATGTTTTCTATATGTAGTGGACTTCTGATAGTATGATGGTAGTGACAATATTCATCAGCTCAAAAACAAGTAAAGTAATAATGATGAGAAGATGAAGAACAATAAAGCTAGACATACGTAGTTAACGAGACCTGCAGTATGTGGTTATTTTTGAAAGTGGACTCCCTTCATTTAAGTGTTAAAGTGTTCTAGTGTTCTTCTATTCATGAAAAAACAGCTATGGTAGTACATCACTTTTATGTAGAACAGTCTGAAGTTATTGTTTAATGATGAAGGCATTGTTTTATAGTGAGTCATGGATTATGATTAGATCTGCAAGCTCTGTTTGTAGACATAGAGATTACTTCCATTCCAACTTTATTTGTAAAGCTCATTTAAAAACAACAGTTGACCCAAAGTGCTGTGCAATCAGAATAGCAAAATTCTTAAAACGACAAGCAACCACAAAAAACAGGAAGGCAGCACTCACATGGAGTGAAAAGCCAAGGAATAAAACCTGTTTTAAGGTGGGATTTAAAACCAGACAGTGTAGGGGCCAGTCTAGCATGCAGAGGCAATTAAGTCAAGAGTTTGGGGGCGACAAGTGCAAACGGGTGCCCTGTGATTCAACCTTAATCTTTGGACGAGAAGCAGCTGGTGAGCTTGTTGGGAATTGTGGTTGTTAAAGGTCAGAGAGGTGGGTTGGAGTAACTCTTCCTCTTTACATTTTTCCTCTTAATGCATCACTCATCTGCAGTTATTTGTATACATATTATGTTTAGTAAGCAGATAGCAAACATAATTTGGATCCAATGGATCAACAGAAGGATTTCATTTCTGCATGCTGTGTGTATAGCTGTGAGACATTAACATATTGCTGAATAACCCCAAAGGAGCATGTATAAAAAGCATAAAACTGGGTCAAGCCAATTCCATTGTTCGAATCAAATCTATTAGACACCTGCTCTCCAAGGCTGATGTAGACTTGTCTACCTGTAATATAGGTCCTGAAACAGTTTAATGCTCTCCCAAAGAGACTAACCTAGTTTTCCAGATGGGCTATTACAATAACACATCTTGGTCTGTAGTTTTGAAAGCACCACTTAAATCCAGCAAAAGGGGGATAGACAATTGTCATATTCATGTGTTCTCTCCTGGCTTTTTACCTTTAAACTGCAGCTATAGTTTAAACGTATATGCAAAAAAACAAGAGTCAAGTCAAAATGTATAGCACAATTACAACAGCTGTAGTGTTGAGCAGACTAAGGATATCAAGAAAAACTAATATAGAATGAATAAGACACCTGAATAAAAGAAAACAATCAATTTCAAAATAAAAGAATTGTGGCTCAATAGCAGATAAAGTCAAGGTGCCAATGGAAGCCATAAATAAGAGAGTTCTTATATGAATAGGTACGCTGTACCAGAGATTAGGGCCAGTAAATGCAAAGGCTCACTCGCCTCTATTTTTGTGCCTGGGTTTCAGAACATCCAAGAGCATCTAGGTGGTCGGTCTCAGTGCCCTAACTGGAGTATGATGATGCAAGAGTTCTGATAGTTAAGGTGGCACCAGCCCATATAAGACCTTAACAACAGGCCATAAAATCTTAATCAGTCCTGAAACGGTAAGGCAGTGAAGAGAAGCCAATACTGGTGTTATGTGATCATGCTTTCTTTTACCAAAACCTAAGTCTATTGTAGAATAATGGAATATCAGTCTAAAGTTGACACAACCAATTTCCAGTTACATTTCTTCCTTTTTTGAAATGCATTCAAAGTGTTTCGATGGCTATTGGTCAGAAAATGTAGTTGGTAGTTACACCTAGTTACAGCTAGATATTCAAACATGTCCAACTGGTTTACCTTTTTCATGCAAAGGAAAACAGAAACACTTAACATTCTTGAGCAGTACTCAATTTTATTAATCACTGGAGCATTAACAGCTTAATCAATACCTCTACATGGAATTCTGGTTTTCTTGTAGCTCTGAGTAATAGGAATTATTATTCATTTGTTTTCATATCAACTGCTGGATTAGTTTTCTGTTATATGTTAGTTTTTCACAATAGAAAGAAGAGATAAAATAGAAAAAAGGTTTGCTATCCTCCCTCTTTCTTCAGTTTTAAATATCTTTTTCATTCGGTAGTCTGCCATGTATCACTGTTTTCTGGAGTCAATACGTACAAAGTCACTGTAAGAACACAAATTATATGTATGATCTTACAAGAAAAGCAAGTAAAATAGACGTACAGCCAATTGCACTGCACTCTGATTGTGGAAGCATTTGGGGGAAAAACGTTGATCCCTTATTATGACTTCTTTGTATTATCACTTGTTTGACAGTATATTTGTTACAGGTATGGAGTTTTGTGGATGTTGTAGCTTGAGAGGCAGGAGTCCTCTAAGGCACCAGGGAAAACATGGTAGTACTGCTAAAGCTCCATCTGTGGAGTTTTCTGGGCAGTCTGCTCACAAGTGTAAACCTGATGAATCTTTGCTCTTTAACAGTCTAAAACAGACAAGCCGTTGATGTTCAATAGAACCGACAAGGGATCCTCACACTCTCTTGCACCTCAGCCCACCTCAGAGTCACGTAAACTTGACGAGGTGAGTCCAACCTAGGCATTGCATTATATCTGGCTGGTTTTCTACTCTAAGGAGAGGACCACATATCGGAGCCAGTACATAGGGGAAATTAGGGGAGACAGAATCTGCTTTTATATCAGTGAAGGTTGGTGAATTGATGTCACGGTGTTGCCCTCACCTTCAAGCTCTTTTCATTTATGGTAAGCCGTTTTATTCACCACAGGAGTGTTCCTCCTTTATTCTGGCCAGTGTTTATGACCCGCCTCAGGCCTGTGTAAGCAAGGCACTGCAGCGCTTGGTTAACCAGATAACCAGTGTGGAGCAGGAACACCCAGACTCTCTTATCATTATTCTGGGGGATTTTAACAGAGCAAACCTCAGCCATGAACTGCACAAATACAGACAGTATACTAAGTAACCCACTGGGGACAGAAACACTCTGTCACACAGTATTAAAGGATGCTTACTGCTCTGTCCCCCATGCAGCTTTTAGATCATCTGATCACTCATCTTCTCCCAGCTTCCAGGCAAAACCTAAATTCAGAGAGCCTATGGTAAACATTGTGGTAAGAAGGGCAAAAGATTTAATTGAGCTTACAATTACTCAACCATTGTGAGATGTCAGTACATGTGGAGAGCATGTGTTCTCAAGATTCACTTAAGATACAGCAATAAAAACAGTTTATAATATACCCTATATACATAGGGTTCACAGCAGAGGTGGAAAACAGGCAAACAGACAAAATAAGCTACACTGTAAAGCTAAAACCCAAAGCTCACACAGCTCCCTGGCCTCAAATCACTCACTACACTATAAATGATTTCCCTACACCCACTCCTGCCATTCAACCTGCATGCTGCATCAGTGAGGAGGATGTCTGACGACTCTCTCTGAGACAAAAGACCAAGAAAGCCCCAGGCCCAGATGGTGTCTCACACATTTGGCTGAAGGCCTGTGGTGACCAACTGGTTCTCGTCTTCACACATATCTCAAGCAGATCACTCAATTTGTGTGAAGATCTTTCCTGCTACAAATGCTGTATAATCATACTGTTCCCCGTAAAGCTTGATTGAGATGAACGATGACTACAAGCGTGTTTCCTTCACTGTTTCCTTCATCTGTGGTACAAAAGTCTTTGAAAAACTAGTGTTGGCACAACTAAAGCACATCAGAGGCTCCCTGCTGGATCCCCTGCAGTTTGCCTACCAGGCAAACACGTTGGTTAATGAAGCAGTCATTATGACACTGCACTCTATCCTGCAACATCCTCAATGGACAGTTGCTGCATGAGAGAATCCTTCCTCTCGTTGTTGAACTTCTACTCAAAGCTGGCTCACTCTATTCACACAGTGGATCATTGACTTCCTGAATGACGGGAAGCAACAAGAGAAGCTAAGGAAACTTGTTGCATCTAGTTCTGGCATTCCTCGGGATGTATGTCCTCCTCACTGTTCTTTTCCCTCACAAATGAAAACCGGTGTCATCTGAGACCCAGCTCCCTATACCACCTCCATCACCATATTCAACATTGTGGCTGCCTTGGAAATTTTCAGGTTTACACGCAATTTTTTAAAAACTTCCCAATAGATGGTACACTTCCTGTACCAGCTGTGGAAGTCACAACAGGAGCTGTTCCTTGAATTGAACAATGATGGCTGTGTGCTTTGGTTTGGCATAAAACAGGAAAAGAATAGGCCACAACAGTCAGTCCAAACCAATGAAAATGTCATTGTCACCAACTTGCCTACCCATGTGCAGTACCTTAACCAGCAAGTATAGTTGCTGACCCCTTTAACCCTGGCCTTGAATTATTTTAGTCCCCCCTTCTGTTAATACAATCCCACATTTTCCTTCTGCTGAAGGATTTTCAACCATTGCTGCCCACTCCACAGATGCACGATGCAATTCATCGCTTTTCTTGTGGATTCTGATCACTGTCGCCCACACTACCATATTCTGGTGAAAATCTGTCTGCCATGTCCCAGAGGGAAAATAAGACACATGTAGCTCCTATGAATTGTTTTAATCTAAAACAAAAATGCAAATATAGTTACTCAACTGTTTAATAAGCCAGCTGCAGAATACGTGAACTGAAAAGCCTTATTAAATTCATTAAAAAAAAGAAAAGAAAAGAAAAAAACGCTTCAGCCTGAGGCAGTAAGAACTAAAAGTGGAAGAAAATGTTATGGATCGAGCCCTTGTTTCTCTGACAGTTTGTTGTTTTACCACAATAATGGGTACAAACCAGGTGCTGTAATGACTTAAGACCAGCAGTGATAGTGTTATTGTTTTGGATCAGATTTGGCTCAGATATTGCAATTCTGGCAAAATGCTACTGATGTTGTGACATTTTTGGTGTCGTTGTAGCAAAATGCACATCTCCAACTGCACGACTAGTGTGCAACGAGAAAGAGGTAGAGTGAGTAGGTAAACAGAGACTTATCTTTATTTGGTGCCATATTTGGAGGCTCTCATATTTTCACATATGAACTTTCATTCTGCCTTCATCCTGTGGTGATGATCACTGGGTAAATGGATGTGCTCATATTTCCATTGCAGCCCTCTAATTCACTGTGCACCAAAACAAACAGGAACAGAAACAATTTCTATCCACGTGTCTTTACAGTATTGAACAGATAACTCAGCCACATGATGTGTCAATGTATCAGCTCAATACTGTAGCTGTGCAATGCCATCTACTCTTTACATAACATCCATCCTGCTGTGCAGCTGTAAGCTACCTACCGCTGCATGCAACACACAATACTGTCACATTATTGATTACACATTATTATTTATTCAGACCCCTTTTGTTGTCATACTTCCTGTATACAGTTACCAAACAGACCAGAATCCCTCTTTACGCTGTACTTGACCTCTACATGCTACACTTTGATCAGATTTTTGCCCTTCATACTGTATAACAGTGGTATATTTGTTAGTCTATCTCTACATTTGTTTTTGTCGATGTCTTATACACATGGAGAGGCGATGACCATCAGAGTTAAATTTCTTCTATGTTCAAGCTTGGAAGCAAACTTGACCCACAAACTTAGTTCAGATTCTGTTTGGTCATTAGCATACAGATTTAATAAAGTAAAATGATAGCCCGATAGGCAATACAACGGTGACATTATTATTATTACTTTTCAGCCCTACCAAATAACATACAACAGAGTAATTTCTCCCTTCAAGTCTTCTCTTTTTACTGAGAATGCCCACAGCATGTCATATCATCATATTTTTCTGATGGTCCCCAGCAGTGAGAGAGGGGGGGGACAATGTAATAAGTCCCATGTGTCTCGACTGCTCTGACTGGAAGTTGTCCTCTATCTGACAAGTGCCTCATTGTGATCTAACATTACTCGACTCACTGCCTCATTAAAGATACACTTACAGCTTTCACTAAGAAGAAATAGAAAAGCAAACCCCCACCCCTACAGTCTTTTCACCTGCCTGTCAGTAAAATGACTCAACATTTGGCAGGAAATTGCAGTGTTAACCGCTTTACATACTGCTCACCTTTAACAAGTGGCTATATGCAAGTGCTATAATTGAGCTCTTAGCCTGCCCTGGGTATTGTAAGCTCAGGTGATTGTAGGGAGGTGAGCCACAAAGAATAAGACATTTGTGTGTTTGTCTGTGTTTATGCAAAAGTGAGGGTGCAGATGGGAGCCAGGCAGGAGGATGGCTATAATTTGGAGATGGGCTTTCGACAGGCTTGGTTGTCTGTGTCAGTCCTAAGCAAGTGAGGGCCACTTGACATCAAAAGGGCTGCCTGAAAAGACTGAGGAGAGAAAACAGCATGGGGTGACAGTGTCAGAGAAATGTTAAAGCAAAATAAAAAATAAAAAAAAAAACACATCTTTTTTGTGAGTAATTTAACTTCACTAAGTAACAAAGAATGAAGAGACACTAAAAAATACATTGACAAAGCTCATCTGCACTCACACACAAATACACATGGTAAACCAGTAGATACTGTGTTATTGCCAAATACGTCTGTTGCATTTCTTTTGCTCTTTTATTCCCTTCATCTCTCTCCCGTCCCGAGTATCTTTATCTCATTTCTGTGGCAGGAGTCCCATGTTTCCCAGATACATGTGAAATGGCACAGAGTCTGTGGCAATTAACTCCCAGCCTGTAGAACTACTCAGATGTTAGAGATGTAGAGGAGCCACACACAGCGGGGGACTGCATTCATCTCCAGCCTGGAGAGAATATACTGTCCACAACATAATTCGAACACGCATATAGTGGGACTGAATGTATGTATGTGATATGTAAACCTACTCTGTTGATAAACGTGGTGTTCTGTTGATGTCCTGAAGGGACAAAGAATGACAGGGATTTGAAGAGTTACATTCAATTCATTAAATTCTTAGTGTTGTTGTGCCACTTGCAAAAAGATCATTATAATGCAGATATCTAGCTGTCAATGTTAACTCTTCTAGACACCAGTTTCAAGGCTGCTGATCCTTGTTTGAGCTCTATCACACTGCATGGCGCAAAATCACATTCTCTCTAAAGTGCTCTTAACCCTTTATCGGGCAAGGGACCATATTTGGTAACTTAAGTGGGAGTTCAAAATGCCGCCCCTAGCCTCACCATGAGGCAGTAGAACTACGAGATTTCTCCAAGTCAATTAGCAACAATCAGGCTACATGACAGACCAGCAAGAAACCATATATGGTAACTTCATTGACCTTGATTTCTTCATTGACCAAGACTTTGTTCTTGTAATGACCACCAGTAATGGTCTAGGGTTCAAATTTTGAATTTGAAATAGTAAGACAATTAGTCTGGATATAATGGACATCTGCTGGGCAGATGAGGCTGTACAGTCCTGATTTTGGGAAAGGTAATAATTCAAAAGTATTATGATAATTAAAGGTAAACTAAAGGTGTTATGTGCAGTTATGCTGTCATTTATTAAACCTTTTATCTTTTATGACTAATGACCCTGTGTTAGTCACAGAAAACTTGAAAACTAAACAAAAAAGAAGTAAAATGAGATTTTAAAAAAAAAGAATAAAAAAATCAAAAATGTAAAATAAAAATAATAATTAGTGACTGATAAAATTGAATTCCTCTTGCCAATCTGCTCACTGCCCTGGCAAAAAAATTCCATTCCATCTATAAAGCAAAATACATTGAAAGTTTGAAACTGCACATGATGAACACTGACCAAATATCAACCACATGCAGCATATTGTTACGTGCTTGAAACCCTACATACCAGGAGCTAAACGATGCGGTAGCAAACATTAGCTAGCAGGCCAATTATCAAATATACCAATGCTATTACCATGTGCTACTTTGCTTGTTAACATGTACCAGTAGCGTCAGCGTCACCACACTTGTGTCACAATTCACCAGCAGCAGATGACACAGATAAGTATTAGGGTTTCTTTAGCTGCATTAGTCAATAAAATAGTGGTTCTCAAATATAAGGGCAGTGCAGTTGCTAGTGGGACTTGTTGTTTATGCCTTACCTTTTTGATGTGGTGTTGTTACTGTAGCTTAGTGAGCCCGACAGCCGAGCAGAAACAGCATTGCCCGCCGTGCATGTATGCCAAAAGAGGGCTGGAGAGCAGATGGACTAGCTGAGCCCTGCCCACTCGCTCAGTGTCTCTCCATCCAGCAGCAATGGTTGGAGATGGTCGGGAATTAAATTATTTACATTTGATGATCATAGATTTTCTCCTCTGTCAGTAAGTTTTGGGGCCAGTTAAAAAGCGGACCCATGCATAAACACATTCTTACACACATTTATCCTCCACAGCTTGCCTCTACGACAATGCAGCATCCTGAGGCTTGTATTTATATTCTTGTCACGCTGTAGGAAATCTAAAGAGGACTGTATCTAGGCTACAAAAGAGAACACAAATCAAAGAACATCACATTTCCTGTGAGGATGACGGCCCATTTTGCCTTTCTTTGTGTATTTTCATTTTCTTTTTTTCAATTATTTTGTCTGTCTGTGGACACTTTTGCGCCATTGAAATAAGCCAGAGATGCCCGGCATGGCCAGGAAGAGAAGAAGCCAAGGGTTTAAATAAACATTCAATCATACTCTTGGGGGCTATTCATAAACCTCCCCTTCTTCTGCACCTTTTGCATAAACCTGAAGTCCGAGATGGAATTGTCTCACACGTGCAGAAACACCCAAGAGACAGCAGCACTGTTTACCACTGATGACTCTGAAAGCATATCTGTTCCAAGAGTGAGCGGACCAAAAACCTTGGCTAAAACAATTTCTGCAGACGTGCCTTGACCCTGTCAATGGTTCATCTGTGAGAATCTGCCAAACACTCCAATCGTGCTGCTGTTTCTTCTCCCAGCTTGGCATCAGAACCACTGACAGCAGCAAGATCAAGGGTCAGTGCCTTTCACCACTCACAGGTTAGTGAAGAGAGGGGGATGGAGTGTTGATCGATTGTTCTCTGGGAGATTTATTACTCTAGCCTTTAATAGATAGTTGATGCTTCTGCCTCATTTAAAGGCAAAGCTTTCAGCTGCAAAGCTTGCCCATGTCCATGCCCATACAGTTTATGAAAATGCATTATAGACTGGGACATTAAGAGAGTAAGACAGAGGGGACATGTGAAAAAAAAATGGAGATGCTGAGTGCAGAGGAAAATAGGTGAGGCAGCTGAAAAAGGAAATATATAATCAACTTAAGCAAGGATTTATTAGTAATTAAGCCAACGGGAGGCAAAAAAATCCAATAGGTGGTAAGATGGAAGCAATGCATACAATGGAGGCAAGGAACCAAAGCAAGGAGAAGGTACCACAGCTAAAACCTTGATTTAAGAAATTATATTTGATAATTTTATTCATAGCAAATTTACAAAACAGGCAATGGACTAATCTCTGCAATTATCGCACTGTGTGATGGCATATTCCAGCCAGGAGTACTGTCTAAGATGCACATGTTCATGTGCATGCATAAATGCTAAAAAGACCAAGCCTAAGTATGCACAAGCTTATATACATGCACAGCCACAATGTGCATAAAAGGCTGATTTGAGAGCGGAGTCACGTCAATAAAGGCTGCTACCTTGCAAGAAGGTCGCAGCTTAAAGAAACTCTCCACAAGGCTCTACAGTCTCCCCCTGAACTCTCTCTGTTCCCATTAGAGGGAATAAATGACATCAATAATCTGCCAGGTGCTCGCTATCCATCCCCACGTGTTGGTTTCATTGTTTCGAAAATATAAAACTAAAAATACTCCCATGACATTGCTGTCAAAACTTTTGTTTGCTTCTCACAATAGTCCCAGTAACAATATTGTACATTTGAAATAATTCTTACAATATAATTTGCAATTTGTCTATTGTACAATATAGAAATAGTTGCTAATAATAGCTAATGATGCTTTGATGCTTTGTTTGGTCTGAGGAAGCAAATATTGCTTTCAAAAGCCTGTGAGCTTTTTACAGCAGGTGACATTAGATCCCCCACAGACTCCACTGGAGAAACAAGTTGTCAGTTTACATATCCTACTACACATCAATGTGCTCTTTGTAACATCATTATGTAGCATTTAGCTGGTACTCTTTTTACAAATCATTAACCACTCGTGTCTTCATGTCATTGCTGTATTCATAAAGCATTGATTAGAATTACTCAACATTGCCAGCTGCATCTCTTTAGCTAATTTCTAAACGGGATGTCAAGACAGTAAAGAGCAGTCAGTGTTTATTCTACCATCTCACCCTCTTTTAGAGTTGTATTTTTTTTTGTATATGTTTATTCCCATATGATGTAGAAGAGTAATTAATGTTCATCATTTATTTGGACATGTTGCTGTTGCTAAATTGCTAAATGCAGCAGTTAAACAATGATGGCAGGTTTATCTTTCATCCATCTTGTGTAATTCCTGTAGCCTAATGTTTTTGGAAATATGTAACAACACTCATGTAATAATTACCAATCACTTTTATTTCATTTTTACATGTGCAAATCAGTCATGGTTTGGCTGAATACTATAAGTACATGGATTAATTGCACTAGTAACTTGGGGAGTGCCTCACACACTGCCAACAAGTGCAAATCTTGACAAATGGCATACAATAATGCATTTATTGTAGTTTCCCTGCTCACTCCACAATTATCACCCACTTTGGATGTTATCACGTTATGAAATGGCCCATTATCAGCTGTTATCACCACCATTAGAATGCTTCAGATGGGGCCAGCGGCACCTACTAGTTGGCCAGAAGGTGCATATCATCTCCTATTATCAACTCGTCCGCATTGACACATGTGACACTGCTTGACCTTTGTCATCATGTTAGCAATAATAAACACGTGGTTAATGATGTGAAATTGTCGCAGTTTGGTGATGTTTAGGCACTAGAAGTATTTAGTTAGAAAAAGATCATGGTTTCTGTTAAAATAATTACAATAGTTGAAGAAAAAAGTTATGTTGCGTACATGTCGTAGTTACCAAGTGTATATGTGACGTTAATAGTGACCTACGGTTTCACATGGGACACAAACCCCAGTCTCCACGGCGAACATCCTGTGTTTACCCATTCTGACCATCCCATCCTCCTCCCAGTCCAGACTTCATTGCTCTTTATACTTTGTCACCTTTCCTCCCCCCATGTATTTACTATAATTCAATATGTGTAAAACCTTTCACGACAAATGGACAACATATTGAAATAAAACAAAACAATGTTTATTGTGATCACCTAGAGATGACCCTATCATCAGGAAAACAATCGTTTTTAGTGCCTTGTGCAGCTCTTTACAGTCAGTGTCTGCCCACACACTGTACCCATGTGGCTCATACTGCCTGTTTGCTTTTTACCCTGCAGATTCTCTCCCTCCAGCCGTACCCACTGATAATTATAATCCAGAAAAACCATTTCATGGGGTAGTACAACCACAGCAGTTTCCCAACACTGTGTTTAATTCCTCACTATGACATTGTACCATTTTAAGAGTGTTTCAGCAAAAGTGCTCCATACAATTGCTGCCATGATAATTGGCTCCACATGAAAAGGGCTTTATGAGGCTTATATATTAAATTGGTCCCTCTTTATTCACTTTGTATTTAAAACACGCAAAATCCTTGAAATAGTCAAATATTATGCACTACAAATGCATATACTAGATAAATGATGTTTCTCTGAGGTCACTGACAAGGGTCTCTCCATGTGGGTGTTTAGGTACGCATTGTCACTTATAGCCTTCTGTGTGTTCACTGAAGTGTCTCACATTTTTTACATTTCACGATTATTTTTCAAAGCAATATATCTCTTTTCATAAATTCTGCTTTAGTGATTCACATGTACAGATCACTTCATACATACTGATATATTCTGTCTGCATACTGTAATGCAGACAGATGCAGATGGATATTGAATACAGATTGTAAAATATGTATGAGTATATCTTCCATGTGACCATAACCGTATGTACTCTTTACCCCTTTAACTACATTTCTTGCATAGAAGCTCAAACATCACTGATATCTCTACAAGGAGACCTTATTAAACTGCTACTGTACATGGCATTTTAAGTGTGAGCATGTGTGAAGCACATGTGAATTAAATGTACTTAATATCATGATTAGAGTGTTGGCACAAGTTCCAGAGTGGAAATCAAAACATACCAGGGGAACTGATCAAGATGAGAGTTGAACCCAGCTGTCAGGAAATATAAGAATATATGATATGATACCACATCCCGCATGACAAAGAAGCATAAACTACAATATCTCACAGGGTTGAATCCCCGGCAATCTATTATTTAGAGCACATGTAAGTGTTTTCAGTTAAAGCTCCTCCAATACTGCATTCATATCCAATCAATTATTCAAGAGTGTGATTCCTCTTCAGTCAGTTCGACACACTGATGCTGGCTGTCCAGGGATCCACTAAACCAGCCAGCTGAGGTCTTGCCAATCAGCCCTGATGTTGACACAATGATGCCTCCAGCTCTGCCTCTGCTTCCTTCAGGAGTGTATGCTGCCTCTGATTGGTGTGGCTGTACCCTGGCAGACACTCCATCTGCACTAGATTGCACTGCTGGAGTGGAGATAGCTGCAATTTGCAGCAATTCTGCCAGTAATTTCGATATGTATGAGGACCAGAGCAATTCACAGCCCTCTCCACAAGGCCCAGGTACTTTACTTGATGCCTCTCATCACCAGCCTACAGGTATATTCCCCCACCTCTTGTACTGGTACAAAAGTCTGTTTTAGCTCATCCTGCAGAAAAAAAATTCTTTAAAATGGGAAGGGATTTTATTTTCCAGAAGAAAAATATATGTGCAAAATCTTCTTCTAAAGGAATGTTGAACAAGCACAGATGGGGTGAAGATTTTGATTAAGGAATGATTGAATATATCTCCTAATGACAGAGAAGTCTTTATACCAAGGAGCCAGCTCATCACCATGTAATTCACTTTCTATTTTGTTCCACGTAATAATTCATTTCATCATTCCTTTGGCTTTTCTTCAGGGATGTCAATTGAAAAATACATAACACTTTTCAAGTACTTTGTACAAAAGAGTGCCACATTGTTCATGCCTGGTCAGATGTTAGACAACACAACAACATATAGATTAACAATTGATAATTTCTAATGCTGCTTCAACTCCTCTGAGCTAAGGCAAGCACACATTTCTGTGGCAACCCTGCTTTGTGTTGCAGCATTCTGAATTAGAGTCTAAATAAGGGCTGAGGCAATGGTAACTGTGAAAAGCATGTTTCTCTCTCTGAATTAAACATATGTCTGACACCCCAGTGCTACTTTACACTGTTTGTAAGGCTTACTACCTCTTTTGGAAGGTCTGGATGATAAGATCTGGATTCAACTCTTGAGCTCAGTCTTGGGAACATTTGTGCTTTTGTAGGCCATACTATTATAGAGTAATGTTTTCTTCTTTTTAAATACCACAAACTGGCTTATATTATAGCCTTTTATTTTCATCAGTCAGGACATTTGATGATGATTTCAGTAGACTAAAGTATCAGAAAGTGCATTTCCGCTGACCATATAAATATTTAAGGCTAGTGTTATGACTTTTCAAAAAAAATCATAGGATACTGATGATGCCCGCACTTCATTAGCACTGAAATTTGGCAACCTCATTATAGGAAAACAGTGCTGGAGGGTCTGAAGATGTGTGGCCTCTTCGGACTCTCTCCGTCTCTTTCTCTCTCTCTGAAGCCTTTCTGTCTTCACTCTGGAATCAGAGGAGGGGCCTAGCAGGACCATCACAGTGCCCTTGCCGAGCTTTAATGGTGTCATGTGCCCACAAAGTCTACGATGCATTTCAGTGTTCTTTATGCTCATCATGCCTTGCTCCTCATTATCTCTCTCTCCATTTTCCAGTCAGTGTCTTTCGGTCTCATCCAACACATTTTCTCTGCATGGTCAGATTTGCTGCTCATGTATTCTGCATTTTTACCTTTTTACGCCTTTTTTGAATTTCTGCCAAGACCAAAGTATATATCAGTACCAAATTCTTTACAGCCTAGCCAAGTCCAAGACGGGTCCAATTCTAAGTGGATCCAAGTAAATTTTCTATCGTCTCTGTTTTCGCATGCATTCTAATCACTGAAAGGGGTAAATGGGATTTTTTTTCCCACTAAGACAAAAAGTCAACCATGAAAGACAGCGACACGTGAGCACAGACTGTTCCTGAGGGAATACAATCCCAAATTTAAATTGTTTTGGCATCATCAGAGTAATGTGATATTTCCTCAAATATAAAACAAATTTGGAGTAAATTATTGCTGATCTTATGTAGCCTCCCTTTATTTGAAAAACTACTGTTTGGATTCACTGCATATGACAGAAATCTCTATTCGTAGTTCTACTTGATTCATTTGCATATTTTTTTGAGCAAGTCTTGTATGCACAAATCCAAATTCTTAAGCAAAGTCAGACTTTCCAGACTGTCCATGTAGAGCAATGCATTTCTTCTATATCTGAATGCACTAGCAAAAACCTATTAAAACATACAGCAACTGTGAGCATTACAATGTGTATCTAAATTTTTGTTTTCTTGTTACAACCTTTGGTCCCCCTGTTTGTATGTATATGTAGCCCCTTTCCCATTTAGATTAGTTTGAGCCCTTGCAGCTTCTCACACTCAAGCATTTGCCAGGTGATGTTACTGAAATCTGTGTAAGCGGTCAGGGCTTTGGCCTCAGGGTGGAGTTTGGGATTGGGCACTAATAGAGGCAGAAAATGTGGGGAGAGAGAGCAATGTGACATTCAGCAAAGGTTCCCAGCCAGAATCGAACTTTGCATCCTAACTTTTTAGCAGGTGGGATTTACCATGGTCACCACCTTAGTTTAGGATGCTAGCATGAGAATAGAATAGAAAGAAGTCTGTTTCAGACCAGGTTCAAAATGTTGTACACACGTAGACCTTTAGTGCATGGATCTTATACTGTGTGCTGTGACTTGTTATTGCCAAGTTTACATTTTTTGATGCTAATATACTTAACTTCTTCTGTGTCTACTACTGATAAACCTTGAAGCTCTGTGCCTTTGTGACTGCTGCATACCCAGTGGATCTTTATGCCCTGTCTGTTACCAGTACTTCCCCTCAAGCTGGGTCTGTTCTGCTCATTTTGTTTTACCTGAGAGCACCTCTAAATATTAATGTGGTCTTCTCCCTGAATTACAGCCTTACAGGCCTGCCAACTCTCTCAGCATTTGTCTACCTGGCTCCCTCTCTCTCCTCCTATTTCCCTCTGTATCTCCCTTCACTACTCTTGGCTCAGTCTTTCTACCCCGAAGGTTAATTTCTGATGATATCAGATATGATGGGTTGTTGGCTCTCATTCATCTTTCTCATGATTTTATGATTCTAATCCTGCCACTTGAGCAAAATCCCCTCCTTTATTTTGACCGGTGGATGGCATTTGGA
This sequence comes from Pempheris klunzingeri, assembly GCF_042242105.1. Taxonomy (NCBI): domain Eukaryota; kingdom Metazoa; phylum Chordata; class Actinopteri; order Acropomatiformes; family Pempheridae; genus Pempheris; species Pempheris klunzingeri. The sequence continues at coordinate 17,469,719 of NC_092030.1, forward strand.
AGCATTTAGTTTCACAAAGGCGTGAGGTTGAAAGCAAACCTAAAATCTAATGCTGACATCAATCTAAGCTATCTACCATCAGATAAATTAATCTTATGTGACATTAGCTAACATTGAAAACAGCTTGACTTCAGAGATTTAAATGTGTTGTGTCACCCATGTCTTACCTGCCCTTCTTATCTCTAACAAAGGAATCCAGTAAGTGTGGTATACACAAGCTAGCAGGCTTTGCAGTGGCTGGGACTCAATTTTGAGGATTTCTGACTTTGGTATGTGGCTGCTTTTGAAGACTACCTGGAGTGCACCAATAGGATAACACCCGCACACGCTGTCATTGAAAATCTCTCAAAAACACACTAATGATGAGGTGCACTAGAGGTGCTGTGAGAAATCAAAGCTAATAGAAAATGTTTAAACAGACTCTAAGACAACACCATTGCTAACAAATGCTCTGTAGACAAACAGCTCAACAATTCTCTTTTCAAAATCATCTTATCAAATACTATCATTAGGAGACAGCTAACTATATATTGGCAGCTGGAAAATGTGGACAAACTGGAAGCTTTTATAGTGATTTTTGGCTTTTTTTTCTTTTAGCCATGACTACACCATTATTGAAAACTCGTGCCTTCAGAGGCACTCACTTCTCTTACCCAAACATTTGTCAACATGTGAATCCAAACTGAATTTGCTATATTATTACCATCAGTAATCACTGTCAACTGTGTAGTCAAGGCAGACATTTTGACTTCCTCTTCTGTGCTCAATTATGTCTGCATGAATTATTCTCGGAGCAAAGGCAATGTTTTATGCATAATATATCATAACAGGACCTGAATACACGAGGAATAGTCAATGAGGATCTTACCGGTGAAATGTTGAGATGGTGAGAAAGAAATAAACATGGACGGGGTCATGGAAAGATGATGTGAAATAATTATTATATATCTCTAATTAGAGTATAAATCTGTGGATTTATATATGACAGTCTATACATGTGTGTTTGTGTGCGTGTTTTGATTTTATACTATCATTGTGAGGACAGTAATGCATTGTGAAAACAATTTCCCTGGTCCTCACATCTTCAAAGGGCTGTTAGAAAGTTTTGGTTTTAAGTTTAAGGTTAGGGTACTGGTTAAGGATTTAGTTGTGGTAGTTACGGTTAGGGTAAACTGCATTATGTCAATGAGTGTACTCACAACTACAGAAAGACAAGAATGTACATGAGTGTTCGTTTTCTTGACATATTCTAGACTGCCATGGATGCTTGGTTAAATGATAGCAGAGTTGGAGTAGTTGGAGGGGTAAGTGCATGCCACTAGTTTTAATCAAGACTCATTGCTACTATACATCATTGTGACTTGCCAATTAGCTTTGCATCTTGCCTATTACACCAACCTCTGCCTGTCCCAAGCTATTAAAATAATGTACCCACTCATTAATAATAGTCATGCCAGGAAAGTGCAAGAGGGAGAGTGGAAAGGTTTTCAAAACTCTGTCTGCATGGAAAAAGCTCCACATCAAGCTAACTAGCAGTAGTTGAACAATACAAATGTGAGATGAAATTGTTCAAGCTCAGTTCTAAGCGAGACAAGCAAATTTGAGTGAGCTCACACTGGCAGCAGCAACAAGAGACAAAGTTACTCATTTATTTCAAATGAGTACTGGGAGACAGCTAGTGGAGAGATTTCAACGATTCAGGCGACAGGAGGAAGCTGAGCTGAGTTTAATTTTGAATGAGGTGGTATGTTCACAGTCATTACTCAACAAAAATAACACAGATTCTCAACAATTTAATGTACTTCCTCAAATATTACTCACTATGGACAGCACCAGCACTATGGACACCAGTCAGACAGCAGCTTCTTGGAGATGCCAACCAACCTAAACAAGACACTTTAATTGTATGAAAAAAATACCATATACATAATTAATATTGTTTAATCACATACAGTTTAAAATCAATCGACATGAACACATTCAAACATTACTGGTGGCCTTAATGAAGACTTGAAGTACCTGAATTAATCTGATAAGACTGTGTGTTTTTCTATGAACCTGATAAGTATCATTCTATCTTCATCTCTACCATTGGGTGGCTTGTGGTGGGAGACGCTGCAAGTCTACATCACAAGGTGCAGACGGGGTGTGGCTTGGAGATGAACATGGAGATGACTGCATCGTAATCCAGTCAATCTGCCAGTTCACGTTCCGGTGACAGTAAAGTCATGGTGTTCATGTCAGTCAAGTGCTGGCCATTGATGACTCGCGCTTTAATCCTATTTTATTGTAGAAAAAGTCTCTCAGCGCTCCAAGTTGTCAGTACAAGTTTGGCAGTGCATCCATGATGGAAAGCCAAGCTTGGCTGAGATGTTGAGGGCATGATAGTTGGCTGTCAGATCGCCACTTCCTTCCCCTGCTGTTAAACTAGCCAAATTGTGCACTTCTCTCTCCTCCAACCTCTGTGTCTTCAAATATCTTGCTATGAATGTTTGCTTTGACATGTTTAATACGCAACTCTATAATATATAAACATTTTCACGTGCAACTTTGAAAGGTCACTCCCATCCACACAGATAGTCCAATGTACCAGTGACATCTCTGCAAAATGAATCATAGTCGCAGTCAATATCTAATACTAACTTAGAAGAAAATACCCTTGTTTGATTTGGTATACCTGTGGGGGAGCAATGCATAGAAACTGACATCAATCTGCTGCTACTTAATGCTAAAAAAGGCATGCCCTAATAATCCAAATTTTATTTCACAATGAAGATAACAGTGTTTACACTGTTATTGAAATTGAAGCACTGACAAATTAATATTTGGTGTGAGGTTTCAAAAAGCTAGCCTGTGGCACACTAAAATAATTGATTTCTGAAATTCTGCTTGAATCTCAAGGGCCTTATTATTAGCTTCCACTACCTTTTCATTGCTACACCGATGTTCATTTGGGTTTTTGACAAAGCTTCGTTTATGGCCTTTTTTGGTTTAAACATGTCTTTAGGCGTTGCAGCAGAAATACATTTCAAAGCAGGGTGTATCAAAATATGTCCCCCCCTTCAACATATGTGTTTTTGTGTGGTGGGTTTTTAATAGTATGGGTGATGAATTACATATAATTAAGAAACATACCCATATAATTTGAGGACAACTGAGCATTGTTTAAAGTAATTTCTGTTCATCAGTTATTATCCTTTTAATTGGCCAAAAAGATAGGATACATACATACATACATACATATACTCATTGAGCCACATTTAAGGGGACTGAAATCTTAAAAATCTTAAAAAGTTATTAAGGTAATATTGGAGAAACTGATATCGATCACTACCACTTGCAAACCCCTGCTGATTTATATTATCTTAATTTAATGAGGCAGCTAAAATTTTGTATTTTGTTGCTTCAAGCAGATAAAAACCACCCGAATGTTTCCTGCCACTTAGAATAATTTTATTGCCGTCAGACCGGTCTCCAATGGAGAGAGAATGTTAAAGCATGGAGTACCCGTGTTCGTAGTGGATTAACATTTAATTATACCTTGCATTAAAACTCCACCATAATAACTCTCTCTGTCTGTCACTTAATAGCTTTGATGGAATGCCACAAAAGCAGCTTTACTTTCAGTTGCTCTCTGTCTTTATGATCCTATGTAGCTTTGTCTCTACGCAATGTCCGCTTACACCAACTAGACTTTAAGCATGAAATAATAACAAACAGAAGCCCAAGCTCAGAACATGATTTACATATGGCATAGCCTACTGCTCTCATGATTACAGTGTTAACATCTCTTAAATGAGCGAGGTTGCAAAATGAAAGAGTCAAAGATTAGCCATATAATTCCTTCTTCATACTGTCATCCTACACACTATTCAGCAGATCTACAGAGGCGCATTTTCACACCTGCAGTCATGCTGAACTGCCTACATCTGTGTCACTGTGAGACACTTCCCATTAAAGTCACTGGATTTATTTCATTATAAATTCTGCAGGTCTGAAACATGTGGCTCAGCAAGCTTTTGTCTATTCAGAAACCCATAAAGATTCAAAGGAAACAATATGTATTAATAATATATTGCAAAATGTATCTATCTTCAAAGATGAAGTAAGTGACTCCTGAGAGCAGTAATGAGGGCGCTGTGGGCGAAGTGAACAAACATTCCCAAGATCATTATTCCCAAGTTAGACTCAGCCTGGGGAACTGCACCGTGTGTTTGCTGCTGAACAAATAGTACCACTGCAATGTTCATTCACTTACAGAATATCCTGTATTCTGTCTTGAAATGCTTTTGAAGATAGCGGAATCAGCCTCTTGCGCTCTTGTTCTGTAAGTCAAATGCAGCGCACTTGTGTGCGCATGAGTGCAACCAAGACAGCAAACAAATGCAGCCCCCGCAACAAGCATGAAGGAATATGGACCATGTGAGCAGCCATCACAGGGCATATCTTCTTTGATCTACACCTAGCCTTAACATTCACCATTCAATGTGAAAAGTGAGTGGGTGGGGTTAAAGGATTTGCACTTTGCAAGTCCTTTAAATTTGTATGAGGGGGAACAGGGGCAAATACTTGAAGGCATATAGCAAAGATGTGCATTAAAACTAGTTCATACCTCCGTTTAGCAAACATTAAAAAGTCATTCACCAGGTCTTATAGTATACATATAGTATCTTCCCCTTTATGATAAATAACACAGATCCTAGAAAAAGTGACTGTCTAGAATGGGGGTTTGCAAGTGGAAACAGGCACAGACATGTCAGAGGTGTGACAGTTAATCTTAAAATTCTTTTCCTTTTTGTCCCACCAAATGTCACAGTTGGCTCCGGGGGAGCAGCAAGCCAGAGAGTTCAGCGCACACCTGTCTCTGTTTTTCTCCCCGTTTCCCTCCCTGCTTGTATCTTTTGATGACAAGGGGGGAGCCGATGATAGCAAGCCTTTTCAATTTCCTAAGAGTGGACGACAGCAAACCTTCCAGCAGATGCGTGTTCACACACCCCCTAGACCAGCCTGTTCCCCAGTGTCAGAGGGCACGGCAACTGTCCCCGTGGGTATGGAAATATCCCATCTTATTCTAACTCCTCCCCATCCACAATCTCTGTAGAGTAAAACAGCTTGACAGGAAGATTAAGCAAGAAGAAGAAAAAAGTGGAAAAAAAGACAAAACATGGGAGGGGTTGAGTTATGGTGGGATGAAGCGAGGAGGAGGAGGCATAAGAGCGCTGCTCCTTTTCTCCTTTTTAGCTGAAACAGTCTCAGGAGCTGCCCCCCAGCAACAGAGGGAGAAAAGCATGATGAATAATTAACTTCGAGAAATGTCACAAGCGGCAGAGAGAACTGTAATCATTTCTCTGTTGGGTTTGGAGATCTGTTTTTTATTCTTTTTCTTTATGCCCTGTGGTGCTGCACTACGCTGAGACTGTGAGCACAGGACTTGCAGCCTGTCCCCTAAAAGCATCCAATACATTCCCCTACATACTTTTCAAATAAAAGCAAATAAATCATTAATATTTGGGCCTTTTAGCAGCATCACAGAGACATCTCACAGAGGTCCTCTACATTTTTAATCAAGTCATTGATGTCAGTCTCATTAGCTGTAAATTCCCATTTAAAGAACAGGAATCTCTGGTGGTAATAGTTTAATCAATGTCAGGAAGGCTTGAGCTTGTTTCCTCTTTGTTTCTTAGTTCTGGAGAACACAACATGCCCTCTCAGAATGAATGGAATATAAAAATGATAAATTGCTGTCTTCATGTTCTAAACAAGCTAAATTTGTCCTCTTCCCTCAGAGCTGTGAAAATGAGTTATGGATCACCATGACCTAGTTTAATGAGGTAATTGGAGATGTATATCATTTTTCATAGAATTATTGTCAAAGCGGACCAATCGTTGGCTGCCTCATGTATTAGCGTTTTCTAAATTTAAAATTGGCCTGCTTTTCATGTGTAGATAACTGGATATTCTTTGTCTTTTTGTTACCTGAAGTGCTAATATTCAGAATAATGATGATAATCTTTCTAAGCTTTCAGTGGACATGCTATTTTTAACACGATGGAAGGTACTGCACTTTTTAGCCTCTCAGCCGCCAACTCTGTTTTTACCTCCGCGGACATTGTAAAGGAGACTGTAATGACATGGATGATTTAATGCCAAAGAATGCTTAAAGATTTTTGTCCCATCGATGTGTTTGTTAATCAGGCACACTCTAAATGAGATTCCTTATCAGTAAACACATTGATTGTTCAAAATGAGATGCTGATTTTGCCAGTATTATTTATCTTCTTTAGAGATGACATTGAGTAATTATGCCTGCATAGTGCTGCCGTGTAATATGGAGATTTTTCCGTAGAAAAATGTTCAAAGAGGATTGCCACCTATTCATAATTTGTTATTTGAAGTGCTGGATTGCACTACCAGGGCTGTAAATGTAACTCAAGGCAGGGCAGAATTAGCGTACTAGGGGGCCCCAGGGTTATGATGAATCATCGACCCCTAAAGCTTAAGCCCACGGCCTCCAACCCACATGTTACCCTGAGTTACAGAAATCAAGCTGTATTCCCACCGCAGGCTTTCTGTATGTTGGTTTGTTTGTGATAATTTGCCTAAACACAGTGGTGGGATAATATGCACCATTGATGAAATATTAAATATTAATATTTGAATATTAGGAAGTATTAAAACTGATTTTGACTCAGATCCCCCATACAAGACCCCAGAGGGTCTGGGCTCCCAGGGCAGTTCCCTGCTTTGCCAGGTTCTTAATCCACCCTTGACTCAAAGATCTACAAGAAAGCTTCACGCCCTCCATGTAATGATATTTGGTGGTCATAGTTTAATTATTTGATATACAAATGAATTGCCAGCGGCGTGGCTCTAGGAGTGGTGACCTGTCTGTCTGCCAATCAGATAACCACTAAAATATGCAGAACAAAACAGAAAACAGACAATATAAACAGTCAGAAGAGAGAATAAAGAAAGATTTAAGACATTGTTTGTCGTTGTAGGCATAGAATGAAATTATGATTTTACTCTCAGAACAGCAGCAACAGAAAACAAGATAAAATCAAGAAAAATAAACAAGATAAAGTAGCGTCCTCTCTCCATATATAATAAATGAAGGCATTTGGATGAGGCAGGTAAAGCACAGCCTAATTGCCAATCTAAAGCATGTAAGAGGACAGACGTTTTTGGACCGTCTGCTAAGCTTCCCTTAAATGGCAAATCTATGAGAGGAGAGACGAGTCTCTCCCCCATGGAGCAATCAGCATGTTAATACTGAAGCAAAACACCTCAAAATTCTCCCTTGTATTAGAATCCATTTTAAATAACCTAACAATAGCATTTAATTAACAGGGAGTTACACCTGAGCATTTAGAATTTAACCAAAGAAGTCTCTATTGTTATCTTACTTGTCTTCCTCTTTAATTATTCTGAATTAAAGTCTTGCGGAGATTCTCTGGGGCTTTAATTAGCGTCTGAATTAAAGTTATGTAAATACAGTTGGAAGCCGCAGAGTCTTTAAATAGAGTTGTGTTGCATCTGGTACTTTATTTTCTTTTTTTTCTGAAAGAGGAAACATCCTTAGTCTTTCTTTTGAAGTTTGTCAAATCACTCCAGGGTAGTTTTCCCTTAGGTGTTTGTGTGGATTGATACTTTTTCTCAAGAGGACTACGACACAAAAGCTATTTCTGCAAACGAGCCGTTTTTGTTTCTCTGAATGCTTGGGAAAGTGTGGTGCGTGTCGTGTGTGTCTTTTTCCTGCATATACATGTGAGCATTTATTTATTTTTGCATAAGCATCAACTGTAAAAGTGACATCCAGAAAGTTACCTGCCTATGAACGTATTAATGACTAATGATTCTCCACCTCCAATTTGCTGATCTGCGGTGAAAATGAAAAGAATGGGATCAACCTCCCATTGGGTAAGATTAAATCCAAACTAAGTGCCTGGGCCCAGACTGCAAGCCTCTGTCTCTGAATAATAATGGGTTCTTTCAGCTGTGTTTGTCATCAAATTAGCCCTCTACTTCAGACGAGGCACTCGCGGAGTGCAATTCTCGACAGCGACGGAATTTAAATTAGATCAAGTCAGTTTGAGGTTTGTAAGCTTTAAAAAAGAGAATGAGTTTCATTTGTGAAGGTGATGATTGCCATAGGAGGTAAAATGACAGTGTTCAAGTTCATGAAAACACCTTCCTTCCTGTGGTGCTGCGGATTTCATGCTGATTCTGAGTCATGTTACAGGAGAGACAGTAAAACAAACCTTAAACCAGCAATTTCAGCCTACAGCTTTCTCTGCATGCTCAAAACCCAACTCGTTCTTAACCATGAACCCTTTGAAGCTTCTCCATCAGTGCATGCTTTCAAATGTTATTTATTTGTCTCAAATAAACACTTCAACTGTATAGAGTGCATTTGTAAGCATGGGGAAGGCTGTTAAGAGAGTCTTGAGGCTGAGTTCACTTTTGTTTGTCTTCCTGCCTTGAATTTTGTGTCGAAGGAACCCAGGTTGAGTTCCTCCCGCTCCCTTCTGCCTGACACACTGTTCTTCTGGTACCTTTGATCAACCCAGGAGAGGAAAACTTGCCTTGGGAAGCACCATCACTCCAACACAGGAGGGGGCAAGGAAGAAGGGATGGAAACCCTTTTTCCTTCCAGCACTTTTCCTACACGTTCTCTCTAAAGGATTGAGCAACAATTAAAAGATTGGTTCAGGGTATCCGATGGAGTGATGGCAAGCTTGAATCCAAAGTAGCTGAATTTGCATTCATAAAATAAACTTCCAGCATTGAAGGATTTATAAAAACATACTTTGGCATGAAAATGATGTTATCTTTACACAAACTCAGGTTAATTTCTTTCCTTTATGAAAAAAAACATGCCATGGTACCATACCAGTGTAATAACATGTATCTTCATATGCTAGTACGTTTTAGTCAAGGGTGCTTCTTCCATTCATGGCTAATTGTGAGCATTAATGGGCTGGGATCGGAAGGATTTATCCACGTAGCTCTGTAGCAAACTAACACATATCTGCGTACTCCTGCTAAAGATTAATTGCACTAATGATGACTCCAACCACATGTTCCTCTTTTCTCATAATCCCTCCTCCAGCCGTACATCAAATTAGCCTGTTGAGCCTTCATCTCGCCATTTCAATAAATAGACCCTGTGAGAGAACAGCAGTTCTTGCTCTGCTTCGAGCTGACCTGAATGGGAACTCAAATGATCGCCTTAGTATTGAAGTGAGAGCCTAAATGCTCATCTTGTATCAGTGTGCACTGAGTGAGGCTCCAGACCGTTTGAAACATGCATAACCAATGTGAGCCTGGAGTACACTTAGCTTAAAAATTCTGTTTATTTTCCTTATCAGGAGGCCACAGATGTTGCTGACCTCACTGTTAAATTTTAAACTTTCTTCTTGGACATTGAAAGGATAACTTTTGTATCAAGTCAGGTATCCTTGTAAGTGTTAAGGGGCTGGCTTTGATGTTCTGAGACAGAGCAGGGAGGGTTTTACAGAGTAAATTGTTCTCATTCTTCCAAATGAGAACGTATTCATATAAGATTCAGCCGGTTGAAAAGGCAGGTTATTGCCTGTGAGACGTAGCCCATGCTACAATCCACAACTCAGTCTTTATGAGAAATAGTTCAGTTTTTGAAGAAATGGTTAAAAAAAACTGAACTGATAAATTTCATTATTAATTAACTTACCAAAACACGTAAGCTTCTGAATTTCATTTTTTTTTTAAACAATTGTACACTCACCACTTGTGTTGTACAATGTCAGGTTCAGTTTTACAGCCTCTCCATTATCCACAACAATCCACCTTGTCACGGAGTGTTCAAAGCAATTATGGACAAATTCACAATCTTTAACGGTCATGGTGTGCAGTGGGTGCGCTGTGTAACCAAGTTGCACTCTGGGCCAACAAATGTGGCAAAGCTGAGAGAATCTTTGATCATCTTTACATGCTAAACATTGTAGATGCCCAAGAATCATATCACAATGTTTATGCAGATGCTCTAATAAAACCTGCTGTGAAACAATGTTGACCTGCAATTCAACTGTATCAACATCTAGATTTCATGCTGCAGTTGCATGTGAATATGAAGAAGCGGGTGTCATTACTTTTACATTTAAAATCACATACACTACTCCAGTGGGTTCAGCTGGTCTCTCCGTCCTCGTGGCAATCTGTTATGTGAGCAGTAGACACACTTTTAAAAAGAAACTCTAATCTTGTTTTGGAAAGAAACCCTACACATACTGGGGAGATTTTTAATGGGAGAAAAAGCATGTTACGTCTTATTTCCAGAAAATGTTCGGCGTTGAGAGGCTGCTGAAATAGCTTTAAGTTGTTTGCTGAGAACAACGGTGGTACTTTGTAATGGATTGTTTGGGTCTGTGCCTTGCTCTTTTTTCCCTGCAGGTCTGAGGCAGATCCATGCCCTGTCCATCCAGGGGAACTACGAGCTGCGTATCGACTTGGAGGACTTTGAAAATAGCACCGCGTATGCCCAATATGGCACCTTTGGAGTGGGCCTCTTTTCGGTGGATCCCGATGATGATGGATACCCTTTGACTGTGGGAGACTATTCTGGTAATGCAGGTATGTATGCTCAGCAGACTAGACAGACTTTTCTTGCAAGATTTCATTTGCTTGTATTCTCATTAGTGTGGACTTTTTTTTTGTTGTCGCACTTTTTTTTTCATTTAACCTATTTGTGCGCACAGACGTCCTAGCAATAGGTAAAACTCCAGTGTGTGCTGCCTTTTAGTAAAACAATAGCCAGTTATTTTTATAGTACCGTAAGTGTGTCCACTTGTTAAAACCTGCAGACAGTTGCACACAGAGAGAGGGACTGTTAGTGTCTGACTCTGCTCCCAAACTATCAGATCCAAGCCAGCTACCTGTCACCTTGATTAAATTACTGCCAATTAATTGCACTGCTTGACCTGCAGCGTAAACAAAAACCTGCCGTTGAAATAAAGAAGCAATTTAAAGAACCTTTGGGGAGCGCCGCTCCGACACAGAGAGAATGGGGACAGATATGAGAGATGAAGCAGGGAAGAGAAGTACAGAGGAAGGAGGAAGGGCTGGAAGAAGCTAGAACAGAGGAACGAAGGGGACAGGTGCAAGAGAAGAAGAGAGGAACAGGAGAGGGAGAAGTAAATAAAAATGATGATAGAGGTATCTAAGGAACAGAGGAGGCAGAAGAAGCAGAGGAGTGAATAAAGAAGGAAACCAGTGGGGACAGAAAAAAAACTTTTGTGTGTGTTTTCAGTAGCTGTGGTGTTTGCTCCCGGCTTGTCCGCAACATGGCCTGACCTTGAACTCATCTGCCTGTTGGACATTTGAATCCAGTCAAATTAAGGGAACTCTCTAAGGCTGCCTATGGTCTCAACTCGGCCTCCCTCTCGGCAGTGCTACTGTTATTATTATCATTATTAGTAGTAGTATTTTCTTCTGCTGCGGCTGCTCTCTGATCAGCTGACAGGTGCTCATTTGGGCTGGGAGCAGCTGGATCTTAATGGGCATCATAGGAGGCTGCCGGCCCCCAGCCACCAAGGTGACATCCAGCGCCTTGCAAATGAGCCTTTAAGTGCTTTTGTTGTTTTCGGCTTTTTTTCCTATTTTCTACATCCTCTGGACATCATCTCATTGTCAAAGCCATTCAGCTGTTTCCATTTTTCTTTTTTTTTTTCTCCCCCGCTATCTCTTTTCTTTCGATGTCGAGCAGCACACAACATGAATATCAGACATGCCTGTCAGATTATCTTTTCCGCTAACTGGTTACCATGGTAATGCCAAATGGAAAGCAGAGTAGGACAGAGAGTGAGGGTAAGGAGCTGGGCGGCCACATCCTGGGCAATTAAGGGCTGTTTGATGCCCTGACGAGCTGTTAGCCATCACCTGATGGCTGGAGAGCGGTTTTTCATTCTGCTCTCAGCTTTATCCTTCCATCCACTTCTGGTCACAGTGTGAAGCCTGCTTTAGAAAGAAAGGAAAGGACAGAGTGAAAGGGAGGTATGGGGCATTTATTGAACATTATTAGCTCTTTGAACATCCATTTGCTGAAAACTTCTGCCGCTGCAGTATCTGCAAGGACATTGCTTTCATTTTACTTGTAAGCCTCTTAGAGCAATGGCTTGCAAAGCAGTTATCGATGTAGAGAATTTTCCAGCGTAAAATCTTTATATAGTGAGAAGATATTTTGAGCTCTGCAATTTGATTGTGGGGATCAGACTTAGCACGCAGACTGTGATTAAGGGCACTTATAGTAGGTGATGCAACTTGCCTGTGCCGCATCCCTGCAGTGGTCTTACATCATTGTCATATTCACAGTTACAGGTTCCAGGGTAGAATGCCCTCTCATTGACTATTATGTACAGGTTTCAAGAATACTTCAAAGATGAATAGCAATGCTAGAAGGAAGAATGAAATCTGCATTGTGACTAAGTCCTTTAAGTATTTCTTTTCTCTCCTCATAACATTTCTATCCATTAACTGACAGCCATCCTGATTGAACCATCGGGGGGTGGGGGGGGTGGGGGTTGTTATTAAAAAGAGGAAGATAAAAAGGTCACCACAGGACCTTTTGATAAATTGGCTACAAAGCTGTCTGACCTCCTGCTTCAGATAATGAGAAGCAATACTCTGGAGAACTGTGCTGAGCTTAATTTTTTATTCTATCATCTCTGTTTATAGAAATGATGAATTGAAAGGCCTTATGTCATTTTGAAGTTAGTCACTTGTGGATATGTGTAATTACTGGTTTCTGCTATTAGTTCCAAGAATATGTTGGCGGAAGACACAGAGGAGATGCAGTAGCTGTTGCTTAGAGAGTTTACCTTTCCTTCAGTCTCCCAGCTGCACTTGTTTACGAGAGCTCCTTTCACTCCTCCTAATGCCAAACTACAAGTCTTTTAAATAAGCATGCATCTATATCCTACTTTTTCTGCACGTACTGACGCATTCAAATTTTATCACACATATTTTCCCGCCCCAGGTGACTCGCTGCTGAAGCACAATGGGATGAAATTCACCACCAAAGACAGGGATAACGACCACTCGGAGAACAACTGCGCCTCCTTCTACCATGGTGCCTGGTGGTACCGAAACTGCCACACCTCCAACCTTAACGGCCAGTACCTGCGCGGTCAGCACACGTCCTACGCCGATGGCATCGAGTGGTCCTCCTGGACTGGCTGGCAGTACTCCCTCAAGTTCTCTGAGATGAAGATACGACCTACCCGTGACCCAGAGAATAAATGAGAAAGACAAAGAGAAAGGAGAAAACAAAAGAATTTTTTTCAAACATTGCAAACCACAACTTCTGACAGATAGGCAGTCTTGATATTGTTTATTCACTAAAACATACCTCTTTGAGTTTAGTTGATTCTGCTGTTTGCCTCCTGATGTCTCTCTTTTTGCTCCTCTTCCTCCATCACTCAGCTACTTGTGTCATGCTAGCTACCATCATCCTTCCCCGTGGTCCCTTTCTTGACAATATAATGCAACTATTATTCCTTTATTTTTGGTCATACCGTTCACAAAAACAGCATATTCCGAACTCGCAGCCCACTGCTCCGGCTTTACTCAGTCTGACATGGTGGCCCAATCATGCCCTGCAGAATTACACACCAGTGATTTCCTCCTGACATGTAACCCTGAGCTCCCATCTGTGCTGACATGGCACTTAGATTGTAGTTCGGTCTCACTGCCCACTGCTGTATAATCTGTAGATGGAGAGGGTTACTCCAAATATAATAGACAAAAAGCCCTTGAAAAAAAAGAACAGGAGATACAATCCTCTTTTTTTCCCCACTACAAAGGAAGTCCAGAGTTTCACCAGTGAGAAGGGACAGCGCAGTGGTACACTGTCACATTTAAATCCTTGATCTGGGTGAATGAGACCCAGCAGGGTAGTGTCAAGAAAGTACCGGGGCCCAAGATAATGAGAGGGAGACGGAGACAGAGAGAACGAGGAAACAATTTGACAAGAGTTAAATTAGTCGAAGGAAAGGGGGGCAGAGTGAACCAAAGGGAAGCGAGGAAGCGGAAGAAGAGGAGGTGCAAAAAGGACGAAAAAGAGAAACGAGAAAAAGAAAGACACAACGGAGATTCTCATTCATCTGACTTGGGCCATTAGGGAGCATATTGGGCACTTTGTCTGATCTGCCTGCCAGCTGAGTACTGGCCAACTGATGCAGCACTCACAGATGGTAACCCAGCACTTTGTGTGTGTGTTCGTGCGCATGTGTTTGTGTGTGTGCGTGTACGTGTGTGTGTGTCTACGACAAAGAGAGACAGACAGAGTTCCCTAACACTATCAATTTCCCGTCACGAGTTCAGTAGAGCGTCTCGACTGACTACAATGTTTAGCACCGACAGACTAAACATGATGCATGGCTGGCATACCTTCACTCTCTCCATCTAAGTAGTTCCATGAAATCACAAACCCTGTAATTTAGGCACATGTAATAGGAAGGAAAAGGTTGACAAGAATTTGAGGGGGACCAGTGGGATCACAGAATGAAAGAGGAGTCAAAGACTCTCATACCTGCCCCGCTGATCTTATTTTCTTAAAACTCCGGAGGAAATGTTACATTTTTGCCAACAACCCCCATTTCCACTTCCGTGGTTTGCCCTCTCTTTTGTTATTTTGTTTTCCTTTCTTGGTGATCATTTTGGAATTTGCTTGTGTGACAAAGTTTTCCTTGTCATGCAAACTGAGGGTAAGTTGCTGTATAATAAGATTTGACGCTCTCAACCACTTTTTCTTCTGAGTAGATATTATTGTGTTATGGCAAAAACAAGATTGCCTAAAGCAAACAAAAAAAAGAATGACAGAAAAATAATTAAAAAAATAAAATGTTATGAATAAAAAACAGACGCGACCAGTGGGCAGAAAATAGTGCAATTCAATTTTTCCGTCTCTTATTTTTAAGTCGGTGAATCAACTTTTTCAGTTTCATCGAGTTTCTTTGGATGTACTAAAAGCTTTAAAAAATATCTGTAGATTTTATTGTACAGCGTGTATGACTTTTAGAGCATGTGAAGCCGTTTTCTTACTATGCTAAAACACAAAGAGTATTCAAGCACATGGACTTTACAAAATCCGCCGGTTAATGAAAACATTAAGTGAAGCGAGATGTATCTACAGAACGTTTTCCCCTCCTCTACCCGAACGACGGGCAGGAGTGGCCCACACTGCTCAGAGGGTCGAATATGAGTGAAGAGGAGGAATGTGATGGCCCCTAAAGCACATGCCTGTTCAAATCTACAGCACACATATAAATCTTTTATGGAGGCACAATATGAAAGTGATTTTCAATCTCTTGGCACGTTAGCTGCCTTGCTGGACATATGCGAATCTTTCTGACACGTGGGCTTTGGGAAGTCCCTTGGCACTGGGAGACAGTTTTGAATGTGTGCTGAAAGGTGTCACCCCAGCTGACAGCGAGTTAACGTGTAGCACCGAGCCATTGGACTGAATACCTCTGACGCTGGAACAACTGTGAGTTTTTCCGTCATTACCGGTGCTTGGAAGGATTTCCCATTGCTCTGTGTGTTTCTACGGCACCTCGGCTGTGTACGCGCAGCTATACATCATGTCTTGGTGGACTATTGCCACCTCTCTTCAACATCAAAGCACAGACACATGGTACAAATAATTGCTGATGTTAATATGGCACAGACTATGAGGGATGATAATGTCAAAGGGGATAGCAAATTTGAAATAAGTTGGAAATGTATGAAGTCACATAAAGAGTAGAAACTGGACTGCGTGTGAGAACGGATGCAAGTGTGTGAGTGTGTGTGTGTGTGTGTGTGTGTGTGTGTGTGTGTGTGTCTGTGCTAGACAGAAGGTGTGTGTGTGCACATGTGTGCGTCTACAGTGTCTCTGTGTGTACACATATATGCACATGCTTTGGTTTGTACATGCCCATGTGCATGAGCCAGATGACAGAGCGGGAGTGCGTCTCTCTGTGGAATTTTGAAGTAATGTGATGCTTATGTACAACTTGCCTCCCCTGCTATTTGTGTTGATAACAGAGAGATTTACATAATTATAATGAACTATTACTTATTGTGATTGTGAACCCATAAGAGTGGACACCACCTTCTGGTACTGTGTTGAACTGCGCTCGTACCCTGAAACCCTGAGAACCCACTCCGGAAAATCTTTATTCACCTCAACACAATGTTGTGCTCACTGTATGTGTTTATGCTATGTTTCCCCTTGTTATTTCAGTGTAAAGTATTATTTTCCATGCCCCGTTCTGTGTTTCTGTTGGGTGAATGCCTTTATTGTCACTCTCTCTGCTGCAGCTTGCTAAGTCTCCAACGGAAGAGATGATAAAAGAGTGAAATCAGAGGCTCTCATCATCCCCAGTTATCCTGCTCATTACAGTGCATCAGCACCCCCCTGATCGATCCCCCAGGTCCCCAAACCTTCTATCTCTCTTACCGTGTATCTCCTTAATTGCCTTAGCCTCTGCTGCCAATTCCCCCTCACTCTATAGCTCCTAAATTCTCCTGTCTTCTCTTTCAGCTCTGGACTCCCTGCCTCTTTATTGCTCTGTTTTTTTGCCCCACTCCTGTTCCCGCTCTCCTCTCCCTCTCCCTCTCCCCTGCCCTCTGTCCTCCCATTCCTTCAGTCCCAGCGCAAAACTAACTCTGTTTTATTTTTCTTTTATTTTTGGTGAAGTACTATAGATTGTTTTGCTGAATCTTGATACTGTGTTTTAATGTTCTTGTCAACATTTAATAAACATTCACATTTTATAAATGGGGAACACCCTGAAGTGTATGCATTGTTTTTCCTCAGTGCATCAATGCATGCTTACAGCAGTGTTTGTATTTGTGAGTTTGTTGTTTGTTTTTTTCATTCTGAAAATGCTGGCTTGATCAAACTGAATAAAGCAGGTAATAACTATTTAGTAGCTGTTTACCTGTCAAAAGAAAACATCAACCACAATGAAGAAATAATAGGGCATACAGTTTTGTGCAGGCCTAGAATGTAAAAATGCTTCAGGGACCCTGCAGAGTTCTGGCTTTATTTGCTTAACATTTGCTTAACAATAGCAGGGAAATTAAATGTTGTTTATGGAGCTCAAATTAAAAAAAAAAAAAAAAGGTTTATGGAAAGAAATGCAATCAACAATGACATGTCTTTCCATAAACAATGCCCTTGTTACTCTGGGTATTCCACAGAACTGTTAATAGTTATCACTGATTCATGTCGAAAATCCCAATGGAAACTCAGTGATAGCCAATTTAGCTTTATTTACCCATGTGGAGCTGTTATCCCCGAGAACAAGATTATACAGCACCATTGCATACCTAGAAATTGACTTTATATTTGTATAAAATATTAATAAAGGCAAGTGGAGATATCAGAGGAAATTAATTAGCTTTTAATTAGATTTCTCTAAAATGATGTACTATCTCAATTCCCACAGATAAGGCGTTTTGGCCCTACTGATGTGTCGCAACGGTGGTGGAGTTTCTTCGGTGCCGCTTTTCCAGGACATTCCAAGGTACCGCAAGAAAATGCTTTTAAGTTATATTTATATTTGGGTAAAAATAGCCCATACATAGCCTATTCAATATCTGGCTACGACCAAATCTAAAGGGACACAAAAATGGGGTTATTGGTAAGAGTAATATAGTATGATGTGATAGCAGCAAATGAGTAAGTGATACTGGTGAAAGTTGCACTCATTTGATTATTGATCTAACCAAATAAGCTGTCAATAAAATGAATGGCTATACCAGTTCCATGATAAAGGGCTGAGCCAGATAACTTTGGCCTCAAATCAGTCTTTTAGAGCCGCAGCTGGCTCACTTTTACAAGCACAGTAACCTCTGATCACATACGGATATTGGTAAGAGGATCAAACAAATGTCAGCCCAGAATGTATTCTTGATGTAAGCTCTGGTTTGGTCTCCACCAGCTTTTTAAGGGAAATATATGGCTGTCTTGCAACCAGCTCGCTGCTAACTTTGTCAGCCATTTGGTTTCAGGGAAAGCAGCGTAAAATAGGTTAATATGAGCCCTTTTGCTGAAAACTGCTGCTTGCTGTTGCTGCAAGCAGTGAACCTGAACCAGAACAATAAAAATGTGGGCCATAAAAGGAAAACAATAAGCTTAAAGATGCTAAAGAGCCACAATAGAGTTGAGTAGAACCGCAGGGTCTCATGATAACTTTGCATTTTCTTCATTACAGCTGACCCTTTTCACATTGCCAGACGTTATTTGATCACTGTTAATGAGAAAATTGGATTAATGGGGTTTTAATACCAGTGCTATACTTTAGAGTGGCCAATAAACTTGTGTCAGAAGTGTCTGGTTATACTGTCCATTATGAGAATAAGAGTGAGTGTAATGGTCAGATGATTATAAAGTAATATAAAGTAAAAGTGATTATATTAAGTAACGACGCACAGGAAAGTGGTCACTATTCCAGTGCAATGATACGTAGAACTTCCAGTTGATTATTTCCCAACATGTCCTCTTGAAACCTGATTCTGAATTATTCAGAATTATACTCATTAATAATGTATCAATGATCAGGTTGTTCCTCACTCATTACTCACATTTTTGTGTACTATATCCTATAGTATTACTGTACAAATATTCATACATTGATGATTAGTTCTTGGTAATTAGTTTGCAACACACACCTCTGTCAGGCATTATTTTCTTCAAGCCTTTTTTTTCATGAAATAAAATTCTGCAATCATGCTCTGAAGTCTCAGGAACATAAACAACATTATGCTTTACTTTTATAGAGTGGACTCATCACTGATCTATCCATTATTTTGATCTATTCTAGCAGGTTACCACTAATAATTCCTGTGGCTGAACATCCTTCCTAAGATCCCCTGGTGCTTTGAAATCCTGCAACACAATGCAGCCTGTCACTGATCAGATTTTAAGTGTCTGTGTGCTGCCAAAAGCTAGGCCAATATGGTGCTTCTTCTAATTGCCTCGAAGGAATGTGAGTCATGATAGGAAGGGTGCGCGCTGAAGGAGTAACACCAAGGAGGGTTGCCAACCATGTGATCTAGCACTTCAATCCATAGTTCAAAAGACAGCAAATGATGTCGGTGACTGAGTTACTATCTCTGTAGAGCCACAAGATGCACAAGGCATTCAAGTCTGGTCTTGACACTCTGTGCTTGTTGGCTGTGCCATCGTCTCAGGCCTTTCAAAGTGCAGAATTGGCAGCAAACACGTTTGCTTATTTGTGGAGAGTGTCAAGTTGTTTTAAACGCTATTCCAACTGCTCATGCAGAGATCGTCAAAGACGGATGGTATTACATAAGTGTACTATTTTGTGTATTACATTATTATCCTTTTAATTTAATGTCTTCCTCCAGTAAGAGACAACTGCGGTTTACTATTGGATTGAATAGAATAGAATAATGTGCAGCGAGCAATATTGAAAAATTTGGTTCACTGTGCATTATTCTATTTATTACACAGCTTTGCACTACAGAAATCAATAATATGACATAAAATATTTAATTTTCTTTTTTTAAATTAAAAAATGATTTTATTGCTCATGTTATCAGACCTGCGTCCAGGGAATCGTCTGTTATACATACAGTGGTGGGCCGTCAGGGCCAGCAAGGCCTTCTCTGCTGGCCTAAACTGATTTACGTTTTAATATTTTCCCACTAATCATTTTAGATTATTCCTAATAGTCTATGCTCTTCATTTCATAGCACGTCTCTGGGCTGGGGTGCTTCCAGCAGTGTATGTCTATATTAGAGCTTTTATCCAATCATATTTCAGCCATCATGTGTTGCCAGGGTCAAAGAAATCTGCCCTGAGGCCTTCAGAATCAAAAGTGCAGGCGCCCGTAGCTTAAAACACGTCACAATGAAACTGTTGCTTTAACCAATCAGATTTCGAGTTGGTGACCCCAGGGTCTTCTAGCAGGCGTATGATGACGTCAGTATTTTCACGTCCTCTGATTGGCTGGTCAGAGAGCTTAGCCAAAGCTAGCGATTCTTACCTGTAGCGACCTGCACGAGCTAAAACTTTATCATAATCGTTTTTTTTAACCCACAATGGCTGACGGAGGAGAAGATGTTAATTTGGTCGCAGATCTACTTAGAAATCCATTTTCAAGGCGGACTTTCCAAGAGAAGCTGGACATTTTGAGGAAATGCTGGCCCACCCGAAGCTAGCGAGCCTGTCCCAGCCGGGAAAAGGGTTCGTCCGCCACTTTCAGGTCAGCAACTACGAGCGGTACCTTCGGTTTACAGGCTCCGAGGAGCAGGTTGTGTTGCTGGGAATGTCTGGTGTTGGCAACTGAACGACTCTGTGTTCGGAGCCGAGTCGGTGGTGAGAGTGTTTGATGTATATGGAGCAGGTGCACAGCAGCGCAGCTGTGGCTGCAGTGAAAGGAGACTTGTTGAATTCTTTTAATTGGGTTTCTTGCTTTAGTGATGTCATTCATTCTCCAGCATGAGATACCTGTCTGCGATGCAGCGTCCCGTTACACTGCCTTTCTGTATCATATTGATGGTTTCTATAGCCGTGACGTCATGATGATGGTATTAAGAGGTGGTTTGATTCAGGTAGGATGCCACTGAAGGCCCAGGTGTAGAATGAACGGCCCGCCACTGTATACATAGTAACAGTTTGCTATATGGACACACTCACACACACACACACACACACACACACACACACACACACACACACACACACACACACTCACACACACATACATACATATGGCATATATATATATATATATATATATATATGTATATATAGCTACTATTGCACCTTTAAAAAATAGTATCATGTTAATATTATTATTATTATTAGTAGTAGTAGTAGTATTATTGTGTACAGATATTTACTTTTGGTATGGCACATTTCCTGATTGTTTGGAATACTGTTCAAGTTGTTAGTCCTCTGGTGTGGAGTGTTGTGACAATATTGCTGGTGGTGGTGGTGGTGGTAGGGGGACAGTGTTGTGTGGTCTTCAGTTCAATGATGGCTCTAGGGTATAACTTGTTTTTGAGCCTGGAAGTGTGGGTCTTTAAAGCCCTGTAGCGCCTTCCAGATGGCAGCAGAGAGAGAAGAGTTGATGATAGGGGTGAGTTTCATCCTTCAGAATGTCGCTCGCTCTGCCGAGGCAGCGTGATCTGAGGGTGTCTTCCAGTAAGGGCAGGGAAAGTCCAGCGATAATCTGGGCTGTGTTTATGATTCTCTGCAGAGCTCTCCGTTCTGCTGCCAACAGTTGGCATACCATGCTGTTATCAGTACACTCTCTATATTGTCTTGATAGAAGGACATGAGCAGCTTGGTCAACATTTTTTTTCTAAGTGACCTTGGAAAGTAGAGTTGCTGTTGAGGCCTTTTGACCAGAGCAGTGGAGCTGATTGTGTATGTGAGGTTCTCCATGTGGGTTCCTAGAGACTTGAAGCTGGAGGCCCTCTCCACTTCTTCTCCTTTGATGCTTAGAGAGGATAGGTCTTTCCAGTGTCTCCTGAAGTCTGTGTTTACTTCTTTGTTTTTTTGATGTTCAACGGTAGATTGTTTTCGGTACACCATCCTGCTAGTTTGTATATTTCGTCTCTGTAGGCTGTCTGGTCCCTGTTTAGGGGGAGCATCAATGATAACTGGTAAAGAGTCAAAGTGTAAAGCAGATTTATTGCTTTTTCATTCTGGTAAAAAAAAAAATCATACCACTCTGGTGGTGGATTTCTGTTTCTTAATAAAGTGACTATAGTGATAGATGATCAGATTGGCGAATGTGAAAGGGGTGAGGTTCTGTATCCTATGGCGATGTTAGAGTGAACACAGTCCAATGTGTTTTCCCCTCTAGTTGGACACAAAAATCAAATGAAACTGAAATTAATAAAAGTGTTCAGCCCAAACCTAAATAGTAGAAAGGAGAAAAAATAATGGTTGACAAAGAGATGGTAGTCATTAGGTATGAATTTGGTTGGTTGCTTACTGTTTGTGCCACATAGTTCTGGGTTTGGGAGTATTAGCATTCCTACCTTGCATCTCTTTTCAGCATGCCAACAGGGTAAGCATACAGATTACTGTGGAGCCATGAAAACCAACTACACACATGAACACCTGCTGAAAGAGAGCATTGCATTAGTTCAAGCAGAGCGCAAATGCCGTGTTTTGCTAATCTATCAGCTTATCGCTGCACACACTAATCCATCTCTTGTCACAAAAAAAAAATCAGTCTATTCAAATGACTTGCTGTACACCGATTGTTGCTGTATAAACTGTTGCACTCCATTTTGCTGCGAGCTAAAGCTTTACACCCCTCATCTACCCAAGTCTTTATCTGATATAGTCTCTATCCAGTGGCTCTGACACTGATAACACAGCATCGTTGCTGCCCTGGCTTCACCCTGTGAACACCCGTTGGGGAATTTGCATTACAGCCAGGTTATATCTTCACCATGCTTGCTGGGAAGGCATGAGGCATGAATGTCAAATGGAATGTGTCACCATTTGTTGCTTTAAAAGGCTTTATCTTTTAACTGGTGTGCTTCTGACTGAATTAAAAACATGTTGCTTTGTGTCATCTTTTGTCACAGTCAATATATTGTAATGACAGGTTCACTTTGATTTATTTAGCTCCAAATTACTTGCAGGCTACAAATGTTGCAGCAATTGGCAGTCATGTTAAAAAGAAAAACATGTGTTTAAAAAAAGGCACATGAGTTCCTTTGCATTTGGTGTCTGCGTGTGTGTACAGGCCGGTGATATCCGAGTTGCTTTACAATTCTTTTAAGAATACTGCTCAGTTCCAATCATTTACAAAATACATGAAGCCATCAGGTCATCAAAACCTGATAATTTGATCGGGGACAGCAGAGTCCAAGCTTTGTTTCAAGTCATGCGTAGACCAAAAAAAACATCCATGTAAAATCCAATTTGCTTGTACAGACAAGCTGGTGAGGACAAAATCAAATCACAGGCTTTGATTTCATTCACTGCAAGTATGTTACTTGCATGGACTTATACTAGCTGTAGTAGTATGTTTCATCTGAGCAATATAATACCTAGAGCAATATGTATAAAGGGCCATACATATGAAGGTGGTGCAGATGTATACACACATTGATATTTATGAAAAAGATACTTGAAACGACCAAGTGTGTGCCTGTCTATACAGTCTGTGGTGGGTCTATGCGGATTTCCAGGCAGAATGGAATGGATATTTTGTGTTATTTTGTTTGAAATTTATGACTATTTTAGGTTAGAATTAGTATTACAATTAGAAACATGATTGCTTTCTGGTGAACTAATGTTCTTTTATTTTTCTCACAGCATGCTGCAATTATGACTTTAACACTAACTGCACAGTGTTGTGGAGAGTGCTAATTGTGCCAGATCTCCTTATTTTCTTCATGTGTGATCAGTAACTGAATTGCATACACAATGAGTAATGACCACTCAATGGCTGCCTTAGGCCTATTAGAGGACCATGCAAAGAGAGCATGCTGATTTTTTGACAAATGACAATTAATAGCTTATGAAGCACTTCAGCTTTCCGAGACAACTCTGTGTGTGTTTGTGTGAACCTGAAAGTTTTTTGCTTTCCCTGCAATCTGGATCACTAGTTTGCACAGCAATCTCAATTAATTATACTTTTTGTTTGTTATTGCAATTCTTACCTGAAATAATTTAAACTAGTGAATGTATTCTCTGCCACACCCTCAGCCTCTGCCTATACTTCCAGGTGTGGGGGTGTCTCTCTCTCCCTCTTCCTGATTGCAAGAATGAAGACCGCTGCACAGGAGTTGGGTCCCAGCTGCCTCTGATTAGCTCTGCCTTTAAATGACCTGCTCAGACTTAACCACTCTGCTGGATCTTTCTCTTGATGAACTTGTATGATTGCCTCAGCTCATTCCTGTCCCACTGTCTTACCCAAGACTCGTCTCCTGCCATTGGCGCCATACCTTCTTTGTCCACCCGTTCCCTCAGGCTCCCCAGCCACAACTCCCACACTCCTTGGTCTCCACCATCCCAGCTTCGACACCTGGGAGCTCCCTGAACCAGCCCACAGACTCTGAACTACAATAAACTACCTAAAACTCCCCTCACTGCTTCAGTCTCTGTGTATTCACTTGGGTCCTCTAGTTCTGCCTTAACATCTCTCCTTTGTGCATAAAGTAACCCATTTCAACCTGCATCACTGTCTCCTTCAAGTTGGTGACAAATAATCCATATTCAAGTAGAGATCATGGCTGTTTTACCATCCCTCTATCATTTTCAAGGGTGAAATGTTCCTATTTTACATTATGATATGCAGTAGTGACAACTTTCCATTCCCTCCCTTTATTTTTTTTCTGCACATAATCCCATTTTCTCCTCCCTTCTGTCGACAAATGTGAGCAAACACAATTGCAAGCAACCATCACTGAGAGTGGTCAACTGCAAATGGAAAGTGCATTTAGCCATACTTTGACAAAAGAAGAACATACAAGAAGAGCGAAGAAGTCGATTATCCTGCAGGGCATTTCTTTGAACGTTTTATATTTTTCTGTTATGAAAGCTCACCTTTGGGGTTTGCTGTGCACACCATGAAGTGAAAATTAACCACAAAATGACTAGCAACATTTCTCAAGCCAAAAAAATCTGGTTCCAGCTTCTTACATGTGAAAATCTTGGGGGGGGGGGTTTGTCACATATGACAGTAAATTTAGTATATTTGGTTTCTGGATAGTCGTAGCTTGTGATTTGCATTTTTCTCTGCCACTTAGACCAAACACTAATCATTGAATCAAAAATTGTTAGTTATATAGCTTCACACCATCTTCACATTGGCTACAAATCCTTTTTTTTGACTACCAGCTGAAATGTGATAAACAAGTGAAGTCACTTATTCAGTCCTTCCACTTTCACCTGAGGAGTAATGCAAAAAATACGCCCACGATTATCTTTCCAGCAGTTGGAAATGGTTATCCATGCTTTTGTGTCCGCCCGTTTGGATTACTGTAAGGCTCTTTATTCCTGCCTAAGCCAAGATGCTGTTACCCGCTTACAGTTAGTCCAAAAGTCTGCAGGAAGATTACTCATTTAGAGCTCCTATCGCTCTCACATCACCCCGGTTCTTTTGTCACACTGACTTCCGATTAAATTAAGTATTCTAGTCCAGATACTCCTCCTCACCTATACGGCTGTGAAAGGTCTTGCTCCAGAGTACATTGGTGAACTACTAATGCCTCATACCTTTGCTAGGCCCTCAGGTCCTCTGAGCAAGGCATGCTAGTTGTATCTCTTTCCAGATTGAAATCACAAGGGGACTGTATGTTGGTTGTGTGCTTTGCTGGGTCCCAAGATGTGGAACAGCAAACTCTCTTGGGTGTTTTAAGATTACAGCTGAAGACTTATCTTTTTTTTTTATGGCTTGTGATGTTTTTAACTGTTGTTGTCTTGTTTTAATGCTGTTTTCATCTTTTATGCTTTTGTAAAGCGCTTTTAATCCTAGGCTTTGATGATATATATTTATATATATATATATATATATATATATATATTTATATAAATCTTCACTTACTTACTTACTTACAGACACATTTCAAGCCTACAATTGATAATTATTTCATACAAATAAAGATTCTGAAAGTATTGTTTTAGTTAATATATGCATTACACCACACAGGTACTGGTAGCTGTACACTGCTGCTATATATCCTGTGTATAATGACATGGGTTTTACTTGTGACTTTAACTAACAAAACATCAGCACTGCAAATGTACTGATTTCTAATCTTCCATTTCTCGCTCCTCAGTGCATCGATCCATGCACAGCACCTTTTGTACTCCTCGTCCTGCTATATACCCTCCTGTCTGTATGAGAATAGGCTTACACCAGTCCTCAGGGAGCACAAACTGAAGTTTTATATTTATATTCTCATCCACAGTCCCCAGGGGTAGAAAATTCTAACACTGCTTACCATCAGATCACTTCACCACCTGCATTAACAGCATATGCATTTATTAATTAATTATCTAAAATTATTAAGTTAAACTTGTAGACCTGCATACTACTAAGTTACTATAGAGTTTGTTTGTTTTTTCTTTTACATCAAACAGGTAAAAAGGTAAAACGTTGTCCCTTTTTAATATTGTATGTGTATATGGAATTAAAGCCAGAGAGACCTCTCTGTCGTATTCCTTGATATTAAGTGTCACGTTTGTTTAATGTCACCTTACTTGGACAGCCGACGGTGTCGGGAAAGGATGACATCCACCGTGAGCTCATGCAAAGAATTGTGATTCCCTCAAAGGGCTTGACACCTATGGTGCAGTGCAGATATGGTGCCTGTATGAGAAATGTCTCGTCTGCCACAATAATGCTGTCTGATTTCCACTCAACATGCCTTGAAGCAGCTTATCAGAACATTCTATAGAATCAACACATGAAAACTGGGATTTATCAGTTTCTGTTCACCAGGATGTTTTGTATATCTGAACAAAATGTACACCTCAAAGCAGGCGTAAAGCAAGTTGGGAGTTTAGGTTATTTTATTCACATGCATTCATGATAATCAAAAAATAAGTGAGTTTCTTGGAACAAAATTTTCCAACTATTTCCTCAAATTCCCACAGGGCATAAACAAGCAATAAATAAAATCTCCTAGTGAGTGCTGCAGCAGAGACATTTCATCGTGCCACAGTCACTTCCTTCGAGTATTATTACATGAAGACTTTCAGGGCTGATAGAACAATGAAAGGGACTCATTGTACTGATTACTGATGCTTGTGAGACGCAGTTTCTCCTTGGCCTCTTCACAAAGCCTTGATGTGCCTTTGGTTGGCTCTGTCAGGTGTTCATGTTCATTAATGGCGGCCCTTTTTTTCCTCTTCTGCAGAAGTCGTTTTGGGTTTTGGCATGGCTTTTATTTTCATGAATCTGGCTTTTAGGAAAACAAATTTGCTCTTTCCCTCTCAAGCTCTGCAGTGTTGTCCTATCAAACTGGAAAACCTCACACACTGTACTGTGACTGGTGCCAGTTTGTGACATGTCAACACCTTAATTATAATGTGTGAGGAAATACTGAGGCTTCGAGGGAAATGGAAACTTAAGAAAATTCTAATAAAATATGTAAGTTAATGCTGAATTAAGTGAGGCACATATAGTATATAAAAAGGTGGAAACCTGAGTGCATATTAATCTGAAGAAGTAAGTCGGTCCACCTCAGTGTTTTACTGGTCTAAACTGAGTTTCAAAAATGCATGAATTGAATTTACAATGTTGCATTGTTGAAATGCTAAGGTCCAAAAAATGAGCTTGATGGTTCGGGGGCATGCTCTCCTAAAAAAGAATGAATTCTCTGATCTAAATATGTGCATTTTAAGACATTTTGAGTGCAAAAAATTGGATAACAATAGCTTTAAAACCACATGGGCAGTAGCATAAATGATCTGTCAGGCAGTAATACATGAGAATCAGGTTAAATGTTGCAATGAATGATCCACACTACAGTCTGCTTTTCTGTCTCTGATTTCCATATCCTACTCCTTCTCTCACATATCCTCTTGTCTCTTAGCCGTGAACATTAAATTCTTTCTGTTCATTTCTTTTTCTGTCTTCTACTCATTGTTCTCTCTCACCCTCAGTATTCACTGCCTGTCTCATTCTCTCCTCATGCACTGAGGTGTATTAAAAATAATGTAGTAAAATTATATATGGCTTCTTTATCACATTTTTGAGTTTGACTTTAGATTATTTTTGATTTAACTTATAAACATGTGCCTCAAACAGTACATGAATGTAAGCAAAATGTGTGTTATACATAATTATTCAATAATCACACATTATTACACTATTTTTTGTTGTTAAACTGAGCCTGTAGATTCCATGTTGATTACCAAAGAACATGTATATCTGTGGTAATTACATAGTTTGAGTGTGATCAGGTCAGCCTGTGTTTGTGTTGAACAGCAGAGGGACATAATGCTGATCCTTTTGAGCACAGTGGGCAGTACCTCTTCTTCTCTCATCTCCATCTCTCTTTCTTTTTCTCTGTCTCCCCATCTCCCATGCACCCTTCCCAAAACTGAGCTGTGATTGTCTCAGTATCTAGTCTGTCTCAGTGAAGAAAGTAAACATGGGGTCAATTGATATTCATACGCAAATGTTATGGGCCTCCTGTTTAACATAGCGTGACCTCAGAGGAACTGTTCGCCAGATGATGTCCGGGGCTGAATGGCACTGAATTACAAACAGTCCACTGATAAAAATCTCTACTTACCTGGATTGAGCTGCCTGTGTGGTTTCCTCAAGTTGTTGACATAACCTCATCAAGCAACCGCCATACTGAGTAAAGTTTTTGTAGTGACAAGAAAAGATCATACTCTTCACCACCCTCCCACTGAGATGAGCGAGTCGTTATCTTGGTGTTGTACAATCTCTTTGCTGCTCCAGTTTATTTTTAGGTAATCATTTCACACATTTTGTTATTTGCAAGTCAGAAAAAACACTGAGGTCCAGACCACAGTGACCTCAACGGCGGGTACAGCCATGGTCATTCTAACATCATAAGAGTTTAGTTTCTTTGTTTTTCTATTACATAGTACTGTAATGAAAGATCATGAATGGACAAAAAAATCAATTTCTATGTGTTTGATTGACGACTGTTCATTGCACAAAGCAGAATTTATCTCCCCAACAACTAATTTGTTCTTCTTAATTTGTGCTTTTTGCCATTTTTGCAAAATGTTCAGCTGCTTTTTGTAACCATGTAGTTGAGCCTCACCTTTCATATTTGTATTTACTGCACTGCAAAACGGATTTTAAGCGCCACAAATAAAAATATGTCACTTTAATATTAGCCACCATGAAAGACCAAATTATAGAACTCTCTCCTGCTGCAACAGTGACAGTCTCTTGCTCTCTGAGAGAGCTTTTTCTGCAAAGAATGAATTCTACCTGTGTCCATTCAATGTCAGCTGAAAAAGAGCAAGCCACCCTGACCCAGTTGCTGAACATTAAACTGAGCCATCCAACAAATGTCTGAGACAGCCTGTCTCTGACACTTGCTACCAACAGACATCAGACATATTGGAAACCTTTTCGAGGGTCCAGCTTCGGCAGCAACTGTGATAACCACTATGAGCAAGCACTCACACCAGCAGTGGCATCGACACAAACTGAGCTGTAGTCATTCATTTCAAATGAGCAGTCAGACATGAAGAGCGACACAGTAGACCAGAGCCATACAGGCAGACAGATCACAGAATTTTAAGAAACGTGATAAAGTTGATCAGAGTTAAACTTGATGCATGTGAGAGGTGACTAGGTGTAAAATAATTGTTGAGAGCTAAACACTCAAACACCCATCAGTTATTATCAGATTCTGTTTCAAATGTTGTTAAATCCTAACTGGTGCACAGTAGCATATGACTTGAACTTGGCTCTAATTGAGCCACATTTAAAGAAAAAAGAGCACCAAGGAAAAGGCTTTAATGAAATCTCTCACGTGAAATAACCAGAAGTGTTCTAACCTTTGTTGGACCTGGCTATAACTCATAGTAAAAAGCTGGTTGAGAAAATAGGTTTCATGAAATCTGAAATCTTGTGTCACACTTGGCATGGCATTGAGAAAACGGTGCTTTGAGTGTTTGAATAATGGTCTCGACTTTTGAAAGTCAGTGCATGCAACATTATTTCATCTTCCTGTTCTGCAATATTGTTTTAAAATACATGTATACTTACAGCGTGAGCTTGTTTTTGTGTCCCTTTTTCAAGACTTTTGAAATGTTTCGGTTTTTCTGTGAGAAATGATTTTGCATTGAATTCGCCCATCCATGGTCCAGTGTATATGCCCCAGTGTACAAGAATTGGACTATGCAGCTCGTTTTCTTCTGTTAGGGATGCACAGCATAAAATATCACAGGCTAGGCTGTCATATCTCCAAGCTCCTACTCAGGAGTCTCTTTCTCCCTGTGGCATGTGACGTTATTGTATGTTAGAGCCAGTGGATGGTGCTGGCAGGTAAAAGGTCCCAGTGGGGCCTTGTCAGAGCTGTGGATTCAATATTCGGCCTGACAGACACAGGTAGAGGTACCCTGGAACCTGCTTATTACTGGTGACATCTCACAAATATGAAGCAGTGCCTAATAACTAAGCAGTCCCCATGTGAGCCTTTGATGAAAGGATGGTGGCAGGAGAAAAGTGAGGTTTCAGCTAACAGGCTTTCATTGAAATTACACAAAGGGTTCTCACCTATGCTTTGGGGAGGATGAACTAGTCCTGTATTGCCAAACATACATATTTCTGTTTGTAGTGTGCCAACACAGGACAAAGGAGGGTACATATTGACATGAGTCATATGAGCATCATAAGAGCTTATCTCTGTGTCTGTGGGGATTGACTCACTTGAATCAGAAGCTGTTCCATGACACAAACAACTAAACACACACATGCATTGGATCAGGGGCCTGCGTCACATCTCTAACAGCCTTTTCCTCTAGTGTTTACCAATAGTGAATAGCATTAGAACTCGAAACGTATATGAAATAGAAATAGCGGTTATCTGGGTGCAATCACTGTTCTATGGGTACATGAGTAGCTCTCAGCTACATGCCCAACTTGCCTCTGCCATTAGTTGCTGAGCTTAAAAGGGAGCAGAAGAACAGGTGCACGCATGCTACCTTCTGACTGGGCGGTGAGTACAAAGATCTGTCTCAGGATGCCAAAGCAAAGCTCATAAGAGGGCTAGGCACATATTCATAGAACTTATGTCCAGGTAACTACTATCTTTTTTTTATGCCACTCATTTGGAAGCAGCATAAAAAATAGTAGTAGATATATAGCATATGTGAATGAATCACAGAGGACGTAGTTGTGTCCAGAAGCTCCTCTTCCCAGGGGTCCCCATCTCCCTGTGGCATGTGACGTTGTTGTACGTTAGGCTAACTGATGGTGCTGGCAGGTAGAAGGTCCCAGTGGGGCCTTCTGGGAGCTGTAGATCCAATATTCTGCCTGACAGACACAGGTAACCTGGACCCTGTTTATTACTGGTGTCACTTAACAAATATGGAGCAGTGGCTTTAAGAAATCCCCATGTGAGCATTCGATGGAAGGTTGTTGGCAGAAGAAAAGTGAGGTCTCAGCTCACATTGAAATGACACAAAGGATGCCATACTTATGTTTAGGGATGACCTTGTCCGGTATTGCCAAATATTTTATATATATGAGCATCATAACAGCATCCCACGGTGGGAATAGACACACTTGAAGTGGAAGCTGTTCCATGACACAAATAACTAAAAGACTAACACAAATGATTTATAAAGTTGTGCCAGTGTGGAGTGGGCCTTTACCTTTATAATAGTGCTAGTAAATGGTGCTTTATACTGTACCTCTGATAACTGTAAAATGGCCTATAGTTGGTCTTGTCCTTTGAAAACTTGTCTTCTAAATCCTTAGACAAACAGGGGCTTCATCACAATTTGAACAGAGTAAAATAGCTATCAATATTTGTAAATTTAGCCAGAAACTACTAAGGAAAGTGTGAAAGTAAAGATGGATTGATGAAGAGCAAAATTCACTTTATAAGATTTAGAATTAATAAACTGCGGCAATGTGTGATGTTGTGAAATGTGTCATGTTGTTACAATAAAATACTGACTGGCACAAAACTCCAGAAATCATGAAATGTGCCAAACCCTGTAGATCTCATTAGCAAAAAACACTTTGCAAAATGGTTGCTCTGAACCAGATATTTTTATTGGTGTGATTGACTCCCACTGCTTTTGTGGCAGTCACACCTTCCTCAAAGTAGGAAGGTAATGCACACGTGTGGAGCCTCAGTTTCTTCTTTGCTTTCAGTCATTTAGAAGCATGGGCCTGGGCAAAAAGTCCAGTTTTCATGCAGGTAGGGTACAGAGCGCTGCAGTACTGTTGACTGTAAATGTCCTCTTTCATGGAGCAAAGCAGGTATTATAAACTTAAATTTATGCCAGTCACCATGAATTCCAATAGTGGCCATATTTAACAGTGGACAATCAGGATGTCTGTGTGATGTTTTCAAATCCCTCCTGCAGCATAATCCACTTCTCTGTCAACAAACTATGAGGTCAGCATGTTGCAAACAGCCACATTTTCAACAAAATATGGCTAAATTCACATTAAGAGCTATGGCAACAATATATACACATGCATTTTCTCAATGGCCATCTGAACACATAAGCTTCTGAAAATAAGCTTCCAGAGAAGGAACTGATGGGCTTGTGTCACAAATGTATACACACATGAAATCATTTGTTGTGACGCTTTGACAGTTTGAGTGGCAAATCAGTGACAGCAATGCTGCACACTTCTCAACTCCTCATGAAATTATCTCCAGTTTCTCAAACGCCAACATTTATGTGAAAATTGGGAAATATGGGACTGTGCTCATATCCCTCATCATCATTCATGGAATTTAACCAGCACTTTAAAGATTCTACTGCCCTTGAGGAGGACATTAACCTGCTCTCAAAGCCTTTCTCTGTTGGTGTGGAAGGATTTCAGGAGGATGCACAGTTGGAGCTTATTCAAAATGCAATGTGAGGAGACTCACCGCAGCTGCCACCAGCAGCTTCTACTATGAGTCCAGAATTCCCCAATTGGGAGGACATGCCAAAAAATGTTGTTTAGTTTATTTGGCTCTACATAGGTATGTGAGCAAACATTTGCTATAATGACACTGAACAAGGGCTGACTGAGCTTAACTGACAGCAGCTCCACAGTCCAAGTCCCATCAGCACTGTTGCAATTGGGAGAGATATTTATTAGTGAATGAAATTAGATAGTAATGAACCCAGATAATTGCAGATTCAAGTGTACAGCATGAAGTGCTTAAAACTTTTTTGTAAAAATGGCCCCTGGACTATATGCTTTTTCTCATGTGGTCCTTGGCATGAAAACTCTGGACTCTCCCGGTATACAGCTTGACGGTGGGCTACTAATACATTTTGTTGGACAGAATTGAACAAGGAGAAAACTGAGCAGGGAGCTCACCACAGGCAACTCTGGGCAGTTTTACAAGCCTCACAAAAACTTACAGTCTGTACATCACCACCTTGTAACCCTTGAGTTTTTTCTCAACAGGTTTAATACCAAAATTATTCCCTCACTTCCTCCTAATATATGTAATATATGGGCTATATGGTATGGTTGCTGTTGCTCAAGTGGGAAGTTATGAGCTTATCATTTCATTGGAGTCATTTCCTTCTGTACCAAGCTCACTAAGCTCATAATTTTGAGTGTACAGTGCCCTTTTGTCTACTTCTTGCTCACTTTGGGTCTCTTATTTACAGCCTTTTTCTCTTTCCCACATTCGTTTCCACACGCCACCAACAAACACAGCAACACTTGACACAATTGCTGTGCCAACATGGGGTGTTTGATACAGCCAAAAGTCACACTGCAGCAACAAAGTCTTTATATTTAGGTATTGTCCTCATGTGCTTCACGCTGCTGGCGTAAATTCTGCTCACAGTATTACGACAATACGATGTGAGCCAGTTTTGCAGTTAAAATCGGACACACCCCACAGAGGTAAAAATAACATTTCTCAGTTTATTTACACAACTGTTGATGTTCTCTTTGCTTTTTTTAAACTGAAGACTGGTCTAACAGATTGTCGCAATTGTACAAACCATCTGGTCATGCTTGACTCAACAATGCACTCAACTCTTTGTATTTTCATTAAAATAAAAAGACAAAAAACTCATTTTGCTGTCAATCTAATGACAGATTTAGCGGTACAGTTTTATTCTTCTTGAGGCTCTTTTTGCCAGTATGACCTAAAGTTTTTCCAATCTGTGACTTTGGCAATCCTCCAAACACTTCTAGTTCTAAGTGTCTCTCTACTCAACATGGCTGGTCTCTTTTATGCTCACACCATTAATAAGTTCTTTATAAAACAATGAATTAGAGATTTAGCACTGCAGATTAGCTTCATGCCTAATTGATTATGAGTAACATTTAACTGTGTTACAGCTTGTGGCAAATGGGACATAAATGCCATCTCCTTTGTCTCTCTCTTATTCGCCCTCTCTGTATTCAATTCAGTTTGCTGTACTGGCTTCACCTTCAGGCCATGCTTGAAGCCTGAAGGTGAAGCTTGGGATTTACTCTCACCTTTAGTCACAAGCTTTGGGTCATGACCAAAAGGATGAAATTGCAGATACAAGCAGCTCAAATTAGTTTTCTTTGCAGTGATGGGCTGGGCAACTCAGATTCCCTGATACACAATCTAAGCTCCTAACCTATTCTTGCAGCCTTTATGTTGAATGGAACCTACTGAGGTGGCGGGGGCATCTGATTAGGATGTCTCCCTGAAGCCTCACTGTGGAAATATTCTGGGCACGTCTGCCTGGGAGGAAGCCTAGAAGACTCGGGAGGGATTATGTATTCCAACTGGTCTGGGAATGCCTCGGGATCCCCTTGAAGGAGTTTGGAGGACATGGCTAAAGAAAAGGATGGCTGAGCTGCTCTTATTAGTTTGCTGCCAAGGAGCCAGGACTGAGAAGGGGATGGATGAATGGATAGATTTTTAAGTGTTAGAAATTAATACTGCCACAGCTTCCATACAATGGACTGAAGTTGTACTGAACAACAAAACAAATAGCTCTGAAGAGCTGTAGAATCCCTGAAATCTGTAATTGATAATATAAATACTATATATGCATGTGGACATGATAATTAGTCGTGCTCGTTTTTGGAAAAATAGCTAAATCCAGGAAATATGAACCTGACTAAAAACATCTTAAGCATTTTGTCACAAGACCCTTTTATAGTATCACTGTATTATATTACATTACACAGAATTATGGAACGATCTGTTTATTGTTCTCAACATTATGCTTTTTTTTCTGAAGTGGCCTATTCCACAAAATTCCATTCAAATCTATTAAGCAGTTTTTAGATATCCTTCTAACAGACAAACAGACATATGGGAGCAATTTTTGTGTCACAATCTGCGTTGCTCTCTGCCACTGTCTCCAGACCCCTTCTCATTTCTGCCAGCCTGACCTGCGCTTGAGCTTTTGCCTGTTTCTTTTGGATTCCTGCCTGCTCCTTATTGGATTTGTTTGCTTGTGTTGGACTGCCTTCCAGTTTTGACCCTCGACTGTCTCACCACAAGCCATAAGCCTTTGTACCTAATTCTGTGTAATTAAGTCACTGAACTGCATTAGATCTGCCTCAGTCATCTGCATTTGGGTCCTGTTCCTGTGTTTTGCAAAGAAAGATGCAGCCTTCTCATATTTTCCAAAAAACTTCACTCCTGCCTCCTCTGCATCTCCAGCAAACCAATCTGCATCTCGGCCTTCCCTCCCATCCCCATCTCAACCTGTTGGCTCTCTGCCAGCTAGCCTCCAGCCAGCTAGCCCTCAGCCAGTATTGGTATTTACAACCAGCCTGACCTCTAGCTGCTCGCCTCTTGTTCTGCACTCCAGCAGTCTGCCTGTCCTGCAACCTGCCCCAACCTTGAGCTTTCGACTGCTACTGAAGATGGTCCACCACTCCAGCTGCTAGATGTTTTTCCAGGATCCTGTCCTGACCTACAGCCGAATATTCTGCCCTCGAGCCTGTGGGTTGACCTCCATAGCAGTCCTACCTGCATTACTGACCTTGACTGACTCAGCCTGCATCGCCAACTTCCAGGTCATCCTCCAGAATGGCTTTGCATGTCACATCATCCTCCTGCCTATACTTCAGAGCTGCTATGTCACCAGTATCCAGACTGTCTTGCAGATCTGCTCCACCCTTCAGGCCTGCATCTTGGCCGCCTTCAGCCCTGCCTCCTGGTCACTCATCTATCTTGGCCCCAGACCATCCACCTAAGATCTCCAGATCGTCTTCTGTGACTCCCCCAGGTCGTTTGCCTGAGGTCTCCTGCTCCACCCCTTGACCAGCCCACAGGCCATCCACCTGAAGTTCCCGTATCCATTCTTCAGTTCCCAGGCCACTTGCCCCTGGAAACAAAGTGTTTTATAAAATACAATTATATCCATATACACAAAAATGGAAATCTATACATGTTAGGAGGCTTTTACTATTCCTTAATAGCCCTAAAAGAAAAGGCAGATTGTGTAAACACAGAGCTTGTTTGAGGGGTTCAGCTGACCTTGAAGCTCTGATCATTTGCCTGGAGCAAAACTGAAGAAGGCTTTTCAGTGATGGAGGTGCAGTATTGTGGAATCTCAGTGTCAAGACTCTTTCTTGTGTATTGTTTGAAATCTCTCATTGTTGTTGCAGAAGTCAGAAAGTCCAGGGTGTTGTCTTTTTTTCTGATTTTTGCCATCTTTCACAAGAAGATAGGGGAACATAACGTAGCTCTGGGAAAAAGTCTAATTCTTCCAGTTTGTTTTCTTTTTTTTTTTTAAGGATCTGCACAAGTGCATCTCGGTGCCATCCAGGCTCTGTCATATCCTATCAAAAGTCATACATAGTGACTTTTCAAGTTTCACCTGCCTTTACACACATAACACGGTTGCAAAGAAAACAAGTCTTCACAAGAGACACACTTGTGAAGAAAACAAGTGCCAGAAAGTAAATGTTTTGGTGTGTATTTGTACAATTTGATTTGTATCATAGTCAGTATTGGATCCTATGGTCTACACATGCATTGCACCCAATCATGAGCAAGGTTCATTTGCAGCCCTATGTCTGTCATTCATTTTTATTTCCAATTATACGGTCTCGGTATCTCTGAAAGCAGTGAGTTTATACTTTATACATTGCTTTATGCATTGTACCTGTAACTGACTGTGGAGCATTTAAGGTTGATTCAGGGGATGAGTACCATGCAGTTTTATTGAACACCACCCAAAAGTGTTGACCTCAAAAATGACTAGTTAGTGTTGAATCACCATCTCTGATTCAAAATTCAGAGAATCAAAAGCTGTTTGTGTCATAAATGTTTATTGGATGGCATCAAATTGTGTATCTGTCATCACAATATACTTCACATCCTGTTAATTTCCACATCCATGATGACAAAAGTTCAAGTTCAGGTCTTTCATCTTCGCTACTTAATGCTTGAAAGATGGTTTTACTGGTCAGTTTTCTTGAGCCCAGAGGCATTTATTGGCCTTCTCATTTTAACTCACAGTGGACCCATTTTTCACTTGACTTTATACCCTGTAAGTGTTGCATAAAAGCGGAGTCAGCAGAATCTAAACAAGAGGCTGGTGACATACATTTATATTCTATACGTCTATTGTGCAGTATTACACACTTTTAATACATTACACAAACCTAAAGACAAAAAGTTTTTAGAAATTAAACTACTTTTTTTAGAGCATGCAATTTTTCCAAGATACAATGCATCTTTTATGCATCGTCTTTTAATTTCAGTTTTTTTATTTTTTGCACTTATTATCCATGAAAGAGTCATGCTGTCTCTGATGATGCTTAATTCAGAGAAAATGTAACCATTACGGTGTCTTGTGTTGACTCCATGTGAGCTTTTTGATGATATTGTACAATATTGTAATTGCCCTCTTTAGCTTGGGGGCAAAGGATGCCAGAAAACATCATTAGACTTCCAGTTGAAGATCTGTATGATATATTAGTGATTTTCACTTCACGTTTAACCATGGCAAAATGGATTAACTAGTATTCACAAAGGCAGCTCTTGAACTTCATAGGGAAGACATGTACATGAAGGATGTGTGGTTGCATCATATTTTGCGTATTTCATATCTTCCACATTTTTCCGTCCATGCATGACCCTGAATGTAATCAAGCTGTCATCATTATCATTTCAATTCTCGTAATGTTATTCAGAGGAGTGAAGAGGCTCCCAGAGGTGCTTGGAGCACAGTTACACATGAGCATCCTATGTGGAGGTTCCTTTCGTTGAAAATCTGTAATAAGCTGCTTTCTTAACTTCATCACCTCAGTGCTGCAGTTTTATCAAGCTGTAAACTGGGACTACTTTTGAAAAAAAGTATAAGAATAGAAGAATAGTATAAAAATGTGGAAGTGGATGCTCTGTCATGCTCTCCATATCATATTCCCTCTCTAAAAAATTACCCAATTATTATTATTGAATACTCAGTTGAAGAAAAGATATCCAATGCAATATTGCAATAGGTGAGACAAGGGCCAATGAAACAATCCTTGACTGTTAAAGGATATTAATTGCCTTTGGTGATGGTTTTTGATCATTTTATTGCACTTTCTTACATCATAACTACCATGGGACTGATGGGACTTGTGACTGGTGTCAATGATCTTGGGCAGCTCTCTGTACTGCAAGATAAAGGCCGGTCGACTTTAAATGTTGCAGAGAATTAAATTACATAATTTAGTCTTTTTCCATTAAAATAGGACTCTCAAGTCATTAAAGCTGCCATTCTTCAGGAAACGCCATCCATGAATTCAACGTTTAGCGTTGCCATTAGTCCATTTATGAGGGAAAAGCTTGTTACTGGTTCCTGGGCTGATAATAATAGACCTGATATGACTTCAGCAGCAGTCTCATCTTGTTTTTCTTCTCCCTGCATGACCTAGGAATGACTTCACAGTTTCGGGCAAATACCTTTTCTTTTCTCTGTTTTGAGAAAACACTTATCTCTATTTAATTTGCCACAGAAATGTATTTTGCTCTTTCATACTCTTCCTTTGTCCCTTCAGCGTCTCTGCATATCATGCCATGCAGAGTTCAGCCAGTTCTTTACTAGCTATGCTGCGGTTACAATAGCTTGTTGTCGTTCTCTTTTTACAGAAAACACCAGTGACAGAGCAGAAGTGGATTTCTATGTACACCCTATCTAGCCTTCTTTTAAGTTCATTCAGGTACATATTCAGCATATGGACTTCAAACAGAGCAAACACAATGCAGAGAATTCCTCCTTTGAAAATGGCATACAGCAGCAAATCTGACAAGTCGTCTTATTCCCAGTAATGTGGCTGAGGCTGCTAATTCATTCATGGATCAGCTCGCACATGATATCATAAAAAAGTCTGTACAGCTCAGTATTTGAATTTGCATGAAGAAGATTAAAGACTCCAGCTCATGCTGAGCCATGTCATGGACACATGTGATGGATGAGCCATGTGGTATGTGTTCATAATTTCCTCATTTGTTTCCTGGCATCAACAATCACCCACAGAGCCCATCTGTGGCATGCTCTTGAATGTCAGGAGTTTATCCGTTTCATTTCCCCTGTACTTTGTTTGCTGAATGACTGCAACTATGGTCTTGAAGGTTATCTGCATAAGACATTTGAGTATGTTATGAGCATTTTGTATCCTTCTAAGTTTATTGTGTTTCTGTGAAAGGATGTTTTCTTGAAAGATTTTGATGCAGCAATATGAGACATATTTTTCACATTCATAGCTCAATTTGTCATTTTTATCAACAATACTGATCTATAGCGGCAGAGGGGTATCGGCTTTGGTACTGCACTTTTTTTGGTATGTCATACTTAAGCATATAAGCATGTGTGTGTGTCTGCAGATGAATTACATTTCATTACTCATTCAAGGTTAGGCAGATAGAGAGGCAGCAAAGGAGAGATGGAGATAAAGTGATTTTTGAAAGAAAATATTGCCCTTACTCTGTATTCATATTGATTTTTTTTATTGCTTGTTCCTTTTTTTTAAACCACTGAGATCTCATCAATCTCAGTTGTAGATTACAAATTCCCTCCCTCATCATTTGCATGGCCTTCATCCACCCCGTGACTGAATAAAAAAGTGTAAAGGAAGCTTCTTTAGCAACTCACCCCTCATCATTTATTAACTAAATGAGCACTGATGCTGCTGCTGCAGCAGCTCGCTATTAAGATGAATCCCCCTGGTCTCTCAGGACCTGTGCCTGTTGAAATAGGATATACCCACATGTATTACTGAAGTTAATATTTTTCAATATTGACATGTTTGCTGTTAACGTTGTTTGAATTGAATTAACTTGGGGTGGATGGTAAGGGGTTAGCTGGCTGATATTAAAGCCTCGGCCTTAGATCAACATATCTGGGAGGTTTTGATGAGATTGGGGTTATACCTATCCCCTTATACAGGAAAGTGACCTGAGGGAAGAGATTTTGGCTGTGGCAATAAGGAGGAAAATCTAATATGGTGGCATTGGCTGTCCCACTGGGCAAAGATCTGTCAAATGGGGACGTAAGCATCTCTCTCTCTATACGTGTCTCCTCTTTTCTCCTCCTCCTCATTCTGCTTCTCCACTCCCCCGTTCCTCCCTTTTTTTCCTTGCATCAGGCTTACACACTCACTAATGCACGCTCGCACACACGAGCAGTTACACATACATAAAGTGATAAGCTGTGAGCCCTGTCTAGCTATGACCTTAACCTCATTTTTGAGAGTTTATTGGGCAGCTTCACCGGAGAAGTAACCTCATTTTGCCTGGAGGAATACAGAGTCAGCTATTTGTTTGGCTGCTTGCACACCTCCAACACCCCTACACCCTTCTGTCTTTCCCCACTGTCCACCCCCACCACTGTCGGCCCATTTGTTTTCCCAATATATCAACCCATTTCACACCCCTGAGTATTTACGCACACACATCTACAGATGGTTTAGAGCTTGCTGTGCACTGACGGATATGGTTCAATAGCTTTAGGCAAAAGAATAACATTGTCAACTTTCTGCTGAATTGCAGACGGAATGTCCACACACAGCACTGGCATCGCCATTGATGTTGTGGAATTGGCTGCAATCATGAGCAGGTAAAAGCCAATTGAAGCAAAGCCTCTGAAATGGCCGAGACTTAGCACACAAAAGAGAGAGGAAGGAAAACAAAAGAAAACTTTCATTTGTTATTTTGTAATAGTAGAATTACTGAAAGAGCCAAATAACCATGTGTGATGTTTGCTTTTATTTGAGACTTGTCTCTTATCAGGTGTTTTTTGGGGGGTCGACTGTCTTTTCTTCCAGTTCTCCTTCTGTTACTATCTCACCACAAAATGTCTGAGTGCAAGGACTGGTCCCATGACAGATTATTCATATCCAGTCATGAACAGACTTTCCTGCAGATGGAGAATTACAGGCTTATTTCCATACTTTCCTACATCACTCCCACACTCTCCACTAACTTCCTCATCCTGCACAGCTGACTGCACAGTGAACTCCCAGGTCCTCCAGGGGCACAAGTCCACCACCTCAGCCTGCCCACTTTGGCACTCAGTTACCTAGCACCCTTGTCATACACTATACTGCTATCATACTTGATATGGCGAAAGAACAGGGATGTGGATGTGGAGACCTTCCTGGTACACACATAAAGAATTTCCACAACACATGCATTATATATCAGCAAGAGATTAACTGCCAGTAATGGATTTTTGATTTCTTCCTCCTCTCTGTCTGTACATGCCCATAAAAACTATCCCCTTCTAATATTATGTTCAAAAAAGCTTTCTTGGCAAGCAGCCACTTGTAGCCGTGTGAAAATGACACTCCTCTTGCAGACAAAGACAGAAGTAGGGAGGGTCCTGTAGGTATGTAGCATCTGGCTATGACGTTCGTATTCTTCCTCTAACTGTAACCAAGAAGTTTTGAATCTAAGTAACCCTAAATCGTATTGGTGGCAGATTAAGAAATGGTCATGAATGATTTCTGTCACCATCATAGGTTCGTATGGGTGTTTGAGGGCACTGACAAACAATGTTTTCTCTCCGATAGGGGGCACCAGGTCAGAAAAATACTCACATGAATCATTCTTGAAATGACCATGTGGGACATTTTGGAAGGCAGTGACAAACAAACTATTTTGGCCAGTTTGGAAGACTTCCCATCCTCTGTCTCTCTGTTTTTGTCTATTTTCTATTCCTTAACTGCTCTTGGAAGAATCGACATTCCATCAAATGGAACCATCAATTCAGGAGTGTAAGCTGTTTGTGCTACACTCTCATTAGCATCAACGGTTCAAGCGAGTGATTAAAAGAGAGAAAAAACAACTTCAACTGCACTAAATTACTGAATATATTATCATCTAGATTTTGGGCGGTGTGGGATGGGGTGCGGGAGTGACTTTATAAAGTACCTATTGAGGCACACAATGGCCTCATCCATCTTCTTTGCTTTCCTTTCAGCTCTGATTAAATGAGTGTGATGGATCTCGCCATCATTAGAGAGACTGAGGGCTGGCGGATTGGAGCTATCACAAATCAGCTTTATGTGGGAAGAGCATGGAGTGGCAGTGACAGCTTTACAGCTCCTGTGATATTAATGGAGTGGACCGTTTTACATTGCATGGCCCTGCAGCTCTTTCCACATTAGATGTATGGTAACCAGGGGTCATTACAGATCTCTAGTTTCCAAGTTATGAGTATTTCTATAGGTGCTCTATACCTTAGTCAGCACATTACTGGTTGGCCAAAAGGGTGTTGAAGTTACTATTTAGTATTCTCATCCTGAATTCTCTATGTTAATGCTGACCTAGTGCCTCAAGATGTAAATGATACATAGTAGTAGTGTGCATAAAGAATATGTGCCTATAATTTGAAAAAAGAAGAAAGAGCTCGCCTAAGTTTCTTGGAGGTCACGTTTTGTGCACCCACTGAAAGGCACTAATGATAATATGGTTCACCAGTGCTGAGAGACTGCAGATCGTGGTAAAAAGCACTAAAGAAAGCCAATGTTTTCTCAAAATACAGTCAACCAGGGTGTCATCTTACCGCAGATGGAGTTCCATCCACAGATCTTTCTTCCCCCAGTTTTGCAGAGTTGATACGTGACTTTTTCATAATCTAAATGTAGAGTATCTTAAGCCTACCTCGCAGTAGAAAACACTTTATATTTCTACAGAATCCGCACCTCCATTGTCCTTTTGTCGGTTGTTAAGCCCTGAATATTTTGAGTGTAGCCTCGAATATAATTTTCGAAAAGTAATTTTAAATGTAAGTCTATGTTTAAGATAGCGCTGTTGTGGCAGTCATCGTAACATAAGAGCCTGTCAAAGTCAATGCAGGTTTCTAATCTAACTGTGTGTGTGTGTGTGTGTGTGTGGTCAGAGCTGAGTGACTCAAGTTACAACAGAAAGAAGAGAGTAGAAGGGCAGATTGTACAGATCGAGGTGGAAAAAAACAACTAAAGGTCTTTTCACTCCGACATGCTGCAGCTACCCTGACAACCACCTTGACAACCACCTACCTGAAAGAGCTTTTTTAAAAGTATCTGCAGCCGCTCTGGTCCAAGGCTGCGATTATGTCATAGCATTGGTACAGCCCCCCCCTTCTCTCTATCTCTCAGTTTAAATGGCAGATCGCACGCACTTATTGTACATATAACATCACATCATTTCCACATTTTCCATAGTAGTAGCTCTGCAAGCCAGCTTTAGCTAGCTCTTTATAACAGCTCTGGCTAACCACCCAAAGTTCAGCACGACGAACTGCTGTTGTTTAGCTGTTTTTTTGGGTTTATCAAAATTGATAATAAATCTGTAAAGTATCGACCGTTTTTGAGGCACACAATGTGAATAGGGGCCAGAGTGCACTCATAAAGTAACAGAAAAGAGCTTGTTTTTCAATACAAGTCAATCCCAAACCGGTCTGGACTAAACTCCCAATGTACTCAAATCCTATAAACGCTCCAGTTCTACAATATGGAAACTAGTTTAGTCAAGTCACACATCCTGGGAAACACATTCCATCTTATTCAAGCTTACATTCAAAATCTCTCTCTGTTGAATTCAGCGACGAACAGATCAAGATGCCACTCCTGATGGCCAGAATATGTGGGCCTGCATTTAACTGAGAATACATTAAAAATGGCATTAGAAATATACAATCACAATGCCGTAATGTGTTATTTTAGAAGAAAAATTCAAAAAGTATACTTTTAGATACTTTTAATCTTCTGATGTTAAAATGTCAAACTGATTTTCCAATTGTGACACACTTTATCTTCCAGCTTTGTCATGACTCCATACTGTTTGATCTATAATGAAATATAATGTTACAATTTTTATCTTGTCTCCTTTTGATTAACAGTAACCTCCAAAAGTACTGCATTCTTATTGGAGGGAAATCAGGGACACAGCATTTTACATTTGATGAATTTGAATATAGGAACACATGGCTTAATAATGTGAATCAGCATTTCACATGTGATGCATTCATCAAAAGGTGTATGTGGCC
Organism: Pempheris klunzingeri; assembly: GCF_042242105.1. Taxonomy (NCBI): domain Eukaryota; kingdom Metazoa; phylum Chordata; class Actinopteri; order Acropomatiformes; family Pempheridae; genus Pempheris; species Pempheris klunzingeri. The sequence continues at coordinate 17,513,847 of NC_092030.1, forward strand.
TGAGGACATTTCTTATGTAATAAAAACTTATATACTATATGTGTACATGTATTTTCTTTTACACTTCATATTGAAAAACATGAATTTCACTTGTGAAATGCGATGGTCATGCAGTGTCCACATGCCCCTTTTTTGGTAGTATGATTACATGGGAAGTTACAATTTTCCCATTTATCAGAGGAACTCTCTGTATGTAGATTGCTTTTCACCTCTTTTACCACATTGTCATCCTGAAAAGCTAAATGGCTCAAAGGAAGTTTAGTGTGTATTTGCTATGTAAAGTGCCACAGTATCTGCACACACAAATAACCCACAGCGAAAAGCCAGCTATTTATACCGCTCATTAATACACTATAACTTTAAATATGCTTTTAGGTGCAAAAAGCCATCAACAAGCAGGTAGAAACACGCAAAAGTATTGTTATCATTAGCAGCAGGAATGGAGGTGGCAAAGAAGCTATGACAGATTCACCACACCTGGAGTGGAGGTCACCTTTCCTGGGGAAAATGGTATTACAGTCGCAGTATATTCAGACAGATTGTTCTCAAGTGAGCAAGCCAGGGAAAGCAATATTAGAGAAGCAGAAAAACAAAAACAAAAGTAAGCCAATAAGAGACACAGTGGGATGTCAGGCTTTTGCTTTCAGAAATGAGTTATATCCAAACCATAGGAAGCCACTGAATACAGAACAGAAGACACACAGAGCCCAGTGCCTGCAGTATGCGGCTTCCAACAATGTGAAGTGCTCCTTAAATCTGTGTGTGTGTGTGTGTGTGTGTGTGTGTGTGTGTGTGTGTGTGTGTGTGCGTGCGTGTGTGTGTATGCATTCCTTTGATATGTGTGAATCATAAAACAATGTCCCTGTGTGAAACCTCTCTGGCAGAATTTGCCTAGTGTGAAAATCCATCCACCCAACATGAGCTAACATTTTACTCATTAATGTCTTGAGAGGTTTGCACCAGAAATACCAAACAGCCTGCAGAATGTGTCTTTGTATGAAGACGACAGCATTTGCAGTGTTGTTTGTGTCTGTGTGCCTTTGTTTGTTTGTTTGTTTGTGTGTTTGGTTTTGCCATGTGTTTTTATTTAATCCCTCTGTGTGTTTTGACATCCATATTGCACACACTCAGTTGAGGTACTGACTGTACACACTCTGTTGTAAGTGTGTCATTCCTGTCAGTGCAGCTATTCATACATATGCCATGAAAAGCGTTGTAATATCACAGAATGCGATATCCTCTACTAAACCGAGCGAGAAAAATCTGGAAACCATTTTTGTAAGACACAGTTGACTGACTGAACCACATGGGTTAACTCGACAGTAAAGAGTTAGATAATTGCTGTAGGAGTGATAATATTCAGTCATGGTAGAATGTAATAATTCCTCTTTTTTATATCTATATAGAAAACATTTGTTTAATTTTCTTGAAAAGACTTGCTGAACATTGGCTCATTGGTAAATAGGAATTTGATAACGAGACTTAGAGTCTGCAGCCATGCTGGTGGCGTCGTGAGGCTGTACTTAGGCACAGCGGTGCTGTCAATTACAGTGATTACATGCTGATGCTTAGCAGGTAAAATGTTTAGTATTTTCAACATTTGCTAATTAGCACTAAACTTGAATTTGAATTTTGACCATAATATGAACACTAAATGAAAACTGAAGGGATCACCCAACTGATAAAATTTCACTAAAAAGTAAAAATGTCAAGCTGATTGCGATTTCTGTACCCAATTACAATGCCTATAGCAAACACTAACCCTTTCAACAAATAGATATGATGTGTAAATTCTGTATTGACACAGACTTGAACCGGTCCTGATTTATAACTCAAAGCACACTGCTGCTATTCTCTACCAACCAAACCGTTTAAGTTGAATGTATGGGCAGCCGGTGCAGTGCTACACTGACTGTAGCCATCACAACACAACAGGTCACCTGGGACAGGTTTGGCACATCCAACCAATCCACCTACTAAACAGAAGGTGAGAGACAGCACAGCCAACACATGCAGATCCTAAAGCATCAGCTCTGTAAACCTCCTGCACAATAAATCTCTCACGCCCACTGGTCTCCTCTGAGTTCTAAACATGAACCCGGAGAGAGACCTGAGCAAAACACCAGACAGGAATACATTTCCATTCCCCGCCCATCCTTCCTGCAAAGCCGAACGTTGGCGGATAGTGAGCCAACAAAGGCTGGTCTAGTCAATGATGCACATATGCCTTCCTTACGTTCCACTGATCTAGCCTGTTGATGCCAACAGGGATGGCCCTTGCCTGCCAAAATGTAAGCTTGGTATGCCATCACAAAGACAGCGGGCAAGCCTATGTTTAGACTGAGGGCTTAGCATGTGTTCGCACACTGTCGTCTCACCCTAATGCTGAGAAAGGCGGAGCTGGGGGTGTTTATTTGAAAATTGGTCAAGCTGGTTGACAGTGAAAATCCCAAAGAGCAACAGGTACAAAAAGAACGTGGTATTGAAAACCATCCGCTAGTTAAGACAGTCTGCTTCATGGGAGTGAAAGTATTTAAGGTCAGCCGAGAAACACTGCGCTGTCTTGTTAGAAAACAAAGACCAGGCCACCGAGCAGCATCTTTGTTGTCCTCCAAACGGGGGAGCAGGACTGGGGGGACTTTTGCAAGGGCAGAGGGGCAGCGCTTGGTGGAGCTCCCACCACATGGCATCACTGTCATCACAGCACAGCACACCACATGAGATTACTGGAAGTCATCCCACAGCTGCTGGCATCTTGCCACTGCCAGATTGCTGGTGTTGTTGTTGATGAGCGAGATGAAACACTGCCAGTGCAGGTCAACCTTGCGGACCAAGCCAGGACAGGAAGAGCACACGATTATTCTTATTCACTCAGTGTGCAGATAGGAAGTTATCAGCTTTTGTCTCTGTGGGAATTCTATTGTATTTCATTTTATTTATTTGTTTTTCATTATTGCTCTACTGTATTGTATCTTTTCTTGAAGCACTTTGCAACATTGTGAAGAAAAGTACTCTGTAAATAAAGTTTCTTATTATTATTGTTATCAGCTCACAGATATGCAAGAAAGATTTGTTAGGCTTATAGAGCCCCCACTCCCATCCACCCATTTTCCACTGCTTAGACTTTCTGGCTCACAATGGAGGCAATGGATTCCCAACATCCTTCTCTCCACCAACATTCTCCACCCTTCTTGGGAGATCCCAAGACAATCCAAGGCCAGAGAGGATTTGTAATCGCTCCAGTCTGTTCTGAGTCTCCAACGGAGAAGATGAACGTTACCAGAATACTTCCACAGGGAGGCATTCGGTACACATTCCTCATCCGATGTCCGAACCACCTCCAGAGTATCTGAGGTAGTCACACTGCTGTGTGTTGAATTTTCATTCATAGATGCAGATTTAAAGCAAAATTGCTTCAGTTAATAAAAAAAAAAATCATTCAAAAGCCACTGCGTGGATATGACTGTCACCTCTTATGCAACCCTCCTGCACGCCGTGTCAGCTTTGATGCTTTCTTTGGCATTTCCTTTGCTCACTGCAATGCAAACTCAATAAAAGAGTTTCTTCTAGTAAACTTGTAGAACCACTAGAGTAGGACAACCCTTGGTATTTCTGCTGCAGCAGATTTCAAGTGAACTACGATGGAGGCTGTCACCACTAAGGGTATTAGCAGAATGTGATTTGGTATTTTCTGCTTTATGAGCCACCTGCACTGTTATCTGGCAGTGGAACAGAGAACTTAGGGCTGTCATTTTGCATGGCATCAGCAGAGACACTGAGCAGATAGTGTCAGTGCTGCAAGATCACAGTGCTGTGAGATCCCAGGTAGAAAGCACTGGCACTAGCTCATAATGTAGAGTATATGACATATAAGAAAAGAGAGATTTTTTGTAAGAGGACCCATTTTCTGTTGCTAAATCCACAGAACCATTGTCCTGTATAGATTATAACCTCCTATCTGGCAGCAGTTTTTAGACATCATTTGCACCCATTACACAATGTTCTTAGATTTTGTCAAACTATTCTGTTCCCTGTGGGCTTACATAATGTGCTGACCTTGGATTGTATTTATAAGCTGAGGATATCATCATAATACACCAAGTGTACAGGGACTTTGAACGGATAGAAAAGTGAATGCGGTGAAGTAAAAAACATACACGATAAGTTGATGAAAAGACAGCAAGGGAAGAAATAATGGAAAATGAAAAGGTGAAGAGAAATCAAGAGAAAAAAAAAGAAAGAATATTGGATCTGCTCTTGCGTAGAACATTCCATCAAATGTCTACTGACAGAATGTCAGCTTCTCTGAATGTAAACAAGCTATAGATAAATTAAAAAGGATTTTTCTTTTTTGCTTAGTTTTATCTTGTCAGGTTTCTCTATGTCCTGCTTTGTTGCTTCGGAGGGGTCGGACCTTGTTTGTTTGACTGCAGAAATGTCAGACAGAAAACAGGCAAATGTCACTGACAGACTTCCAGCTAGCAATCTATCGCTCTGTCTGTTTGTCTCCCTCTCTCTCTCTCTCTCACATACACAAACACACACACACACACACACACACACAAGTATTTCATATTTACACTAAAGTCATCCCAAGACCGCTCTCTTGAGAAAGGCAAGCGCATTTCTTAATCCACCTGCAGAGGAGAAATCAATAGTGTTTTGCTCACCCACGCCGAAAAAGATTGTGAACACTGTCTCATCTGTCCAGTTTACACATCTAAATTGTTCCATGGTATAAATCCAAATATCAGGTCTGATGGCAGACAAGAACCATGGGTTTGGCTCAACAGTGTGTAGCTCAGCAAAGTTTCGATTTGCTTCAAGTAATTATATAGAGTTCTTCAGCTTTCATTTTCTTTATATAACAGATGGCTTTAAAGGGGCAGTCCCACCAAGTTCGCACACGAAGCTTAGTTTACTAGTCATGAGGAGTACTACTCAACCAGGGAAAACCATTACAAAATTTCTGTGGCTCTGGAAGACCTTTATCAAATTGGAGAAAATAACCCACATGGTGTCATATGTCATCATGCCATAGTGGTGTCATCAGGGTTATTTCATGAGATTGATGAGAGTGAACTAAAAAAGTAAAGTTGATGGCAAGACAGCGAAACAAACTTTAGTTTGTCTGGATGTCAACGTCTCTTTTGTACAGATTTTGGCTGTTATTTTTGTTGTATGTGTCTCGCAAACCCAACTTTAGTGGAGGTCAACTCTTTAATCCAAATACCATGGTTGGTAGCAGACAGGAAACAAGGGATTGGTGAAAACAGTGTTTAAAAGTTTGGATTTCTTTCAAAAAATTAATCTCCGCCATCTTTTCTTCATGAAAGAAAGCAATAATTGGATATTACAGTTGAGAGCAGAGAGGAATGATAAATACTCTGTAAGTGTATTTTTTATCAGTGTCAGGAGCTTGTGCAGAGTATTTGTGCTTTTTGGTTCTACTCAGCAACTACACAATATAATCCAAACAGCACTTGACCTTGTATACCTTTTCATCTCATGATGGTACACACATACTGCAAACGAAAGTTGCATCTGCCAATGTTTGTGTGTTCCTGGAAGATATTTGAAATGTGAGCATGAATGAATGAAATGTGTGTTATTGTGCACTTCGTGCTTCTACGTGTGTTACTATGTGTTTCATACTTTCAAGTTTTTCTTTCACTATTTTCTGTCACTTTGACTGCTGTGTGATATATCACTCAGATAAAAGATAGATATATCTATCTTTTCTTGCAGCGTTACACATTGGCTCTCTTTGAAGATGCAAATGTTCAAGGTTAACGCTTTATGAGCTCTCTTTCTCCATCTGCTTTTGTCTCTCTCCCTCTTTCTATCTCTTTCTCTCTCTCTCTCTCTCTCTCTCTCTTTCTCTGTGTCTGTGTGCTATGCTCATAGTGGACAGCCATGTAAATGAAGAGGCATGAGCCTTGGATGATGGTTTGATGCTGGTGATTCATTCTCATGAACAGACGTCATCCCATCAAAGTCATTGAGTGTTTCCGCCATACATGGCTGGATGGGCAAGACTTAAACGCTGTTGAGTGTGAGAGCAGCGGATCTTAGGGACAGACAGTGAACATAAGAACAATACAGCATGCCATCACATTAAATTCAGTTGTATTGTCTTTCTGCCCCTTTTTGGAGACTTATACAGCTCTAGATATTGAACTGTAGAAGCATGGAAGTCTTTTACATTGACTGTTTTTTACACTTACGGACCGGTGTGCCTTGTATGGCTATTGAATGCTCTGTGGCGCATTTAACACCACCACAGAGTCACAATGCGTGTGGTCACATGAGTCCTGGAAGTCCCCCATGATTCCTTACTTTTCCTCTTCGTATAGCTTCCTCTCCCCTCATGCGCCTCTTCCAGTCTTTTGGGGAGCTCCAGCCACTCTAGCTGCCATGGCACAAAAAAAAAAAAGATGAGAATCTTTTTTGCATGTCTTTTATGACACCAGCCCATTATATGAGAAACAGTGTTAATTTCTAGCAGAGCTCATTTTGGCACATCTCAACTCCCCACAGCGTCACAACAGAGATGGGACTTTGGCAGTCGGTGTTTTGCTTCCTTCATCAGACACACACAAAGTGACTACTGGATCTGAGTAAGTCAACAGCTACAGAAGGACCTCCTGGACCTCCCTAGAAATAATATTCATAATTACATGAGTTTAGACCAACGACAACAGTCAGTGCCACTGCAGGAAGTAGTGTGATGTTCTTGGTAGAGCACAGGTTAGTTCCTATCTAGCATTTGTGAACAAAAGCTCAGAAAAGGACTTGGAATTATTTTTAAAGCTGCTATGTTTAGGATTTAATTTCTGACTTTGGCTTCCATTATTAGCAGTACCAAAGACAACACTGTGGCAAGGGGCCATGTATGCTGTTACACCCACAATGAGCATGTAGAAAGGAGGTATTCCCACAACAACAGATGGAGTTCTGTTTCAAAGGTAAATCTTACTTACCGACGTTCTCCACGTCATGCAACAAGATGGTAAGGTCCACTGTGTTTAACACTGTGATGTTAAACTGCAAGAAATGAACAGTCATGGTCACATTTTTTAAAGCTATGGCATTAGTAATGTTGACAATAGCAGTCACCATGGAGTCACCTTCTCAAAGGTGAATTTATAAGTGAAGCCTTTACATTGCATTGGCAAGTAGTTATTTTGAATTTTATAGTCACGACCTGTCTTTTTAAATGAAGGTGGACCGAAACAGTTTGAAGTAAAAGAGAAGGGCCTGTGGCTAGGGAGTTTTGTATGGGTTAACTATTTATAATAGCTGGATCAAGATTCCATGAAGAAAGGGATATGAAGCATAAGATTTTGATGAACCTACATTCATGGTTTGGGGGCAGTTGAACAAGCTATAAATCCAACTGGCATATTATCACCTTATTAAGTCCTTAGGGTGAATATGTTAGCAGCTGGCCTAAGTCCTTACAGTAAATGTGTTAACAAACAGTTGTCTGTTTACACGTGACACACACAGCAAAATGAGTACATATTTGGTGCTCCAATATGTTCACTGTGTAATCACGTGTATGTCTTTCTAAAAGTTTGGTGCTGGGCAGGCAGTGAAGAGAGATTTCTCACCCAGAGAGAGCTGCCTGCTGCAGCCGGATAAAAGTTGTTGAGACTGATGAGGAGTATAGGCCAAAACAGTAAAGTTACCTGCTATATGACCCGAACAATGAGCCGAGAATGATAACATATTGCATTTCAGTAAAATATCTCTGTATGACATTCATAAGAACACTGATTTATTTCTTATCTAGACTACAAATTTAAAAACAGCATATCATTTTATGAAACAGACATGTGTGGCTTACATCATGTTTTTGTCCATCTTTCACTCGCTGAGAATTTCTATGATATTTGTGCAATGTGACTATGCTGCAC